>NC_081381.1:35061033-35670408 GCF_030684315.1 Stegostoma tigrinum
ACTGTATCTCCACAGAGAGTTTCTGCTCTTCAATATCTAGTTTTGAAGAAAAGCCATATTGGACTTGAAATGTTAACTTTGTTCCTGTGTTCACAGATGCTGCCAGATCTGTTGACTTTCTCCAGCATTATCTGATTGGATTTAAGATCTCCAGTATATATAGAATTTTGCTTTTATTCTGATTTTCAATGTTTGAAAATCTTCAGGGACTGTGGGGAAGATTTCTTTTGAAATTGTTGATTTTTAAGAAGGTAATTGTAAGGAAGAAAAGCAAGTTTGTGTTTGGGAGAATAGTCAACTTGTATAAAAACACATGTCCATTCAGATAGTGAGCATTAGGGCTTCGAAGTTGTGATGTATTTGCTTAAATGCCAACTGATCTCCACAACCCTGGGCGAGGAATCAGAGAGAGAGAGAGAGAGAGAGATTCAGTTTGCTGTTTGGGGACCTCCAATTGAAAAATGGAGGTGAGAGTCAATCACAGCTGTGAAGCCTCCACAGTCAACTAGCCAGCTAGCCCTCACTGTCTAGTATCAAAAGTAGTTATTTATGTGCAGTGATAGAGCCAGTAAGACCATCCCTAAAAACAGGCCTTTAGAAGAAGAAAGGAAAAATTAACACAAACCGCCGGAATAAGTAAAAGCATTTGCTGTCTTGATTTTGCTTCTTTAAATGTTCCCTTCCTCTTGAAGTGTGTAACTTTCAGGCAGAGGTAGATAACAGGAGAATAATTGCCAAGTTCAAAGCTTTAAGACACACCAGTTTTCCATTGCATCTCAAATTGCTCCATACCAGCTACTTCCAGTTGAACTTCCACCCATCCAGCAGGTGTGGACATTCTACTCTCCACTTGTGCCTGTTCCCAAAGGGACAATGTGTGACTCTGCTCAGGTCAGTGACAAGACCACAGGCTACTAATACAAGGAAACGCACTGAGAACAAACTCTTTGACCCGACCTTGCTCTATATCCGCCATTCAAAACAATTGTTGGAAGGGCACCATTTACTGAACTATGTACAATACTTACAGAATAGGGAGAGAACCCTACTGCTTGGAGAAAGTCCTTCTGTACACTGAGTGCCATGTCATCTGATATCACTTCCTGTGATAGCATCAGCTAGGCTTTTGGTAGCTGTTATCTTATATGATGACGTGGCTGATTTTCTGCATCAAGACAACTTTTCCTCCTGCTTCCCACTTGATTGAATAATTAAATAGAGATTCAATCTCAGGGCATCTGAATTGTAGGATAGAGGCAGGCCCTGAAAAGTACTATATATTTGTCCATTGGTCTATGTTTCTAAGCTTCTCACAGGAGGTTGAGTCCCATTGCTAAGATGATTGGTGAAGCATTCTTATCAGTTTTGGGCCAAGGGTTAAATGGGGGTCCTTTATGGGAGGTGGGGATCAGAATCACAAATGTTGCATTTACTTATCAAATAGTTCAGGCAGGCACAGCACCTAATAAAAACCAACTGAAAACGAGGTCATGCAACCTAGGCAAATGCTTAACCACAAAAATGGCCACAAAACCCACTTAGACTATGCTGCAGGGAATAGCTTGAAAAAGAAAGATTCTCCGGTATCTGCAGTTCCTACCATCTCTGCATCAAGCAGCTGTTCGGTGACCCTGGAGAACATACTGTAGAGAAAGGAACTTGCATTTAAATAGTGCCTTTCCAATCTCAAGACACCCTAAAGCCAATTAAACACTCTCTGGGCTGTAGCAACTCTTACAATGTAGGAAAGACAGCAGCTAACTGGGACACAGCAAGCTCCCATAAACAGCAACATGGTTGTAAAGTTAATCTTTATGCGTGGTTGATTTTTCAGATATTTTATCTGCTGGGAAATATCTCAAGAAAGAATTTGAAATTAAAAGAAACTTAAGAGGAAGCATAAACAAACAGTACCGACATGGATGGCAAATGTATGACACGCATGCATAATTGTCACCATTGGCATTAACTTGCTATTTACTTCATTATTGTCCAACTAAAGTTATAGAGCTGTCTTGCTGGCTGTCTAGTGCAAACAGTTGTCCTTGACTGATTGTTGTAGTCTAGCAAATTTCAAGGTCCAAGTCTACATTTCAAAGACTCACTAAAGCTTGGGACAGGTGCTATGGGGAAAAGTCACTGTGGAACGCCTTTCAGCTATTGAACCAAAGAGGCTGGAAATGACGTGGAATCCCTTGGGCTATGTGCAAGCATGGAAATGTGCGTTGAGAAGATCAAGTGTGTTGAAATTGTTTGAAGCACCGCACAGTGGAATATGCAAACAGAGCAAAGTTAAATCCTATTGCAATGTCTGTAATTTTCAATTTGAAATGATTTGCCCATAGGCTGTACGCTTGACATGGAATGTGTATTATAAATATGTAAGTGCTACAATTGTACTGAAGCACCTAAAAGTGGAAAACGCTGTATGGTGACGAGTTGAATTTTATCGCACTTTCTGTAATTTTACAGTTGAAATGATTTGAAATGTACTTTTATAAAATTTATGAATATACATTAATATATAAGGTAGTATGTTTTGGAAAACAACAGCACATGTCTCTGTGAGGTTCAATTTTGGCGGACTGCAGTCTAAGACCCTGCCCTGATAGTGCAGCGAGGGACCAAAACCTATTTAGATTAGATTAGATTCCCTACAGTGTGGAAACAGACCCTTCGGCCCAACAAGTCCACACCGCCCCTTGAAGCATCCCACCCAGACCCATCCCCCTAGAATCCACACACCCCTGTACACTATGGGCGATTTAGCATGGCCAATCCACCTTGCCTGCACATCTTTGGACAGTGGGAGGAAACCGAGCACCCGGAGGAAACCCACTCAGACATGGGGAGAATGTGCAAACTCTACACAGACAGTCGCCCGAGGCTGGAATCGAACTCGGGTCCCTGGTGCTGTGAGGCAGCAGTGCTAACCCCTGAGCCACCGTGCTGCCCATGTAAAAGTCATCAAAGTAGCTGCAGCATGGAATGTCAGAACATATTATAACTGTTAACATGTATGTGTGAATCTAAAGGAGCACTTCAGAGTGTTATGCACCATCTGGAAGGAACAACCGTTTTATGTAATGACCCCACTTGACTTATGAGGTAATATACTTGTAAAAAGTCAGAAATAAAGTCCATGTTTTGCTAATTTTTTTTTCTGCGAGAATTAATAATTTGTATGTGCAGATGCAGAATGCAATCTACTTTGTAATGTTGAAGAAAAGAATATCTCCCAACAGGACTTTAACTTGTAAACCATCTGTAGCCGATTTTAGTCACCCACAGGAACCTGAACAAAGCAAAAAAAGTGGGGGATGTTGTACATGTGAAAATAAGGGCTGGAAAGATAAATGCCTGATTCAGGAGTTGGCCCATTAAGGGGGGAAGAGTGTGGAATGTGGCATGCGGGCTATTTGCGAGGGGAAAAGCTATCGGAATTACAATAGGGGTGACAATCAAGACTCAGATAGCAACAACGTCACCTTGCATTTATGTAGCACATTAAAAAAAAACTCAACAAAGTTCACAGAGACACGATCAGGGAAAAGTGGATACAAAACCAAAGAAAGAGTTGTTAAGACCTGATGCTTGGTCAGAGAGATGGGATTCAACAAGGGTCTTAAGAGAGGTCATCAACTCAATGGCTGAGAAGTAGAAGTAATTGTTTTGTGGTTCAGCTTTCTTCCAAGAGACCTCAAAAGTAATCTAGGCAGGATCAAAAACAGAAGTTGTTGGAGAAACTTAGTAGCATCTATGGAGAGAAAGTAAAGATAATCTTTCAAGTCTAGTGACCCTTCATCAGAATACAAGCAGAGTGATCTTCTGTCACTCTCTCTGTCCCTGTGGAAAAATACCTTGTTCTATTCACTATTTCCTCACAACAGTATTGGCGTTTGAGCTATAGCAGCTTTGAACATCTGTCATAACACAAACTGACAAAATTAATGTTTTATCACTGTGGCGCCTGTGATTTCTTTTTCAGGACACGCAGGTATTTGAAATACACAGAACGTTGTCACCTGTCTTTAATAATTTCAAAGTCAAGCTTTGAAGAAATCTTCACTCACCTGCAGAGTTCTCATTTGCCCCATGACAGACAGCAGACCCTCTCACATGTGGTTGAACGAGTTAGGGAGGTCAAACAAAGATGTAACAGCCTCCAAATGTGTACAAGGCCACTGTTGTAGTTCAGTTGATACAGATATGTAGCATTTCAGGGATTTTTCTTGAAGAATGGGCAACCAGTAGCATGGTGTTATTAGCCATTGAACTATTGAACTAAATTGAATTGGATTAAGTTAGCTTTATTGTTACATGTGCTCACATGAGTACAGTGAAAAATTCATAGGTTGCCACTTACACCATCATCTTAGGTACAAAGGTACCTAGATACAGATTCTTGAGGACAAATACCTAGGAGAAAAATTGAAAATTCAAGAAATAAAAAGTCCAGCATTTACAGGCCTTCAAAAATATAGAAACGTAATAATAATTTAGAAAAATAAAAGAAATAAAAAGATCAGAATAATAGACCTTCCCACAGTAATATAACAAAGTGATGAAAAAAAAAGAGATTTTTAGAGCAAAATCCACATAGTCTATTTCACAGCACTGGGGCCAAGTTACAGGGACAATTCAGGGAAATGATACCATCCTTACCCAAGGAGTGGCTAAATTACAGATCTTGCCACTTTGAAGTGAAGAACATAGAACATTCAAGGCAATCTTGATAACTCATATTATGGTTCGAACAGTTAGTGATGGATGTGTACATGTGAACCACAAACAGCAGAATCAATAGTTGGGCCAAAAAGCCTGTTTTTAGTGTTGTAATTTGATATTCTGCTTTCCTATGTTCTATGTTGGAATATGGAGAAGGTGCATGAAAAACATGAAAGACATGCGTCAAGTTAGATCATCACCTCAAATCACTTATGGATATATTGAGATTTAAAATAGGTATGTGTTTGAATTAAACAAAAAGCCTATGAGACAAGAATTGTTGGCAATTTAAATCCTGAGAAGGAAATTCATTTACAGCTGAAAGTTCCCGTGGGAACTTGTAAAGTGTCAGGGAATCTTCAAACAAAAAGACTTAAAAGGAAGTGATGCAAGGCAAAAGAAAAAAAATCATCACCCCTCTCAATAGGAAAGCCATCTCTTGTAGCTCACATCCCAGATTCAGGAGATGAATCGAAAGATATGTTTACCGTCTCGAGAATATACAACAGTCTTACAGTCCAAATCTTGATGAGTGGCTTATGTGCCAACGTGGGCTAATGTACTGTCCTTGAAAAGAAAGACTCTTTCTTGCTCTGAGCGCTGGAAGCCAATCAAGCCAGTGAAGGCACCATCAAAAAGGAAACAAGACAAAGGAAAACTGCAGAGCCAAGAATTTCAAAATCAACCATTTCACTACCAACATTACTGTCAGCATATCATCCAACTTCCCAGCTGCAACATACTACTTGAAACTTTGTTGGAAGCCAGAAATAGATTCATGTATCTTTTTAGCTGGTACCTTTTATTTAGTCCACATTTCTAATCTGCATATTTGTCTAGTTTTTAATCTTTTTTCATTGCTAATAAGGGTAATAAGTTTACCCTGTCTTCACCTAAGAACATCTAATGAATTTGGCTCCTTTTAAGTTCTCCATGGCAGGAAGGGTTTTTGAAAAAATAAACCTTATTGCAAACAAATGGTTAAATCAGGAAAATGAGCAATTCCTCTCTCCTCACCCAGGACCATAACCATTTGGTGTATCCCAACTGGAATTGTAACATCCCAGATAGTAACAGGATAAATGAAGTTTTTGACACGAGAGGAAGTCACTCTCCTTGGATGCAACATTAGCCATATAGAGATTGTAGGAAGTCCACTTGTGTTTAGAGGAAATACTGAGTCCAATCTGGAGTTCACTCAAGCTGCCCCATGAAGATCATGAATAATACAGAACTAGGGACTTGTCAGTCTGACATCTGTGTGTGAAGAATATTGAATTTTAGCATAAAAATATTATCTAAAATCAACTAGCAAGAATAAAGTTAATGAATTCAATCTATTGTGGCCTTGTCAAAAATAAGCTCTGATCAATCAACATTGCAGTTCTTTGGGGTTGTTAACTGGTGAAGAGAATGGTCTGAACCTAAGTTTCTACATTACTTTCCAAAAGCATTTTGTAAGGTCACTCAGAATGCAACTCACTGCTGAATCTGCTCATTTGCAACATTACACCTGTCACAAAAAGAGTCCCAGTTTTGAAGCATTGAGCTGTGGCAGCATGTGCTGCTCTCAGCAATAACACACAAATACCAGGCAATAATTATCTACTACAATAGATAAACAACCATTGCCCTTTGGCATTCAATGGTATTAACATCACCAAGTCCCTGCTATCAATATCCTGGGGTTTATCATTGACTCGAAGCAGAACTGGACCAAAATAACAATAGATCAGTGGCTGCAAATTCAGTAGCAATTAACTAACCTACTGACTTCTCAGAGTCAGTCTACCATCTACAAGGTACAAGATAGGAAACTGTGATTGAATACTCTCCACTTAACTGGGTGGGTGCAGGTCCAAGAACACTTATGTTCAACATCATCCAGGTCGAAGCAGGCCACTTGATTGGCATCCTATTCACCACCTTTAACATTCACTCCGTGCGATGATGCATAATGACAACTGTGAGTACCATCTACAAGATGCACAGCAAAAACCTTCCAAAGCATCGCCAATTGTACCTTCCAAATCTACAACCTCATCTACTTAGAAGGACAAAAACAGCATATGCATGGGAACACCACTACCTGCACCCACATGGCTTTGTGTGTGGAAAATTGTGTCTCTCTAACTTGCCTGTAATTTTTGAAGAAGTGATGTAGAGGATTAATGAAGGCAGAGCAGCGAACATTGTCTATGTGGACTTCACTAAAGACTTCGATAAGACCCTGCATTGTAGACTGGTCCGTAATGTTAGATCACAAAGGGAGAACTAGCCATTTTCATACATAACAGGCTTGAAGGTAGGATACAGAGGATGTGGTGGAGGCTTGCCTTCTGGACAGGAGGCCTGTCACCAGCGATGTGCCCTGAAGATTGGTGCTAGGTCTACTGCTCTTTGTCATTTATATAAATGATTTGGATGTGAATATAGGAAGTATGGTTAGTAAATTTGCAGATGACATGAGAATTGGTGTTGAAGTGGGTATTGAAGAAAACTACCTCAGAGCACAACAGGAGCTTGATCGGATGGGCCAATGGGCTGAGGAGTGGCAGATGGAGTTTAATTTAGGTAAGTGTAAAGTGCTGTGTTTTGGTAGGGTGAACCACATTAAGACTTATGCATAAAATGGTAAATCCTGAGGACTGTTGCCAAACACAGAGGTACAGGTTCATAGTTCCTTGAAAGTAGAGCCCCGGGTAGACAAGGTATGGAAAAAGATGGAGACAAAAATGGAAACTGCTGGAGAAACAATTCTCTTGCAATTTTATTTTTGTTTCTGATTTACAGCATTGCAGTTCCTTTGGTTTTTATTTAGTGAAGAAGGCATTGATATGCTTGCTTTATTGATCAGTGTATTAAGCATAGGAGTTGGGAAGTTACTTTTGCAATATTGCATTCAATTCTGGTCTGCCTGTGATAGGAAAGATATTGTTAAACTTGAAAGGGTTCAGAAAAGATTTACAAGGAATTTACCAGGGTTGGAAGATTTAAGCTATAAGGAGAGGCTGAATAGGCCGACGTATTTTCCTAGAGACTGAGGGGTGACTTCATAGAGGTTTATAAATCTATTTAAAGGTGGAGAGGGTGAATAGTCAAGTTCTTTTCCAGGGTAGGGGGTGTCCAAATCTGAAGGCATAGGTTTAAGATGAGAGGGAAAAGATTTAAAAGGGACCTAAGTGATAACTTTTTCATGCAGAGGATGGTGCGTATATAGAATGAGGTGACGGAGGGAGTAGTGGAGGCTGGTACAGTTACAGCATTTGAAAGGTATCTGGATGGGTATATGATTAGGAAGGGTTTAGAGGGATTTGGGCCAAATGCTGGCAAATGGGATTAGACTAATTTAGGATATTTTGTTGGCATGGACAAGTTGGACTGAAGGGTCTGTTTCCATGCTTTACAGCTCTATGGTTCTATAATTCTCTGTTTCTGCCAAGCCACATACTATTGCCAGCCATTCCTTCACTGTCACTGGGTCAAAGCCCTGGAACACCCCCTCTAACTTCATTATGGCATACTAATAGCTCAAGAACTGCAGCAATTCAATAAGAAATCATCCTCTCAAGGGCAATTAGAAAAGGACAATACATCCAGGTGTCATCCACATCCCAAGAAAGAATAAAAAAAATTCAAAATATTCCAGGTCTTAGTCTGGTGATCCTCGCCAAATTGGAAAGTTCCATATTCGTCCGTAGCATTCTCCATTTAACAGATGTTCACTTATGCTCACTTAACCTATCTCCATCTCTTTGCAAACTCCTTATACTTTTTTCTTTACAAATTACTTTTTTACACATCATTCTGGCCTTAGTAAATTTAACAACCATACCTACAGGTTGTTCATCCAAATCAATACTGATCACTGTGGCACACTGTACATTCTACAACAAAAAAAGGTACTCAAGTATCCCTACCCTCTATTTCCTGTTTGCTGACCAATCTTCAACCTAAGCTGATCTTCAATCCTAAACCCAATCCTAAATTCCTGCATCAGGACCTTTTATTTTCACAGTCACCTTTGATGGGGTACCTTCGCAAATATCTTCTGGAAATTTAAGCCCAGCATACCACTGTTCCCTTTTGTCTGCAACAACGTTATTTCTTTAAAGAAATCCAAATAGATTGATTTCAACAAAACCATGTTGACTTTGCCTGATTGCTTTGAGTTTATAGATGTATTCTGCTAATAATATATTTAATAATAAATTCTAACATTATCCCTGTTCCAGATGTTAAACCAATTGATCAATAGTTTCCCGAATTCTGTCTCCTTTTTTTTTGAATAAAAGAACTGCATTTCATAAGTTCCAACCTAAATGAACCATTTCCAAATCCAGGGATGCTAGGAAAATTAAAACCAATGCATCAACTATCTCACTTAGCACTAATGTGTGGACCCTATTATTAAACCCATCGTGACTCAAGAACTTGTCAGGCTTCAGCTCCACAATTTACACAGTGACACTTCCCTGGTGATTGTAAGTTTCTTAACATCCTCTCTCTCTTTCATTTCCTGATTTACAGCTGTTTCTGGGATACTACTTGTAGGCTGGATCATGAAGATTGATGCAAAATGCCTATTCAATTCATCTGCCATCTTCTTATTTTCCTTCATTAATTCCCCAGGCTCACTTTATATAGCACTGATGCTCACTTCACAATCTATTTTGTTTTTTGATATATTTATATAAACTCTTACTACCTGCTTAAACTTTCTCTCACATTCTAATTTTCCTTCGTTATTAATTTTTTAGTCATTCTTTTTTTTTCATACTCTGTCTAAAGTTCAGGCCTGCCACCATTCTTTGTATGACTGTACGTATTTTCTTTAAGTTTGATTTCATCTTTACATTTTTGTTTGATCACAGCCTGCAGCAACTCAACTGAGAATTTTTCTTCCTCACTGAAATGTATCTATTGTGAGTATTCTTCAATATCCCCTTAAATAATTGTCACCAAATCTCTCTTGACCCCTCCATTGAATAAATTTGCCAGTTCCCTTTAACTAGTTTTGTCTTGCCCTCACAACTGTCACTATTTGAGTTTAGATACTTGTCTTGGACCCACTCTTCTCTCCCTCAAGCTGAAAGTAAAATTCTAACATGCTATGATCAGCAATATCTAGGGATGCCTTCAGAACGCTTTTGTTAAGTTAACCATTCTCAGTTCATAACATTAGGTCTAGTACAGCCAGCTCTCTGTTTAGTTCCTGAATTTACTGTTATAAGAAACTATCCCAAAAATATGCTACAAACTCCTCAACTAGGCTACCATTTGATTTCTTCAAGGCCTATTATCGTTGTTTGCTTTACATTTTGTCCTCTTGCATTATTACTCTTAAGCATGTTGTAAACAACTTCCACTAGTGATTTCCTGACTTTATCATTTTTCATCAAACATAGGTCATTTTTCTCTGTTGTGTTAATGCCATCATTATTTAACAGAGTGAACTCTCCATCTTTTCTGAGTTCCTGTCCTTCCTAAATGTCACGAACCCTACAGTATTTAGATCCCTATCTACATTTTCCTGCAGCCATGGTTCTGTAATGACTATCAGCTCGTACTTATTTATTTTCATTTGTGCTATCAATTCATGTGTTTTTGTTTCAAGCATGTGCATCAGGTACAAAGCCTTTTGTTTGGTTCTTTTATTATTTCTGTAATTTCCCATCTTATTTGTAGATTTAATTCTTAGATTTGGACTCTCTATCCTTTTCTGTCATCATCTATTTATCATCTTCCACATTAATACCTTTCTCTCTGGCCTTGCCTCTCGTCTTTGATTTATCACATCTTCTCAAATTTTCCCTCAATATTTCACTTAGAACCGTCTCTATTTCCCTGGTAATGCTGCTTGCAAGAACATTAGTCCCAGCATGGTTCTGGTGTAGACTGTCCCAGATCAATTGGGTTTATCATCATTGATCATAGTTGATGATGTCTTTTTAATCTTTCCATGTCTCATGACTCTAAAATAACCTTATAATTCTCTGTCCCAACTTTGATTTGTCCTGTTTTTCTACTTCCTCGTCATTTATTTCTCTTCCATTTCTGACTCTCTGCCTCTTACTCTCATTCTGAATAATCTTTTCCATTCCTGGATGGAATGGGGGGTTATAACCGAAGAAGTGCCTCCTCCCATCTCTCCTGCACCACCATAACCCTTCACTCATCTAACCTCCCTCACTTCCAAACACAACTAATCACCTCACGTATCGCAGTGCAGAAAATAGTTTGTGCAATGAAGAATCAAAATTTAGATTTAGATTGGCTTTAGACTTTATTGTAATCAAGCACAAAAGTACAGGAGTACAGTGAAAGGTTTTTAATGTCACCTTTCATTGTGTCATCTTAGATACAAATACCTAGGTAAAAAGCTTAAGAACAAGAAATAAAGAACAAAATTAAGAGCTAAACTTTACAGTGACACCTAATACAGCAATCTCTGTGGAGATTGGAGAGGTGCTAAATGATTATTTCTCACTGTTTTCACTGAGGAACAGGAGAATATTGTAGAGGAGATGACTGAGTTACGGGCTACTAGAATTGAATGGATTAAGGTTAGTAAGGAGGAGGTATTATCAATTCTGGAAGGTGTGAAGGTAGATAAATCCCCTGGGTCAGATGGGATTTTTCCGAGGATTGTCTGGGAAGCTAGTGGGGAGGTGGCGGAGCCTTTGGCCTTGATATTTGAGTCTTCATTGTCTACAGGTTTACTACCAGAGGACTGGAGGATTGCAAATGTTGTGCCCTTGTTCAAGAAGGGCAGTAGGGATGACCCAGGCAATTATACATCTGTGAGCCTTACGTCTGTTGTAGGAAAAATTTTGGAAAGGATTATAAGAGATAGGATTTATAATCATCTAGCAAGCAACAATTCGATTAGAGATAGTCAGCATGGATTTGTCAAGGGCAGGTCATGTCTCACAAACCTCATTGAGTTTTTTGAGAGGGTGACCAAGCATGTGGATGAGGGTAGGGCAGTTGACGTGGTGTACATGGACTTTAGTAAAGCCTTTGATAAGGTTCCACATGGTAGGCTATTGGAGAAAATACAGAGGCACGGGATTGAGGGAGATTTAGCAGTTTGGATTAGAAATTGGCTTTCTGTAAGAAGGCAACGAGTGGTGGTTGATGGAAAATATTCAGCCTGGAGTCTGGTTACTAGTGGTGTGCCTAAAGGATCTGTTTTGGGACCACTGCTGTTTGTCATTTTTATAAATGACTTGGACACAAGCCTACGTGGATGGGTTAGTAAGTTTGCAGATGACACTAAAGTCGGTGGAGTGGTGGAGAGTGTGGAAGAATGTTGCAGGGAGACTTGGATAAACTGCAGAATTGGGCCGAAAGTGGCAAATGGAGTTTAATATGGATAAATGTGAGGTGATTCACTTTGGGAGGAATAATAGGAAGGCAGAATACCGGGTCAATGGAAAGATTCTTGGTAGTGTGGATGTGCAGAGGGATCTTGGTGTCCATGTACATTGACCCCTGAAAGTTGCCACCCAGGTTGATAGTGCTGTTAAGAAGTCTTTTGGTGTTTTAGGTTTTATTGGTAGAGGGATTGAGTTCCGGAGCCGTGATGTCACGCTGCAACTGTACAAAACGCTAGTGCGGCCTCATTTAGAATATCGCGTGCAGTTCTGGTCGCCCCATTACAGGAAGGATGTGGAAGCATTGGAAAAGGTGCAGAGGAGATTTACCAGGATGTTGCCTGGTCTGGAGCGCAGGCCCTATGAAGAAAGGCTGAGGGACTTGGGTCTGTTCTCATCGGAGAGAAGGACGCTAAGAAGGGATTTAATAGAGACATACAAGATGATCAGAGGATTAGATAGGGTGGGCAGTGAGAGTCTTTTTCCGAGGATGATGACTTCAGCTTGTACAAGGGGGCATAGCTACAAATTGAGGGGTGATAGATTTAGGTCAGATGTCAGAGGCAGGTTCTTTACTCAGAGAGTGGTAAGGGCGTGGAATGCCCTGCCTGCCAATGTAGTTAACTCAGCCTCATTAAGGGCATTTAAACAGTCCTTGGATAAGCATATGGTTAATGATGGGATGGTGTAGGGGGAGGGGCTTAGATTAGTTCACAGGTCAGCACAACATCAAGGGCCGAAGGGCCTGTTCTGCACTGTATTGTTCTATGTTCTATGTTCTAAGAAATAAGGATAAAAGTTAAACATTACAACCTCTCTAAGTATTAAGTTGAAAAGTAAAAAAAAGCTAAAAGCTCAATCATTGCCATCTTTCTTAAATTCTTAGTCATGCTGGGACTGCAGTTCCTACAAGGGCTCGATCTCCTCTGCTTTGGCATGCTTTCCCCATGCTGGCTTGATCTCCCCTGCTCTTGTTGTCGCTGCAGATGTTGGGGAAGCCTCCATTGCCACATTGGATCTCAACCCACCAAAGCCCTTTATCAGTATTCAATGCACAGTGAAGCTGCTGCATACAGAACACTCAATTTTATTTAAATACTAAAAGGAAATCTTCCTGCAAAGGCCTGTGCTCACCCATGGGATGGGGACAGAGCGACAAAGACAATGTTTATGCAGCGATTCTGATTGGAGTTTCCATACCATGATGAAGGGTTATACTGGAGGTCAGATTTCCAGTGGCTCAAAATAAACACCCAAAACTCTCACTTCTCTGTGTTGTTCAGATGAGACCTTGTGAGATAAAATCCATCTGCTCCCTTCCTCTAAAGTAGGCATGTTTCCATTACTCATTATCCTGGCCTCTGCTTACAGGCCTGCCTAATGGTGCTAATCGTTTGTCAACAAACAAAGTAGTTCCTCACTATTTTCATTCTAGGTATCAATTTTCTTCCAGACGTGAGGGAACACAGATTGGCTTGCCCACCTGACCTGGTTTGTAGGGTGACACTATGGATCAGAATGCTTTTTTCTCTTTCAGTGAGGTGTTGGCCTACTGACAAAAGCAGCATTTGTTGCTCATTCCCAATGACCCTTGAACTGAATGGTTTGCTGTCCATTTCTGAGGGCAATTAAGAGCCAACTACATTGCCGTGCCTCTGTAGTCACACATGGGCTGGGCCAGGTCAGGACATTTATTTTCCTTTCCAGAAAACATGAGTGAAAGAGATAGACTTTATGCCAATTAACCTTGCTTTCACAATCACCAGTTGATTTGTTTCATCTCCAGATTTACTGGCTCATTCACCAGCTACTGCGGTGCTTCGGAACCTCTGTTGCCCAGAGCATTAGACTGAGCCTCTTCATTGCAAGTTCAGCCAATATCATGTCTCCTTCTATGGAGGGTCAGAATGAAGTTACATGAATTTGGGAACTTATGTAAAGTTGTCATCTTGGGGAAGCATCTTCTTAAAGAGCGAAGGCAATGTGCATTCCAATAGCTTGAAATGACATCTGAAGACTGGCAGCTGTCACCATCTGTAACTTGTCAATCAGAGACGTTCTGGGATGAGGGAGAAAAGAGGATGAGATTTTGATTTGTAAGTATTCTGACCATCAGTCCTTTCAGACCCACTAATGGCCACAGCCTCAGTGATACCTTGTCTCATGATGGCCAGCATTGTCTCCTCCATGGGAGGTGAGGTTTAAAAAGTGCAGCAATGTGCCATCATCTCTTGAAAGAAAGAGTAGTGTGGCAGTGAGTGTACTGCCTTGGGGAATTAGATGCCACGCAGAGAACTGTCAGTGCAGGTGAGCTAAGACTTGTATGTGTAAGGCTCACAATAAGATTAAGTGCATGGGCATGGCGTACATTATAAGTTTTGAACCGCTGAGCACTGATTGATAGAGATGAGTGGTGGGTGGATGGCACAGTGTCATAAACTGAACAGAGGGTGAGGCTATTGGTGCAGCTGGTGAGATGAGCCAATTGAAGATTGTTCTTGCTCATTTTGACAATTTGTGAAGATCATCAAACCTTCCTCTTGTGCTGAACCCGTGCTCTTGGAGCTACATTATTGCATTGACTTCCACCATTAGTTCTTCCCACTGTCTGCCAGCATATTCTGAATGGGGTCCTGCTTGTCTTTCCTGCTCTCCACCTGTTGTACTCAGGCCTCCAGAGCACTATCTGAAAACCATGCTGCAGGTTGTCATGCAGGAGGTGACAGAATGACAAAAGAAATGGCAAAACGAATTAAGTTCCAGACACTGTTTTCATCAGCCACAATGCTCCTCCCTTTAAGAGCTACAGACTGCCTTTAAGTAACACTAGCAATTCACATTATTGAGACCCTGCTGCTGTGTGCAGCCAGCAAACAGTGCGGGTAGTGCTGCCTGCATGCAGCAATTATAGAAAACAGCAGGAAGCATGAATTCAACGTCTTGTCTGCAAAACAATGAATGGGTCTGTGTTAATTCTGCATCACAATTCTTGTACCTGCTTTCAGGCCTATCGAATTCACCCTCCCCTTCCCCACAGTCTCCAACCTGCACTAGTACTCATGGCATTTCTGTTGCAGTTGAGATTTCAGTTAGTAGTGACTCCCAGTGTCTTGATGAAGTGACACTCAGTGATGGTAATTCTGTTAAATGTCAAGGGGAGATGGTTAGATTATTTCTTGTTGGAGAGAGTCATTGCCTGACATGTCAATGTTACTTTATGATATCAAGTCTGGAAGTTGTTCAGACATGTAGCATATGAGGACAGTCCACTTCATTAGCTCAGGAATCTTAAAAGGAACAGAAAGTGCACAATGATTAGCAATATTCCGATGTCTTACTTTATTGAGGAGGGAAGAATGAAGCAGCCTAAGATGGTTAGGCCTAGGACATTACTTTTAGCAAGTCCTGCGGCAAAGTTCTGAGACTGCGAACATTGACCAGAGAAGAACATTTTTCCTGAGCTCCATCATCATCTATTTTACTTGGGTCACTTAATGCCACGTACACATGATCAATTGGCACCTTGATGGTAAGCACGGTCATTCACGCCTCTGTTTTGAAATGTTGCTCTCTTGTTCATTTTGGGACCAAAGCTGTAATGAGGTCCGAG
Source organism: Stegostoma tigrinum (assembly GCF_030684315.1). Taxonomy (NCBI): domain Eukaryota; kingdom Metazoa; phylum Chordata; class Chondrichthyes; order Orectolobiformes; family Stegostomatidae; genus Stegostoma; species Stegostoma tigrinum. The sequence continues at coordinate 35,076,751 of NC_081381.1, forward strand.
ATGAGTAGCTTTGGAGAAACCCAAACTAAGCACCAATGAGCAGATTAATTGTCCTCCACGATTTTATAATCACAGATATACCAGGACTGCAAGATAACAAAGTGTGGTGCTGGATGAACACAGCAGGCCAAGCAGCATCTCAGGAGCACAAAAGCTGATGTTTCGGATTCTGATGAAGGGTCCAGGCCCAAAACATCAGCTTTTGTGCTCCTGAGACGCTGCTTGGCCTGCTGTGTTCATCCAGCTCCACACTTTGTTATCTTGGATTCTCCAGCATCTGCAGTTCCCATTATCACTTATACCAGGACTGCAGATCTTTAACCAGTTCAGATGATTGTGGATAACTTTGCTGTGTGTAGATATTTTTTAATCAACCTGCTCAGAGATGTTAATACACAACTTTGGAACAAGTAGGCCTTGAAATTAGGACTCCCGGCTCAGGGCTAGGGATGCAGCCGCTGTGCCACAGGAGTAGTGCAGTATGTTGATTCTGCTTTAATGCTTGCATGCAGCCTTGCATAATGGCTCCACCAGGTTAGCACCACATTTTTAACCATGATTGGCTTTGCATCTGGCATAATTCTACATTTTGCATTGAACCAAAGTTGGTCATTAATTTTTAGAATGGACCTTCAGGTTACAACTGCTGCCAATTTCCCACAGCAACTTGTGGATGCCAATTTTTGAACTGCTAGATCCGTTCTTAATCAACGCCACAGTACAATTATGGTGTCAAGTGACAGCATGGAGGTTGTTCACAATGTGCAAATGAGACATGCTATCCACAAGGACTAAAACACCTAGTAGAAGACTCCCACCACTCCATTCGCTCCACCCAAGAATTCCTGAACACCATCAAAGACACCAGGATAGAAGAGGACGAAATAATGGTCTCCTTTGACGTAACAGCCCTGTTCACATCCATCAACATCAACCTGGCCAAAGAAACACTGACTACACTATTAGAAGAACCGAAGACACATACACCAGACACCACGAACCTCATCAGCAAGGACAACATCGTCAAGCTAGTGGACCTATGCCTTACCACCCACTTCACTTTCAATAACAAAATCTACAGAGAAACCAACGGTACACCCATGGGATCTCCGATATCAGGGTTCTTAGCAGAGGCAGTAATGCAGAGACTCGAACAAACAGCTCTGCCAATCATCCAACCCAAACTTTGGGTCCGCTATGTGGATGACACCTTTGTCATCACTAAACAAAACAAATTAGAGGAAACCTTCAAGACCATCAATAATACCCTTTACTGGCATAACATTCACAAAAGAGGAGGAAAACAACAACAAACTGCCATTCCTAGATGTCACAGTAGAGCGAACAGCCAATGGGGAACTTCAAACCAGCGTCTACAGGAAAACAACACATATGGACCAAACACTGAACTACAGGAGCAACCATCCCAACACCCACAAACGAAGCTGCATTAGAACATTATTCCAACGAGCCACCACACACTGCAGCACAGAGGAACTACGCAGAGCAGAAGAAAATCACCTATACAGCGTATTCAAAAAGAACGGGTACCCTATGAACACAGTCCGCCGATTTCTCAGCAATAAACCCAAACAAACAGACAAAACGGGCTCAGAAACCATAACCACTCTCCCCTACATCAAAGACATTTCCGAAATGACTGCCAGACTACTCGGACCTCTTGGCATCAGGGTAGCCCACAAAGCCACCAACACACTAAAACAGCAGCTAATGAACTTAAAAGACCCTATACAGACAACAAATAAAACGAATGTCATCTACAAAATACCTTGCAAGAACTGTGACAAACACTACATTGGACAAACTGGCAGAAAGCTAGCCACCAGGATACATGAACATCAACTAGCCACAAAACGACATGACCCACTATCACTAGTATCCTTACATACAGATGAGGAAGGACACCACTTTGATTGGGACAACACATCCATCCTCGGACAAGCCAAACAGAGACATGCACGAGAATTCCTAGAAGCATGGCATTCCAACCGGAACTCCATCAACAAACACATTGATTTGGAGCCAATGTACCATTCCCTGAGAAAAAGAGCAGGAAATGACATCACCAATGCAGGAAATGACATCACCAACCCAAGGAAACCTAACCAGATAAATAGAAAGCGGGACATAACACCAGCATTTCGTCGGAGGCTCACTGTTGATGTTACCTAGAATGGTGACGAAACATCTGGGGACAAACCTTACAGCTCAGTGAACCAGCTTACATCTCGAACACAATAAAGACCCACTCTCTTGTGGACCGAGAGGAGGAGAGTGCTGTCTTGGAGGTGAAAGGAGGACGTCGGGTTGGCTGTGCACCCTTGCGACCAGTGGATCTTAATGCTGGCTTCGGCCTAACGCTGGTTCAGGGGAGCAGCCAACCTGCAACGATGGCTGCGGCAAGTGCTCGTGCCCCAGGTCAGGGGGTCCGGAACACCATCCGTGTTTCCGTAAAGAAGGTGGATGAAGGTGCACCTGTGGACCGCACCTTCTTCGTGAAGAGGGTCCTGTTGGACTGTTGTGGGTTCGCTGCTGCGGACATTTACTGCCTGCAGGATTTCCCCGGAGGGGGTTTTTACGATGTGACCTTCCGGAGTGCCAAGCTTTGCGAGCGCTTCCTGGAGGTTTTCAAGGAGAAAGGAGGTGAGGGCCCCCTCTCTGTATTGACCGCTGTCCCGCTGTTTGTGATGCCAGCACAGAGGAGCCGTATGGTGACTGTACATATGTACAACCCGCATGTGCCAGCAGTTGATGTCCTGACCTTCCTCGGAAGGTATGTGAAGGTGGAAGGGGACCTAACTGACATCGTGGACCCCTTTGGCATCTGGACGAGTAAGAGGCAGGTCAAGGTGACGCTGAGGATGGGCGCAGACGGGAATGTCGCACACCCACCGTCCAGCTTCGCGATCGGCGGGAGCAGGGGCTACCTGACCTATGCAGGGCAACCCAAAGTCTGCCATGCCTGTGGTAGGTCAGGTCACATGGCGGCCGACTGCAAAGTCACCATCTGCAGGAACTGCAGGGAGGAGGGACACCTTGCAAAGGATTGCCCACGAGAGAGAAGCTGCAACCTTTGCGGGGAAGCGGGCCACTTCTATAGGGCATGCCCGCGGCGGGGTACCACCTACGCCCAGGTCGCTGGCAGGGGTAATGCGGGGCCAGCCCCCCCGGAGGAGAGGAAGGCACCAGGGCCCAGCAAGAACCCCACTAATGTGCAGGAGGGCCAGGCCGTGCAGGAGGGCCCAGCCCTGCAGGATGGGCCCGAGGCCAGCAAAGCACCCCTGCAGGCTCCGATCCCCCCCGACAACCCGGAGCCAATGGAGGCGGCGGCAGGCAACCCAGGGGAGTGGACTACAGTCCGGAAAGCGAGGAGGAAGGTGCGTCGACGGGCCCAGGAACCGCAACAATCAGGAGGGAAGAGGCAGCTACAGGGGGGCTATAAGAGCTCCTCTGACGAGGAGGATTCGGAGAGGGCCCACCCGAAGCAGAAGCTAAAGGTCTCGAGTGGGAAGGAAAGCAGCACCCCGCTTCCAGGTGACGGGAGGCGTCCTGAGGCTCACTCCGACACCCAGTCAAGTGCCGCTGGAGCACTGGAGGGCCCCCCGGAACTTCCAGGCGGGAAGGAGGAAACAGCACGTCCCCAGCCTGATCCGGAGCCGGACCCTCCTGCCTCCGCACCCCTGGCGGGGGGATGCCACCCGGAAGGCAGCACAGACGGTTTCCTGAGCCCAGAGAGCGTCCAGCAGTTAGCCCGGGCAATGGGCATGAAGGGACAGATGGAGGGGCTGGACCTTGGACCTGGGGAGGGTACTTCGGTCACTGCCCACAATGGGGGTACGAATTGCGAGCATTAATGTGCGCAGCGTCAAGTCAACCGCGAGATGTGTGTCCACGTTGGCCTACCTGACCACCATCAAGGCGGACCTCCTGTTTCTGCAGGAGTGCGGGATACCGCACCTCGGCAGGTACGGGAAATGGTCCGGCACCTGGACCTGTGGGCCTTCGATCTGGTCGGGGGGGTAACGACTGTCGCTCCTCGGGCCTGGCTATTCTGCTGCGGGGGCACAACTTCACCATCTCTCAAGTTCAGGAGGTGGTGGGGGGGCGCCTCCTAGTGGCTGACATCACCTACAGGAATGCTCCTCTGAGGCTGATCAACGTGTACGCCCCAGTGGTACGGAGTGAGCGGTTGGACGTCCTGCAGCGGCTTCCACCCCTGCTGGCTACGTCCAGGCCGGTCATCCTAGGCGGAGACTTCAACTGCATCATTGATGCAGATGGAAGATCCGGCGTGGGGACAGCGGGTGGGGGGATTCAACTGGACGTCACGTCCAGATTCCTGATGGGCACGGTGAAGGACGCCAAGCTGCTCGACGTCTTCAGCACCCCTGCAGACGGAGCGCAGCAGAGGTACACCTGGTTGCGGCCAGACGGGTCTATCCGCTCAAGGATAGACTTCCTGTTTGTGTCACGGACGTTCTCGGTCAGATCCACTGGTGTCGAGCCGGTGTTCTTCTCTGACCACTGCCTCCTGTTGGCCGACTGTCACTTACAGGACGACCAGCCGGCCGGCAAGGGGACGTGGAAGCTCAACACGACTCTGTTGACCCCAGAGAACGTCGAGGAGCTTAAGAGGGAGTACACCGGTTGGAGAACCGTGAAACCCCTCTTTGAGTCTCCAGGCGACTGGTGGGAGACGGTGAAGGAGAACATCAAGAGGTTCTTTGTCCTCAAGGGTGTTCAGAAGGCAAGAGAGAGGCGGGGAAAGCTGTCGCGACTCCAGAAAAGGGTGCAGAACCTGCTCCTTCTGCAGTTGATGGGGGTCGATGTCACGGAGGACCTCCGCGAGGTGAGGGGCCAGCAAGCCTCGCTCTTCGCCGCGGAGGCCTCCAGGATAATCTTCCGGTCCAGGGTCCGCTCCGTGGAGCAGGACGAGACGTGCTCGCGTTTCTTCTTTCAGAAGGTGCACAAAGAGAGCTCTGTGCTTAGCCGGCTGAAGGAGGACGACGGCTCGGTGACGTCGTCTCGGCCCGACGTTTTGAGGATCAGCAGATCCTTCTATGCCGGACTGTACGACACGAAGCCCACGGACAGCACGGCCTCCAAGTCGTTCCTGTCGTCTATCACGGAGGTCTTAGACGACGGCACGAGGGAGTGGCTGGACCGGCCGATATCCCTGGACGAGCTGGCCAGAGCCCTCAAGTCCTTGCAGAGGAATAGGACTCCCGGAAGTGATGGCTTACCGGTCGAGCTGTATTCTGCTCTGTGGGGCCTGGTCGGCCAGGACCTGCTGGAGGTGTACGATAGTGCGCTTCGGGCAGGGGAAATGTGCCATTCCATGAGGAAGGGCATCATCACCCTCATTTACAAGAGGAAGGGGGAGAGGGAAGAAATTAAGAATTGGCGTCCCATTTCACTTTTGAACGTGGACTACAAAATCCTGGCCAAGGTCATTGCCAACCGGGTCAGGTCTGTCCTGGAGTCGGTGATTCACCCTGACCAAACCTGTGCTGTGCCGGGCAGGAAGATCGCTGAGAGCCTCGCGCTCATCAGGGATACGATCGCCTACGTACAGGACAGGCGGGTGGACACCTGCCTCGTCAGCCTGGACCAGGAGAAGGCCTTCGACAGGGTCTCTCATGCTTACATGAGGGACGTCCTCTCCAAATTGGGGTTTGGGGAGGGCATCCGCAATTGGATCCGGCTGCTCTACGCCAACATCGTTAGCGCAGTCTCGATCAACGGGTGGGAATCAGACAGTTTTCCTGTTAGATCTGGAGTCAGGCAGGGCTGCCCGCTCTCTCCTGCCTTGTTCGTGTGCTGTGTGGAGCCCTTCGCCGCCTCCATCAGGAAGGACGTGAGCCTGAGGGGCGTGACTATCCCAGGCAGCGGAGGCCTTCAGGTCAAGACCTCCCTGTACATGGATGATGTCGCCGTCTTCTGCACCGATCGTCGGTCGGTGAGTAGGCTGTTGGACATCTGCGGCCAGTTTGAACTGGCCTCGGGTGCCAAAGTCAATAGGGGTAAGAGCGAGGTCATGTTCTTCGGGAACTGGGACGACCGCTCCTTCATCCCCTTCACCGTCAGGACAGACTACCTGAAGGTGCTGGGTGTTTGGTTTGGTGGAGCTGGGGCATGCACTAAGACTTGGGAGGAGCGTATCTCCAAATTTAAGCAGAAGCTGGGCAGGTGGACGCTCCGGTCCCTCTCCATCGCGGGTAAGAACCTGGTTGTCAGGTGCGAGGGGCTTTCGGTACTGTTGTATGTGGCGCAGGCCTGGCCTATTACCTGGACCTGCGCCGCTGCGGTCACCCGGGCCATCTTCCACTTCATTTGGGGGTCGAGGATGGACCGGGTCCGCAGAGATACCATGTACAAAGACCTGGGAAATGGGGGAAAGGGCGTACCGAACGCCACCCTCGCCCTGACGGCTACCTTTGTGTGTGGCTGCATCAAGCTGTGCGTAGATCCTCAGTACGCAAACACCAAGTGTCACTACTTACTGAGGTTCTACCTGTCCCCGGTGTTGCGAAGGATGGGCCTGGCCTCGTTGCCGCGGAACGCTCCGAGTAGTTGGACCGTTCCGTACCACCTGTCCTTCGTGGAGAAATTTTTGAAAGGAAACACCTTTGACCACAAGGCCGTCAGGCAGTGGTCAGCACGTAGTATCCTCAGGACCCTTCGGGAAAAGGAGAGGGTGGATCCCGTCGTGTGGTTCCCCATGCAGACTGCCAAAGTCGTTTGGCAGAATGCCTCATCGCCAGAACTTTCAAACAAGCACAAGGACATTGCTTGGCTGGCGGTGAGAGGGGCTCTGCCAGTGAGATCCTTTATGCATGCCCGGAATCTCTGCACCACCGCACGCTGCCCTCGAGGTGGCTGCGGGGGGGACGAGACTGTTGATCACCTCCTTCTGGAGTGTGCCTATGCGCAGGAGGTCTGGAGGGGGATGCAGTGGTATTTGTCGAGGTTCGTCCCGAGCAGCTCCGTGACGCGGGACTCCGTGCTCTACGGGCTGTTTCCGGGGACGCACACCGAGACCAACATCAACTGCGCCTGGAGGACCATCAATGCGGTGAAAGACGCTCTTTGGTCTGCCCGCAACTTGCTGGTCTGCCAGCTGAAAGAACTGACCCCGACCGAGTGTTGCAGACTGGCGCACTCCAAGGTCCAGGGCTACGTGCTGAGGGACGCGCTAAAGCTTGGGGCAGCCGCCGCCAAGGCGCGGTGGGGAAAGACCACCGTATGAGCCCCCTCGTCCAGAAAAGGGAAAAGAATCCTATCTGGTAACTGGGCCCAGCTGGCGCCTTCCCCAACTGGTCAGGGGGCCAACTGGGACTGTGCGGGGTGACGACTGCTGGGGTATTTTCTTTGCTTTGTTTTTTTTTCTGTTTTGTTTTTTTTTCCTTTAGTTGGTGTATGTACCCCCTGGGTAACCCGGAGCGGCTTGCATGACTGGGTAGGTGTGTAAATATGTTTTATTTTTTGTACATCTTACGAATAAAGTATATTTTTTCAAAAAAAAAGGTGACGAAACGTCTGAAAACGAACCTTCCAGCTCAGCGAGCAAACTCACATCCAGGACTGTGTGGTTTTCAATCCTGTTATAACCCCATTAGTCAGCTGGCAAAGAAAAAAACCAGAATTAGGCTTTACTTGGAATAGATTAACTCACAAAGTAATGCAGTACAGGTATATATCTCCAGACTCCACTCTCCTCCTGTATTCATTTGTGTGGTGTAACCATCTGATAAATGGCCACCACATTTGTATAATTCACCTCAATTGATACAGTTAACAACTTAATGCTGACCCGACATACGCCATCTACAATCTGACCCCACCACCCAAGACATTTTTCCATCCCCACCCTTGTCTCCTTTCTGGAGAGATCACTCTCTCCATGACTCCCTTGTCAACTCCACACTCCCCTCCAACCCCACCACACCCGGCACCTTCCCCTGAAACAGCAGGAAGTGCTACACTTGCCCCCACACCTCCTCCCTCACCCCCATCCCAGGCCTCAAGATGACTTTCCATATTAAGCAGATGTTCACCTGCACATCTGCCAATGTGGTATACTGTATCCACTGTGCCCAGTGTGGCTTCCTCTACATTGGAGAAACCAAGCGGAGGCTTGGGGACCACTTTGCAGAACACCTCCGCTCGGCTCGCAATAAACAACTGCACCTCCCAGCCGCAAACCATTTTAACTCCACCTCCCATTCCTCAGATGACATGTCCATCATGGGCCTCCTGTAGTGCCACAATGATGCCACCCGAAGGTTGCAGGAACAGCAACTCATATTCCGCTTGGGAACCCTGCAGCCCAATGGTATCAATGTGGACTTCACCAGCTTCAAAATCTCTCCGTACCCCACTGCATCCCCAAACCATCCCAGCTCGACCCCTCCCCCCACTGCATCACAAAACCAGCCCAACTCATCCCCGCCTCCCTAACCTGTTCTTCCTCTCACCTATCCCCTCCTCCCACTTCAAGCCGCTCCTCCTTTTCCCACCTACCAAGCTCATCCCGCCTCCTTGACCTGTCCGTCCTCCCTGGACTGACCTATCCCCTCCATACCTCCTCACCTATACTCTCCTCTCCACCTATCTTCTCCTCTATCCATCTTTGGTCCACCTCTCCCTCTCTCCCTATTTATTTCTAAAATAAATCCCTCTCTCTGATGAAGGGTCTAGGCCGGAAATGTCAGCTTTTGTGCTCCTGAGATGCTGTTTGGCCTGCTGTGTCCATCCAGCTTCACACTTTGTTGTCATGGATTCTCCAGCTTCTGCAGTTCCCATTATCCCTGCCACAAGGATGAATTTGACTTTCTAAGCAACTCACCTGAGAGCTACCACCACTCCTTCCCTCCTGGCTGATGACTCTTTGCCACCCAAAATCAACTTTCACTTGCCAAGCTCCACCAATTTTAGATGGGGACAGCTGATCAAGAAAGTATACGAGGTAGGAACTAATATTGCCAGGACGTTAATTTTGCCAAGGACCAGGAAGAAATAGCATCCACTTTGCTCCCTGCCCACCTGAAGTGAATTATAATCACGTTGTAACTGCCTGGACACTCCTGAAGAGCAAGCAATTGGGAGGACAGGGGCTGGCATACTGTTTTGGGTGAGTGGGAAGAATGTTGAAAGAATAGGATGAGGAATCATTGGAGCATATTGATGTCTGAGGAAACATATTCATTAAATGTGCACGTGCTCAGGAGAATACTAAACGCTGATGTGGGACATTGTAATATATCTATCAGGCTTGCATTTGATTGTAGCCCAGACTCATTGGGTTAAAGTCTTTTTAATGGCCCTAAGTGAAATGTATTGGTGGTACTTAAAGCTCTGGCTCCCGGTGGGTGCAAATCCATTGCACTGCATGGTCATAACTCACATTAATTGGCACCAAATTGGCAGACAGGCCAGGTGGATGTCACACGGGGGAACCGAAACCATCATGCTGGTATATTAAGAAGGCGAGAGCACTTTATGAAAACACTGTTGCCAAATAAAAAAAAGTACGATATAGCATTGGTGTCATTACTTTTAATAGTAGCTCTACATTCGAATTATGGATATGATCATTCTCCTGCTCATCTTGTTTACCAAGATGATGAGGGTCAATAGGGGCTGTTCAGTCACGGGAGGAATGGGGGAGCAGCAAAACAGCTGAGCTCCATCCTAACCTTAAAAGATGTCCTCACACAAGCGTTTGCACTCACACAGTAATGTCAGCATGAGAAATCATGGCTGATGATTCCTTTCTCTTAATCTAGCCTGAGGGCCCTGAAAGGCGTAAAATGCTCACCCTCACTGCGATCAACTAATTCAATGCATTCATGGGAATGCTTCCTGATTTAACATCACAGGACTCGTATCAAACCAAGTCACCAGTTGAGCTAAAAAATACAAAACGTTTTACCAATGAAGAAATAATTTTAACTCAGTATAAGAACAGAATGGTCAGTGGGGATTTTAATTTTTATACTTGCATTTGTTCACTCATGAGGTAGCTGTATAGCTTCAGGAATATATACACAATGTCACAAATTAACGATGTAATATACATGCAAAAAAAATGAAGTACGTGTGGAATTTAATGAAACAAATTTGCTATTGTGTTACAATGTGCCAGCATAATGTTATATTTCTGCCAGTGGATCTGGAACATTGTTTCTTATGACGAGTCAAGAAACACTGACTCCATTAGAGAGGCCATGCCTTAAGCTTAAATGTGAGAGGAGTTGTCAATTCTGGCACTTTTGGGAAGTTTGTACTGTAAGAAAGGCTTTAAATATATTATGAGTTAATCTCCTGTGACACTGTACAGGTAGCAAAGACTGATTGAACTCCTCAGGTAAAGTATATGGAGGATAATCGACTGAAAGTTGAAGGAGGACTAACACTGGAAGCCAAAAGATGCTACATGGGTTTCAGCAGTTGTTTAAGCAGTAACATTTTTGCCCCCGTGTCTGAAAGTGATGGGTTCAAATCCCTCTCTGGGACTTCAGCATAAAACCTTGTTTAGCACTGCAGCTGCAGAGTGCTTTGGAATGTCCTGATTGATTTGATATCTGAGACATCGGATGCATTTCTTCGTAAACAGCCAACACTGTCAATCTTGATCTGTTCCAGCCTTTTGATCTGCTGGAGACACAGTTATGGGCTTTTACCTACAGCAGGGCTTTTGTACCTGATGAGGTGATACTCAATGTTCACTTCTGTATATAACATCTAGGTATGGGTCATGTAGCACTGACAACTTCAACTGATGTTTATTACAGTTTCTCGAGTCTACACATTTTACAATCATAGGCATTGCCCTGTCTGGGCTGGTACTGAGCAATTTGGAAATTGTTACACACTTCTAGTTCACAGTGTGTCATACAGTCAGTGGCCCTACTAAGATAGAGGCTGAGATCTTTATACCGTCAGGTCACATGGAGCGACATGGTGATGATATCATAACTGCTTCTCTGCAAGGTATATTGTATGTGAGCTGTGAAGCACTCCACAACAATGAAGCTGTGAAAGTTGCAGCATAAATGCGAGTTCTTTCTTTTAATGGGGAGGTTGGTGCAGTGTGAGGGAGGGAGAGCAGTCTGTGGTCAGGGTGACAGTAATTGGGGATGAAAACAGAACAGGATGGAATAGATAACAAAGTGTGAGGTTTCAAATCTCACGTTGACTTTGCTTTTGTGCACCTTCTGTGCAGTTGTAACTTTGTGAGCCTCGCTCTGTCTAAGTGTCCAATGATCTATATCTTCTTGTGTGCTAATGATCTCCCTTTACCACTCGCAGAACAAAATTTTTCATTGTACTTAGGTACGTGTGACAATAATAAATCAAGTCAGATCAAATAAAATCAAATAATAAGAAATAGAACGACTTTAGAAAAAAAAACTGTTGCTTGAGAGGGTTGTGAGGTAAGTGGAGCAGTGTTTGAAATGGATAAAGCAGAACAAGGTTACTTTGGGTCAGAAACTGGAGATGAGGGCAACAAGATGATGGAACATAGTAAAGGATAAAGAAGATGAAGTGTGAGTAACCACAACAGTTTGGATACAATGGCCATTTGTATTATGAAAGCCCTTGAATATTCAATAACAATGCACAGCTGAGAAAGCTGGACCAATAAGAACAGTGATGAGACTTCAATAAGAGTATTTGAAATTAAAGGACTCAGATGTATATCATGCAGCCATGGAAAATGTGTGAGTTTGAGAGAAAGATGGTGTTAAGAAATATAGAAAATAGGAGCAGGAGTAGGTCATTCAGGCCTTCAAATCTGCTCTACCTTTCAAATAGAACAGGTACTCATGAGGCATAGGCATTACTGGCTCGGCCAGAATTTATCACCCATCCCTAAACAACCAGAAGATGGTTAAGAATAAAACCACACTGCTGTGGGTCAGGAGGTATTTTAGGTCAGACCAGGAAAGGATGCAGTTTCCTTCCCTAAAGGGCATCAGTGTTTAGAACATAGAACATTACAGCACAGTACAGGCCCTTCAGCCCTCAGTGTTGTGCCGACCTGTCATACTGATCTCAAGCCCATCTAACCTACACTAGTCCATGTATGTCCATATGCTTGTCCAATGATGACTTGAATGGACCTAAAGTTGGCGAATCTACTACCGTTGCAGGCAAAGCGTTCCGTTCCCTTACTAGTCTCTGAGTAAAGAAACTACCTCTGACATTTGTCCTATATCTTTCACCCCTCAATTTAAAGCTATGCCCCCTCGTGCTCGCCGTCACCATCCTAGGAAAAAGGCTCTCCCTATCCACCCTATCTAACCCTCTGATTATTTTACATGTTTCAATTAAGTCACCTCTCAACCTTCTTTTCTCTAATGAAAACAGCCTCAAGTCCCTTAGCCTTTCCTTGTAAGACCTTCCCTCCATACCAGGCAACATCCGAGTAAATCTCCTCTGCACCCTTTCCAAAGCTTCCACATCCTTCTTATAATGCGGTGACCAGAACTGTACACAATACTCCAAGTGCGGCCGCACCAGAGATTTGTACAGCTTCACCATAACCTCTTGGTTCCGGAACTCGATCCCTCTATTAATAAAAGCTAAAACACTGTATGCCTTCTTAACAGCCCTGTCAACCTGGGTGGCAACTTTCAAGGATCTGTGTACATGGACACCGAGATCTCTCTGCTCATCTACACTACTAAGAATCTTACCATTAGCCCTGTACTTTGCTTTCTGGTTACTCCTACCAAAGTGCATCACCCCCCACTTGTCTGCGTTAAACTCCATTTGACACCTCTCAGCCCAGCTCTGCAGCTTATCTATGTCTCTCCGCAACCTACAGCATCCTTCGTCACTATCCACAACTCCACCAACCTTAGTGTCGTCTGCAAATTTACTAACCCACCCTTCTACGCCCTCATCCAGGTCATTTATAAAAATGACAAACAGCAGTGGACCCAACACCGACCCTTGCGGTACGCCACTAGTAACTGGTCTCCAGGATGAACATTTCCCATCAACTACCACCCTCTGTCTTCTTAGAGCAAGCCAATTTCTGATCCAAACTGCTATATCTCCCACAATTCCATTCCTCTGCATTTTTTACAATAGCCTCCTGTGGGGAACCTTATCGAACGCCTTGCTGAAATCCATATACACCACATCAACCAGTTTACTCTCATCTACCTGTTTGGTCACATTCTCAAAGAACTCAATAAGGTTTGTGAGGCACGACCTTCCCTTCACAAAACCGTGCTGCCTATCCCTAATCAATTTATTCTTTTCTCGATGATTATAAATCCTATCCCTTATAACCTTTTCAAACACTTTACCAACAACTGAGGTAAGGCTCACTGGTCTATAATTACCAGGGTTGTCTCTACTCCCCTTCTTGAACAGGGGAACCACATTTGCTATCCTCCAGTCATCTGGCACTATTGCTGTAGACAATGACGAGTTAAAGATCAATGCCAAAGGCTCGGCAATCTCTTCCCTGGCTTCCCAGAGGATCCGAGGATAAATCCCATCCGGCCCAGGGGACTTATCTATCTTCACCTTCTGAAGGATTTCTAATACCTCTTCCTTGTGAACCTCAATCCCACGTAGTCTAGTAGCCTGTATCTCAGTATTCTCCTCAACAACATTGTCGTTTTCGAGAGTGAATACTGTTGAAAAATATTCATTTTAGCGCTCCCCCTATCTCATCTGACTCCACACACAACTTACCACTACTATCCTTGATTGGGCCTAATCTTACTTTCGTCATTCTTTTATTCCTTAAATACTTATAGAAAGCCTTAGGGTTTACATTGATCCTATCCGCCAACAACTTCTCATGTCTCCTCCTGGCTCTTCTGAGCTCTCTCTTTAGGTCATTCCTGGCTACCTCGTAGCCCTCAAGTGCCCTAACTGAGCCTTCACATCTCATCCTAACATAAGCCTTCTTCTTCCTCTTGACCAGAGATTCCACCTCCTTCATAAACCACAGCTCGGTGCACTCTACAGCTTCCTCCCAGCCTGACAGGTACATATTTATCTAGGACACACAAAAGCTTTTCCTTGAATAAGCTCCACATTTCTACTGTGCCTATCCCCTGCAGTTTCCTTTCCCATTCTATGCTCCCTAAATCTTGCCTAATCTCATTGTAATTGCCTTTCCCCCGGCTATAACTCTTGCCCAGTGGTATACACCTATCCCTTTCCATCACTAAAGTAAACATAACAGAATTGTGATCGCTGTCACCAAAGTGCTCACCTACTTTCAAATCTAACACCTGGCCGGGCTCATTACCCAGTACCAAATCTAATGTGGCTTCGCCCCTTGTTGGCCTATCTACATACTGTGTCAGGAAGCCCTGCTGCACACACTGGACAAAAACTGACCCATCTATAGTACTCGAACTATAGTGTTCCCAGTCAATATTTGGAAAGTTGAAGTCCCCCATGACAACTGCCCTGTCTCTCTCACTCCTATCGAGATTCATCTTTGCTATCCTTTCCTCTACATCTCTGGAACTATTCGGAGGCCTATAGAAAACTCCCAACAGGGTGACCTCTCCTTTCCTGTTTCTAACCTCAGCCCATACTAGCTCAGTTGACGAGTCCCCAAACATCCTTTCTGCAACTGTAATACTGTCCTTGACCAACAATGCCACACCTCCGCCCCTTTTACCATCTTCTCTGTTCTTACTGAAACATCTAAATCCCGGAACCTGCAACAACCATTCCTGTCTCTGCTCTATCCATATCTCCGAAATGGCCACAACATCGAAGTCCCAGGTACTAACCCATGCTGCAAGTTCACCCACCTTATTCCGGACGCTCCTGGCATTGAAGTAGACACACTTCAATCCAACTTCTTGCTTTCCGGTGCCATCTTGCTTCCCTGAAACTTTATTTCGGACCACCCTACTCTCAACCTTTTCTATAGTCTAACTACAATTTTGGTGCCCATCCCCCTGCTGAATTAGTTTGAGATGGGCTTTTCCTGACAATTTACAATGCTTTCATGGTCAGCATTAGACTCTTAAATCCAGATTTTTATTGAATTTATCCACCTGCTCTGGCAGGATTCAAACCTGGTCACCATCACACATCCTGGATTTATGGGTTGATAGTCTGGCGATGATCCCACTAGGCCTTCACTGACCTTCTATGTCAAAGTCATCTTCCTACTTTCTCCCCATACCCCTTGATGGGTTTTAAAATCTAATCTTTCTTGTCTATTTTTAGGGACTTGGCCTCTACAGCCTTTTATATTCTAGAATTCCACAGGTTCCCTACTCTTTGAGTGAAGAAATTTTCCTCATGCCAGTCTTAAATGGTCTATCCATATCCTAAGATTGTTACCTGGTTCTAGATTCCCCAAAAAGAGAAAACATCTTCTCTGCATCTCGTCTGTCCTGCCCTGTTTGACTTGTATATGTTTCGAGCAGAAGCCCTCTCATTCTTCTACACTCTAGTGAACACAGGTCCAGTCAAACCCATCTCTCCACATTGGACAGTCCTACCATTCTGGTTGTCAGCCTAACGAATTCTGCTGCTCTCCCTCAATGGCAGATACATCCTTTCTTAGGGGAGACCAAATCTGCATGCAATACATAACATTTGGTCTCATCAAGGCCCTCCTAATCTGCAGCAAAACATTCCTACCTCTGCACTCAAATCCTTCTGCCATGAAGGCCAGTTAGCCATTGCCTTCTTAATTGTTTGTTGCACCTTCCAGTCTACTTTCATTGCCACCCAGATCCTTTTGTACATCCACATTTCCCAATATATCACTGTTTAAATAATAGTCTTCCTTGCTATTTTTCACATTGGCGTGTATAAATTTTCATTTAGCCACATTGCACTGCATCTGCCCACTTATTCAATGTGTCTAAATCACCCTGAAGCTTCCTTTCATCATCTTCACAACCCTGCTCAGTTTTGTGACCTCAGCAAACTTAGAAATGTTGCATTTGATTCCCTTATTTAGGTCTTTTATAAATATGGGAATAGCTGGGGCCCAAGCTTTGAGCCTTGCGATATGCCACAGCAATATATTATCCCCTATTCCATGTGCTTTAGTTTAGTTCACTATATTTAAGGCTGGCATAGATAGGTCTTGATCATTTGGGGGAATCATAGCTTCTGGGGTAATGGTAGGAGAGTACGTATGAGGAATACTGGGTCAACCATGACCCTTATGAAAGGTAGACCAGCCTTGAGGGCTGAATGACCTACACCTGTTCCCACTCTATAAGATCTTTTGTTCTTAAATGAGTCCCACACATCATATCACCTGCCTCTGCTCCCACCACTATTGTTTCTAAATGGGCAGAAACCCATCTCCATGTCACTTGGGGCTCACCATACAGAAATATGAACTTTTATTAGTTTTTCCACTGGAGGCAGGTTTCTGGAACAGGAATAAATTCTGTTCCTGCTTCCCACACTCAAGGTGAAAATCCATCTCTTAGTTATGTAGCATTCTATTCACAGTAACATCACAAGTATCATGGGGCTACTTAATTTTTTAATGTTTGAAAGCATTCACAGCTGTGTTTTCTTTTATGGACCAGCTGGCTAAGATTGTTGAATTGTTCAGCGATAGTTTATTGGGATATAACCCTAGATTCCAAAGAGAAAATTAACATTGCAAACTCCTGATCGCTATGCTGCTTCCACTGCTTGCAAATGTATCTACATATGGATTTAGACTAGGGTCAGGACTGGACATGGCTAACTCTTTTTGTCATTTTGGACACTTGTTTATGCAAATATATCTAGAAATGAATAAAATCAATTTTATTTACTTATAAATTTACTGTGAATATCTAACACACGGTGCATGTGTTTTAGAATGTATCTTTTACTTTAAGGGATTAAATTTAACTATGGAGAATGTGGATGAATGTAATTGAAACGAGTTTGAACTTTATTACATGAGAATATTGAGGCCATATTGACTTGAGGTCAACATCTAGAAAGGTAAGATCATAAAACTCAGACAGACTTACTTAGCTAAAGGACTGAAAACATGATGCCTGTAATCTGCTTGCATAATCTATGTAGTTCTTAACCACACTATTAGTGTTAATACTCTTGTCTTGTTTAGGTCCTTATATATACACTAAGTCTTGTTTTTGGTTGAAAATGTGAAATTTTGTAGAGTAGGTTTTTTCTCGGTTGAAATAAGCTGTTCAGATTGTTGTCTAAATATTTGTGGTTCCTATTCAGGTCATAACAAAGAGAACTTACATGTTGGTGTACATATGCACCAGTGTTCACATTTAACTGTGCTTAGGTGCAAGCGTGAACATGTGAAAGTTATGATGATGTGCAACCATTAGGGTGTCTTATTTTAGGATTAAACCCACCTAGATAAACCTTTGTACAAAAAAGTTATCTTCTAGACATCTGATCAAACCACTCTGCCACCACTCTGATCATAACCAGATGGATTGTTCGTATCATACATTTTTTTTACAGTAATGGCAAAGTTGCCATAGTCTTACTAGACCATAGGGCTGCTCTCCCATTAAGGGCAGAAACAATTGACTGGACAGTCACCACACCTTAAGTGAGAGGTGAGGTTGAGAAGAAGGATCCTTTGTGACAGCCTTAGCTGGTGCGGGGATTGAACTCATGTTGTTGGTTTCGCTCTGCATCAGAGGCCAGCTGTCCAGCCAACTGAAACCCTACTTTAGCAACAGATATATTCGCCTGCAACAACTCAGCCCATTGCCAGCTGGCCCACATGGCATGTTTTTAAATTAAATATGAGGATTTCTAATTGTTATGTTTGACATTTTATTTAACCTAGTTTTGGATACAAGTAAAACTGTAATATCAAAAGCACAAAAATGTCTATATCTTGCAATTCATTGTAATCAGTTTTTATGTCAATTGCACAAAGCACATCGCTCTTTTCCCATTTGAAATTAATAGATGGAAAGGTGCATGGCTTGAAGGAAGAAAAAAGAATTTTTTTATCTCAGTTGTAATAGGAAATTATATAGGACCAATCAGAAAACATATACATATTTATAGATTTAGATCTTTATACACTTACACTTGAAAATTCATTACTGTGTCAGATTTTAAAAAATTGATAATAAGATGATGGTAACTCTGGTTAGGCAAACATTTATTGCCCATCTCTAATTTCCTAGAGGGCAGTTAAGAGTCAATCAAACTGCTATGGGTCTAGAGTAGCAAAGCAACAAATTTCTTTCCCTAAGAAACCTAAGGGCGCAAGGGAATGTGGCATAAATGTGAACTAAATTACCCACAAGAAGTTCAAATCAAAGATGCTGTCCATTAGTAGTGTGGCTTTCTGGGATGGAAAGCGAACATTTATATCCTTAACTATAAAGGAAATGCCTAGTTTGTATATACTGACAGTCAGTGTTTGAGAAAATAACATCTGTAAAGTTTCATTCAGAGCTTATCTGTGAGTGGAATCTTCGGAAGACATTTTTTTACAGGTATTTGCTTCATCCAAAAAGTTAATGTACACTTGGCAATTTCCTTTGTATTTTGTACCACAGGCATATTGAAACAGTTCAGGAACAAATGAGCAGGGGAGTTTGAAGAGAGAGTGATAAGTGTTCATCTGGGAGCAACATTAATTTTGCTCTGTTTGCCTTTTACTATCCTTTAACAAAAGGGTACAGATACCTGTGCAGAAGCATTGATGTACAAAGTGACATTTTTCACGTGGCTTATGAAATAAATCCATACAGGCTGGTATCTTGTTACCAACGTACCCTTTAGTCACACATGCATACTACTTGACACTGATTCAGCTCTGTCAGAGCCAGCTCTCAGGGTGAACAGAACCTCTGACACCCCTGTTTATACCTGTCAGACAGGACTCCCTAATTGGACCAGGTTAACAACCCCTACCAGGGAACACATATTCTATGAGTCCACCTGGTTGACCTCATTCCAATCACTACATTTTAGTCTCTGCAATCCTCGTTTACAAACAAGATGACTGTTGAGTTCAACTGGTAACCTTTTACATTGTTCAGTTTATGTTGGACATGGCCTCATTGCTGCTGGAGATTGTCCTGCCTTAGACCAAGGGGAGATAGGCAAAGCTAACAGTTCTGTTGGTAAAAGTGATGTGTAACTGCAGAGTGCAGAACAGTGCCAAAGTGTATTTCCAAGGGGCTGATAAATTGTTTGCATTTATTCCTAAGTGAGGCTAAATCAACGATTGATGCTGGGTGAGGAGGGGATTGATTTTAGCTGTGTTACCCCACTTGGTTAAATTATCTGTCAAGAGTCACGCATAAAATAAGCCATTTCAGTGTGAGGCCTAAATTGGAGAAAAGGTTAAAATGACCAGGAGAAAAAATGTCACAAGCTGAACTTGATAATTGATGCAAAAGAAAATGCTATTGCCATGAAGGAACAGAACTATAAAAGGAGCATCATTAAAATGAGTAAAAGAAGCAGAATTCCTACCATGCACTGAACGATCTTGTTATACATGTAGGTCCTGAGAAGATCGCTGCATTGAAATAATTTTCTATGATTAGAAAGAGTAGTGAAATTATTATTGCTCCAAGTTACTGACATCTACAGGGCTGCTCCCCATTCTCAGGAAACAACTGTGCACTCTCTAAACTGATTCGCGTAATTTCATAATGGAAAGCTTTTCCGAAACCCTGTGACACAAATGATGTAATTGCATCAATTGTTTCCATTTAAGTGAGTAGATGTGTTTCTTATGGAGTCACTACTTTGTTGTGCTACCAACAGTTTAATAGGTGAGTAACTGGCTAATATTGTTTGAGACATCCCTTAGCTCACTTTGCCACTTTGCAGGCCAATTCATGTGCAGGAAAAAGCAAATATCAAATTGGGTTTCTTGTCCTTGTCACCGTATTGTGAAGCTACACATGAACATGTCCACCTTGAATTAAAACAAGACTTGGCATTGAATAAAATGTTACCCATTTTTAAGTAACTTGCAGACAATCGCCCTCGGCCATTCACAGAGTCTACGGAAGAGTCAGAGCTTTCTAGTATGGGTTCCTGCTACTTGATTATCCTGGCTATGCCTGTGATTAACATACAATGAGTAAAAAGGATGCAGCGTGACGTAGACCTAAGACAAGGCTAAAAAGCTGAAGGAATGGGTGAAGATCCACATTTTGATGGTCTGTTCCCTATATTTAAAGGAATGTTTGGAAGAGCTTAGATGAATCCTGTCACCATGGTAAGAGAATCATTAAGATTAAGAGAGCCTAAATAATTCTCCTCTGGTTTCATGTCATTTTGTGCATCTTCAGATCTTTTGAGATTTATGTGGTAGTCATGTATGTGAAATGTGGAAGTCATCCTCTTTTGCCTTATTCTCCCATGCGATGTGGGTATCGCTGCCAAACCCAGCATTTTTGCCCAAGTCCTAATTGCCCTTGAACTAAGTAGCATCCTAGATCAATTCAGAGGGCAGTAAGGAAATAATCACATTGTTGGGGGTTTGGGCTCACACATAGGCCAGGCCAGGTCAGGTAAAAAGTATTTGCCTAGACGTTTAGATTGCTAATTCAGTGACATTATTACTATCTCACTATTTCCCCATAAGATCAAAGGTGGGATTGATATCAGAATTTTCAAGAAACTATTGTATGTTATAATTGTATTTTAACGTGTAACATGAGCTTAGTAAAGGTCTGATTCAGTATTGTTATAATTGATGTCTGTGAGGTTTGGTATTTAAAGTAACTCAGCAGATTAGTACAAGAAAGCAATCCCTGGTACTTGCCTGGGGCACCATTCTCACGGAAAATTAATTTGACAAACATTTGTCTTCAGCTGGGGAGAAGAAGTAGAAGAGCTTTGTGCCATTTCCCTCTCAATGATGCCTTGCACTAGCAACGCAATATAGGTAAACCTCATGTCAATTAGCCACCTTCTCTTGTGGATTGTAATCCTTCAAGGACAACTTCCCAATGGGAGGAATAATGTCTTCAAATCATTGAAAGCTAGCAACACGTCAGAATAGTTTACAACAATCATACAACAGTTTTTTTTGATGGCATGTTAATGAATCAGATAATTTGCAACCATACTTGTTACTCCTTTACAGAATTAGGCTAATGTTCCTATGGCTGTATGTTAAAGGGTCTCCTTTGCTTTAAAGCCAATCTGATTTACCTTCTATGGTAACTTGCACAAACTTATGGTGTCCTGAAGTGCTTCACAACTGATGAAATATCTTTGCGGTCACTGCCGTAATATAGGAAATGTGACAAACAATACGTGCACAGAAATGTCCATAAACTACCACATGTTATGACCAGAAAACCTGTTTTGTTCTAAAGGTGTTGGTTCAGAGATCACTATCAGTCAGTGCTCTGGCAGAACTCCTGTCATCCTCTTTGGCATAGTGGCAATGGCATCATACATATCCACCTGAGGGGGCAGTGGTAACTCATTATAACATCTCAATTAAAATACACCACCTCTGACAGTGCAGCATTCTCTCAGTTGAGAGACTGACCTGGAGTATTTATCTAGATATTGTGCATGGCCCTAATTCAGGGGCACAAAGAACAGGAGGAGGTTTTATGGAGTAAGAGAAAAGAAATGGACTGTGCAGCGAGTCTTTCCAATTATTTTAAAGAGTAAGAAATGAAAGGGAAATTATTTTGAAGTCAGTGCTAATATAAGAATCCTTAAGGAATTGAGAAGAAGGGTCAAAGCCCATGGAGAAGGATGCAATGAGGCTCGAAAAGAGCAAAATATAATGTAAACCTAGAAATAGTAGAGACAGTGATACCAAACTGGAATTGAAACATTTGAAAATTGTGCAAGAAAGGGTCGACCATGGGCAGTGTTCCTTTGTTGAAACAGGCCAAGTTATTTCACTGTGTATTGCTGTGGTATTTGTTGGCTCATGCAGTGTGTGAGAAGCCACCCAACAATAGGTACAAGTGGATTATTTTATGGTTGAATGAAACTAAGGTTTGACTGTTCACATTGCTTACTGTGGATTGGCCTTCATTTTCTGGGTATTGCATTGAGAAGTTCAGGAGATTTGAATCCATTTGATTTATTATTGTCGCATGCACCTGCGTACAGTGAAAAGTTTTGTTTTGCGTGCAGATCGTAACATACAAAGTGCATTAGGGAGTGAGGAATACAATGCTATGGCTGAAGAGAAGGTGCACAAAGTGTGAGATCAACTTTAAATTCAAAATTTGATACATCCATTCAGAGGTCTAATAACAGTGGGGAAGAAGCTGTTCTTGAATCTGTTGGTTTGTGTATTTAAGCTTTTGTATCTTAAGCATGACAGAAGAGATTATAACTGGGGTGAGATGGGTCTTTTTGATCTTGGCTACTTTTCCATGATAGCAAGAGGTACAGATGGAGTCAATGGATGGGAGGCTGTAAGGTTGGGATCCTATGGGATGTTGTGTTAAACATGTTGGTTCACACATTGCCCATCTTGGAGTAGTTTGATACTTAATTTTTACTTGGTCTTGCTCTCAACCTATGAAGGGGTTTCTCATGGTCTTCATGCAGAATTCCTTAAGACTCCTCTGAATTTATCAGATACACAAGTTTTCTTTTGAAGAATTAATAAGCTTTTTTATGGAAATGATCTCAATGGAACACTGTATTTAATGTGTTTTTTTTATTGAGGGGACAATTTCAGTACAGTAACACCTCAAATGATTACCACAGCAACACACATTGCTTCTTGCCTCAGTGTTTTCCCTTTAAGACCCATTATACAATGTGCTCATTGCTTAGTTTCACAAAGCTACCCATTTATTGAGATTAGGTGATGTTGATCAATCAGCACCAATAACAGAGGAAACAATTTGATTCAATTACTCTCTAAGATTCATTAGGTATAGAATTATAGCTTTTGAGTTATTGCCGTCTGTTTATGTTTTAACAAATCTCATCTGCATATGCAAACAGAATATAATTAGTATTGTTTGATACCGGTATATCTCATGCAATGTTTATACTCTTTGAGATTTGTAAAATTAGGAACATTGTTGCAAGAAAATGACCTGCTTGTTAAGTGAAGATATGTGTAGATTACTGCTAATTAATCAAATTCAATATATTGCCAAGTGTAGTTCAGGTTATACTCATCAAAACTTTGCAGTTAAAAGGCACAGGGATTATAAATAATGCCTAATATAACACTTAGCATAATGTTTTGATTTTTCTTTTTATTAAGAGATCTAAATCTAAGCCTAAGCACAGTACAACACAGCAATAAGATTGAAAAGAGTAGCAGAGAACATAAGAAGCTACGAGATGCTGTAATGAAAGAAAGAAATGAAAAATTTGCACTTTATTAGCAGCTTTGGGATATATCAAAATGCTTTAAAATTGGTGAGGTACTTTTGGAATGTAGTCAATATTGTAAAAAGTGTGACTGGCAATTAGCACACAGCAATAAATACGTACATATATAAATACATAAATATATTACTTTTGATGGTTTTCCTTAAAGGATGAACGTTGGCCAGGACCAATGTTCCCTCTAATTTTGTACACCCACACCCCAAATCTGAATGTGAGTTGGGGTGGGTGAAGGGAGAAGAACTGAGCGCAAAATGAATGTGAAATAAATAGAAGAATGGACTGAATGATTTACGCAAACAAAAACTATCATCATTGTGAAGAAACAGGATGAACTGGCTTAACACCTTCCTCAAATTAGATGTGAGAGCAGAATTTAATATGGGCATATTAAACATTCATACAGAGCACATACATTAATTTCTACCGTTAGCTGTATTAAACAATAATGATCAGATTAGAACCATTCCTTGATAGAGGAGTGCAAGTCCAATAGAATTCATTTTAACCTAATGAAGTAAAGCATGTTAGGTTAGATTAACAAAAACAAAGTTGCTGGAAAAGCTCAGCAGGTCTGGCAGCATCTGTGAAGGAGAAAACAGAGTTAACGTTTTAGGTCCGGTGACCCTTCCTCAGGTTCTGATTCTTCCCGTGTCTGTGAGGGTTTCCTTCCATAGTCCAAGAAATGTGCAGGTTAGGTGAATTGGCTGTGCTAAATTGCCCATAGTGTTCAGGGATGTGTAGATTAGGTGGGTTACTGGGGCTGGGTCTGGGTCTGGGTAGGATGCTTTGAGGTTTCATGTGGACTTGTTGGGCCGAAGAGCCTGTTTCCACACTGCAAGGTTCTATGAAATGTAACATTTCCATGCTTTTCATTCTTCCAAATTGTGCAAACATTTCAGTATCAGATGTTTATGCAAAGGATATCCTGCTGTGCTGGCTGTGAAGCTTAGCATCTCTCCATCAGTTAAAAAGCACAATTTCTTTCCATTTCCAGCACATTTAAAAAAAAGTACTTCTAATCGATGTCTCAGCGACCATTTACAGATTCATGCTGCAATTTCCCAGACATTTGTTTTTTTTAAATTTTGAGTTTGAAAGAGTACAGTGTAGATGAAAATAGGAATTGATTTTTCTGGTTTTGAATATAACTGTTGTGCACTTGAAACTTAAGGGCTGAATCCAAAAAAACAATGTTTCAGGAATGACTATGAGAGTCTGAAGGCTCATCGGCATCTGATTTGTAAAACAAATGCCTCTGGAGGAATAACTAACTGATTATAACTATCAACATGTTTAAAGTTCACGTTAGTTTAGCAAAACCAGTTTAGCAGCATGTGGATGTGATTGCATGCCTTGTAAAGTGTAGAATGGAGCTAAAGCAGAATATGTCTGCACTTGGAAACTGTCCAACCTTCTTACTGCAAAGGGAGAGCCTCCAGTAGGAGTCACAGGATAGCTGTTGGAACGAACAGCAAGACCATTATTATTAACAGCAGTCTCCTCCCATCCCAGGCACAGATCTATTGAGGATAACCATCTCACTCTTGCCATTGCCAAGCAAATCAGTAAACACACACCAGATCAAAGACTGAACCAGGTATCTTTGCTCCTTCTCCAGCTGTAGTACAGACCTCCAAGCTTTACATGTGGCAGAAGCTGGAGAATGTATCAGCATGATAATCGAGTATGGCCCCCTGGTGGTGACTACACAGCTGAGGAAAGGTTGGGCACCTCCTCGATCCATTCTCCTCTTGTTCAACTCACGTTACTTGGTCCTCTCTTATTTTATGGACCAGACCAGAACCCCTCAAGATATTTTAAGAAGGTAGCCTAGACTCTAATTTTGTTTTACTTTAAAGGCAAATGTGAAGTGCCGTGTTCCAGATGCAATGCGACTGGCCAAACTACTTGACGTTAAGCAAAATACAATTTATTTAAACACTATAGTTAAAAGACAACAAAAGAAAAAGAAATTTAGAATAACAGCTCTATTAGAAATCTTAACAGAATAATGGATACAGGAACTATTATTAATTAACTGTTCTAATATATATATATCCCATAAATGCACCCTTTGGCAAAAAGACAAATGCAGAAAAACAGATTTGTCTCACATGCCATCTGGCAGTCTAGGAGAAGAACCCCCAGCTTTTGGCTGTAACTGAGAGGGAAATGTAGCTTCCTCTTCTTCCAGCCTACAACAGCAACCACTTAAAGCTGAACATGAAAACTGGCCTGTGAGAGCTGGCCACACCCATACTGGCTGCTTTTATTGTTCCAACTTTACAATAAAAAAGCCCATGGTCTCCCAGGCTGGTTACTCGTGTGGTTGTGGTAGACTGCTCCTCACCTCTGCCTTATAACTTCTCTTCAAAAAAATGAATGAAATAACCTCTTGAAGCCACAACATCATCACACTAGCTTGGCATTTTGCCCAATATAACCAAAGGGCAAGTGATGAACAATTGTAAGGTCACTTGGACTGGTCAGAATGCAGGTGAATGCTCTAGGGTCACATGTTCAAAACCCCACCATGGCATCTGGGGAGAATTTGATTGACAATTGTACAATATAATTATTAAAATTCTAAAGCTAGTCTTGGTAATGGGGCCAACAAATTATCATTAATTGTTGTAAAACGCAAATTCAGTTTGCAAAATACTCTTTAATGAAGGAATTCTTCCACCCTTACCTGGTCTGGCCTACATATAATTCTAAACCCATAGAGCAGACAAATAGAAACGGGATAGGTCAATCCACTACAACCGCCCATCCTGTGAGCTGTTTATAGGCTCAGCTCTGTTCTTCTTCCTCACACTGATCATTTTTGACACATTTTCTGGACAAGAATCCGTCTACCCTTACCTTAAACGTGTTCAATAACTTGACCCAGAATTGCGGTTGATTCTTAGCTGTGTTCTCAAATGGCCTCAAATCCTGGGGTAATTAGGGATCGTCAAAATGCTGGCATTGTCAGTAACATGCACATCCCAGGAAGGTCTTCTCTTCAAAATCCCACACCTCAGGAGATCTCCACGGATCCATTCCTTGCTCCCTTCTCTTCCTCATCTGCATGCTGCCTTTCAGCAAAACCATCCATGGACCTGGGGCCTGTATCGATAACTGCAGCCACTTCAACATTTTCACAGTTCCCTGTCCACTGCCACTGTCTCCAAATGGTCAAGCTGTATGTCCAGCATGATAAGAGGCACAATTTCCTCCTTTCAACATTAGAAGACTGAAGCAATTGTCCTTGATGCTTCATCATGTATTCTGTATTTTCACCATCATCACCAGCATCTGCTCTCAACCTCGTCTCAGGCTGAAGCAGACTGTTTCCAGCCTCATTGTCCAACTCAACATTGATCTGAGCTTCCAAATCCTTTACCTAGTTTTTCCTCTTTAACATGGGTCACTAAATCCATTCATTTCTGCTGATCAGTTACTGATATTTTTGTCATCCTCAGACTCGACAACTCCTATCCTTGGCAGGATGGCCTCTCGTCCTGCTCACTCCATCCAATAATCTCAACACATCTAAATCTCTGCTGTCTGAACCTAATCTTATACCAAGGTCAATTCACTTAAGGCCCTGCTGCTTCTGGCCACCATTGATTCCTAGTTCCCCAATGTCCCAAATTTTCATCTTAACCTTTAAATCTCTCCACAACCTTGCCCTTTGTTATCTCAGCAATTTCTTCCAGGGCTGAAACCAATTCTCAATTTTCCTCCATGAACTTTTACGTATGAGCATATCAACAAGGAACAACAGTAGGCCACTCAGCCCTTCAAGTCTACTCTGCTATTTAGCAAGGTGATGGATGATCTGACTTTTCACCTCGACTCTATATATCCCCAACACTCCTACATATTCCCAATAATCTTTCAATTCTCTTTGGTACTCAAGAAGCTATCTATCTCTGCCAGAGAAATAGATTCTGTATCCATTGCCTTTTCAGGAAGGGAATTCCAAAGACTCTGAGAGAAAAGTTTCTGTTTTAAATGGACGCCTCCTTGATTTTAAACAATGCTCTCTAGTTTTAGATTCTCCCTCAAGTGGAAACAGTCTTTTATCATTAACCAGGCCAAGTTCCCACAGAATGATATATATTTAAATTAAGTCACCTCCGGCTCTCCTAAACTCCACAGGATACAGGCCTAGTCTGTCTAGCTTCTCCTCATAAGGCAATCTGAGCATTCCTGGAATTTGTCTAGTAGACTTCATTGGAAACAGCTTCCAAAGCATTAGCACCCTTCTGTAAGTATAGCAACCAGGGCTGTACACTGTACCCAGTATGCAATCCCACCAAAGCCCTTTATAACTGGATCATTCTTACTTCTTTGACCTGGGCTTGTGTATTGTGCTACCTCCCTTGCCCAGCTTTCTTTCTTCATCCTTCTGGTGACTATCCTGGCAGCCATTAAACCCCACAGTCTGGCATCTTTGTCCTTTATCCCTTCCTCTTCTGCCTTTCTTTTTTTCTCAATCTTGACATTTTTTTGCAGGTGAAGACTTTCATGCCTACCATGTACTCATAGGTTACAGGGCTGCTGGCAGCTGGTGACTGACAGATTCTCTGACAGTGGGGCAAGAGAAGGTGTAGTGCTGCTGGGGACAACTGGATTCATTTTTGAACTCCTTTTCTCTTTGATGCTGGATCTTCGTTCAACCTCAGAGGTGTCTATAATTTTCCTATGTGGGCCCGTGACCTATGGCCTATGCTGCCACTGTCAATGAATCTTGAAGTTGCAGTGGAGACAGCCCTGAAAGAGGTCTTCTCAAAGGCATACATGATGATAGATCTACATTAAGCTGGAGAAGACCTGAGCTTTGCACTCTTTGAGTTTGGTCTGTGATTGGATAGAGGTTTTCAAAATCATGAGAGTCTGGGCAAAGTATGTGGGAGAAACTGTTTTCACTCATAAAAGGGCTGAGAAACTGAAGGCACAGTTTTGAGTTATTTTGCAAAAGAAGCAAATGGGTGTTGAGGAAAAAGGGTTTTTTTTTTCGCATGGCAAGTTATTCAGGTCTGGAAATACCCAGCCTGGAAATGTGGTGGTGGCACATTCAACTGAGGTATTCAGGAGGGTATTGAATAGTTATTTAAGTTATGGGTACATGCAAGGGTAGGGGAAAAATGCAGGAAATTGGTGCTACGTCATAGTTTAGGCAACTGGAAGCTCAGATCAAGGTTCAGTCAGATACCAGGCCTGGGAACAGTCTGTTTCAGCCTATGACAAGGTCCAGAGCAGAGACTGGTGATGATGGCAAAAGCACAGATGAGCCGACTGGCTTCCTTCTGCATCGTAACAATTCTGTGGTCATTTACGTGTTCCAAACACTTGCAAACGGCTAATATCTTGTGGTGACAGTGGGGTAGTGGTATTATCACTTGACTCATAATCCAGAAGCTTAATCCTGTAGGGACACAAATTCCACTACAAAAATTGGGAACATTTACATTCAATGAATAAGTCTGGAATAGTTCCAGTAAGAGCGATCATGACAACTATCATTGATTGTCATAAAATCCATCTGGTTCACTGCAGCCCTTTAAGGAAGCAAATCTACTGCCCATACTTGGTGTGGCATAGCAATGCAGTGGGCTGTCAACTGTCCTCTAGATTGGCCTAGCAAACCATTCTGTTCAAGGCAACAAGGGATGGGCAACAAATTCTGTTCTTACCAGTGATGCCTACATCCCAGAAAAGAAGACAAAAGTCCTTTCTTCGTCTTCTCTGTTTGGTATAACAATTTCATTTTTCCAAGTGCTCTAACTGAATTCCTTTATCTCCACTATGCTTCCAATTAGTGTATTCTGCACATATACCCAAGGCCTTGAGATCCTTCCTGAAGTGAAGTCACCAGAATTGAGCACAATGCTCTGCTTCCAAAATGTACGTAATGTTTATAAAGATTATCGATTAATAAAACCTTATTCATCATTAACAGGAGTCTTGACCTGTTCTGCCACCTGCAAAATTATTTGTATATACATCCTCAAGGGTCTTTCTGTTCCTTAACCCCTTTTAAAATTATACAACTTAGTTTACTCTTCCTACCTATGTACATCACTCCACATATTCCTAAGTACAATTTAATACACCATCTGTTTTCCCACTTCAACAGTCTGTTTTTGAATTCCTGGTATCTAATACCATCTCCTCGATATGTTGACTACATTGCCAAATTTTGAGTCATCTGCAAACTTTGAAATTAGAGTATACTCAAACCAAATCACTAATATGTAGCAAAAACTGAAACAAGTCCACTAATGATGCCCGGGGAACAGGAGTTAATTTTATATCCGTATTGCTGCCATCCCTTTAATTATGTGAACAACACTATTATGTGATACTCTGTCAAATACCTTCAGAAAGTCTAGGTACACATCAACAAAGGCACTCCACAAAGTCCTCAGGTGTTTTACAATATAATTCAATCAAATTGATCAGACACAATTTTTCAATAACATGTTTTTACTGACATTCCACTTATTAACCCATGCGTTTGCAAAAAGCAAAGGTTTTGCCTCAGTGTAATTGTCGGGACTGGTACAACTCTCCATTCTTGGTACCTTCTAATAGCTCAGCAAGGTCAAGTTTTGGATAAGCTATAAGCAGCAAAAGAAAGGAACTGTAATTCACATAACACCTTTCAAATCCCCAGAATGTGCAATGGATTTTCACAACCATTGAATTACTTTTGAAGTGTCACCACTATATAGGCAGACAAAGCAGTCAATCCATAAAACTCAAAGATTGACAAGCAGATAATGGATGACTGGTTTTCATTGAGGGAAACCTCTTTCTGTAATATTCTTTCACAGCATGTAAGCATCACTGACTATGCCTGTTCCGCTGAGAACCAAACAAGAGTTACACCAGGGTCTATACGTTAACTCTGTTTTTCCCCTCCGCAGATACTGCCAGACATGCTGAGTTTGTTCAGAGAGCTGTGGTTTTATTTCAGAGCTCCAGCATCATCAGAACTTTGCTTTTATTTGACATGTGATGGAATACCACTTCCATTCTGTACAGAACCACTGAATTAATACTCAATGTTGAGGTGGAGAGCAAACACCACAATGTTTCTGATGTAAATATGTAGATCTACCTTCACTGTCAATACATTACCAATTCACTTTTGTATCACAGAACCAGAATGTTCCCAGGCATATATCACGAGACAGATCAGAGTCATGGAGGATTTGAGATGGAGAGAAGGGCCACTTCCACCAAAAAGGATAAAAGCAGCAGGTGCAAAGAAATACCACCATCAATTAAAGGGTTAACTGTACCTCTAATCTAAGAATAACCACTGAACATGTGTATAAGGGACTGTGTCATCATCATCACGTCAGATCACATGGAGCTGGGACCCACAAAATTGTGGAACTTCTGAGTTGTCCCGTTTCTTCCTCATTTGCATATGTAGCTTAAAAAATCCATTAATGTTATAGATTTATGAGAGCAAAGGATTTAAGAGAGAAGTAGACTGAGCACTGCATGACCTGGGAGACAGGCAGGATGGTAAAAGTTTTGAGACATGGACAGATCAAACACTCTGGGAATTAGGACACAGACTGAATGGTAGAGATTTTAGGACAGAGATTGACTAAGTACTACAGGATTTATGAGACAGATAGACTGGGCAGTGGAGGATTTAGGACAGTGATGGTACTGTGTGATGAAGGGTTTGATACAGATACATGCCCTGTAGTGTAGGACTCAGAAGAAAGACTGAATTCAGGATGGAGATGCTCATTGTATGGGGTCCTGCATTTGGGTTATGACAAGGAATGTTGACTAGGATTCAGTCACTGACTGTGATGATCTTTTTGCCATCTTGATGAAGTGAAATGCTTTATATAAATAGACAACATTAATTCCCAAAGAATGGGCTGCAAAACATCTCTCCCAGCTGCTTTGGAATGATAGCAGCAGCATCGAAAATGTTGATCTAATGGGCAGGACATGATACTCTATATAGTTAGCATCACAATTATGACATCTGCATCTTTATCATCCATTAATTGGCAGCAATCTCCAATCCACATGGCATCATGTTTCAGAATTATTCAGTTGAGCTAAAATATTGTATTTATATGGATTGATTCTGCTTCTCACCATTGTACATCTGCAGTCAGCATTTATTTAACAAGTTGAGGATTGCAGAATATTTCACAGAAAGTCTGCTACTTCATGGATCAGTGACCACACAAGGATGTCAGGATATTTCAATTATTGGACCATATTGCGGTAGATCACTGTGACAACAACATGCCTGATCCCCATTTGAAATGGAATTCTCTTATAAAGAGAATAGCTTTAGGGCTTCAATGGACAAAAAAAAAGAGCTTTTTCTAATTTTTAATTCTACTTTCTGACTAAAACTTGCCCTCTGGTTAAATTTTAAACCAATCTGTTAAATATTACAGTCAATCATAGATGATATGGGCATTTGGCTCACTTCCATAAAAGGAAGGGACGTGTTCTGGAACTTGTCAATAACTTCAAATGAGGGCCTGGGCAATCTTTGAAAGATTGGGCTTTAGAAAATTATAAAATTAAGTTTCTTCTGCATCACCAAACCCCTAGCACCTCCACCCATTCCCCAGAAATTTTAAGCGCCAGCCAAGGCATGCACTAAGCTCAGTAAGCTTGCGTACTTTTGGGATGGTTCTGGTTTGTGATTGGTACACTCCATCTCAGAAGAGATAAGGCAAGCCCAACTCGCCAAGCCTGTGGCAATTCTTGATGGCAAGTTGGGAAAGTGCTCAGAGTAAACAAAGTAAATTGTTGGCTTTCTAGTCTCAACAGAGTTGAGAAACGTGAAAGAGAGAGAGATCACAGTGGAGACTCAAAGAAGAACAATAATCAGCGACAGTCAGCTTCAACAACTTTAAGAATCCGAACACAATTGTCTCTAATATTGTGAAGGTGAAATTTCAGCCAAAGATCCTGTCCCTGATTTCTATCATTGACATAACCCATGCCCGTCTATTTATCAGTGAAGGCATGTGTGTGTGTCCTCTGTGGTTAAACAGTTTGTTGATAATATCTGGGATTCTCATTTGAAGTAGATCTGAAGCGACAGAAGTCAGCAGATGCCCACAGAACTATAACCAATTATTTTGGAGTGGAGTGAGTGAAAGTGTTTCCCTATCTGCAGATCTCCCTCACTCTGTTCCACATGCACAAGCTATTCCAGTTAATTTGAAATCAGATTCTTACATAGATTTCTACCCATAATGGAAAACGTGCAACTTGCTTCAGGTCCATGGTTTTGCACAGCTCGCAGAACTCATTCTGTACCACTTTCTCCGCACTTCAAAGCATAAATACTAATCTCCCAAACAAAATATCAATGCTGGCTTCTTTGCAGTGAAATGATTCGGTCTCAAATTGCAAATAACAATTTGCATTAAATTAAAGTAAGGTCCAAATGAAAAATAAATTGTTGCATTTTCCTCACAAAGCAGTCCAGGCTTTCACACCAGTTCAGTAGTAGACTAGCCCCATAAATATCTCCTGTGGTGTTATACGTAGCCACTGGAGTGTTAAAATTTCAAATACTTTCAACATTTTCTCTTTGAAGACTTTCACAGTAGTCATCATGAAGTGGATTTTATTCCCTAAGATAGTGAAGCTGTAATTACCTCAGTTCTTTGTGCTTACAGAGCTATGACCTTGAGGATGACCAATTACTCTACTTGCTATGAATTAATGGATGGCAAAAGGCTGTGAATGTGTTTGTGATTTTCCAATGTTCAGAGCCAACAGGTGAGGCTCCATACCAGTATCACCTATTCATCGGTCCTTAGTATAACAGTCATAGCCTAGTAGGGTCATCCAGCTGTAAAGCCTGGAAACAGACCCTTCAGTCCAACTTTCCTTGCTGACCAGATATCCTAAATTAATTTAATCCCTTTGACAGGATTTCGCCCATTTCCTTCTAACCCTTCCTGTTTGTGTGCCCATCCAGATGCCTTTGAAATGTTGTAATTGTCCCAGCCCCCACCACTTCCTCCGGCAGTTCATTCCATGCGTACACCACCCTCTGCATGAAAATGTTGCTCCTTAGGTCCCTTCTAAATCTTTCTCCTCTCATTTTAAACCTATGCCCTCTAGTTTTGGACTTTCCTACCCTGGGGAAAGATCTTGGCTACTCACTCTATCCATGTCCCTCATGATTTTATAAATTTCTATAAGGTAACCCCTCTGTCTCTGACGCTCCTGGGTAAATAGCACCAGTCTATAGTTCAAACACTCCAACCCTGGCATCGTCCTTGTAAATCTTTTTTTGACTCATTCACGGGATGAGGGTGTCGCTGGCTAAGCCAGCATTTATTGCCCATCCCTAATTGCACAGAGGCCAATTAAGAGTCAACCACATTGCTGTGTGTCTGGAGCCACATGTAGGTCAGACTATGTAAGGATTGCAGTTTCTGTCCCTAAAGGACAATAGGGAACCAGATGGGTTTCTCCCAACAATTGGCAATGGTTTCCATGGTCATCATTGGTTTCTTAGTTCCAGATTTTCTTTGTTGAATTCAAATTTCACCACCTGCAATGAAAGATTTGAGCCAGTGTCCCCAGAACATTATCTAGGTCTCTGGATTAGCAGTCCAGCGATAATGCCACTAGGTCAATGTTTCTTTCTGAACCCCTTGAAGTTTCCCAACATCCTTCCTATAGCAGGGAGACCAGAATTGAATGGAGTATTCCAAAAGTAGCCAAACCAATGTCCTGTACAGCCACACCTCCTTGACTTAATGTACTGACCAATAAAGGCAAGCACTCCAAATGCTTTTCTTCACTATCCTATCTACCTGCAACTCCACTTTCAAGGAGACATTCCAAGGTCTCTTTTACTTTATCTGCATGGCTTGATGCCTTGTAAGTTACTGGACAATCATAACTGGCTCCCCTTCCACTCACCCCTTCAGAAAACAGTCAATTCTGTTGTTTCCATCAATAACTCAAATGTATATATCTGTTCAAACCTTATTTTTACACTGACACAAGCAAGTTCATTCAGTTACAAGGTCTGAATAAATGTCAAATATAGAACATTATAAAGGTCAGAATGAACATTTCTTCATTCACAATGTGCTCTGAATAACTGATTGGACTTTAATTATAATTCAGGTGACAGCAGGTTTCAGAGAAAGCATAGTCCTGCTGCCTTACAGACCTTTATACAAAATGCGCAAGGTAGCCAAAGTAAAATCAGCTTGTCAATCCACAAATCTCTATATAGTTCACTGGCTTCAGCACATGTCTAAAGGGCACAGGATACTCAGTACCCTGTGAATCTCACAACTTGAGAGTATAGGCGGCTCTTTGATAAATGGACAGCATTACAGGAACATTGAAATCACCCGAGTACAGTTAATTCAAGAGGAGATGAACCAGAAGCTGGGTTTATTAGCACTGGTTTTTCCACTGCTATGAATGCACTCAGAACTCCAGGATGGATCTAGATTATGCACACATAGTTTGGGATAAATCATGCCAGGTATCATTTTGGTGGGAGTGTCTCGGAAATAGCAAAAGGCTGTGTGTGTACACAGAGCAAGGAGAGCATGGTGTGGGGTGTCATTGATACACACACACAGGTACACACTCACACGCACATGAACAGGGACGCACACGCACACGCACACGCACACACACACACACACACACACACAACCTGCAAGATGCCTCCTTTCCATCTGACCACTGCTGGAGTAGTTTTGGGCCCCTTATCTAAGGAAAGATATGCTGGCAATGGAGGCAGTCCAGAGACAGTTCATTAAGCTGATTCCAGGTACGGATGAACTGTTGTATAAGTAGAGATTGAATAGGTTGGGCCTGTAGTCATTGGAAGAAAGACTGAGAGATGACCATACTTAAACGGTTTAGGATTCCAAGAGGGTTTTGACAGGTTAGAAAGTTTGGTTCCCCTCATGGGAGAGTCTGCAATCAGACGGCATAATGTCAGAGTAAAGGGTCACACATTTAAGTCAGAGTTGAGGAGGAATTTCTTCTCTCAGAGGGCAGTGAATCTGTGGAATTCTTTACCACAGAGGGCTGGAGAGGCCACATCGTTTAGTATCTTCAAGGCTGAGATAGTTTTTTAAAATCAATATGGGAATCAAGGGTTATGGGGAAAAGGCAGGAAAGTGGAGTTGAGGTTTATCAGATCAGCCACATTGAATGGTGGCGCAGGCTCAATGATATGAATGACCTAATTCTGCTCCTATATCTGATGGTCTTCATCTGTGGCAGCCCACTGAACCAGCTGCATGTGAGCCACTACAATAAATAAAGGGTTGTTTACGGGACTGGTATGGTGGCTCAGCGGTTAGCACTGTTGCCTCACAGCTCCAGAGACCTGCATTTGATTCCAGCTTCAGGTGACTGTCTGTATGGAATTTGCACATTCTTGCTACGTCTGCGTGGGTTTCCTCTGGGTTTTCCTTCCATAATCCAAAGATGTGCAGATTATATGGATTGGCCAGACTAAATGGATTGGCATCGGGAATGCAGGGATAGGTTAGGTGGTGGGGCTGGGTGAGATGCTCTTCGGAGGGTTGGTGTGGATTCGTTGGGTTGAATAGCCCATTTCCACATTGTAGAGATTTTATGATTCTGCCTGGCAGCAAGGGACTTCCACGGACAGCCCTGATTAAACAACCCACACAAATGCAGGGAGTTTATGTACAATGAGAAACCACATTGACATCTGAAATGGGATACAGCAGACAACTAATATGAAGAAACAATGCTTCCTCTCCCTGGACTAGACCAAAGATGCCCTTGGCACAGAAAGAGCCTGATTCATGGTAGCCTGCTGCATGCTGAGCAGTTTCTCCAACAAAAATCACCAGCCCCTCATGCCAGCTAAATGGGGACACCTGAGAAGCAGAAGCATGAGGAGGAGGAGGAAGAACAGGGGCATGAGGAGGAATAACAGAAGCAACCCAGGCAGCCCAATCCTACCTCTTCCAGTGAAGCACCTGGGAGCACAAAATCAGTAGCTACAGTCTTAGTTCCCCATTCACCAACAGTCCGCAGAATTATGACAGTGAGAGAGAAGGCATTTGGCCCAATGTGCATGCACTGGGCTCAGCATCTCATGCCAATCTCCTGCCCTTCCCTCATATCCTAGCATACCATTACCAGCTGAAACAAAAATTCAGTGCCCTCTTGGATACTACTCACTTGGTTCAGAGGGAAAATATAAGCCACCAAAAAATAAACATTATAAACCCAACTTATAATTTAAATCATGCCATATCCAGAGAAAACTAACTAATTAACATGTACATTGCCTTTGCATCTGTGAAAAATCTAAGGTGATGCTCCAGTGCAGTACTGAAGGAATACTCCATTGTCAGTGGTGCTGCTTTTCAGATAAGGCAGAAATTGTGGACCCATCTGTCCACTTGGATATATGGAAAAGATCCCACACAGGGGTTTTATCCCCAGTGTTATGTTTAATATTATTTCACAATCAGTATAACAAAAACAGATCATGTTGTCATTAGATCATCGTTGCTTTCAGGATCTTACTGTTTGTAAATTGGCTACTGTATTTCATAAAATGCAACAGTGCCAACACTTCAAGAATACTTTATAGGCTGTAAAATGCTCTGAAATATCTGGCAGTTCAAAAAGTTCTAAATGTAAAACTGTCTTTCTTTTCATATGTCTTTGCCAGACATCAGTATTACTGAATGAGGAAGGATGACTCCAAGAAAATATTTGAAGCCATTGATCTTCATGACTATCCATTGTTTTTGAGCATATTTCTGGAAGACTTCCTGGAGAACAGACATCTCTCCTACGTTCTGACTCCTGTGCCATGGGAAATCCTGGGAACCAATGTTTTTCTTTGCTGTGCCATTTCTGTCTCCCAAGTCAGATTCACTCATCAGGTCTTGCTGTAGTTGGCTCTCACAGTCTTGAAGGCACCAGTCTTGTTGAAGAGTACAGCCTATTAATGCTGGCTGCCTACAGTAATCTGTCAAATGAGGAGGCAGCCTAAGACTGGCTCACTGCTTGTTTTATAGAAGCAGGTGCGAGTTAATAGCATAATCCACAAACCCATATGCCCCAACAGGGAGACAAACCAATCAATCCGACTGGTTTCCCAACAGGAAACATTTGGAACATTCCCCCCAAATCCCATCCTCATTAAGTATTGAGCTATTAACTCTGCTCTTCACGCCTGAGGTGCTGCATCTTCTGATCTTAAAGTAGGTTTCTAGCATCACTGCAGTATTTGTGTGTTAGTGTGCGCAGGAGCAAAGGGACCTGGATGTGTGCGTGCACAGATCATCAAAGGTGGCGGAACAGAAGGAGGGAGCAGTTAATGAAGCATACAGTGGTCTTGGCTTTATTAATAGGGGCATAGAGTCCAGGGGCAGGCAGCTAATGTTGAACTTGTACTTGTTAGTTCAGCTGGAGTACTGGATAGAGTTGTGAGTGCCACATTATAGGAAAGACGTGAATCCTTTGGAGGGAATGCAGAAGCAGTTTATAAGAATGGTTCCAGGAATGACAAACTTCAGTAATGAGGATAGATTGCAAAAGTTTGGACTGTTCTCTTGGTGAGAAGAAAGCTAAGAGGAGATTTGTTGGACACTTGCGAAATCATGAGTGGGCTGCGTACAGCAG
This sequence comes from Stegostoma tigrinum, assembly GCF_030684315.1. Lineage (NCBI taxonomy): Eukaryota > Metazoa > Chordata > Chondrichthyes > Orectolobiformes > Stegostomatidae > Stegostoma > Stegostoma tigrinum. Next base: position 35,114,773 of record NC_081381.1, read on the forward strand.
ATAGGAAGAAGCTGTTAACCCTTGTAAAATGAATGAAGGGCAAGAGGTTACAGACTTAAAGGTTTTCTGGTGTAAGCTATAGCATGAAGCTGAGAAAATGCTGCCACTCATACCAAACGTATGGTAAAAGGATATAATAAAGATGAATGAGTACAGCAGGTAGCTGTCCTCCAAGTGTCATAGACTCGGTTGAACCAGGACCTGGGTAGCCTCTGATGAAGAGGTTAAAGGAAATCTGTAAAAGAAGCAAGGATGATGTGAGAAAAAAAACCTTTTCAGACAGCGAGGGGTTAGGATTTGGAATGCGCTGCCTAGAAATGTGTTGAAGGCAGGTTTAAATTGAAGCTTTCAAGAGGGTATTGGATGACGATTTGGATAGAAATAGTGTGAAAGGTTTCTGGGAAAAGCAGGAGATTGGTGGTAGGTAATGATGCTCGTTTGAGTGGGCCAGTGCAGACAAGATGGGTTGAATGGTCTCCTTCTGCACTGCCTCAATTCTCTGGGCCTGTGTGGGAAGTTGCCTTGTTCCTACAGGCTCTATGGATTTCACCCAGTTTCTGTAAATAGGACAGTATCCATAGCACTGAACAGCTTGCTATATACTGGCTCAGCTTAAAATGAGGGTGATACAGCAACTAGTTGCTATAGTCCACAATCAGGGAATCAATGCAGCCCATGGGGTCTATCTATTTCATCCCCTTAATACTCTGGTAGATCAAAATGAGCTTGCATTTTTTTTGTCTCAATTTAGAATCTGTAATTACATTCAGAAACAGTACACTGGAACTGATTCAACTTCCTCATCGTAGTCATAGTGATGGAACTTAAAGTATCAGCTCTTTGTAGTCTGCATTACAAGTCTGAGGAGAGCAGATTACTATTTGTAGGTTATTGTGAAACAAAATAAAAATCCTGCTGTCAGATCTAACAGATGATTAATTAAACAGCTACCAGTCTGGTCTACCTAGACTAATTTGAAAATATACTGATGGAACTTTCCTTTGGTTCCATCACTTTAAAGTCCTCACAATTCTAAACCAAATCATCTCATTGCCAACACTCCAGTATCACCTTGTTCCAAATGGTGAGAGATTGGAAGGATCGTGGCTTTACCACTGGAATGTTCAGTATTTACTATGCAACTGTACAAAGTGAGTGAGTGAGTGATGTGTTATGTTGTACTGAGTTATGTTGAAGGTATAAAACAGGAATTGGTAATAAGCCACTAGCAACAGGATAAGAGCCAAGATGAGTGGTACCTCCCCTTACCTGAGGTGTTGTAATCCTCACGTTAAAATACCAGCAATCGTCTCTCTCTCTCTTCAATGAGAGAGCAGCCCTATGGACTATTTGGATTATGGTGACTTTCACTACTATCATGTTAAAGCAACAGGATTAATTTCTTCACGAACAGCAACAAAATCACTGGAAAAGTTCAGCAGGTCTGGCAGCATCTGTGAAGGATAAAAACAGAGTTAATGTTTCAGGTCCAGTGACTCTTCCTCAGACCCTTCCTTGAGTTCCGTGGAAGGGTCACTGGACCCGAAACGTTAACTCTGTTTTTATCCTTCACAGATGCTGCCAGACCTGCTGAACTATTTTAGCACAGTTGTTTTTGTTACTGATTTACAGCATCCACAGTTCTTTCAGTTTTTATTTAGGGTTAATTCTTCGTCTCTTACACAGAATAACTTCAACAGTATAATGTCATATATACCCACATGCTGATGGGTGTTAGATGCTCTGAAAATGCGCTGCATCGATTAGTTGCTGCATCACACCCATTTTAAGCTGAGCTAGTATAGATCAAGCCATTTCGTGCTATGGATTCTGGCCTATTTACATAGCAGGGTGTAGTCCACAGCACCATTAGCCACAAAGCAACATCTGACACTCAAACGTCAAGCGCTACAGGGAGGCTAAAAACATACAGTCACAACAGAAGATGCTAGATATATTCAGCAGGGTAGACGGCATCTTAGAAGTGAGGAACAGAATTAACAGCCCCTGAATTTAACAGGGATGGGATTCGGGCAGATTTAGAGATCTGGCACCAGTTCTGTGCCACAGGGCCAGGCTGATTGATAGGCCTGTCATTCCCTGCCACGTAGCCAGTCAGTTTGATAGATTTGCCTCTGTGTTGCAAGGACGTTGCTGCAGAAGAGGACACAACCTGGGGGCATGTTGATTTCTTGCTCCTCAGGCAAAAGAATTGCAAGGAGGGAGATGAGTACAAAGTGGATTGGGTTTGGCGCGGTAGAGACAACAAGAGTTTGCGGAAATGTGGAGAGTAGCAATGGGAATTTGTAGGAGTGTGGGTGAATGGGAGTGGTCAGTGATCACAGTGGGTTGGGAATCCAATCACAGGTGCATTGTTTTGATTGTACGGTGGGTTCCACTAATGAGAACGCTCCAGTGGGAAGCAGGTTATCCCACTGGGTCTGGAGCTGTTACACCAGTGCTCCTCCCAATCCCAGCCCACAAATTGTGCAGGAAATATGCTCATCACTTGCATGCAGAAATTCTGACCTCACTTTATCTGTCAGGTCGCTAAGGCCTGGAAAAGCCAGCAATAGAAGTGGAAAAGACATCAAATTTGAGACAACAGTCTTAACCCGAAAGCAAACTGGCTGTCTGCTCACATTAACACAAGAAATTAGTTCAAGATGGCGTGGTTCAGGTTTAAAGCTCTTATAATTTTAACATCCCATCTATTCAAAACCTGTTCACTTCCGGAGTGGTGAGGTATAAAATTGTCACCATCATAGTAATGCAACCTTCCATCAGAACTGGGAAAAATTAGAGATGGGATTTTAAGCAAGCACAGAGATAGAGAAAGAGGGAGAGGTTAAAAGGTCAGAAGAGACAGTCAATGAGAGGGTGGAATTCCGGAGTACTTAAACAACAAAAGGAATGATGTGTAAGGTAAAAGGAGATGATAATAGGCCAGGACAAGGAAACGAAGGGACTATAATAAATGACAACAGCAGAATTATTACCAGAATCTTACGGCTGTTCAAAAATCCTGAACTGCACGTGGCCTTTTGGTTTTGGCTCTTAAAATAATTGGGAAAACTCCATGGGTATCAAGGATGAGATAGCTGTTTTGGCAATGATGTAGAATTAGGAACAGTACAATTAGAAACTATCAGTACAATAAACTCAAAAGGAAAGTCAGAACAAGTTTCTGCATCCAAAGAGTTGAGATAATGTGGAACTCTCTATCAGAGGGCACAGCTGAAGCCAACAGAATGCGTGTATATATGAGAAGTTAGACAAACATTGGAGGGAGAACGGAATATAGGAGTATGATGATGGATTTAGATTAGGAAAGATGGGAGGTGATTTGAGCTGATCTTGGACTTGTCGGGCCAAATGACTTGCCATTGTGTTTCATGTCCAATGTAATCCAATGTACAGGGAAGTTCAACAATGAAATGGTGCTAAGTGTCTATACTTCCCATTAAGGTCAATGGAGAGCTTGACAAACATCACAATGTTGTGCATAGCTGATATGTGAGCCTCAGTACCAATGCATTTATACTGTGACCAAGATTTAGATAATGTTAGCTATAACACTGTAATGCAAGAATATCATTAAGGTCAATATATCTTAATGAAATGGATATGAGAATATTAAGATGGTTAGTTTATTGAAACTGAAACAGTCAGCAACAGATACCTGTCCAGTAGTCCTCTGATATGTACATTTATCAGTATGAAGCATTGTTAATATATAATCAAAACTAACTTTGGAACAAAATAGGAATGGTCACCATTCAGATATTCCTTCAAACGAAACCTACTATGAACAACAGAATCCCATCCTTTGTTATGTGGGCTCCTATCCTTGCCTTTTGCTTGAGACACATTTAATACTACTGCAGAAAAACCTTTTGTTTTCCTTAAGGTGGGGGATGCTTGTATAACGCAGCACTTTAAGCACCTTCAGGTTGGGTGAATCATGAATTAGATGGAGAATAAAGCTCTATCTATCCCAACAATCTTCAGAAACAGCTTTGGATGCTACCAGCTATCTTTATGATCAGTGTGAAATTATTGATGTGTTGGTCTCAATTTTCTACTTGCACGCCTATTGGGAACAAGATCGATTTAGCCCACATTGTTTCCATATAGACCTCATCCAAATAGCTGAAGGAGGAGACAGTCGTTTTATCAGACAGATTAGATTTGAGCATAGCTCCTTCAGTGAAAGAATGCAATTAATTAATTGCATCATTAGGCCTCCTTTTTCTAAAAATAAAATATCGCAAAACGTATCAGCATGAGTATTAAACTTAATTTCCTTTCAAAATTTGGCCAATGCAATAATGCCAATGATTTTCTTGAATTGTGACTGTTTGTTATAATTTAAAGTAATTTTTTTGACAGTAATAGGTGTTAGTAAACTGTCACGAGGCTTGGGCTTTTCAGTGTCGGTGACCCAGGGGAGAGAATTTGTCAGGTTAGGTTTGAGTTCGAGGAGCCTAGTTAAGAATAGAATGACACTTTCATGAAAAGAGTCAGGAATTGGGTGGTATCATGTGTATCATTGCATCTTTCTTTTGAGACAGGAGTTCAAATTCAGGTCAACCCGAATCAAATTCTTGTCTGTTGAATTATCTTGCCCAGCCTCTATCCAGTGCTCAGCAGACATGGGCCCACAGAGCATAACTATAAATGAACCCATTTAGGCAGAGAAGTAAGATAACATAAAGCCTTTAGGTATACTTAGCATCAAAAAAGCAAAAGAATCTCTATTGAAACTGCATAATGATAACAGACAGTGACACAAGGAACTTAAACAAAAATATTTGAACTAACAATGGTTTTATTTTACTAGCTGCTTGTAAATCTAGAGCTTGTCACATTGCAGTTGGCATTGAGTTTGTTCATAAGTTCATCAATCAGTATGGTACTGAGCCCAACATATCGGAAAGTCAATGATTTTGACTTCCAATCTAGGCTGCATTGACAGGTATTGAAGTCCCATCATACTGGCCTGTGTTTGTAAAATTTTCCTTACTATTCTGTTTTGATACCATTACCTTGATTACTTGTTATTATTTCTCTCCCTTTATTAGTTTGTACTGTTTTTGAATACTTGTTACTTTGGTCATGCAACTCTGATACCTACTCCAGCCATTTGGTTTGTCCCTAGCACCATCTTATTCTGACAATTTGGAATGATCTCTCTGCCTTAATTAATCGGTTCATCTGTCATCCCTTGACTTGTTACTCAGCAGTTGATTCTTTACTCACACCGTTTTACACTTTAAATCACCTGCCAAGACTTGTTATCCAGCCTGTTGATACTCCACTCAGACCACTTGTGCTTATCTGTTGTCACACTTAATTACCTGGAATTATATTGCCATTATCTCTTTGCCTGTATATGCTGTGCCTGTACGCTTCCCTTCACTTCACCTTGATGAAGGAGCAGTCTCCAAAAGCTTATGTGGTTTCAAATAAACCTATTGGACTATAACCTGGTGTAATGTGACTTCTAACTTCATCCACCCCAGTCCACCAGCGGCACTTCCACATCATGCTGAAGTCAACCAGTAAAATGACTGTCCCAAATGACTCTCCTGTCACCTATCCAACAGCATAAATAAGCTCTCTCAAAATTACGCCACTCATGTCCTGACTCACACCAAATCCCGGATGCAGTAAATCAGAAGCAAAAACAGAAGTTATTGGAAAAGCTCAGCAGATCTGGCAGCATCTGTGGAGAGAAATCAGCATTAATGTTTTGAGTCTGGTGACGCTTCCTGAGTTCTGAGGAAGGGTCACCAGACGCAAAACCTTAGCTCTGATTTCTCTTCACAGATGCTGCCAGACCTCTGAGCTTTTCCAATAACTTCTGTTTTTGTTTCGCACCAAATCCCATTCACCCATCATCCTTGTGTTTACCGTTCAGCTGCCAGTGCTTCAAAGCTTATCACTTAGAATTTAATATTCCCACGCTTATGTTTAAATTCATTGATGACCTCAATCTCAGTAACCTCTTCCAGCTTTGATGCAAATCTTGCAGAACGCTGTATTTTTTTAAACCTGGCCTCTTGCGAATTTCCATTGCTTCACCCCACCATTGGCAGGTTTGCCTACAGCCACCTTAACCCAAGTTTTGAGTTTCAACACCCTACTTCCAACACGTACTTTGAGATGTTCCTTACAGCCTACCTCTTTGGACAAGCTGTTGGTTACTTGTCCTAATGTCTGCTGAGTCGGCACAGTGTCAATTTCACTTTGATTAAATGCCTGAAAAGTGCTTTGTGGATATATTTCACTACATCGAAGGCATTGAATAAATACCTTTGTTGTACATTTAGGCTCAGCACTCCAAAATGAATAAAGGAAAACTGATCCTCTGCAGAAACTGCATGGACAATGGATAAGGATGGATAACTTTGGCCGCATTGTGTCCCTCTTCATAGTCATGATCATGACTAGCCTGCTTCCCAGTCCACCTGCTCTATTTGTGTTTGGTTTTTGTTCTGGGCTGAATTTATTCCATTTTAATTTTGTAGGCTAGAAACTTTGGAGAGGGCTATTCTTGGCATTGTTATCACATTGGTAAATGACTTAATCAGAAAACTGAGTTCTAAGACTGTAGAAGATAATCGGAGCCTAAATTTAAGCATTAATGGTAGCCTATGAAATAACACAGTACTGCACACACTTGAGTAGTCTGCAAAGATATAAAAAAAATTGGAAGCTCCAGGTCTGGACTCACTCAGATGGATAGCCTTTTGGGAAAGGTGCATAGGAAATGCTGGTAATACATACAACTGAGCCCCAATTTAAGCCAGTAACTCCAGATGGTGAGAAGGCAATGTTTCTCTTGAAAGCATGAAACAGAAATGTGAATTTTCCAGTCAGTAGTTGCTCAGGCTAAGTGCCAGCATTAAAATAGCAGTGATTAAGATGGAGGAGAAAGATTTGCTCTAAAATTGTCAGCATATTTGAATTTGTAAATGATTCTGAATATAATATGATGGCATTGAAGATAATCTGGATATGAGCAAATAATGGGTTGTAGCCTTATAACTCCTCTCAGCGCCTGTTTAACATATTATTTGTTCAGTTTACTTGTAGAAGGAATGAGGTCACTTCCTTCTTTCCAACAGTTTAGCCTATGACTCAAAAAGAGTGCAGTTGATTCCAGATGTGTACTAATCAGTATTCATTGGCAGTAATCATGTTGTATGTGAGGATCTTGCTTTAAGATGGAGAAATAAATAATTGCATTTATATTGTCCTTTCAGGACGTCTCAAAATACTTTACAATCAATTAACTACTTTTGACATATTTTCAAATATAGAAACTACAGCAGCCAATTTCCACACAATGCTATGATCCCAGCTGAAAGTAAAATTGGAAATCTCGGATTCCACAGTGAAATCTGGATTGATACATCATAAGTTGAACTTTTACAGTCAGTAACTGTGATGATTAGTTACTGAACACATTCCCTATGCGGCTGCTATTGTTTTTTAACTTCCATTAAACATCTTCCCTCCCATTTTCAAGCCAGTGTCTCGAGCCGGGCACAATCCTTTCCATTGTGGCTTCTTGCTATCACATTAATCCATTACAAACTGAAACTGGAACTGTCTGTGTGTGTCAGGGAGTGGAAATGGGGAGAGAAGAAAGAACTACAAAGCTAAGAGAATTCTGCTTTCCTCTGATATCCACATACCAGGCAGCATTGCTGTTTGACAGACAAGTGTTGGAACCCTGGCAGATCTATTTATCCCCTCTCTGAAAGGCAAAGAACATTGTAACCAATGATGGATGCCAAGACCTTAAACTCTGGAATTCCCTGCCTGAGACCTTTCCCTTCTCAAACCTCCTGTAAGAAGCTGCCTAAGCCCTATCTGTTTGACAACGGTTTTGATACCTATTTCTAATATTCAGTCTATTTTTCATTAAATAAATTGTAACAAATCAGTAGGACTTTTTTTGGCATAATATTAACATACATTGATGTACTGTACATGGCCATCTCCATGTTCTCTCACGGAGAAGAATGAATTATGTCACCTCCAGTAATTATTTGAACTATTAAACTCAAACGATGGCAGTAATAAAGTTTAACAGATTTATATAGATTAGCAAATGTTGCCAAAACTGTATTAATTAGCAATGGTAAAATGTTAATTGGCATTAATTGACAATACAGGAATATTAAAATTAAGTGAGAAAAGGTTTATTATTTAGCATAGTACCTCAGTAAAAGTTAAAAATAGTCTATAAATATCTCAAACTTATTTTTGTCTTCTGCATTTTTCTTGGGAGGGGGCATCATTGGCAAGGCCAATATTTTTTGCCCATCGCTAATTGCCCTTGAACTGTTTGGCTTGCTAAGCCACTTCAGAATCACAGAATTCTTACAGCATGGAAGCTGGCCAATCAGTCCATTCATTGAGTACACACCAACATTCCAAACAGCAGCCAACCCAAACCCAACCCCCTCCACCCTATACCTGGTAACCCTGCATTTCCCATGGCCTGCATCTCCGTAGACCTTATAGGCAGTTTAGCTTGGCCAATCCACCTAGCTTGCGTACGTTTGGACTGCGGGAGGAAACCAGAACATGCAGAGGAAACCCATGCAGACACAGGCAGAATATGCAAACTCCACACAGACAATCGCCTGAGGGTATAATTGAACCCGGTGCCCTAGTGCTGTAAGACAGCAATGCTAACCACTGAGCAATTGTGCCATCTGCAAGACATGGTAAAACTCAATGCTTACACATCATTACTAAGCTCTGATGAGGAACTATATGAACAATAATTGTATACTATTATTGAACTTTTGCTGCACAGTAATAATATTCATTTCATACCATATTGTTTCTGGAGATGATAGGCTTAGTGGTAGTGGTATTGGACTAGTAATCCAGAACCCCAGGTTAATATTCTGGCTGTGTGGGCTCAATCCCACCGTGGCAGATGGTGAATCAGAATCCAAGATTTAAAAAACCTGGAATTTGAAACAAAAATAACTTGATGCCAACAACTGTAAAGACCATCTGGTTTATTAATGCCCTTTAGGGAAGAAAATCTGTTGTCCTTATCTGGTCTGGTCTGGCATACATGGGACTCCAGACACACAGCAATGTAGTTGGCTCTGAACTGCCCTCTGGGCACTTAGAATGGCCACTAAATAATGTCTGTATCGTGTGAGTGAATTAGAACATAAATAGGCCTGAACAGGTTTGACAGGCATATTTTCTTTCCTAAAAGACAGTAAGTGAACCAAAAACATTCTGACAACAATTCATGACAATTGGCATTACTGGCATAAGCTTCATAAACTGAATTCAAATTCCAGCAGGTGGCTGGTGGCATTCGAGCTCTGGAGTCTAAATGACTACCCTAGTGATATTATCATTACCCTATCATAGCCCTATGTTAGCATTAACCAACATAGATTGCTACACTCATTAGTTAGGACATTGATGAGTGGATATTGTTAACTATAGACCAGCAGTAAAAATGTTAAATGAACAGAATCACTTGGAACCTGAAAGACATTGGCTATCATGGGAAATTGACAGAGCGACAGACCAAGGACTACATCACTATCAGTGACAACTTGCTGCATCTCTTAACTAAGTTCCAGGTATTGAGGTAAGATTCCCACTAGGGAACGTGTGTTGTCTATTAAAGGTTGTTAGCAACCCTAAGAACAGTACATCTCACCTCGTTAATATACAACTTTCCATCTAACCATCTGCTGCAAACAAACGGTACTTTGGTCACACCAGCAATTATCACCGAATGCTGCTACAAACACACTTTGCACTCAGGGACATGAGCCCAGCTCAGGATTAGACCAGGCAGCATCTCCAGGCTGTTCACTTGCTCTTTTAGTGTTCACTCACTCTCAGTGGATCAAAATCTCTGCCTTGCCTTGCCTTTTACACCTTGCCCCCTCAGCCAGGGATAATGCACTGCCATAATGCTTTGCTGTTTTGTGCAAACACAAAGCCAAGAAAGTCCGCATGGTTGTCAGCTGGCCTCAGTCAAGTCAGCGGAGGTAGCCTTTGGTCAATGGGTCCTGGAACAGTGAGTTGAGGATGACCTCCAATTCCAGTCTGGCGGCTTGGTCAGTCAGCCAGTTGGGACAATCAGAGTCAGAATTCTGTCCTCAGAAGCCAGAAACCCATCAACCATCTGGACTCTTCCTGTCCCGTTGTGGTCTGTTTTCCTCCTGGATTGAGAGAGATGGCAGTAGCTCAGATAGAATGAGTGTGAGGTACATGAGAAAAGAGTGGCACTTACGCTGGTGGAGTGGAGAAGGTCATTGACCTTTGTCCTATTTTGCTGGATACTATTGCAGACACAGACACAGCTGAGACTTCGTTGACCTGGGTGCCTGCCACAGATCAGGCAGGCATGGTCTGGTGGTATGAACACCTCTGATGATCCTGGGGCAAGAGGATGTGCCCCTCCCTCCCAGTATACCACCCATCCACCAGGATCTCCAGGTCTCTGTCTGCAAAACAAGGCACTGGTTTTCCCTGGGTTACCATGTCTGGGGCAAGTGTCAGGAACTGTGTAGACCAACTCCGGACTTACTGCTTGTCCACTGTGTGCAATAGGCTTTTAAAGGAGGCAAAAGGCTCAGGGATACCAATCAATTCTGGGATATTCTGGCAGTAGTGAGTTTTTCTGGGCATGGCAAGTGGGAGAATGGGGCTAGAATGGGATGTGAGAGGAGTGGGGTAGCCAGGTAGTGAGGTGAGTTTAGTTAGAAGTGGTGAGAGATCTTGCTAGGTCTTGTGATCAGAAGACTCTGTGAAACACTATGAAACTGTCACTTTGCAAAAAATAGCAAGATTTAGCCCTCTATTATTAGTTTATCACTACCAGTTAGTAATGCTGCAGTTACAATAACAACCAATGGATATAGGCATCTGAAAATTTGTTCTCTTGATGTCCATTCAACATTCATTAAAATTCTGGACAAAACACCATGAAAATTGAACAGTTTTACTAATTTGCTCAAAATAGATGGAAAGATCGTTGTTTCTTGAAGTAGAGCTCGCCCTTTTTTGTAGAGAGGTTTTTAGAAGATTATCGTGTATTTTCATGTAAGTAATAAAGGATAATATTGTTGCAACTCATGGTTATCAACCATTCAGATGCAATGGTTTTCCTTCAAATATTCCTGAAAATGATAAAGAACTTTTCTTTAATTGCTTGCTGGAAACACATCATGTTCCTTCACTATGTATTGCAGAGTGTCTCATGCGATCCAGACAGGATGACCTCATCCAATGCAGCTATTTGGCTGTGAAATCCCCAGTGATGCCCTGATTGACGGGCTGGCATTTGGAAAGCAGAGAAATAAAACACGGCCATTTAGAATTCAATCTTGCAATTGTTCCATTGCATGAGCACTGCGCTTTGAAATTTGACTGCGCAAAACATAGGAGGTTCTCAAGAGATGCCAGGATACGGTGAGAATGACTGCCTTTGACACCAAGGCAGCAATTATGAGTTTTGTTTTTCTTTATTCACTCATGGGATGAGGGCCTCACTGGCTAGGCCAGCATTTATTGCCCATCTTTAAGTGCCCAGAGGGCAGTGATGATTCAACCACATTGCTGTGGGCCTAGAGTCACTTATAGACTAAACCTGGTAAGGATTGCAGTTTCGTTCCCTAAAGGACAGTATTGAACCAGATGGGTTTTACTGACAACCAGAAATAGATTCATGGTCATCTTTGGATTCTTAATTCCAGATATTTACTGAATTCAAATTCCATCAGCTGCCATGGTGGGATTCAAACCCAGGTGCCCAGAACATTACCTGGGTCTCTGCATTAACAGTTCAGCAATAACACCACTTGGCTATCTTCTCCCCTTGCATTAATGGAGTGTTGTTTGAAGAAACCCTAACAAAACTACAGTGAATGGGAGAGATAATGGGAACTGCAGATGCTGGAGAATCCGAGACAACAAAGTGTGGAGCTGGACGAACACACCAGGCCAAGCAGCATCTTAGGAGCACAAAAGCTGACGAGGTCTAGGCCCGAAACATCAGCTTTTGTGCTCCTAAGATGCTGCTTGGCCTGCTATGTTTGTCCAGCTCCACACTTTGTTGTTACAGTCAATGGGAATCAGGTGGAACTTTATCATTTTGAGTCTTCTTAGAATCAGACCTAACACAAAGGAAGATGGCTGCGGTTTTTTTAGAGGTCATATCACTTCAGAGGTTCCTTGGGGTAGGGTCCTTGGCCAAACCAACTTCAGCTACTTCATCAATAACATTCCCTCCAACATTAGATCAGAAATGATATTCAATGATAGTTTCATGATATTAAAATACAGAAAGACATGGACAGCACCCAGGCTTGGGCTGATAAGCGGCAAATAACATCTGTGCCACACAAATGTTAGGTAATGACCGTCTCAACAAGACAGTATCTAACCATCTCCCCTCACTTTCAATGACAGTATCAATACAGACTCCTTGAATATCAACATCATGGGGATGACCATCGACAAAAACCTGAACTAGTCCAACCACATAAATAAAATTAGAATAAGAATTAGGTTTTATTGTCATGTATATTAGTACAGGGATGCAGGGGAAAAGTGAAAAGTGTTCAAAAGTGATATTTTCCAGCACCATCTTAGGTACAAAAAAAAATCAGTATTAACAGAAACAACTATCTTAAATACAAAATCATAACAACCGTTTCAGATACAAAAAAACAGAATTTAAAAATGCAGAAATACAAGAAACAGAGCCAAGAAGAAAAGGAAATGTCCATATCTTACACTATGAAATTCAAGACGGAGGCTGTAAATTTTATACTGAGTAACTCACTTCCCACCTTCCCAATGCTTATTCCCACCATTCACAAGACACTAGTAAGGACCGTGAAGGAATACTCTGATTTTATCTGAATGAGTGCAGGGCCAGGCTCAAGCAGATGATGCTAGCTTAGTTTGGGATTATGCTTGACATGGACTGATTGGTTTGAAGGCTCTGTTTCCATGCTGTATGATTGTATGAGTCTATATCTATGACTCAAGAAATACCACCCCGTATAAAGCATCCAGCTTGATCGGCACCACACCCATCACATCCAATTTTCACTTTCTTCACAACAGACACACACTTATAGTAGTAATGACAGGACTGCAACAACTCACCAAGACTACTTTGAAAGTGCCTTCCAAATGTGTGACCTCTACCAACTACAAGGAAGTTGGCTGCAGAAGCATGGGAACAACATCACCTGTAAGTTCCTGTCCCGATCCCATAGCATCCTATCTTGATGACATATCAACTATTCCTTCGGCGCTGTTGGGTTAAAATTCTGCAATTCCCTCCCTCACAGCACTGTGCACTTGTATCCCAAGGACTGAGGCAGCTCAAGATGGCAGCTCATCATTACTATCTCAAGGACAATTAGAGATTGTGAACAAGTGCTGACTGAACAGATAGCACCCACACCCAACAAATGGATAATAAAAAATATTTTAAAAGATAAACTGTTGGTGGGAATTTTCTAGCCCCTGAATGATGTGGACTTTGGAAAAATCAGTGAGATTGAGAACCTCCTTACTGCCAATGTCAAAAGCTAAAAGTCTCATTCTCAACCATGTACCGAATAGCAGATTGGGAATCTCATTAGTGATCAGATGCCTCTTTGCATACACTGCTCACATTAGCATCTCATTATTAGTTAATATTGCATCATCTATACCCAGTTTCCCATTCTTCCACCATCGTATAGAAATTATAAATTGTCACTTCTCAACATGAAAGTCAGAGTGGGTACCTGGTGATCCCTACTTGCTCCTCCAGACTGTGGTCACCAACATCTCAGGGTACACCCCATTGGCAGCTGATGCATATTTTTTCATCCACAGATGTTGGTGTTGGATAATGCCTCATGGCACATCTCCAATCCACTTGCAATACAGTTCTAGACCTCAACATTGCACTTTGGATTACACCCGCACCTCTCATTGCAAAGCTGATGCCAGGATATTTGTGTGTAGGGACGGGCAGCCAGTTCAGTGTTTGGACCAGTTTGCATCTCAGGGATCCTTACCTGCTTTCTTAGCTCTCATGCACTTTGCACTGACATGGATATACACAGTATCCCTAGCTTGCCTGGCCTTTTCATGCTTTGCTATCTCAGCCAGAGCTTAAAGGCAATCAGTAATTTGGTTTCAACTTGTCCTTTCAGGCAGAAACAAAGACAGGCAGCTTGTTGTGGTTCTCATCAGTCGACGAGGTTGTATGTCTTGCTGTACAGCACTGTGTGCCATGTCATTCTCAGACCTGCACCATGTGGCATCAGCTTATGTGCAAAACCCTCTGAAGGTGCTTCCACAAAATAGCCATGCATTAAAGCCTAACAAAGTGTGATTCTTAGTCAGGCCAAGAGAAACAACCTGCAGTCAGGTGATTCCAGCAATTTATGTCAGGGATAGTGTCCAACAATGGTCAGTCAACTACCTGGGATGGTCAGGGGCAGGGGGTCCTTGTCACTGGGGAACAGGTCACAGTTAGTCATGATGGGAAGGTGCAATTGGTCTAGGGAATCATAGCATCAGTCAGGGAGCTGCGCAGAGATCAACGAGGGGGCCTGGTCAGTCATTAATTGGGGCTGATGGCAGTGTCTGTCAATTACTGTGCTGGGCCCATAATTTCCTGTACCAAGCATTGTCTTTCCTCAGTCTGAGTGCATGGCCTGTACTTGTGAACAATGTGCAGCTCTTCGAAGGGCAATTACACTAATCATTGGCTTGAAGTCACTGTAATCATAGCACTGTGTGTGCAAAATACATCGAGTGTCCGGCTCTGTGGGATATAAATGCTGGTTGCAAGCAATCTTCACCATGTCATTGGGTCGTTGCAGACTGAATATAGTTAACTCCGTGAAGTAAAGGTGTTAGTGAGTTTTGAGACGATTTGTAGCTCAGGTTGAGGTTCTGGATGTGAGTTTGCTCGCTGAGCTGGAAGGTTAGTTTTTCAGACGCACAAGAATTCCTAGAAGCATGGCATTCCAACCAGAACTCCATCAACAAACACATTGATTTGGAGCCAATCTACCATCCTCTGAGATAAAGAACAGGAAATGACATCACCAACGCAGGAAATGACATCACCAACCCAAGGAAACCTAACCAGATAAATAGAAAGCGGGACATAACGCCAGCGCTTCCTCGGAGGCTCACTGTTGATGTTACCTAGAATGGTGACTGATTATCTGGGAACAAACTTTCCAGCTCAGTGAACCAGCTTACATCTGGAACAAATTAAAGACCCACTCTCTTGTGGACCGAGAGGAGGAGAGCACGACTGTGTTGGAGGTGGAAGGAAGACGTCGGGTTGGCTGTGCACCCTTGCAACCGGTGGATCTTTCTGCTGGCTTTGGCCTAACGCTGGTTCAGGGGAGCAGCCAACCTGCAACTGTGGCTGCGGCAAGTGCCCCTCCAGGCTCTGCTCCCCGCTGACAACCCGGAGTCGATGGAGGCAGTGACAGGCGACCCAGGGGAGTGGATGACGGTCCGGAAAGCGAGGAGGAAGGTGCGTTGGCGGCCCAGGAACCGCAACCATCAGGCGGGAAGTGGCAGCTACAGGAGGGCTATAAGAGCTCCTCTGACGAGGGAGATTCGGAGAGGGCCCACCCAAAGCAGAAGCGAAAGATCTCAAGGGAGAAGGAAAGCAGCACCCCGCTTCCAGGTGATGGGAGGCGTCCTGAGGCTTCCTCCGACACCCAGTCACGTGCCCCTGGGGCCCTGGAGGGCCCCCCGGAACTTCCAGGCGGGAAGGAGGAAGCAGCGTGTCCCCAGCCTGACCCAGAGCCGGACTCTCCTGCCTCCGTACCCCCGATGGGGGGATGCCACCCAGAAGGCAGTACAGATGGTTTCCTGAGCCCGGAGAGCATCCAGCAGTTAGCCCGGGCAATGGGCATGAAGGGACAGATGGAGGGGCTGGACCTTGGACTTGGGGAGGGTACTGCAGTCACTGCCCACAATGGGGGTACGAGTTGCGAGCATTAATGTGCGCAGTATCAAGTCCACCGCAAGATGTGTGTCCACGTTGGCCTACCTGACCACCGTCAAGGCAGACCTCCTGTTTCTGCAGGAGTGCGGGATACCGCACCTCAGCAGGTATAGGAAATGGTCAGGTGCCTGGACCTGTGGGCCTTCGATCTGGTCGGGGGGGTAACGACTGTTGCTCCTCGGGCCTGGCTATTCTGCTGCGGGGGCGCGACTTCACCATCTCTCAAGTTCAGGAAGTGGTGGGGGAGCGCCTCCCAGTGGCTGACGTCACCTACAGGAATGCTCCCCTGAGGCTGATCAACGTGTACGCCCCAGCGGTACGGCGTGAGCGGTTGGCCTTCCTGCAGCGGCTTCCACCCCTGCTGGCCACGTCCAGGCCGGTCATCCTAGGCAGAGACTTCAACTGCATCATCGATGCAGATGGAAGATCCGGCGTGGGGACAGCGGGTGGGGGGAGTCAACTGGACGTCACGTCCAGATTCCTGATTGGCACAGTGAAGGACGCCAAGCTGCTCGACTTCTTCGGCACGCCTGCAGACGGAGCGCAGCAGAGGTACACCTGGTCGCGGCCAGACGGGTCTATCCGCTCAAGGATAGACTTCCTGTTTGTGTCACGGACGTTCTCGGTCAGGTCCACTGGCGTCGAGCCGGTGTTCTTCTCTGACCACTGCCTCCTGTTGGCCGACTGTCACTTACAGGACGACCAGCCGGCCGGCAAGGGGTCGTGGAAGCTCAACATGACTCTGTTGACTCCAGAGAACGTCGAGGAGCTTAAGAAGGAGTACGCCGGTTGGAGAACCGTGAAACCCCTCTTTGAGGCTCCGGGTGACTGGTGGGAGACGGTGAAGGAGAACATCAAGAGGTTCTTTGTCCTCAAGGGTGTTCGGAAGGCGAGAGAGAGGCGGGGAAAGCTGTCGCGACTCCAGAAAAGGAACCTGCTCCTTCTGCAGTTGATGGGGGTCGATGTCACGGAGGACCTCTGTGAGGTGAGGGGCCAGCAAGCCTCACTCTTCGCCGCGGAGGCCTCCCGGATAATCTTCCGGTCCAGGGTCCGCTCCGTGGAGCAGGACGAGACGTGCTCGCGTTTCTTCTTTCAGAAGGTGCACAAAGAGAGCTCTGTGCTTAGCCGGCTGAAGGAGGACGACGGCTCGGTGATGTCGTCTCGGCCCGACGTTTTGAGGATCAGCAGATCCTTCTATGCCGGACTGTACGACACGAAGCCCACGGACAGCACGGCCTCCAAGTCGTTCCTGTCGTCTATCACGGAGGTCTTAGACGACGGCACGAGGGAGTGGCTGGACCGGCCGATATCCCTGGATGAGCTGACCAGAGCCCTCAAGTCCTTGAAGAGGAATAAGACTCCGGGGAGCGACGGCTTACCGGTCGAGCTGTATTCCGCTCTGTGGGACCTGGTCGGACAGAACCTGCTGGAGGTGTACGATAGTGCGCTTCGGGCAGGGGAAATGTGCAAGTCCGTGAGGAAGGGCATCATCATCCTCATTTACAAGAGGAAGGGGGAGAGGGAAGAAATTAAGAATTGGCATCCCATTTCACTATTGAACGTGGACTACAAAATCCTGGCCAAGGTCATAGCCAACCGGGTCAGGTCTGTCCTGGAGTCAGTAATTCACCCTGACCAAACCTGTGCTGTGCCGGGCAGGAAGATCGCTGAGAGCCTCGCGCTCATCAGGGATACGATCGCCTACGTACAGGACAGGCGGGTGGACACCTGCCTCGTCAGCCTGGACCAGAAGAAGGCCTTCGACAGGGTCTCTCAGGCTTACATGAGGGACGTCCTGTCCAAATTGGGGTTCGGGGAGGGCATCCACAATTGGATCCGGCTGCTCTACGCTAAAATCGTTAGCGCAGTCTCACTCAACAGGTGGGAATCGGACCGTTTTCCCGTCAGATCTGGAGTCAGGCAGGGCTGCCCGTGCTCTCCTGCCTTGTTCGTGTGCTGTGTGGAGCCCTTCGCCGCATCCATCAGGAAGGACCTGAGCCTGAAGGGCATGACTATCCCAGGCAGCGGAGGCCTTCAGGTCAAGACCTCCCTGTACATGGACGATGTCGCCGTCTTCTGCACCGATCGTCGGTCGGTGAGTAGGGTGTTGGACATCTGCGGCCAGTTTGAACTGGCCTCGGGTGTCAAAGTCAATAGGGGTAAGAGCGAGGTCATGTTCTTCGGGAACTGGGACGACCGCTCCTTCATCCCCTTCACCGTCAGGACAGACTACCTGAAGGTGCTGGGTGTTTGGTTTGGTGGAGCTGGGGCATGCACTAAGACTTGGGAGGAGCGTATCACCAAACTGAAGCAAAAGCTGGGCAGGTGGACGCTCCGGTCCCTCTCCATCATGGGTAAGAACCTGGTTGTCAGGTGCGAGGGGCTTTCGGTGCTGTTGTATGTGGCACAGGCCTGGCCTAGTCCCTGGGCCTGTGCCGCTGTGGTCACCTGGGCCATCTTCCACTTCATTTGGGGGTCGAGGATGGACCGGGTCCGCAGGGACACCACGTACAAAGACCTGGAAAATGGGGGAAAGGGCGTACCGAACGCCACCCTCGCCCTGACGGCAACCTTTGTGTGTGGCTGCATCAAGCTGTGCGTAGATCCTCAGTACGCAAACACCAAGTGTCACTACTTACTGAGGTTCTACCTGTCCCCAGTGTTGCGAAGGATGGGCCTGGCCTCGTTGCCGCGGAACGCTCCGAGTAGTTGGACCGTCCTGTACCACCTGTCCTTCGTGGAGAAATTTTTGAGAGGAAACACCTTTGACCACAAGGCCGTCAGGCAGTGGTCAGCACGTAGTATCCTCGAGACACCTTGGGAAAAGGAGAGGGTGGATCCCGTCATGTGGTTCCCCACGCAGACTGCCAAAGTCATTTGGCAGAATGCTTTATCGCCAGAACTTTCAAACAAGCACAAAGACATTGCTTGGCTGGCGGTGAGAGGGGCTCTGCCAGTGAGATCCTTTATGCATGCCCGGAATCTCTGCACCACCGCACGCTGCCCTCGAGCTGGCTGCAGGGGGGACGAGACTGTCAATCACCTCCTTCTGGAGTGTGCCTGTGCGCAGGAGGTCTGGAGGGGGATGCAGTGGTATTTGTCGAGGTTCGTCCTGAGCAGCTCCGTGCTCTATGGGCTGTTTCCCGGGATGCACACTGAGACCAACATCAACTGCGCCTGGAGGACCATCAATGCGGTGAAAGACACTCTTTGGTCTGCCCGCAACTTGCTGGTCTGCCAGCTGAAAGAACTGACCCTGAGCGAATGTTGCAGACTGGCGCAATCCAAGGTCCAGGACTACGTGCTGAGGGACGCGCTAAAGCTTGGGGCAGCCAACGCCAAGGCGCGGTGGGAAAAGACCACCGTATGAAACCCCTCGTCCAGAATAGTAAAAAGGGCCCTATCTGGTAACTGGGCCCAGCTGGCGCCTTCCCCAACTGGTCAGGGGGCCAACGGGGACTGTGCGGGGAGATGACTGCCGGGTATTTTCTTTGCTTTGTTTTTTTTTCTTCTTTTTATTCCTTTAGTTGGTGTACGTACCCCCTGGGTAACCCGGAGTGGCTTGCATGACTGGGTAGGTGTATAAATATGTTTTATTTTTTGTACATCTTATGAATAAAGTATATTTTTTCAAATAAAAAAACTGACAAAACGTCTGAAAACTAACCTTCCAGCTCAGCGAGCAAACTCACATCCAGTAAAGGTGTTAACAGGCAATGTGATAAATAAAGCAGCTGCAGGTTCCAATTCACAAAGGTAATACAAAATCTCACAGGCCATGCAAAGGCATGGAACAGATTACCTCTCACCTTGAGCTGTGAGTATTCACCAATATGCTGTAATGCACAAGGCCTCCATTCTGGACTAATGTGGAATTGATGGTACAAAGTATCCGTACTCATGCAGCACACAGAAGGTCTGAGTCTACTTATGCAACATGTCAAGCCACATTCACTGGAATAAGGTCAGTGCAGAGGCATTCCATGGCCGTCTTTGTCAGAAAGCTCCATGTTCTGTTACTTGCGAATGCTCACATTATAAACGACACGGTTTGTTCCTGCTATTCCTCCCAATGATTCGTCAGGAGCGTGATCCAGACCTCAGCAGGCATTATTGTCACTGTTACCGTGACAGAACAATGTTGCAAAGAGAATGAGGGGCAACACATGAAGCAGGAAGCTCAGGGCCAGCAGCAGCCTGCAGTCTCCTCGTGATGACGTTGCAGCTGAACAGCCGCTCAGAATGAGCAGGAAGCAAAGGGCTGTATCAGCCTCAACGGCATTTCCTCCAAATTAATGAAACACAGTGTCACTGCGGACTGTCCAGGAAACTGTCACAGAACTGTGTGACCTGTGGCATGTGAGTGCGGTGATCATACCCCAGTGGCCATCAAAGTGACAGATGCATTAAACTTTTAGGCAATTGGTTGCTTCCAAGAAGTCACTGAGATGTCTCAATTCTCCAGTCACGAATGTATTAAGGCTGTTGCTAGTCACACCACAAAGTTTTGTTTCCTGGGGACAAGATCTGGGGCATTCTGGGCCGCAGCTTTGCTAACAAAGCCAGCTTCCTCCAGGTTCTGGCATTACAGACTGTATATATATCATGTTCAGGGGGCCAAATCATAATGTAGTTGACTTCATTAATGCAAATAGAGTCATTTCCATTCATGTGCATTCACTGGTGATTGTGAAGTCTGTACCAGGTATCCTGGAAGCTGCCAAGATACTAACATCTGTGAGAATGTTCCCACTTTGCTGCAACGGCTAGATGCCTTACAAAGATTGTTACTGGGAGACAAGGGCTACCATCTGTGATCATGGTTGTTGACTCGTTATGTAACCCTCTGACTGAAACCAAACACACTTCCAATGCAGACCATCCTTTCACCAGGGCTATTTTGGAGCAGGAATGAAGTTGATGGAGATGAGGTTCCATAACTTGGATCAGTCTGGAGGAGCCTTGCAGTACTCTCCAAACAGTGTCCAGCATAATCCTAACATGCTGTGCTTTGCACAAGTGAAGTAGGCAATGGGTGAATGCGATAGATCCTGAAGAGCTGGAAGAGCAGCAGCAGGCTTCCAAGGAGGAAAATTATGACATTGAACAGGAAGAACATTATCTTCAATACGACGGCAAACAGCAGTGCCAAGTGCAACAAGTTGGACAGCACTGAATCGACATCCAATTCCAGTTGCTGAGAGAGATCACTGAGATCACTCATTTGTTGTAATCTTGTTGCTGCTCCAAAGGGAAGCAGTTCCTGGCTGTTCCCAGATGCAAGTGCAGCTTCTCTTGGGTTTGGGTACTGTTCACTTCTGCTTTCGCTGAATAAAAGTGAATGTTTTCAACTGTTTGAAAGCTTTTCAGTATGCAAGGCTCCCACATTGATCAACAAGAGGTTTCTCAGCGATGCAGAACACTAGACAAAGTGTAATGCTCACTTAGACAGAGGTATAAGATGGGATAATGTTTCAGGGAGGTACCCTGTGCATTTTGTTTCTTAAGTAACAACAGATTTGTGATCATGCACATGCATTTGCAATGAAGCCATGCTGTATTACATATGTGCCCGAAGAAGTGTTTGATCTTTGTCACTAAATGCATGGTGACAGGCAACCATACCTGGCAGCACTTGACAGGACACATTGCAGGACTTTAGACATGATGCTGGCACCAGGGGTCCTGGGTGGCCCTGGCATCGGTGAATACTTCCACCTGCGGCAAGAGGAAAGGTACAGTGAGTGAGATGCCAGACAGCAGTGCTCCAAAGCTAATGGAGAATAGAGTGAGAAATCTCATCAGCACTTCCAGAGAGAAACCCTGCACAAAAGTCACCAAAGTTGATACTTGGCCGATTGCAGCCCATTGTCTACTTGCTGGTGAAAAGGTGGTCTCTTCGAGGTGAATGTTGCTGCTGGGGATTAGAACTCAATCCAACAAACATCATTACTATCAGGTCACACCTATCTCAGAGTTGCCAGCCATTGTGTTCTCTCCAGGAATTCAAGTTAGTCCCTATGACACTACCATGATAAACCTGGGAGAAAAATGACAGAGATGATAAAGATTCTGAGGAAGGGTTGCTAGACTGGAAATGTTAACCATGATCTCTCTCCACAGATGCTGCCAGACCTGTCGGTCTTGTTTCTGATTTCCAGCATCCACAGTTCTTTTGGTTTTTAAACCATAAAGGTATATTGATTTCAAATAAAAGTAAGTCAATGCTTTTGCTTACTACTTTAAAAAGACGTCACGGGGGCAAAAAGCTTTCAATTGATTGACTATCAAGAATTATCCAATAGGCTGTTGTTAACTTTCCAATTGGTGGGAGTGGATGGGATGTTTTAAGCACAGTCATGTTGGCTGACCAATGGCAGGAGTATGAGGGCAGCACTTTTGGAGGTAGGACTCCTTGCTCAAGAAACTAAAATTTGACTAACCTTCCACCATATGGCAAACTTAGAATAGATGATGGCCTAGTGCTTTTATTGCTAGTCTATTAATCCAGAGACCCAAGTAATGTTCTGGTGACCTTGGTTCAAATCCCCTCATAGAAAATGGTGGAACGTGAATTCAGTAATAATCTGGAAGTAAGAGCCTAATAGGAACCATGAAAGCCATCTGGTTCACTAATGTCCTTTAGGGAAGGAAATCCGCAGTGCTTACCTGGTCTGGCCTACATGTGACTCCAGACCCCTAACACTGTGATTGACCCTTAAATGCCTGTACAAGATGGGATAAAATTGTTGACAATATTCGACAGCTGCATGACCTTGAATGATTCCTGTCAACATTCCTGTATGTGCTGAAGACTGCATAATCAAAGTTGCTCTGCTGTCCCGTTTTTTGTACTGGCTATTTGTTATACTGTATAAGAGAAAGAGTTTCGTTCCAACTCATCGGTCTTCACCTTGGACCAGGATCGCGAAAAGTGCCAGGAACAAGCTCAGCTTCCAGATCAGCTATCGATCGAGGGGTCCCCAATGTGCAGAAGAGTGTGAAGCTTATTGTTTGTTTCCTCCCTTTTTCATTTTTTTTTCAATTTACTTAATCAATGTTCCTTTATTTCTTGTCTTTATTATTATTCGATAAATGTTCATACTTGTTGTTCTATTATCTACATTTAACCAAATCTGAAAAAAACTGCTTGGATGCACTCTGTGATTCAAGACACTGCCCTCTGGGCAGTTAGGGATGGGCAATAAATGCTGGCCTAGTTTGTGACACCCACATCCTATGGAGGTTGGAAAAAGCCTCTGATCTTAATCCATTGCTTTGCAAACCAACGGTAAAGGTTTGTTAATGTATGTGAGATAACAAAGTGTGGAGCTGGATGAACACAACAGGCCAAGCAGCATCTTAGGAGCACAAAAGCTAACATTTTGGGCCTAGAGGGTCTAGGCCCAAAACGTCAGCTTTTGTGCTCCTAAGATGCTGCTTGGCCTGTTGTGTTCATCCAGCTCCACACTTTGTTATCTCGGATTTCCAGCATCTGCAGTTCCCATTATTTTTGTTAAAGTCTGTGCCCCTTGGCTAGACATGCAATTTTAAATACATACTAGCTTCACAAAAGCCAGTTAGCATTCCTTTGTTACAAGCAAGGCAATCTGCTAAAAGCCAGAACAGTGAAACAAAGAGTCATTGGAGGGTTTAGAACCAATCTTATCAGAAACAACATGCGGTATCCTCTAAATGCTCAGAATGTCTTGACTACCACTTGATTTGGCTTCAGTGACAGAATAGTTCAGTTTTCCTTCCCTCCAACACAGGATTCTGTTCAGCCTGAAAAAGAAATCTAATAACCATGTTCACAATTTTACACTATGGCTATAGCCTCATCAGGATTGTCTAACCTACTAATTCTTAATTATGGTCTCCATTTCTAGTTTTCAGTGTACTTTAGCAATGGATCCCTCATTCAATCCTGCATCTCAAATTGTGACGTGATCCCCACCAATATGTTAATTTCTCATCCAAGGCATCAATGCAGGGAATTGCTACAGTCAGTGCTCGATTTAGTTACTGCTCTTTTTCTATCATGGCATATAGTACCTCCTTTATCAGACAGGCAACTCTTCACAATCATACTGTCAGCCCTGGTTTGAGATTCTGCCAAAGATCAAGGGCCCAATTTTCAAATGGAACAATGCACCCGCCTGCCTAGGCCCGGTGAATTCAGGGCCATTATTGTTCATTAATGGCCTCATTGGCTGAACATCCTGAGTGAACATGCTAAGTGTCTCAACCTGTGAGGCAGGAATGGCAAAGCCCACCACTGTGGGGACCTTTAAAGCATGCAGACTCATACTCCAGAGAGCACACAGACCTGTGGCCCTGCCCCAACCCTGGTGATCCCAGCAGATTGGCTCCCTGAGTGCTACACTCCTCCCTGCCCCACAACATTCACACCAACATTTTTGGACTCAAACGCCATGGAACAAATAAAGATGATTGATCACGAGGCAGAATTCTGCCGGCAGAGCCCATTACTCTATCCATAAGACATAGGAGTGGAAGTAAGGCCATTCGGCCCATCAAGTCCACTCCGCCATTTAAATCATGGCTGATGGGCATTTCAACTCCACTTCCCTGCACTCTCCCCGTAGCCCTTGATCCTTCTGAGATCAAGAATTTGTCGATCTCTGCCTTGAAGGCATCCAACGTCCACTCCATGTTCATCTTCACCTGCTGCATTGGGCTCTCAACACAAACACTCGTCCCTTTTATACCCTGTATGCACATGACGGTAGGAATCACACGAGCAAAGTCGCATTCAGGGCTACCCAGAGCTCAGGCAAACTGCTGAACCACAAAACCCATCGGCTTTATCTATTGGTGAACATTCTAATACGGTGCACTATGACCTGTGTCGCAAAAATGCCCTCAGAAGGATTTCTTTTTCATTTCTTTTCCTCCCTCTATGTCTCCGTGATGTCCTGAGTTCTTTAGCTGGGGTGGAGGGGGTGTCTGCTCCGCAGTATAGCTCATTGGCCCTGGAGATTTAGTCAGGTGGCCCCGGCATGTTTGTGTCTGGACAAGCCACACAGGCTAAGGGTCTTCTTAACAAATGAAAGCGGCACCTCCTCAGTTTGAACTCCTACAGGTCAGAGGGGTTCAGGCAGGGTGGAAGTGGAGGGCCCTGGCATGTCTGAAGTGTCCTGAAGGGAGATTTACAAAGTGGCTTCAGTGGTTTTCCTTCTCCAGGGGCCACTGCTGAGTCTGATTGTGAGAAAGTCCCAGTTCCCCTTTCATCATGCCTTCAGTCCTCAAGACCAATGGCTGCATTGATGGAGTGAAGGTGTGCAAGCCCGTCTCCAGCAGACCCAGGGTGTGCCAGGCTCTGGCTCTCAGGCAAAGCCACTAACCTATCCGTGGAGGCAGACAGAAAATCACAAACTAAGACCAATTGGGAAATGTGGACCATTGCAACCCCCCCCCCCCACCCGCCGTTGCTCCTGCCCCTCCCTGTACATGTGGGTGAAGTCCCTGGTTACTGACACCACAGGGCCCTCTCCTGCCTGGGCCTGAGCAGGTGCCTGCTCCCTGGCAGGCCTCCGAGAGCCAGCGACCTGTAGTGTCCCTTCCTCGGCCAGCTGCAGAGCTGTCACGGTGAGGTGCTCACCAGATTGTTGTTCCAAATTTTCTAAAGCTGCTGCTTCCCCCTTGGTACTAATATCTGAGCTGATTGGAGCTTGCTGATGCTTCCTCTTGAGCCTCTTGCCCTGAGAGTGATAAACAAGGAGCCTTTGTGGGAGTTGATTGCTGTCATAGACATAAGATTTTGGCATTTACCCTGGCAGATCACAGAAGGTCATTGATCCTCTTACAGCACTACTAGCCATATCTCTGCAGTCTGGAGATCACACTGGCAGGGACTGGTGTTATTGGCTGTTCTGCCAGCCCTCCAGGAAGAGGACAGTCCTCGTCTGGGTGCCCCCTCCACCAGGATCTCCTGATGCCTACTGGAGAATTGCCCCGCTGTCTTTTGCTTCTCCAATATTTTCCCACTCGATGGCTGTCATTCAGCAGGGTAACTTGAAATTGCTGGTGATCCTTTTAAATATGGCGCAGGTGCCAAGGCTGCTGGCTTTTGAGTGGGTAATTGGTGAGTGGTGAGTTCTTTGTGGCGGGATCTTCCATGAATGGCATGTGGTAAATTGGAACTAGGATTGGATGAGAGGGAGACTGTGGAGTTTTCTTTTCACTGAGGGAGGTGAGCATCACTTTCTGGGCCAGCATTCATTGCTTACTCCTAGTTGCTCCTGAGAAGCTGGTGGTAAGCTGCCTTCTTGAACTGCTGTAATCCACTTTGACGAAAGCTCTTGTACATTTCTGATTATATTTTACATGTGGCAGTGGTACAATGGGGCATCAAATCTCATTGGCACAGCTTCCCGAATCCTGGCGAATGCTGGCATTGACCCACAATGCCATTAAGGGAGAGAATTTCAGGGCTTTGGCCCAGCAACGCTGAAGAAACAGTGATATATTTCCAAGTCAGGATGGTGAGTGGCTTGGAGAGGACCTTGCAGGTGATGGTGCTCCCATGTATCTGTTGCCCTTGTCCTTCCAGATGGAAGTGGTCATGGGTTTGGAAGGTGCTCTCTAAGGAACTTTGATGGATTTCTGCAGTGCATCCCGTTGGGACAGGTAGTGAATGAGGCTCAAAAACTCAATGAAACTGACACTGAGCCAAAAAAACTGTGAGATTCAGCCCATAGGGTGTCAACGCTATGGCTTGAAGAGATGTATTTTGTCCAGGTTTTGTTTTTAAATAAAGAAATCTTGAGACAGAGATGATGAGAAGTCTACTAAGAAACAATAGAGTAAACCGTTTGTGCGGTGTTAGTTTATTTTACAGCTGGAACAATAAAAGCAATTAGAATGTGTGGGGCTAAGCGCTCACAGAACCACGATTTTTAGTTTTAGTTTTTCAGTAGCTGCTGCTAGGGTCGTGAAGCTGAATGTGGAGGATTTTTTCCCCTATCTCTCTAACAGCTAAAAGATAGGAGCTCTCTTCCTGCTGCTACAATTGTCTGACCATCTATTTTTCTGCATTTGCCTTTGCCATGGGTGTGTTTATGGAATGTTACCATATTGGAACAGTTTAATAGTTTTAACAAGTCTATTATTCAGATAAGTTTTCCAATGGAGTTAATTTCAGTTTCTTCTTTTTTCTTGTTGCATTTTCAGCTAAAGTGTACGAATAGAGTGCATTTTGCTTCAAGTCTGGTAGTTTGGCCAATCGAACTGCATCTGGAATGCAGCCAAATAAAAACAGAAAGAACTGCAGATGGTGTTCCAGTTCTGAGGAAGGGTCACTGGACCCAAAATGTTAACTCCGATTTTTTCTTCACAAATGCTGCCAGACCTGCTGAGCTTTTCCAGCAACTTCCGTTTTGATCTGGAATACAGTGCCTGTGAAGTGATTTCTCCATATCTCAGTCCAAAATGCCTTTAAAATAAAAAAAATGTTAGGTACTAGGTTAGCTTCTTCATATATTTGCACGGGATTTGGTCTGGTCCATAACGATAGTTACTGATTTTAGATTTGTTTGAAAAAAATGAAATGTATTCCATTAAAATGAGACAGGGGTTTAAATCCATTCCAAAAATCCTGCAGATTTGTTAGTGAAGGTTTGATTGCATGGGTCTTTTTGACCTTTGTCTGAGTACAAAAGCCTTCTCCTGCCTCTGTCTCTTCCACCCCATCCCCTCCCCACTATCAATTTTCTCCTGAGGTTTCCTAAAGGCACTGACTGTTTCCTTTAATTTGACAAAAGCCCTTGTACATTTCTGATTATACGTTACGCATGGCAGTGGTACAATGGGGCACCAAATCTCATTGGCACAGCTCCCCTAATCCTGCATAATGCTGGCTCTAGCTTGTATACTCACTCTCAGAGTCCATTCCTTCAGGGCACCAGAGGGAAAGGAAGTATCTTGCAGTGTTGTCCCTCTGCTGCATTGACAAGATCCCACCACCTGTCCCAGATTTTCTTTTTGCTGCAAGTTGATAACAAGCCACAGACATTGAGCGATGATAGGATGTGAGCATTCTCAAGATAGTCCACAAATGCACCCCAGTGTATTTATATAGTTCTGTACCTCAAGTAAGTGATCAAACTCACAGCCAGTTAATGTAGCAATGCCTTTATAAGTAACTATCACATTCAGAAGCAGGGTACTTCAGTGTAGTTCACTCAAATACTTCCCTGTTAACTGAAATAAAAACAGAAGTGGAGTCAAAACATGAGTAAGTATGAAAGCCAAATGTTTTATGTCTGCTGCTTATGAATTCTTTAAGAGCTAAATGGATTATTGTGAAACTTAAATCGCACAACTGCTTTGAAGAGAGTGGAAGGATATTTAGGCTTGAGAAGTCTAATTTTCATTGTTACGAATTGAAGAAAGTTTTGAATATATGTAGCGTACAAAGTGAAGAATGTGGTCATATTGAGTACGGGGAAGATATTGCATTGTACAAGAAACCATATTGATTTTCCTCTAGCACAGAGATGACAGCATTTGCAATGGATTAGTGCATAAACATACAGAGACAGAGAGATAAGAGAGGCAGTAAGTTAGTGTTTAGGGTGAGAATTCCACTACTCGGTAGGGAATGTAGATGGAGCCAGAAATGAAGGAACGCAGCTACCTCAAACTGTGGAATCAGTATGGACTGAAGCAAGTTACAGAGATACAAAATAGAAGCAGGAGTAGACTATATGTTTCATTGAGACTGCTCTGTTATTCCAAATGATCATGGCTAATCTTGGGCCTTAACTCCACTATCCTGCCAGCTGTCCATATCCTCTCACTCCCCGAAAGGCCAAGACTCTGTCTATCCCAGCTGTAAATGCATTCAATGAAGAAGCATCCACAACCTTCCAGGCAAAAGAACTGCACAAGTTCACAAAGCTTTCTGTGAAGCGATTTCTCCATATCTCAGTCTGAACTGATTGGTCCCTTATCCTGAGATGGATCCTGTTTCAGCAGTACCAGGAATCTAATGCAATCTTACAGCATTTACCGTATCAAGCCACTTCAGAACGCTGTGTCTGGGGTCACCTTCCAAATTCCAGGGGGGATAAACCCAATTTATTCAGCCTTCATCACAGCATAACCCCTTTATCCCGTGAACAATTGAGTGAATCTTCACTGTACCATTTCCAGTGTAAGTATATCTATTTGTAACCGAAGAGGCTAAAGCTGCACACAATATTCCAGCTGTGAGCTCACCAAAACTCTACAATTTTAACAAAACTCCTTTATTCCTGTAGACCAGCTGTACATTATGCTGCAGCTGCACAAAACTCTGGTGCGGCCGCACTTGGAGTATTGTGTACAGTTCTGGTCACCACATTGTAAGAAGGATGTGGAAGCTTTGGAAAGGGTGCAGAAGAAATTTACTAGGATGTTGCCTGGTATGGAGGGAAGGTCTTACAAGGAAAGGCTGAGGGACTTGAGGCTGTTTTCGTTCGAGAGAAGAAGGTTGAGAGGTGACTTAATTGACACATATAAAATAATCAGAGGGTTAGATAGGGTGGGTAGGGAGAGCCTTTTTTTGTAGGATGGTGACGGCGAGCACGAGGGGGCATAGCTTTAAATTGAGGGGTGAAAGATATAGGACAGATGTCAGAGGTAGTTTCTTTACTCAGAGAGTAGTAAGGGAACGGAATGCTTTGCCTGCAACGGTAGTAGCTTTGCCAACTTTAAGTACATTTAAGTCATCATTGGGCAAGCATATGGACGTACATGGAATAGTGTAGGTTAGATGGGCTTGACATCGGTATGACAGGTCGGTACAACATCGAGGGCCGAAGGGCCTGTACTGTGCTGAAATGTTCTATGTTCTACGAGACCAATGCCTTGCAATAAAGGCCAGCACGTATTTCTAGTTGTTTGCTGCATGCTGACCTTTTGTATTCCTTATATGAGGACATCTAAGTCTCTTTGAACATCAATACAGGTTTCAGACATTTTAAGAAGTGTTTGACTTGTCTACATTTATATCCAAAACAAATGACCTGACTCTTGTCTACATGTGCCATCTTTTTGCCCACTCACTTAACTTGCCTAGATCTCTAGACAGCCCCATCGTTTCTTCTAATCCTTCCATTCAGTCACTATGATAGATTGCAAAGTGCTAAGGTTCCAGTATTGATAGCTTGAGACCATGGAAGGATCTGAATAGGAACTGAGTGTTTTAAATCTGAGCTGATGGTGGATTGAGTTGCTATTGTAAACTAGCAGGCACAGGACAATGGATCAACAGGATATAGGATGTGAGCAGCAGAAGTCTGGAGAAGCTCAAGTTTATGGAAAGTGGACGTTAAGAAAGCAGGCAGGAGACTATTTGCCCAGTTGAGTGTGGAGGTCACTCAAACATGGATAAGAGGTTTAGCAGAAGATAACATGAAGCAGGAGTTGACAGAGCTAATATTACAGGCATGGGTAAAAGCAGCATTGGTGGTTTAGAGAATAAGAAAACAGAACCTCAGCTCAGGGTCCGTTTTTTTTTATTCACAGGTTGTGGGTGTCACTGGCTGGGCTAGCATTTATTTCCCATTCCCAGGTCACAGAATCACAGGACTATTATAGCACAGAAGGAGGCCGTTTGGCCCCATTATATCTGCACTAGGTCTTCAAATGAGCATCTTTACCTATTGTTATCCTCCTGCCTTCTCCCACTTACCCTTGCACATTATTTCTATCCAAATAATCATCTAAATACAGCAAACTTTGTTTTAACAGACACCTTATGAACTGGCACTGAGGATAAACTGGAAAAAATTATTCACCGCAAATACCAGAAGGTTACTGTATTATTGGAAAGATGTCCGAGGAGTTAGTTGACAGGGTGAGTGAGAAAGCTCTCTGCCAATAAGTTTATTTATGGCAAAGTTGCTTAATACTTAAGTGATTTATGTTTTAGTAAAGTACAACAATGATGTATAGACACTCTCCAATTTTTTCAATGACTTAGTGTGTGCATTTACATTGATTATGTGGACCTGTTCATTATCTGGAATATTTGATCAACCAACTCACTCGTGGTCCCATAGATGCTGGTTAATAGAAGCGTTGCTGTACTGTCTTGAATATCTCAATTGAACCCATCCCTACTACTCTTCCATGTAGTGCACTCTATAGCCTGACTACATGCTGTGTGACAAAGTTTTTTCTCAACTTGCACTTGGTTGTTTTACAGATCATTTTAAGTCTTCAATTGCCCCTTGAGAAGGCAGTTGTTAGCTGCCTTCTTGGACTGCTGCAGTCTTGGGGTATAGTATACGCACAGCTCTGTTAGGAGGGAGTTCCAAAACTTTAACCTGGCAGCACAGAAAAAGTGGCAAAAGTTTAAGTCACGATGGTGTGTGATGGAATTAGACATTGAAGCTGTGAAGAGTCTATTTCAACGTCATACCGTGACCAAGGAGGAGTTGATATTTATGGCTAATAGCTGGAATTTGCTTGAGAAAGACAGGGACAAAAGTGTCTCCCTTCCCAAAGTTGTACTCCTGCTCATCCCATATTGGATTACAGAAAGCAACAGAAGGATTGGGAGAGTTGGTGCTAGGGTAGAGTCGGCTGCCATTAATGTAAATGTGAAATCATTCTCCACAATTTAATTTAAATTATACAAAGCAGTTGCGCACTGTTCAATTTAGACTTGTAGATTTTAATGAGATAACGATGTTTGTTAATGATGTTTGAAGGATAGTTACCAGTCACTGGTGTTAATTATGATTATAAAGCATGCAGATTGCGATGAATTTCTCATTCCTAATATGTAGAACTGGAAATGCTTTTCAACATGCTGATACATAGCAATCAATTTCCTTTTGGAATTTGTAGTGAGTGTCACTTCACATAAAGGATAAGTGGGAGGACTAAATGATGAATTCCATAGGCCATTGAGATCTGAGAGGATTTGGAAGCTTCTTGTCACATTCTCAAAAAGGAAAGCAATGGGTGATATTTCCCACATCAGTGTGGGACAGAGTTTTGATGCGTTCTGTTTCCATGATCCTAGTTACAGACATATGAGTAAGAGTAGGCCATTCAGCCCTTTCAGCCTGCTCTATCATTCAACATGATCATGACTGATCTGATTTTAACTTGAAATCCACATTCCAGCATAATGTTTTGTTCCCTTGCTAATCAAGAATCTGCCTACCTCTGCCTTAAAAATACTTAAAGGTGCTTCAAATACTGCCTTTTGAGGAAGGGAATTCCAAAGACTGACAAACCTTTGAGAGAAAATGTTTCCTCATCTGCACCTTAAATGGAAAACCTCTTGTTTTCAAACTATGGCCTCTCGTCCGAGATTCTCCCACAAGCAGGAAACATCCTTTCGACATCCGCCTGCTAAGTTCCCTCAGGATATTTTATGTTTCAATTAAGTTTTCTCCCAATTTTACTAAACTTCAAAGCGTATAGGTCTAACCTGCGTAACCTTTACAATACATAAACATCTTCTGTGAGTACAGCGACCATTACAGTACACAGCACTCCAGATGTAGTCTCACTGTTGCCCTGTAGAACTAAAGCATAATGCCTCAACCTTTGCATTCTTTTCCTCTCACAATCAAACATAACATTTCTATTAGCTTTCCAGATTATATGCTCTTCCTGCATGTGACAGTGATCAGATCATCTCTAATTGTACTGTTGATTGGAAAGCAAAAAAATGCTAGGACAGCTGGATTACAGACTGTGTACTAACCTCTGCACTAGGATGCCCAGATCTCAGTTGTCAACCTCTTACCATTTTGATAACGCTTTTTTCATTTTTCCCACGTTGTACTCCAGATCTTTGCCCACTCACTTAATCTACCTAAATCTCTTTGTATTTTCTTTTTGTTCACTTCACAATCCACTTTCCTACCTAGCTTTGTGTCATCATGAAATTCAGACCCTTCATCCTTTGTTTTTACATAGGAAGGAAAGTTCAAGGTGTTGAGCCAGATGGTTTTGCTCAGGGATAATGGGAAAACAACATGGAGAGCCAGGTGCCTCGAAACAACAGAGTTATGGCTGCATTGGCGAGGTCTGTAACCTATGGCCAATACGCCTCCTTGACCACTGTTAGTGTGTGCTCATTGGAGGCTCATGGAAATGGTGAGAAGGGTTCTGAAACATCAAGAGGGTATATTCTACAGTGATACAAACATAGAGAAAGCTGGATAAACTCTGCAGGTTTGATAGCATTAGTAGAGGGAGACGCAGAGAAGAGCAGAGTTCAAGTCCAGCGTGAATTTTCTTCAGAGTGGAATCTCTGCGTTTGTTTCAGATTTCCAGCATCCATTATATTTTGCCTTAATTTCAATTGATATTTGATTGATGCAATACAGAGGGATTATCCACTGAAGCCATTATTGAGATGTAAACCTTCATTGTTCATATTGTGGGAAGGCCCCTGAATAAAATACAAGGGAACAACATAAGTCCTTAATTTAGGAAAGAGTAGAAGGATGTGGATTTCAGGTGGAAAAAAGGATTGGGAAATGCAGCTCGAATAGAGGAGCTGGCTGATGTTCCAAAGGACTGCTTCATGTCAGTTGTGTCTCAAGTTGGTAGCCCTGTCATCTGAGAGTCATAGAATTTGGAGTCTAGACCCCATCAGGGCCCAAGAACAGAAATCAAGGCAGATCAGCACATTGCTAAGGGAGCACTTTGCTGACAGAGATGCCAACTTGAGGATGTGGTGTTAATCTGACCAAGCCTTCCTGCTTGGATGAATATAAAATCATCCCATAGCGATATTTTGAAGAGGAGCAGGTCAGTTATCCAGCTGTCCTAGCTACATTTTTTTTTGTCTTCCAAACAAGAGTACAATTAGAGATGGTCTGATCACTGTCACATTGCTGTTGGTGGATGCCTCTTAGGCATTATGTGGTTGCCTGCACTTCCTGCATTACAATAGCGACTACACTTTGGAAGTAGTTAACCGACTGTACAGTGCTTTGAGATGTCTGGTGGTCATGAAAATCCAATAGAAATACAAGCATTTATTGATTTCTTTTACCACATTCCCATATTCTCAGAGAAATTGTTTTGTAAGTTGTACATTTTATTAAAAAAATATAGACTGCAAGGCTGAGAGCTCCTTGAAAGGGCAGCAAGGTGGTGTGAAAGGAGACTGCCAAAGCATTGGGCTCTCATTTATCAGCCCACTATCAGAGCAGAGAGCCAAGGAAATGTTGTTCACCTGAGTAAAGAAGTATTAACTGTGCTTTAATTCAGAACTCAGAATTTGATCATAAGTCATAAGATTCCTAAAATTTGCCTGGCTCTATCATTGATTTATTGGTAAAGAAAGGCTTGATGCAGGTTAAAAGCTGAAAGAACTGCAGATGCTGTAAATCAGAAACAAAAACAGAAGTTGCTGGAAAAGCTCAGCAGGTCTGGCAGCATCTGAGATGAAAATTCAGCGTTAACGTTTCGGGTCCCATGACCCTTCCTCACCGGACCCAAAATGTTAACTCTGATTTTTTCTTCATTGATGCTGAAAAAGCACTATCAGTTCAATACTTGAACCTCACATAACACAAGCCAATCTTTTCTGTTTACTCGTGGCAGTGGCAATTGGTGCATAATATGCTGGATTGCACTCAGTCTGGAGTTAAAACTTCGCTTTCTGTAGAGAACCAGGCACCATGGTTCCACGGTTCGGCAGGCACCAGCCTTTTGAAATAGGCCAAGATTAACATTGCACAGGCCTGGTGGCCTCTTTCATTTTCTGAGCAGCGATTCACTGACAAGTGGATAAACTTAAAAGCAAAGGTAGTGATAGGGAATGGGTTTGATAAGTTGGATGTGTAAACAGTTATGGAAATATGGCGGCAAGTGGGAATGGAGTCGAACATTACCTGCAGAATACATGGGCACTGGTGTAGGCAGCTTGCATCCAATACATTTCCCTTGTGCATGGACACAATGGCTGAATCACTTCCTCCTGTCCCATAACATCCCAAGGAACTTGACGATTAAACATGCTGCGCAGTTCTTCCTTCTAACACATCATATAAACCAGGAGAAACAAGGCAAGGCAACATTAAGGCCGAAATTGAGAGGGATGAAGAGGAATGGAGTGGGGGGGCACTTGGTATTCTGAGAGGAGTGGGAGGTCGGAGGTGGGGTGAAGAAAGGTGAAAGGGCATGGAAATTCCTAACCCTGTACCGCATTCAAATAGTGGTAATGGGTCGCAGTGGGAATGTCCATTAGTAGCCTACTTCCGCAGCACCAATTCCCCACCCTCAATACAGTCACTTCCTCACCTACTTCCTGATCCAACCCTCCCCCTTACCCTTCCGCTCCCCAACCCCCTGCCTCGCCGGTAGCAACTACCACTGTAGGGCAACAATCTACAGTCAGAGACTGACCAATCACAAGATGAGAAAGTACTGAGGAGGAGTGGAAAGTTACGTCCTGGTGCCAAGCAGGCAATTGTAAGCATGGGCCTAGAATAAAGAGAAATGGGAGCAAAGCTTCAGCTAGAAGCCACTGGCAGAACATTGGCAATCTCTGCTGAGTGATTATATGAGAAGCACAGACTGACTACAGAAATGATCCAATAGCCCTGACCCTAGCACCAGGCAGGATCCTGTTACATTTTCCCGATGATTCATGCCGTTAGTGTGTCATTACACTGGTGTATCGTCCAAGCAAATTCAGGCCCATCATCATTCTCTGACACCTAACCACAAAACAGTTGTCAACAGCCTCAATATCAGATGACAGGCCATCATTACTGTGAGAAACTCTGTTGTCTACAAGAACTCTCAAACTAACACTTCCAATGAAATGGCTCTGTCTATTGGAGCTAACGTAGGTAAAATTTTCTATTTTAATAACGAAGGAGAGTTTGCTTATTTTAACATCATTCCCAAAATCCTTTGGGGAGTAAGTAATCTATTCACCATAAATGAATACTGCAATAATATTTGAAATTATGGCAAATCTGTTCAGGAAATGATACAACAGGGTTAGGTGGCTTGAAGACTAATTTGAAGAGAAGCCATTTTGCAGAAGAGAAGGGATTTCATCAAAATTTTTAAGATTTTAATGGGTAATAATAATTTGGATTCAGGAAAGTATTGTACGGGGCAGAGGACTAAATATTGGGACTGTAAAAGATTTGACCATGTGTTAGGTAAACTCTGACATGGACTTTGCAAAAGAGTTTGCTCTCTTGCTCCTAGATAACAAGGTGTAGAGCTGGATGAACACAGCAGGCCAAGCAGCATCTCAGGAGCACAAAAGCTGACGTTTCGGGCCTAGACCCTTCATCAGAGAGGCTGCTCTTGCTCTCTTGCTCCTGTTCCTCATTATTTAGGATTACAGAGAATATACAGCACAGAAACAGGCCAGGTGACACATCTGAGATAATGGGAACTGCAGATGCTGGAGATTCCAAGATAATAAAATGTGAGGCTGGATGAACACAGCAGGCCAAGCAGCATCTCAGGAGCACAAAAGCTGACGTTTCGGGCCTAGACCCTTCATCAGAGAGGCTGCTCTTGCTCTCTTGCTCCTGTTCCTCATTATTTAGGATTACTCTGATGAAGGGTCTAGGCCCGAAACGTCAGCTTTTGTGCTCCTGAGATGCTGCTTGGCCTGCTGTGTTCATCCAGCCTCACATTTTATTATCAGGTGACACATCTAATCCATGCCAATGATTATGCTCCACTTGGACCACTGCTTATCTTTTGCCATCTCAATCATTAATTATACTTAACCCTGCTCTTACAAATATTTGTCTAGCTTCCCCTCAAATTCATTCATAATCACTTCAATCAGTCTCTGTGGTTTTGAGTTCCATATTCTCATCAAAAGTAAAGAAATTTCTGCATTTTCGCTGTTTTTTTTTGCCGACTATGTTATATTGATGGCCTCTAGTTTTGTTCAGCCCCGCAAGGACACATTCTCTGTTTATGGAGTTTACCAGAACCTTTCATAATTTTAAAGCACTCCGTTTGGTCACCCTCCTCAGCCTTCTGTTTCGAGAGAAGCTTCACAGCTAATTACTTTCAAAAATATCATTCATTTTTCTAAAATAACTTTCCAAAGTTAGCTGCTGGTGTCACCCTAGTAGATGTATTGGGTCCTGTCCTACATGTTTCAGATAAACCTCTAAAATGGTCCTCAACTGGCACAGATCTCCCACTCAGATAATCAAGAGGTCTAATGCTTGATTTAGTCATTTAACAAGGGCAGTTAAATATCATGGCCCTCAAGTTTGGCTGTTGGTCCAGTGCCTATGCAGATTGGCTACAGGTCATTCCACTGCAAAATAGATAATCTTCACAACATTATAATTGAGAAACAGGTGTAACCTAAACCAGCTTCTACCTGGTGATTCCTGTGGGAACTATCTCTGAATGTTATCAGGCTAGGATTCAGTGTTACAATGGCACCTCTTTGGCTGTTCTGCTCTTGAATAGCTATTCTCTGTCAAAGCTTAAGCATAGCTACTATACCCAGGTATGATGGTCAGACTGTGCCATCACTAAATTGCATCTAACAGAGATTTTAAGGTTTCCAGCCCGCAGGACTGTATCTAGAGAGGAAACAACAGTTTACACAGTTTATTGAACTGTGTCCAACAAGAAGCAAGTAGCTTCTGGAGAGAAAAGGAAAATTGATAGCGAAAGGAATCGCAAGTACTTAGCAATAAATAACGCCAGCAAATTAGTCTGCTGTTTTCCCCCAATCAATCATGGGTTATAATTGTAGTTACAGCAGAATTCCACCGACCCTGTGTTAATCTATTTCAAAGCACAGAACATGCTAATTAGCTGCAATCCATCTTTGAGTAAGTAGTTACAGTGCTTAGTGCTTCACCCTTACCTTTGACCCTAACAGCTGCAATAGATCCTTTCCAACATGAGAGCAGATATTTAATACATTCTACTGAAAAGTGGATTTGAAACCACCATTCTGATTTTATCATTCTTAACTAAAAGTTTGCTGGGCGTCGTGTTCAAACTGATCCCCACTGATACTGAGGAATGGATTATAAATGCAACTCAATCAAATGAAAGCTACATCAATGTCAGATTTTAGCCATCTTAGTTGAAGCATTTAGTAGTTATAATGTACTTTGCATAATGTAGGCAGGATTGCTATTCCATGGTTCTGCACATGGGTTAGCACTACTCAGTATTTAGCATTGTTGCCTCACAGTGCCAAGGATCCAGGTTCAATTCCATCCTCAGGTGACTGTCTGTGTGAAGTTTGCATCTTCTCCCCATGTCTGCATGGATTTCCTCTGGGTGCTCCGCTTTCCTCCCACAGTCCAAAGATGTGCAGGTTAGTTGGATTGGCTGAGCTAAATTGCCCAATAGTGTCCAGAGATTTGCGGACTGGGTGGATTAGCCTTGGGAAATGTTGGGGGGGATAAGTGTTGGTTTGTATGGGATACTCGTCAAAGAGTTGGTGCAGACCCAACAGGCTTTATGGCCTGATTCAAAACTGCAGGTATTCTATGATAGGGGATTACAAATCTCAAGGGCTGCAGAAATACTCGGGTGGACTTTATTGAGTCTCCAAGCCTGCCTATGTGACATATCTTCATGAGAGTGGGAAATAAGATCGTCTTCTGTTTGCAGCGTGTCCCTCCAGTATAGGGCGAGGTGTAAGTGCCACCTGATTATCAGGCTGCTGTCAAGCAGTTGGCACGCAGCCCACACAGATTGTCCCTGTAACCAGCTAAGTTGCTGTTCAGCAGCTTTGGCAGATGAAAGGAAGAACAGATGTTTCAGCGAGAATCAAAATGTTCAGCGATTCCTTTCTGGAGGTCTGCATGTTGTAGTCGGTTAGCGAGTTGTCGCTTAGCCCTCAGGGATCCTGATTCAAATGTGGGCCCGTCTAACAGGAAACAAATCTCCGTGGATTGCGAGGGTCTCGAAGAAAGGAATCCAAACGCAGTGCCGCAGTGTGTTGAACTGACCTGACTTCTTGTCGAGCCCTGAGACGAAGGTGCCTTTGACTTCCAGGGTCTTAATGTTATCCATCTCAGCCAGGGTATGACAGGGGAGAAGGGAAGGTTGGGAGGGGAGAATAGGAGGAGGAATGAGACAACAGCAGTTGCTCCATCAGGAGTATAAGAATTAAAAAGCGAAATAAATGCTTGGGCCTTACTCACACATTGCTAACAGGTTTGGATATGTTGGGATCAATACTCTAACTCGAAGCCAAAAATGTATATAGTACAACTTCGTTGAAAAACAAATTAACAACCTATGAAAGATTATGTCCTTGTGCATCTCAGGGGATGCTAGACACAGCAATGCCATTTCCTAGATTAAAAAAAAGTACATTTTTTCAATAATGGATTGCTGGCTGGGAAAGTGACTCCTGAGCTGTGTTGCTTCTTGTACTAGATTTGGTTTGTCTTTTAGACGGTGTTTCGTTTAGGTTGAGGGCCAAGGCCACACATGCAGCTCAGGCTTGCTAATTCAGGATCGGCAATGAGCTGCTCCTGCGTGTGGGCGAACAAGGGTCATGCCCAGTGACCGTCCTAAAAATCCTGACGTTTCTACATGCAGCAAGATTCCAAATAACTGGAAGTAAGTTGAATATTCAGTTAAGTAGCTTTATTTGTGGAAGCCGGTGAGTCACTGTTTTTGAATCTTTAAAAAGCTTACCTCGTGAAGAGGCGGAGGGACGCTGAGCAGGAGCGGGCACGGGACTGGTGAGTGAGTGAGGTAGTATATTTGTGTGATTGCGTTACCGAAACACTACCCAGGTAGTGTCTCCCATCCATCCTCCTCCTCGAACCAAAAAAAAGGTTCTGTGTGCCTGATTGGTAAGGTAACAAGTTTATTTTTTATTCTTTATTTTTTAACAGTCTTGGGAATTTAGAATAATGGGAACGGAGGTCAGGGCAGTTGAATGTTCCTCCTGCAGAATGTGGGAGGTAAGGGTCACCACTAGTGTCCCTGCTGACTACATCTGCAGGAAGTGCACCCAACTCCAGCTCCTTGAAAACCGCGTTAGGGAACTGGAGCTGGAGCTGGATGAACTTAGCATCATTCGGGAGGCAGAGGGAGTTATTGAGAGGAGTTACAGGGATGTAGTCACTCCTCAGGTTCAAGAAAAAGGCAGATGGGTTACGGTCCGGGGACGGAAAGGGGACCAGCAGGCAGTGCAAGGATCCCCTGTGGCCATTCCCCTCAACAATAAGTATACCGTTTTGGATACTGTTGGGGGAGACGACTTACCAGGGGAAAGCAGTGGGGAACAGGTCTCTGGCACAGAGTCTGTCCCTGCTGCTCAGAAGGGAAGGGGGAAGAGGAGCAGAGCAGTAGACATTGGGGGCTCCATAGTTAGGGGGACAGATAGGAGGTTCTGTGGGGATGAGAGAGACTCACGGTTGGTGTGTTGCCTCCCAGATGCCAGGGTGCGTGATGTCTCTGATCGTGTTTTTGGGATCCTTATGGGGGAGGGGGAGCAGCCCCAAGTTGTGGTCCACATTGGCACCAACGACATAGGTAGGAAGAGAGATGGG
The DNA here is from genome assembly GCF_030684315.1 of Stegostoma tigrinum. Classification (NCBI taxonomy): domain Eukaryota; kingdom Metazoa; phylum Chordata; class Chondrichthyes; order Orectolobiformes; family Stegostomatidae; genus Stegostoma; species Stegostoma tigrinum. Next base: position 35,155,354 of record NC_081381.1, read on the forward strand.
GATTTAAGGCAGAAATTCAGGGAGCTAGGATGGAAGCTGAGAGCTAGGACGAACAGAGTTGCCTCTGGTTCGTTGCCCGTGCCACGTGCTAGTGAGGCGAGGATTAGGGAGAGAGAGGAGTTGAACACATGGCTACAGGGATGGTGCAGGAGGGAGGGTTTTGGATTCTTGGATAATTGGGGCTCTTTCTGGGGTAGGTGGGACATCTACAAGCAAGATGGTCTTCACCTGAACCAGAGGGGTACCGATATCCTGGGGGGGGAGATTTGCTAAGGCTATTGGGGTGGGTTTAAACTAATTCAGCAGGGGGATGGGAAGCAAAATTGTAGTTCGAGTATAGAGAAGGTTGAGAGTAGGGTGGTCCGAAATAAAGTTTCAGGGAAGCAAGATGGCACCGGCAAGCAAGAAGTTGGATTGAAGTGTGTCTACTTCAATGCCAGGAGCGTCCGGAATTAGGTGGGTGAACTTGCAGCATGGGTTAGTACCTGGGACTTCGATGCTGTGGCCATTTTGGAGACATGGATAGAGCAGGGACAGGAATGGTTGTTGCAGGTTCCAGGATTTAGATGTTTCAGTAAGAACAGAGAAGATGGTAAAAGGGGCGGAGGTGTGTCATTGTTGGTCAAGGACAGTATTACAGTTGCAGAAAGGATGTTTGGGGACTCGTCAACTGAGCTAGTATGGGCTGAGGTTAGAAATAGGAAAGGAGAGGTCTCCCTGTGGGAGTTTTCTATAGGCCTCCGAATAGTTCCAGAGATGTAGAGGAAAGGATAGCAAAGATGATTCTCGATAGGAGTGAGAGAGATAGGGTAGTTGTCATGGGGGACTTCAACTTTCCAAATATTGACTGGGAACACTATAGTTCGAGTACTATAGATGGGTCAGTTTTTGTCCAGTGTGTGCAGCAGGGCTTCCTGACACAGTATGTAGATAGGCCAACAAGGGGCAAAGCCACATTAGATTTGGTACTGGGTAATGAGCCCGGCCAGGTGTTAGATTTGAAAGTAGGTGAGCACTTTGGTGATAGCGATCACAATTCTGCTATGTTTACTTTAGTGATGGAAAGGGATAGGTGTATACCACTGGGCAAGAGCTATAGCTGGGGGAAAGGCAATTACGATGAGATTAGGCAAGATTTAGGGAGCATAGGATGGGGAAGGAAATTGCAGGGGATGGGCACATTAGAAATGTGGAGCTTATTCAAGGAAAAGCTCCTGTGTGTCCTAGATAAGTAATGACCTGTCAGGCAGGGAGGAAGCTGTAGAGCGCGGGAGCCATGGTTTATGAAGGAGGTGGAATCTCTGGTCAAGAGGAAGAAGAAGGCTTATGTTAGGATGAGATGTGAAGGCTCAGTTAGGGCACTTGAGGGCTACGAGGTAGCCAGGAATGACCTAAAGAGAGAGCTCAGAAGAGCCAGGAGGAGACATGAGAAGTTGTTGGCGGATAGGATTAATGTAAACCCTAAGGCTTTCTATAGGTATTTAAGGAATAAAAGAATGACGAAAGTAAGATTAGGCCCAATCAAGGATAGTAGTGGTAAGTTGTGTGTGGAGTCAGATGAGATAGGGGAAGCGCTAAATGAATATTTTTCAACCGTATTCACTCTAGAAAACGACAATGTTGTCGAGGAGAATACTGCGATACAGGCTACTAGTCGAGGTGGGATTGAGGTTCACAAGCAAGTGGTATTAGAAATCCTTCAGAAGGTGAAGATAGATAAGTCCCCTGGGCCAGATGGGATTTATCCTCGGATCCTCTGGGAAGCCAGGGAGGAGATTGCCGAGCCTTTGGCATTGATCTTTAACTCGTCATTGTCTACAGCAATAGTGCCAGATGACTGGAGGATAGCAAATGTGGTTCCCCTGTTCAAGAAGGGGAGTAGAGACAACCCTGGTAATTATAGACCAGTGAGCCTTACCTCAGTTGTTGGTAAAGTGTTGGAAAAGGTTATAAGGGATAGGATTTATAATCATCTAGAAAAGAATAAATTGGTTAGGGATAGGCAGCACGGTTTTGTGAAGGGAAGGTCGTGCCTCACAAACCTTATTGAGTTTTTTGAGAAGGTGACCAAACAGGTAGATAGGAGTAAACCGGTTGATGTGGTGTATATGGATTTCAGCAAGGCGTTCGATAAGGTTCCCCACAGTAGGCTATTGGAAAAAATGCGGAGGAATGGAATTGTGGGAGATATAGCAGTTTGGATCAGAAATTGGCTTGCTGAAAGCAAGACAGAGGGTGGTAGTTGATGGGAAATGTTCATCCTGGAGACCAGTTACTAGTGGTGTACCGCAAGGGTCGGTGTTGGGTCCACTGCTGTTTGTCATTTTTATAAATGACCTGGGTAAGGGCGTAGAAGGATGGGTTAGTAAATTTGCAGACGACACTAAGGTCGGTGGAGTTGTGGATAGTGACGAAAGATGCTGTAGGTTGCAGAGAGACATAGATAAGCTGCAGAGCTGGGCTGAGAGGTGTCAAATGGAGTTTAACGCAGACAAGTGTGAGGTGATGCACTTTGGTAGGAGTAACCGGAAGGCAAAGTACAGGGCTAATGGTAAGATTCTTGGTAGTGTAGATGAGCAGAGAGATCTCGGTGTCCATGTACACAGATCCTTGAAAGTTGCCACCCAGGTTGACAGGGCTTTTAAGAAGGCATACAGTGTTTTAGCTTTTATTAATAGAGGGATCGAGTTCCGGAACCAAGAGGTTATGGTGAAGCTGTACAAAACTCTGGTGCGGCCGCACTTGGAGTATTGTGTACAGTTCTGGTCACCACATTATAAGAAGGATGTGGAAGCTTTGGAAAGGGTGCAGAGGAGATTTACTAGGATGTTGCCTGGTATGGAGGGAAGGTCTTACGAGGAAAGGCTGAGGGACTTGAGGCTGTTTTCATTAGAGAAAAGAAGGTTGAGAGGTGACTTAATTGAAACATATGAAATAATCAGAGGGTTAGATAGGGTGGATAGGGAGAGCCTTTTTCGTAGGATGGTGACGGCGAGCACGAGGGGGCATAGCTTTAAATTTAGGGAATGAAAGATATAGGACAGATGTCAGAGGTAGTTTCTTTACTCAGAGAGTAGTAAGGGAATGGAATGCTTTGCCTCCAACGGTACTAGATTCGCCAACTTTAGGTACATTTAAGTCGTCATTGAACAAGCATATGGACATACATGGAATAGTGTAGGTTAGATGGGCTTGAGATCGGTATGACAGGTCGGCACAACATCGAGGGCCGAAGGGCCTGTACTGTGCTGTAATGTTCTGTGTTCCATGTATGTTCTATGACTGTTGGCCAGGATCTATATCGGAAGATTACTGTTGTTGGAGTCCTTGATTCCTTCCAGGCAACAATTGCGTTTAACATTTGTCTGAATAGCTGCACCTAAGACAATGCAGCACTCCTTCAGTGTTCCTATGAAGGCAGCAGCACATTTTATATATAAACTTAATAGTTGGGCTGAGGGTCATATCAGATGTTGGAGTTTTAAAAGTCCATAACCTGCGTCTTCAATATGTTTGGCAGCCTTTGCTGATCGAATATGTGCCCACCTCCTTCTGCATCCGATTCTGACAAAATGATCAAGCGAACAAGTCTTCTTCTATTTGCTAACAAGAATAGCTCACGGTCAGTAGTGAGATGGTACTTAGAGCCTGAAGAATGGTATATGTTGTGGTCATGCCCACAACCAGCAGCATTGCCATCAATCCTTGCTGGTCAAAGTCACTGATACGAAGTGGGGAGGATGAAGCCTTTGGCAGCAAAGAGACTTGGTTTTGTTAAACAGAGTATGTTTGTTGCATAATACTTAGTAGCTCGTTACATTACATCTGAGTTACATGAGAGTCTCTTGTGAGACCCCAGGTTAGATATAGGAGTAAGTGAACCTTACAGCTCAGTTACACAGAACTTTGCAATAAACCTCAAACCATGAACTGGTTTGCTTTAGTCAGGAATAATCCTTTATATCCTGAGGGGTGGAGCTTATCTCCTGATGTCAGTTAACCCTTTCAGGCACTAACTATCCCATTGAACAACTAAATATGTGACGGTGGTCATTGAGTGACGTCAAGAATGATGGGTGGAATCTTGTTGACATGGCAGAGGTCTCATCAACCAGTGAAAGGCCCATGCTGTCTCTTCCAAGGAAAGCCTATCAAACTGTACACCAATCCGGTATTGGCAATAACGCTAGTGCAGCCTTTGTCTGGAATTAAAACTGTGGAGGTGCATTCCCACCTGTTGAAAGCTGCCAGCCAAATAGACTAACAGCTGATTTGCTCGCTAGTGCCACTGGAGTGAATGTGGCCACTGCTGGACGAGCATCCTGGGGCCCTGAAATTGCAGCAAACCTCGATCTAAAGTGAGTGGTATGGATTTGGGTGAGTGGCTAGGGTTTGGACCCACAGGAAGAGGGAAACAGGGCAATTGGAGGCAAGGGTACCCCCCACCCTCACCCCCACCCCCACCCCCACCCCGACCCCCACGCCCCCATGCCCCCCATGCCCACCACGCCTACCACGCCTACCACCGCCTTATGTCCAGTCCCTTGTTCAGGAACTAGGCTTGGATTTTCTAATAGCCAGACAATCGTTTCTAAAGCATAGATGGGAGTTGTGTTGGGGTCCCCACAAAAGCCGTCTCATAATGGCCTCCACAGGGGTTGCTTGGGAAATTGAAGTTCCCATTTAGTGATTCCCCTGCAACTGGAATCCATCCTTTCAAACTGGAGAATTCAGAGGCCCCCCCACTGCAGTTAACTCCTGAATAAATAGAAAACTGAAGGCCCAACTTACCTCACACACCGTTGCATGTATTCCCTGGACTCCTTACATCCTGCAACTATGCTTCACCCAGTCCTTAATATCACCAAGGCCCTGACTGAACATTCCCTTCCCCAGGACTTGACATATCCCCATCACTGCGGCCCAACACACCCACTCCTCTAGAGCCATCATCACCTCCCCTCCCCAACAGACTGCAATTCCAAACTCAACCCCCAAGCCTGCCCCTAGAAACCTTTACTCACAGTTACTTTCTGTATGTAGCCTTTCACAGAGGCTGTCAAAGTGGCTGTCTATTATGATGGACCTTTAAGTTACAGAATAAAGCAAACAATTGCTGTAGAAAAGTGGATATGGTTTGTTCTAAAATATGAAGGGCCTATCTTGTGGAAGTACAGTTCCACATTTCTGAAGGAGCACTGATCGCAATCTCCTGTCAGAAAATATGGAGCTCATTCATTTCATAAAAAAGGAACTGAGAGCGACTGCCACTCCTCAGAAAATCTAACCTTTTGAGTGTCTTTCGTCAAAGGATATGAGAACTGACAAGTTGCTGGTGGTCTAGAAGCTATTAGGAAGGCTGAATGGTGACTGCAGCTGGGATTATCTGGGCAGCAGTATCACTGTGCACCTTCTGCCCAGGTAAACCCCCACTCTACCCATAATATACCCTTCCCTACCTCCAAACTCACCATCTCTATGTGAAGGACAATTTCTAATGGAACTCCCAATATCATAAAATCCCTGTAGCATGGGAGCAGGCCATTTAGCCCATCGAGTCCACATTGACCCTCCAAAGAGGTCCCCACCCATTCCCATCCATGCATTTCCCATGGCTAATCCAACTACCCTGCATAACTTTGGACTGTGGGAGGAAACTGAAGTACCTGGAGGAAACAGGTGTAGACACAGGGAGAATGTGCAAACTCCATATATAGAGCCGCCCAAGGGTGGAATAGAATGTGGGTCCCTGGCACTGTGCAGCAGTAGTCCTAACCACTGAGACACCATGGTGCCCATGTATTTACAATGATAGACAATGGTGATTTGTAACAAAGAAAAGCTATTACTGAGAAATATCATCAGGCTCATAAATTGTAGGATTATACTTGATAATGTTGTAATACCTAATGATTATCGTACTGTGTCATTTAAACAGTCTGTTAATGTGCTGTTTAAAGGTACTTGAAGTGTAACAGTGAGTTATTTAAATATACACCAACAACCTGGCAATGGCATTTTTGAAAACACTGATGTACAAAGAGACCTTATATTTAAAATAAAAAGAAAATGGACACTGAACAGTTGAAGAGGAGATGGTAGAGAGGTAAGTGCAGCATGATCAAAGAAAGTGGTTGGATTGATCTCTGAAGTTGAAGATGGAAGTAGAAAATGGATCTCAAGCTGGGAGATCCAGACTGTAACGTGGTGATTGAAAACACTACCACCAAAGCTGAATGCGATAGGCCAGAACATAGGGCTGCTCTCCCATGACAAAATGTTAACTGATGGTGGGTTAACCTGAGGGTCACTACACCTCAGGTGAGAGGAGAGCTTGAGAAAGAGAGAGTCCTTCATGGTAACTTCAGCCACCATAAACATTGAACCGATGCTGTGAATATCACCCTGCATCACTAATCAGTTGTCCAGCCAACTGAGATAACTAACTTACATTAAAATAAAACAGTGCAGATGTTGGAGATCTGAAAAAAAAACAGAAATTGCTGGTGAAACTCAACAGGTCTGGCAGCATCTTGGGGGAAATATCTGAATCTGAAACAAAAACAGAAATTACTAGAGAAACTCAGCAGGTCTGGTAGCAACTGTGGGAAGAAAGCAAAGTTAATATTTTGATTCCAGTGACTCTTCATCAGAAACACTCCCTTCTTCTGGCGTCTCACCTGAACTGCCACAAATGAACTAATTATTATAGAGCAACTTGTACAATTGTAGGATGTCCCAACCCACTTTTCAGCCATACACTCCTTTGAAAGTGCAGTCACTGCTGTAATGCTAAAAACACAACAATCAATATATCCATTGCATATTTCTCACAAACAGCAAATATAATTTTGTAAAGATCATGCCCTTTTATTTTTCTGTATTTTTGACTGCAGATTGAAATGGGAAAAGGATTATTTTGAAAACCAGAGATTGTTGAAGAATTGCCACACATTTTAAAAAGCAAGTTCGCTGAACCTCATTATAAGTGCTGTTTACACAGCTGTGTGTTCAAGCAGTTGATGAGGAATGTTTGCAGATGAGCTGGAGATTAGGGGCATGTTCAAATGGAGCTTTAGCTGGCAACAAGTCGCTGATAGCAATGTATGGAATGAACTTCCACACATGCATCCACATTGGAGGGGGTATTACATTATCAGCTGAGACTTTTATGCCCAAAGTGCCAGGAATGGAATTTCTGCCTCACGAGCAAGGACATTGCTCATTGAGCCAAAGATGGCATAGAGTTATAGGATCATACAGTATGGAAACAGAGCCATGAACCAGCCCATGCCGATCTTAATCTTGAACTAAACTAGTCCCACCTGCCTTCTCCTGGCCCATGTCCCTCCAAATATTTCTTATTCATGTACTTATCTAAGTGTCTTTTAAATGTTGTAACTGTACCCACATCTATCACTTCCCTAGGAAATTCATTCCAGACAGATTCTACAGACTGCTGACAAATTAAAGAGAGAGACTTTCTGTCTATAAACAACTATGTGATTGACTCCCAGATGAAACAGCTTGCGAGAGTGAATGTTGCCATTAGATCTCTGCAAGGGCAGGATCTGTATCTTTCTTTCTGCAGTAAAAACCAGTTTAAGTTTGAAGAAGGATGATTTCTTTTCTCCCTTAGCAGTTACTGCAAGCTTGTGCTCTTAACCAGAGAATGTACACGTGAACCAGCCACCCTGTACCTTCTGCAAGAAAGTAAAAGTGTCTGAAGAAGAGCCAAGCAGCAACAAGTCCTGTCTCAGGGAACCCTGTGAACATGTTCGATTGAACTACCTTCCCAGTCTTTCCTGTCACATCCAAGATTTTTTGCTCTTTCTGTTTCTGCCTGAATGTGTGTGAAGGGGGAGATTTTATGAGGGATTTGGAGTTCAAACTAGTGAAGTTATACGTCAAAGGTTCACAATTGTTTATCCTTAGCTAAAATCTATTTATTTATAATTAATAGTCATTCTTTTCAAGTACAGAATCTAGTTCAATACTCTGTCAACCTGGGCCTAAAAGGCAAGGAAATTGGGGTTTTGATTAAATCAAATTTTGCATTTTTCCATAAAATTAGACTTTGGTGAAAGTGAAGTTTGATATCCCCTAGGGAAGCATAACAAGATGTTTTGATTTTGACTTGTTAGCCAAGGGAGAAAATACTAACTTGGAAGAGCGAAGATATTCCTCAAAATTGAGCCTTATGCATCCACACTGGAGGGAGTATTACACTATCAGCCGAAACTTTTGTGCTCAAAGTGTCAGGAACGGAATTTTTGCCTCACGAGCGAGGATATTGCTCATTGAGCCAAAGATGACAGAGTTATAGAATCATACAGTCTGGAAATAGAGCCCTTGGTCCAACCAGTCCATGCCAAACTTAATCCCGAACTAAACTAGTCCCACCTACCTTCTCCTGGCCCATATCCCTCAAAATATTGCTTATTCATGTACTTATCTAAGTGTCTTTTAAATGTAACTGTGCCCACATCCATCGCTTCCCTAGGAAGTTCATTCCACACACGAACCACCCTCGGAATAAAACATTTTGCAGCTCATGCTTTTTTAAACATCTGTTCTTTCACCTTAAAAATATACGCTCTACTCCAAAATCCCCCACCCTAGAGAAATTTCACTTACCATTCACCTTATCTGTACCTTCCCATGATTTTATATACCTCTACAAGGTCACCCCTGAACCTCCTATGCTCCAGTGAAGGTAAGTCCCAGCCTATCCAGCCTCTCCCTATAACTCAAACCCTCCATAACCAGCAACATCTTGTAAATCTCTTCTGAACTCTCTGCAGCTTAATACTATCCTCCCTATAACAAGGTGACCAGAAGTGATTTGGCAGGACGTTTTCAGAAGTTTCCAATTGCAGGGGAATTGGCAAAAGTCTTGAAATCTCCCATCCTATGGAAAAAAAAACCGACTATAAACCCTATCTATTCCCTTATGATTTTATAAACCTCTAAAAGGCTTCGTCTCAACCTCCCAGGCTCCAGTGAAAAAAGTCCCGGCCTCTTGAACGTTTTTCATGCAGGCACCAAAACATTAAACTTCAGCAGGTTATTTGCTAAGAAAAGTATCACTGTGAAAATTGTGAATGAGTACAGTAGAAACAATCCGCAGCACCCTGCAGACATGTGGCTTTCGCTATCTGGAAGGACAAGGGCAGAAGATTCAGAGGAACACCATCACCTACAAGTTCCTTGCCAGGTCACCCTCCATCCTAACTTGCAACTAAATTGTCAATCCTTCATTGTTGCAAGGTGAAATGCCTGCGACTCTCTCCCTTACACTATTGCGGGTGTGCCTACCATTCATACACTACAGTGATTAAAGAAAGCAGCACACCATCACCTTCATGAGGACAATTAGGGATTAGAGTTGGCCTGGCCAATGATGTCAATATCCCCCGAAACGGTGTGAATTAAATAAAGTAATTTAAATGAAGTAAACATGAGCTTAAAAATCAGGAATTGGAATTCAGATTTATTTTGGGTACTACTGCTAATTGCAGTTGCTCGATCACTGTCCTAGCTGAGGTCAATGAAATATTAGACACTTTGCCGATATATATGGTCCAATTCCACACAAATCCACGTATTTACCAACTTGCATCATTAAGGAGCACCAGTAAGGATTGAAATACTGAGCAATGTTCTTGTCTTGCTTCCTACTCCAGCCACAACACAAGTGGCTATCTATCCTTTTCATCTCCTACTGACTATAGCATTACGATTAGTCATCCATCTTTTTCAGTTCAGATTGGCCACAAGCCAAATACGAAGCTCTGCCACAGAACACTCGTAAAATCAAGCTCTACATTGTTTAAATCAAACCTGTACGATATTGAATTGTCCAGTTAGACTTACATGGGGCATTGCTCATTTTCATATCTGAAATCATATGCAAAGACTTGATTATTGATATGCCAATTCACATTCCTCCTGTATTATTAATTCTACAAATGTAACCCATTTTTCTGAGAATGTTTTTGACTGATTTTCATTGCTTATCCCAGATTTGGGTGAACATTGCCTTTGAAATCAAGTACTCGGAAATGCCCAGGTGAAGTACTTGTAGAAACCATAAGCAGAAAATGAGGCTATTCAGCCTATCATGCTTATACCAGGTCTTTGAGAGTGCATTCATGTTTCATGCTGTACCCATGGAATTTCCATTCCCACAATCACAATGGGCCGTGGCTATGGGGAAGCACTTGGCAAGGTTATCAGCTTGCAGTGAAGATAAACTATCCCGAAGGAGGGGGATTTGTAAACAGCCTGATGGTTCTCATAGAATCCCTGCAGTGTGGGTGCAGGCTGAGCAGCCCATCGAGTCCACACTGACCCTCTGAAGAGCATCCCAGCCAGACCCACCCTATCCCTATAACTCTACATTTCTCACAGCTAACCCACCTAAGCCTGCACATCCCTGGACACTGTGGCTAATTTAGCATGGCCAATCCAACTAGCATGCACATCTTTGGACTGTGGGAGGAAACTGGAGCACCCAGAGGAAACCCACACAGACATGGGGAGAATATACAAACTCCACATAGACTGTCACCCTTGGGTGGAATCGACCTCATGTCCCTGGCACTGTGAGGCAGCAGCGCTAACCACTGAGCCACTGTATCACACCAAGAGGCCTTTCAACCCATCAAGTCTGCGCCACTCCTCCGAAGAGCATACCATCTAGGCTCAGCCCCCTACCTAACCCCGTATCTGCCTCGTCTGCACATCCCTGGACTATGGGAAGAAACTGGAGCACCCAGAGCAATGTGCAAACCCCACAGACACAGTCACCTAAAGCTGGAATCAAACCCAGGTCCCTGGTGCAATGAGGCAGCTGGGCTAACCACTGGGCCACCATTCTGCCCTTCTCTTCCTTGGAATACTCATTCATCAGATTCTGACAAGGGCTGAAGTTACAGAGCCAACAGCATAGACAGAACAATTCAACCTGAATGGTTTATGCTACGGGTAATCATCCAAATGAGGCCCACACCACAAAATGATTTTTAAACTCTTTACCCTTCCTTTTCCATGTCAACTCACCTATTAACCAGATTAGGCATTCAAATAGAATAAAGGGGATTATTAGTCTATTGATGAAGTCACTATTGAAAACAACATGTTCATTAGTATAAAAAAGCATCTAAATACACTGAAATTGAAATTGCATCAACTGATCCCTTATAAAAACAAAGTGATTAACATTTAAATACTTATTCCTTATGGCAACATACATTTCCAATCAGCAATCCATTGGAACCATACCATCAATAGGTATTCAATTGTGAAAATGATCATTTTGGGAAGTCAGCCTTGGTAGCACAAATCTTACGCTTTTCTTTTGGGAACAGGCACTCTGAAATTACTAACATTTCATTTTTAACTCCACACGTCTTTTGAGTGGCCAATTCCTGAACAGTTTTGCAAATCCCATGGACTTCATATGCTTCTTAAGCCTCACTTTCAACAAAGTGAGGCTTAACCTCTCCCAAGGTTTGCCTTATCCCCACGAAACATATCTCAGGGCCAGATCTAAAGGGAAAATTTTAAAAATTTCTCTAAACCTCAAACCGGAAGGCAAAGTACAGGGCTAATGGTAAGATTCTTAGTAGTGTAGATGAGCAGGGAGATCCTTGAAAGTTGCCACCCAGGTTGACAGGGCTGTTAAGAAGGCATACAGTGTTTTAGCTTTTATTAATAGAGGGATCGAGTTCCGGAACCAAGAGGCTAAGGTGAAGCTGTACAAAACTCTGGTGCGGCCGCACTTGGAGTATTGTGTACAGTTCTGGTCACCGCATTATAAGAAGGATGTGGAAGCTTTCGAAAGGGTGCAGAGGAGATTTACAAGGATGTTGCCTGGTAAGGAGGGAAGGTCTTACGAGGAAAGGCTGAGGGACTTGAGGCTGTCTTCATTAGAGAGAAGAAGGTTGAGAGGTGACTTAATTGACACATATAAAATAATCAGAGGGTTAGATAGGGTGGATAGGGAGAGCCTTTTTCCTAGGATGGTGATGGCGAGCACGAGGGGGCATAGCTTTAAATTGAGGGGTGAAAGATATAGGACAGATGTCAGAGGTAGTTTCTTTACTCAGAGAGTGTTAAGGGAATGGAACGCTTTGCCTGCAACGGTACTAGATTCGCCAACTTTAGGTACATTTAAGTCGTCATTGAACAAGCATATGGACGTACATGGAATAGTGTAGGTTAGATGGGCTTGAGATCGGTTTGATAGGTCGGCACAACATCGAGGACCGAAGGGCCTGTACTGTGCTGTAATGCTCTATGTTCTATGTTCTTATTCCACATAATCTCCATGCATCTCCCATGTTAACCAACGTAACCCAATGTCCTTTACCCAACCTCATTGGTCTTATAACCTACGTGCCACCCTCTGTCCTTCTACCCATTCCCTGTCCCTCATACCCCAATGCCAAATTAGTACCTATTTCTACCCCATCATCCTTTCTCTCTTAGCTTACTATACAAACTCACTGAATATCCACAAGTACCACTCAGGCAAAAAAAGAAATCTAATTATTTAAATTTCTAGATTGCAGGCCACACTCGGTTGAGAAAAAGTATTATCCATAAAAACACATTTTGATACTTCCCACAAGGTCTTGGCAAATTGGATACCTTCAATTGATTTATGGCCGTTTAAATGCACAAGAGTACCTGATCTGCCTGGGAGCAAACTAATCCCTGGCAGCCACCTCCAAAGACGGTTCATTTATATCCCATTCTGTCCTTACCCATTCTCCTAATGGTACATTCTGCTCGCCCTCAGTAACTAACCATGGGCAGTGCAAGTGGGAGGTAGTCATTTTCTTCAATATTTAAAGTGGTGCTCCATTGCTGTCAGGTACAGCTGCACGAAGCTTTGGTAGACATTGTTTCTGCTGTTAACTTGTGGAATTTTAATTCTGAATCACATGGAAGGGAAAATGAGGCAAGCTGTAAAATAAGTTAAAATCGATCCGCTCGTCTTCATTTTGTTTATCAACACAATCCGTTGACACACATCGCTTCAGTAATTGTGGTGGATGTAATTGTGACCTTACCGAATTAAAAAGCAAATTGCCTAACATTTATCTTTGAAGGCACTGCTCCTTTAGTATGTTGGCTCAGTGGTTAGTACTGTTGTCTCACAGCGCCGGGGATCCACGTTCAATCCTAGCCTTGGGTGACTGTTTTTGTGGAGTCTGCATGATCACCCTGTTTCTGCGTGGGTTTCCTCCCACAGTGCAAAGGCGTGTAGGTAGATGGATTGGCTGCGGTAACTTGTCCATAGTGCTTCAGGGATGTATGGATTAGCCGTGAGGAATGCAGGGTAATGGGGATTGCATGGGGGTCTGTGTCTGGTTCTGAGTGGGATGCTCGTCAGCAGGCCTGTGCAGGCTCAATGGGTTGAATATCCTCTTTACACACTGTAGGGATTCCATGATTCTACAAGGGCAAACTATACAGTAAAATAAAAGCCTACATTCTTTTCCACTCTAGTAGAAGCTGTCACCAGCTGATAGTATTCTTTATCCCCTTCCTCTTGACTGCTCACTTAACTACAGTCCTAATGGGAGTGGAGGCGAGGACAAGACTTAACTTCTGGTACCTTGCTTCTGTGAGTATTCTTCATGCGTGAGAATAGAAAATCAGTTCAACTGCAGAGGTGGGGAGGGCTGAACCTGATTATATCCCTACTCAGCATGCGGCTAGTCTGAGGCTTAAGCTGGGGAATGCCTATTAGAGATCGGGAACAGGAGTCCTGCTTGGTTTCTCTCAGTGAAACAGAGGTAGGAGGCTGCACTGTAGATTCTACCACTGCTGCTGCTACAGCTGCTGCGAAATAAATGGGCCCAGTCCAGGAATGGACCCCAAGGCCTACTTAGATTGTGTGACTCGGTATCTCTCTCCCTGAGCCAGCTGGGATACCACCTGGCTCTGTGGCACTTTATTCTCAGAAGTTGAAAGGTTACTGAAACTGATGGAGTGCATTTACATGTACAGTACCTTGCTGACTGTATCAGTTTCATCTGCCTTCATAAATTCAACGGTTTGACAATTGTGGTCTGTATTTGAATTCCAAGCGATTGTTTCGGAAAGATCAATCATTGAGGTTTTTCTTCTGGGATATATATTTTTTCCTCTGTGTCTAACTCCTCTTATTTTAGTCTTTTTGCTTTCCCTACTCTATCTACTGTCTGAGATTCAGGCTACAATCGATACTATAACCATGACAGTCAGTCATGAATGTTTAAATGCTGACTCTAAACTATGGAGAGACATATTTAAAGAAACACAATTTAATATCCGGCCACAGCCATCGATCTTTCATATTTACACATGGATATATTTTATATTTCCTTTTCCACCTAACAGCTTAAAATGAATCATCATCCCCTGACCATTGCAATTCTCCAATGTAATTGTTCTCCAAAGTAAGACCTCATTCTGAAATCAACCTTTCCATTTTGCCAATTTGCTCATCTATTTCATATTCTTTGACATCATACCCAGTTTCTGTGCCCCGTACAATCCCCCAATCGCACTGTCATTTCACGCAATGTTCTCTTTGTTCAAACTGTCAGCAGATCCTGAGCTATGGTTATTTCACTATTGCCTCATCCGGTTAACTACTCCCCACTTGAGAGTCCCTGAGCGACAATAATGTTGGCCACCAATTCTCCAACTTATCTTAATGCCAAATGACAAACCTGCAGTTTGCAAACAGAGGCCAATGCTGTGCAATCAAGTCCAAACGCCTGGCTCATTTCCTTCCTTGCCCTCGATTTCCCAGCCTGGGATTATTGAATGGGAGCTAGCTGAAATCAATTAATTTAGCAAGGACTGAGCATTGAACGTGGTACCTTACTAGCCATAGTTAGCCATTTAGCCCCTCAAGCATGTTCTGGCATTCAAGGATCATGATTGATCTCTATCTTAACTTCATCAATCCAATCTAATCCATCAAAACCCTCGTTAAAACCTACGTCGTCAACCAAATCTTTGTTCATTAATCTGACATTTCCTTTATGTCTTTGTTTTATAATACTCCTATAAAGCACTATGGGTCCTTTTATTATACGAAAGAGGCTAGATAAGCTGTCATTGTTATTGACTCCAAAACCCTTTACCCTAACAAAATCTATCAATTTCAGTTTGGGAAATTTCAATTGACTCTCCCCAACCTCAAGAACCCGTTGGAGCTGAAAGCTGTAGTTTTCCACTTTGTGGGAAGGAATGCTTTCTGTGTGACCTGATTCTGAATTCAAGGTTATGCCAACTTTCACTGGACTCAGCCACCAGAAGAAGTGGTCTCTACCCAGCTTACTAGCTCCTTAATTGCTTTAAACACCTCAATTAGATTGCCTTTGAATTATCTATGGGCAGATTACAGCCAAGTCAACCAAATTTGCATTACTCACACTTCATTCAAAAAGTGTTAGGTCTTTAGTCTTGCAGTTCCACAGCCAGCCACTAGAAAGTTTAACTACAGTGGGAAGGGACTGGGAGTGACTCCCTGTGAGAAGAGCCAGGGCAATGCTTGATGTTTTTCCATCAGGACGTTCAACCCTATGTCCCAGGAAATTAAAGCCATCTAACATCCCAATACCCTGCAACGTTGTTCCAGATAACCATAACTTCATAACTTTGCTTTGCTGAAGGAATTATACTTTATTCTAACTCTCCTGTTTGCAGAAGAAAACATGGAGAAAAAAAACCTTACAATTACAGATAATAAGGTGGAATTGGCTCAAAGCTTTCAAAGAGGTGGGTTTTAAGGAGAAAATTCCAGAGTGATTGTTCAAGGAATTGTGGCCATTTCTCTCTGTTAGAGACAAGCAAGGGCTCATAACGCGAAGATCATGGCTTCACATCAATCGTGGTCTACCACGAACATCTCACACTCTTCTTCACCTATCAGATTAGAACGATTAGTAGGCCAATTGCCAATCTTTTTGACCACATCAGGAATGTATCTTCCATGGGCGACAGGTCTTACAGTAGAATGTGGACCCAAGGCTTCCGGTTCAAAGGCAGGAGGGCTACCTACTGAGCCACAAGAGCTCCATAGCAATAGCCAAGACTAAGGGATACAGAGTTTGCGGATGGGAAAGGAGGCACAAGGAAGATCCTTCTCTGCACATTAGTTTCAGAATGCTTTTCACTAGAAATAAACGCCGTGACAATTAGTGATGGGCCATCTTTCTGAACAGCAACAGTTCATTTGGTGATAGTATTCTCGCAGAGGTGTGAGGCAATGAACTGTATAGGATTTCAACTCAGTGACAGGAAGAAATTGCAACATCTTCCAAATCGGGTCGGTATATGAAACTTGGATATAATAGTGTTGCCATGGTGTTGCTGCTGTTATCCTTTTTATTGTTCTTGTTACTTTGTCAAAGAATCCTGTCATGTCGGTCAGGCACGACCTACTTTTTAAAATCCTTGCTATTTGGGCAAGATTAACTCATGTTTCCCCGAGAGCCCACTCTTTCTGTATTGTGTTTTCAGCTGCTGCTGTTGTGTTATGATTTTCATTTCTAACCAATGATTTGAGTAGCTTATCACATACCACACCATAAGATACATATTAGATTTTTTTACATTTGCCTGGTTTGTGTGATATTCCCTTTTCTCATCCTATATTTCTATTTCCTATCACATTCTATTTTATTGCTTTCAACATTGTTCTGTGCACCCTTGTCACCTCTGTGTAATTACAATGTCATATATTTTGGAAAGAAGGCTAAATCAACTTGTAGCAATTGTAATGAGGTCAGCCAGCAGAACTCATAACATATCAGACAATGGGCCAACATTTACCATCAGGAGTATTTCCTAAAGTCAAATAGTGTTCGACATAAGGACAGTTCCACACGATGCACCATCCAAAGTTCTGGCAGAAAGAGCAGCCCAAATGTTGAAGGCAGACTTAAAGAAAAAGCCTACTGCTTCACTAGATACCAGACTGTACCAGTTCCTATTTGATTACAGGACCACTCCTCAAGGGACTACAGGGAAAGCTCCAGCAGAGTTGTTAATGGGGAGAAGACTCTGGTTAAATCTGATTTTCCTGGAACTGGAGGGGAGGATGAAACAACATCAGGAACGCCAATGCCGGACACAAGACTCCGCTAAGTGAGACAGACAGTTTACTTCGGGGATGAAGTTTAGTGTAGGAACTATGGGAATGACCCTGCATAGGTAAGAGGAATGGTTAATGCGAGGTCAGGTCCAGTGATGTATTAAGTTCAGGTAGGTGCAACAGTCCTGAACGAGCACATGGACTATATGAAAGCTGAAAACTTGCAAACGGTGCAGGATTAAAACATGCCTGGCTCCTCAACTGCCTGTTCCAGAACTCTGGAGGCTCTTCCACCCTGTCAAGCATTGAATAAGATCTCGGAATCTGAGCTAGACAGAATTTGCCACTTCTGCTGCTTGAAGGGGAGAATGAATTTCTTCCAAAACACTCTGGGCGCAAGAGCTGAGCTACTGTGTGTTACGTGCTGCCTGTATCGGAGGCAGAGATGGAGGAACCTGACCTCGTGCTCAAACTTCCCAGGAGGAGCTATAAAAAACAAGAACTGGGCTATGTTCTCGGACTCAAAGGGGTTGGGATGCAATGATTGTAACATGGTCAGCCAGATGGACCTGGTAGAATATGTATTTCCTGATTGGGGTAGTTAATTTGGTCCAGTCAGGGGGTCCTGGCTGACAGATATAAACAGGATTGTCAGAGGAAAGGCTGATGGCCCTGAGAGCTGGCTCTAAGGGAGATGAATCAGTGTCAAGGGCTCTCCACATGTAAATAAATGGTGACTTGGTGATGGCGTACTGGCCTCCGTGGAGTTATTTCATAACTTTTAAAAGTGGACACAAAATCGCTCCCACTTGACTATCTTTGCATCAGTAACGAAGGGTGACATTTGAAATTTGATCAACCCTTGGATAATACAATAGGTCTGTCTAAAGGTATGAATATTCAAAGCTTCTGAGAGAATAAGGAGAGGAAAGGCAAAACAGAAAATTCTAGCAAAATTGACTCGGCTTCATGGAACAATGACTCATCAAAATTAACACTACAGCTATTTTGGATAACAAAGTGTGGAGCTGGATGAACACAACAGGCCAAGCAGCATCTTAGGAGCACAAAAGCAGACGTTTCGGGCTATTTTGCTTTGGTTATGTTAAGACAGGTCTTCAGTCATCATTTTAGCAGAATTCCGAGAAACACTGACAGAAAAATAAGGTTCTCACCAGGGAGGTTGTTAGAAAGATGTAAACCAGCTAAAAGCCTGCTTTGTGCAACCAGGCCATCAAGAGCCATTATATGCAGTGGTATAAAAACAGAAATAAAGAAGCCATCACTACCTCCCAGAGGTAGTGCTTAGACCACTTCGGCAAGCAATCTCTAACTATTTGACCACAATAGCCATCAAAGCGTCTGAATTCTGGCTTCAAGTTTTCAACCCCATCACCTCAGAAAGAGAAAGCTTCAAGCAAGACAGACCTACAATTCTAACAGACTGATTTTAATTTCACCATTATAGGTATCTTCTTTCTGTACCTGATTTTAGTCTTTATCTTCTATTTTAGGGGGGAGAAAGACTGCAGCCCATTTTAACCAGTAGCTTTCAGCAATGATTGTTGAACCAACTAATCTTTATATTGTTTAAGGTTATAGGTTTCATTTTTTAAAAAAAATTGAAGTAGATGAAAAACTAAATAAAAAAGCGGGCTAAATGAGCTATACAAGCTTACAGTCACAGATCACTCTATGTAGAAAGGTGAAAATATAGTAAGTTTTAAGGAGGTAATTCTAGAGGTAAGGGCCAGGCAACTGAAGGTACGGCAATAACTGATGAACTGAATAAAACTGGAGATTTTTAAAAGCTCAAAAATTGAAGCAATGTGGATATCTGTTGGCCTGTTGGATAAGTCAGATTTAGCAAGAGACAAGATCATGGAGGGATTCAAAAAAGATGAGAATTTTATGATTGAACTAGGAGCCAAGATAAGTCACTGAGGCTAATAGGTGAACAGGACTTTGTGCGAGTTTGTACAAGGGCGGCTGAACTTTGGATAGCTCAAGGTTAAGGAAGGTGGAAAATGGATGGTCAGCCAGGAGAGCAATGGAATAATCAAAGCTAAGTGGAACAAAGGCATGGATAGGAGTGCCAGCAGTGAATGGACTGAGGCAAAAGTGAATTCAGATACTGTCTCAGAGTTGGAGGTAGTTGCTTTCGATGATCAATACACCGATCTGATCCTGTGTTGTGTTCAGTTATGCTGTGTTTGATTATATGAAGCTGTAACTAATGTTACACACTGTGCTTGATTGATTATGCCTGGGTGGGAACTCAGGGAAAAGTAAACAAACTGTTGGAAGAGCTGAAAGGTGGAACAGACGTTTTAAAGCTCTGTGAAACAGAAGAAGCTGCACACATCGAAGCTAGTGTCATCTCTGGTTAATTCCAAGTTATAAAAACTACAACACTGTGTTCGTCACATCCCTTTGTTAAGATATTCAGATCTGCTACCTGTTCGTGTGTGAATCTTACACAGTGGCATCTGAATATGGCTGTTTACTGCAAGTTTGGCTGAAGATACAGGGAATAGCTGACAGATTGCAATCTGAAGTTTTCTAATTGAGAGATGTTTCTTTGACCGAGTTTCAGAGGAAAGGGTTGGAGGCAACTCACAAACTGCATTCTCGTTTGGTGTGTGGCTGACCTCTACAGAACAGAAAGAGCCCTGGTCTGTGTCAAATTTGCCGAATCAGCCTTACTGCATAGCAGCCATAGCTGTGTCTCTCATTTCCTTAGCCTGGAAGTCAGGAAATTTGCGGGAAGACCATTGGGACTTCCAGATGATGAGTGGCCACTTTGATACAGGTACAGGCTCCTGTGAAACCCTATTACGGTCAGAGTCAGTGCCTTCCAGGGACAAGGGGAGAAAACAGAGGGGTAAGAAAGAAAATTAAACTAAAACTTGACTGATTTGTTAATATCAAAACACCAAACAATTGCAGATACCCTCAGCTGACAAATACCCGAGAGGATAGTTGTAATTATTTTTCAACATATCCCTTAAAGTGTGGAATCAGGCCATTTAGCTCATTGAGAACGGTCCGAAGAGCATCTGATTCAGATTCAACACCGCCCCCCAACCTATTCCTATTCCTCATGGTTAATCCACCTAACCTACACATCCCTGGGCAATTAGGCATGGCCAATCTACCTAACCTACATGTCTTTGGACAATGGGAGGAAACGTGCACCGACAAAAGTGGAATGTACAAACTCCACACAGTCTGTCACCTGAGGGTGGAATTGAACCTGGGTCCCTGGGGCTGTGAGGCAGCAGTGCTCACCACCAAGCGCCCACCCCCTCATTGTGGAATAGCAAATAGCATCACACAAGTGAAGTCTATTTACTGCCTGCTCCCTTATCCTCTAACTGAGTTGATGAGGGTGGCAGGGAGATGGGAAATCTTGCTCTCAGAAAGCAAACCCACAAGACAAAATCCTCGAGGAGTAGAAATTGCTTTTTTTCCCCGTCTCCCTCTCTTCTCAGACGCTGCTGTGTGTGATTGTATGCTACATAGTTCTGAGTTGACATTAAGCTTGTACTGAGGCAACCTGCACACACTGCAGATCGACAAAGTTGTGAAGATGGTGGGATGGGACCGACTCTCAGCACATTGTGAATGCAGTGCGTGTGCTCACAAGCACAGAGGTCACTCTCTGCACATCTATTCATACTTCCTTGTGTATGGACTTCGATCTTTCCCAGGCTTGAAAAGACTGCCCCTGCCGTCACATTACCCCCATGTGTAATAGTGATCGAATGCAGTGCCTCAAACGACTGAGTGAAGTTCAGGGAGGTTCACAATGAAATTGCAAGCAGAAAATGAACCAAGTCAGAGGTTCAGTAGCTTTCAACTCAGTGGCAGTGAACATGAAAGTTTAAATCTTTTCTGAGCACCATATCAAGAGCTTCCCCGACTTAACTTCTGCGGTAAAATTTCTAAAGCATTGTCCAGACTGTGGAAAGCTCAGGCACCTTTCCCAATGCTATAATGAGACTGGAACTCCCCCAGACTATAGGGGAATCGCTTGGATGGTGTTCGTATGACCAGGTTCGAAATCTGGAATACCTAGCTACTGATCTGGGACACGGGTTTGAATCCCACAATGATTGCAGGTGAATTTTCAGTTTAATAAAAACCTGGAATTAAAATTCAACCTCATTGTGATTGCATTGTAAAAACCCATCTGGTTCACTAATGCCCTTTAGGGAAGGACATCTATTGTGTTGACATGTTACTTCAGACCCACAGCTATGTTGTTGCTTTGTAATTGTCCTCTGAAATTGCTTAGCAAGCCACTCAAATGTGCCAAATAAGGAATGAAGCGGGATAGACTTGCTGGCATCGACCTTGATGTGGGAAATGACAATGATAAACCCAATCCTATCGAGGTCTAAAGTCCCCTTTTATAACATCTGGGGACATTGTGGCAGCATTGGGAGAGCTGTCTCACAGATTCAAGATGGCAGTGGACTTATGTGTGGCTTATCTGCTCCCATGTGCTTTCTTCCCTTTTCTCTTCTTCCTTTTCCATCCACTCTTTCTCTTTCATTTTTTTCTTTCACTTTTCTTTTCTTTGGATCCTTTTGTGACTGATTAGCCGGCAAAATTGGTGAGGCAGCTACAGCGAGCTATGCACAGAATGGCAGCTCCTCCCAACAATAGGGGGCGATAGCGACTGGAGGCAGCGGTGGCAGCAGGGACGTCCTCCCTGGTGTTTGGGACTAACGGTGGCAGCAGCAGCGGGAAAGTTCCTCCAGCAATCAGAGGTGGTGGTGGATGTGGACTTTTCAAGATGGCGGCGCCAGCAAGGCAACATCTTGGAGCAGGGAGGCTGGAGCGAGAACCTTGACGAGACAGTGGCAGCGGCCTGGTCTGACAGCAGAGCCAGGGACTCCTGGTAGCAGTTGGCCTAGAGCAGGGGGTCCTGGCATTTGTGGGATTGTAGCTGCAACGGTGGCAGTGTTGTATGCCCGGAGCGGGGATACCTGGTGTGGTTGAGGCAGAAGGAGAGCTGGGATTTCCCGGTTATGGGCTGAGTGTGGGTTCAACGTGGGACCTGGCATCGGCATTGGCAGCAGTGTTGGCGAACTG
This sequence comes from Stegostoma tigrinum, assembly GCF_030684315.1. Classification (NCBI taxonomy): domain Eukaryota; kingdom Metazoa; phylum Chordata; class Chondrichthyes; order Orectolobiformes; family Stegostomatidae; genus Stegostoma; species Stegostoma tigrinum. The sequence continues at coordinate 35,177,564 of NC_081381.1, forward strand.
GGCCCAGTGGCTAAGAGATGGCATAGACAGCTGTGAGATGGTGGATGCAGCGTGGCAATGCAGGTGTTGTTGGTGAGCTGGCTGAGGACTCAGGACTCTCAGTTGTAACTTTTACTCTTTTTAATGCTGAAACTATTCAAAATGGCACTAGATTGTGGCAACTGTTCAAGCTTTTGACTATTTTACTGTGATATTCACAGTAACATGTAAGTGACAATAAATGGATAAATAAATCAGGCTGTTCAAGCAGCAGCTTGGTATAATCATACTCAGGGTATTATAACTTTCAGGAAAAAAATGTCCCACTGACACCATCTCCATCCCTGGGTGTGCCCTGTGCCTCAAGGAGGACTGACTTAGCAGAGGTGACCACACAGTGGGATAAAGTAGGGAGAAAGCTGCCCTGGGAGCCCTTAATGTTGACCACTGATGCTATGAAGTCCTTTTCGCATCAGATAAAATACAGGCAAGGAGGCCTTGTATAGATTTACATCTACCGCAGTCCCCAACCTTTCAAACTATCTCACAACAATCTGCTAAGTTAATCAATGTCTAACTTAACACTCTCACCAGCAACTCACCCCAGTCTAAGATCTTACCAAAAAGAGCACATTTAGGGCCCTGGGGAGTGTTGTCAAACAGAAAGACCTAGGGGTTCAGATATATACTGTCTTGAAAGTGGCATCGCAGATAGACAGGGTGGCTAAGACAGTGTTTGGCCTTCATCGGCCAGAACATTGAGTATAGGAGCTGGGAGGTCATGTTGAGGTTGTACAAGACACTGGTGAGGCTACTTTTGAAGTACTGTGTACAATTCTGGTTTCCCTGTTATAGGAAGGATTTTATTAAATCGGACAGTGTTCAGAAAAGATTTACCAGATGTTGCCAGGAATGGAGAGTTTGGAGATATAAAAATAGACTGGAAAGATTGGACCTTTTTCACTGGACCATAGTAAGTTGAGGTGGGATTTCATCAGGGTTTGAGACAGGGTGGCTAAGAAAGTGTTTGGCATGCTTGCCTCCATTGGTCAGAACATTGAGTATAGGAGTTGAGACGTCACGGTGAGATTGTATAGAAGATTAGTCAGGCCACTTTCAGATTCCAGCATACAGTTCTGGTCAGCCTGCTAGAAAGGACATTATTAACTGGAAAGGGTGAAAAAAGGATGTTATTGGGGCTGAGATAGTAGGAACTGCCAATGCTGAAGAATCTGAGATAACACAACATTGAGCTGGAATAACACATCAGGCCTTTTCTAAAGATGCGTCAAGGCCCGAAACTTCCTGCTCCCCTGATGCTGCTTGGCCGGCTGCGTTCATCCAGCTCTACACCTTGTTATATCTGTAATTGGGACTGGAAGGTTTCAGTTATAAGAAGAGGCTGGATAGGCTAGAACTTTTTTCCCTGGAGGGTAGGAGGTTGAGGGTTGACCTTATATTGATTTATAAAATCATGAGGGGCATAGATAGGCTGAAAATCAAAGGTCTTTTTCCAAGGGTAGGGGAGCCCAGAACTAGAGGACATAGGTTTAAGGTGAGAGGGGAAGATTTAAAAGGGACCTGAGTGGCAATCTTTTCATGGAGTGGTATGTGTTTGGAATGAGCTGCCAGAGAAAATGCTGGAGGCAGGTACAGTTACAACATTCAGAAGACATTTGGACAGGTACATGAATAGGAAATGTTTAGAGGGATATTGGCCAAATGCATCAAATGGGACTAGTTAAGTTTGGGAAAATGTTTGGCATGGATGAGTCGGACTGAAGGGTCTGTTTCCGTGACTCTATAAAATTGGACATTGACATTTTGAAGCCTTTAATTCATGTAAATTAATTCTGTTATCTTTGATTTTAAGTATTTACAAATTGTACCTTGTATCTTTCCTGTCCCTTTTCTTTCTTCCTTGAATGCATGTGTGTGTGAATGAGTGCTGTGAGCCGTTCGTCCTTCCTCTGGATTTTGAACCCTACTCTGTTTTAACCCTAAAGCAATTGCAGTGCGTCAATGGTAAAACGGACTTCACAACAGGGTTCAGGAAAACACACTATTGCCTATCTTTAAAAGGGGAAAGTTAATGAAATGAGAAAATACATTGAAAACCAGCCCCTGTTGCAGACAGTATGAATAATTCAATACACTTCTTCCTCTTGTGTGTGACAGATATATAGTACAATCCTCAACACATCCTTTGAAATTATCTGTTAAAGTGTTTTTTTAAACATATATTAAACATAAATATTTGTTAAAAAGTAGGACTCAAGATCATCATTCCACGTCGCAAAAAGCAGGAAAACGCAGTCAATTTATCTCTTACTGTCTTTGATGTGAAGGATTGATTGAGCACAGAGTATGTGAAAATTCCTTAAGCACAGGTTCAATGAGAGAAAGGGTTATCTAAAAGGAGGAGGCATTTGCCCTCATCCAAGAAAAAAAATGTTCTTTGGCAAGTGATAGAAAAAGAAAGGGATTTGGATAATCGAGAATCTGTGGAGGTATTTTTCACTTACTCCACTGAGCAGGTCAAGAAAAAACTAATTAGTTTAAAAGTTATATTTAAAGTCATTGGGTATAATTAGAATCTTGGCAGTCTTACCGGGAAACATATGAGAAAAACACAACCTGCTTCACCTCACTTTATGACAACAGTCTCTGTTTCTTGTCATTACTTGCGCAAGAGCAAGGTAACAGAGGGCCTTATGGAATAGCAGCTAGGAGAGGAGCCTATTATGACTTAATTAGCTTATTAAGCCACTGGTCTAACTTTGAAAGCGACAGCAAGGACACTTTCTTGTTCTCTTAATTGCCCATTCCCTTAGCAGTTCATGAAGCCAACCCCATCAACCACGCAGCCTGCCCCCAGACCCCTCCTCACTTACAGCTCAGAGGCATGATACAATGTCCGTAGCTTCCTTATAGAACTTGACTTTGTAATTGTCTTATTGAGGTGAAGACGACCGAGCAGCACAGGCCTCAGGCAAACTCAAAACCTGGAAGAATAAATGGTTACTTTGATTTTTCGTGAGTCATCCTCTAAGCCATACTTCCACCACCACTTAAATCTGAGAGCCTTACTGCAAAGATGAAGTTAAGCATCTTTCTGAGAGAGACTCGTTAATAGTTGTTATCAATGATCAAAGCAGGCAAAGCTACAAGAAGAAAATTATTATGAGATGGAGCCATTAAAAAAGCACTTTTAAAAAAGCCATTTTGAGATGAAAGTCATAAGTGAACCCTATGGCAACAAACGACCAGAATTAGTAATGACATTGATGGAAATGGTTTTGGCATATAGCGACTCAACAGTTCCATTCAACAAGCTCCAGTACTCCAACACAGTAGAATTTCAAGGTTGTGTCAACTTTGCCACCTCCTTCATGATTTGAAGACCATCTTTGCTCATTATCAGATTGCCTAGCTTAATATCTCTTTGCATGTGCTGCAGCCCAGTACAGCACATTCTGGCCTACATTTCCACAGGGCAATTTTCACCAATTATTAGGCACAGCCAATTTGGAAAATTGTTTCTCACATCCATATGATAGTTTAATACTGAGATTGAAACACTCTCAATGAACCTATCTTTCCCTACTATAATCTTTACAAACTAGCTGCCTTGCTGATGTCCTCCATGTACATTTTCTAGTTTTAAAGAACAGCCATACCTTTACAGTGTGAAACTCTCTCACTCATATCCAAATCCATACAAACAGCCACAACCTATCATCCAGCCCATGATGATAAAGTTCAGTTTTTCATAAGTCACTGAAGTGACCAAAGTCCTTGATTCTCATTAATGACTATAAGCCTCACAAAATGCCTTGCACCCTTGCCTTATGAAATCTACAGTCTTCTCCACTTCTCCATCTCAGGTCACACTCTCCACCCTTCTGATTCCTATATGAAGTACGCCCCATCAATGTCCGTAAACCTACCACCACCTCCATTTCAACCTTCCTGACGCCTTTTATCTCACTATGTCCCTCTTCAACTTGCTCACATCACTGGCCTGTTATCTTTAAGAGGTTTAAAGGTGCTGTGATAAGAATGAATATGCCTGAATATTCCCAATAAGCATATTTCGATGGATATAGAGTGTGCCTATGGAATAAAACACTTAATAGAGAGGGACACTGAATTGAGCAGAAATCAGAAGTGGGAACACAAACAGAGCGCTGGAGTTAATCTGGTCTGGCAGCATCTGTGGAGAAACAGAGTTAAAATTTTGAATTGGATATGACTTTGCTCAGAATAACGAGTCGGGCTTTTGAAGACGTCAAGATTGATGTAATCTTGGAACTGGTTTGTGTATTTTTAGTTATAGACGAAAGGGTCACGGTCACGATTAATAGCATCACGGGGCTGACTATAAAAATAGTAAGGAAATGGGAAATCAAGAACATGTCCGCTCGGTTCGCAATAAGCAACTGCACCTCCCAGTCGCGAACCATTTCCACTCCCCCTCCCATTCCTCAGACGACATGTCCATCATGGGCCTCCTGCAGTGCCACAATGATGTCACCCGAAGGTTGCAGGAACAGCAACTCATATTCCGCTTGGGAACCCTGCAGCCCAATGATATCAATGTGGACTTCACCAGTTTCAAAATCTCCCCTCACCCCACTGCATCCCAAAACCAGCTCAGTTCGTCCCTGCCTCCCTAACCTGTCCTTCCTCTCACCTATCCCCTCCTTCCACCTCAAGCTGCACTCCCATCTCCTACTTACCAACCTCACCCCACCACCTTGACCTGTCCATCCTCCCGTACTGACCTATCCCCTCCCTACCTCCCCACCTACACTCACCTCTACTGGCACCATCCCCACCCCTTTAACTTGTCTGTCTCCTCTCCACCTATCTTCTCCTGTCTCCCTATTTATTTCAGAACCCTGTCCCTCTCCCCCATTTCTGACAAACGGTCTAGGCCCGAAACATCAGCTCTTCTGCTCCTAAGATGTTTCTTGACTTGCTGTGTTCATCCAGCTCCACACTTTGTTATCTCGGAAATCAAGTAACACTGTTTTGGATGGCATGAGATAAGAGGAATGAAAGGCTGAGGAATTTTAGTAGATTTGTGGCTTTGAGATCCCAGTTCAGAGGGAATGATGTTCATTACAAGCAAGGTAACATAAGAGTGTTGGCACCTGGGGACAATAAAAGTCAAATTTATTCAAACATGAAATATATTTGTGTATAGGAGTTGGGACATCATGTGGAGTTTGTACGAAACATTTGTGAGGCCTCTTCTAGTGCACTGTGTGCAATTCTGGTCATCCTGTTATAGGAAGGATATTATTAAACTGGGGAGGGTTCAGAAAAGATTTACAAAATGTTGCCATCTGTGGAGGGTTTGAGATAATAAAGTAGACTGGAAAGGCTAGGATTTTTTTCCACTGGAGCGTAGGAGGTTTAGGGGGTGACCGTGTTGTGGTTTATAACATCATGAGGGACATAGATAAGGTGAATAACAAAGGTATTTTCCATAGGGTGGGGGATTTCAAGACTAGGGCATATTTTTAAGGTGGGAGAAGAAAGAGTTTAAAAGGACATGAGGACAATTTTTTTACACAGGAAGTGATTCACGTGTGGAATGAACTTCCAGAGAAGGTGTGGATGCAGTTACAATTACACTGTTTAAAAGGCATTTGGAGAAGTACATGAATACGAAAGGCTTTGAGGGACCCGACTCTGTGTGTGTTAAGAACAGGAGCAAGCCACTAAGCCCCTTGAGCTTGGTATTAAGAAATCAACACTGATCTGATTACTCTGCATCCCCAGTTACCTCCAATAACCATTCACTTCCTTGTTTATGAAGAATCTATTTGCCTCTGTCTGAAAATATATTCAATTACTCTGCTTTCGCTGAGTTTTGAAGAAGAGAGTTGCAAAGGCACATGACTTTCCATGAGAAAACATTTTTCCTTAACTCCATCTTAAATGCGTGGTGCTTTAGTTTTAAACAGAGCCCCATAGTCCTAAATTGCCCCACAGCATATACTTTTCCGTTAACACCCACATGTTTATCCAATGACCATTTAAATGCCCTTAAACTTGGTGAGTCTATTACTGTTGCAGGCAGGGCATTCCACACCCTTACTCCTCTCTGAGTAAAGAACCTACCGCTGACATCTGTCCTATATCCATCACCCCTCATATGGATGATAATAGAATAGTGTAGGTTAGATGGGTTTCAGCTTGGTTTCACAGGTCAGCGCAACATCGAGGGCCGAAGGGCCTGTACTGTGCTGTAGTGTTCTATGTTCTATGACAGAAAGCAGTTCTCCATACGTTAAGATCCCTCAAGATCTTATAAAGTTCAGTCGTCACCTTTTATTCTTCCACACTGCAGCTGATACAAACCCAGCCTGTCTGTTAGGCAACCTGCCCATTTCAGTTATTAGCGCCGTAAACCTTCTCTGAACTGCTGCTCACACATTTATACCCTTGCTTTTTTATGTATAAAATAAACTGTCCCCACCAAATCATCTGTGTTACTAAGTGAAATGAATGAATTAAGCACACTGTCCACTGTAAATCCTTCATTATATTTTCCTTAACCAATCTGTCAGAAATGTTAATATTCACCCGTTGAGTAGGTGGGACTTGAAATGAAGCCTCCTGGCTCAGAGGTAGGGACAATACCACTGTGCCACAAGAGCCCTGACTATAGCCTTCCTTTTCTTTCCTCTTTTTTGTTCTATTTTCCATACCTAGATAGTCCCACCACCAAAATCATCGCGACTCTTTCTTTCGTTTTCCTTTTTAAATAGCAACCACCAGCAGTAAAACGCCTGTGCGTGCAATTAGACATTTACATGCAAAGCGGAAAAGGGCAAGCCTTCCCTTTTTCCCCTGCTATACTCAGAAGTGTCATCACGCTCAACTGAGCAACGTTCCCATCACCAAAATGGCTGTGACATGATTGTCCACCTTCACTAACTCCTGCAGTGATTGGAATGAGGTCAGCCAGTTGAATCTCAGAGAACATGAGTTCCCTGACTGGGACTGACAGATATAAACAGGAGTATCGGGGTTCTGCCAATCCTAGGAGCTGGTTTCGTGCTCGCTAGGTCAGTGTCATGTACTATGCATGGGTACCAGCCTTTGTGGAATTACTTCAGTTGCCACCAGGAATCATTTGTGCAGCCAGTTATCTATTTACAAGCACAGTCCATTACAGACAAAGGCTAGATTCCTTCTTTTATCAAATTTAACCTATTTTTCTAATCAAACTGTTCAGAGATGTTATGGAGTCATGGAGTCATAGAGATATACAGCACAGAAACAGACCTCCTCCTCTTGGTCCAGGGGTAGGGTCACCACCACTGTGCCACAAGAGGGCCTAAAAGCAAGTTTCTTTTTGTTCAAGATAACAAAGTGTGGGGCTGGATGAACACAGCAGGCCAAGCAGCATCTTTTTGTTCACTATGCCCTGTGTACGATAAGCATAACCTCTTTGCTTTTTTTATTCTATCCCCAAGGAAAAATAAGAACATTTTATTAAACTTGCTGATTATTTGCTGTGTCTGCTTACTAACCCTGCGTTATTCATGCAGTGGGATACCCTGACCCTCTCTCTGTATCAGAGCTCTGCAATCTCGCACTTTTTAAGCAATTTTATTTTGCCTACCAAAATGGACAATTTTGCATTTTCCCACATTATTCCTCATTTGCCAGATCTTTGTTCACTCACTTCACCCAGCTACTCCCACTTTGTCGCCTCTTCACAACTTTTCTCCCTACTGTGTTACAATCAACAGGAATACCTTTGGTCCACTTATCCATGTCATTTATAGAAATTGTCATAGTTGAAGTCCCAGCACAGTTCCATGGAGCTCACCATTTATTACATCTTGGCAACCAGAGTATTACTCTTTTTTCAAATTAACTTAATGAAACGTGGGTATTGTTTACAACAACCAACATTTCTGGCCCACCAATAGCTGCTTTTGAGAAGGTGGTGGTGAACTTTCTCCGTGAACTGTTGCCTTTTGGGGTATAGAGACGCCCAGAGTGCAGTTAGGGCAGGAGTTCCAGGATTTTGACCTTGTGATCGTGAAGGACTGATGATATCGTTCCAAATCAGGATTATTTGTGACTCAGAGAAGAACTTGCAGGCGCTGACTTTCCCATTCATCTGCTGTGCTTGTTCAAGGTGCTCCAATTTGTGCTGTTTTAAGAAATATTCCTGAAATCACTCTGAAATCCTCCTCTTGGCCACTTTTGCCTATCCAATTTTTTTCCACCTATATGTAGATTAAAAGCTCTATGATTATCACACTGCCTTTCTGAGAAGATCCCATTATTTTTTATACCCCACCCTGCTGTGTGGTTACTGCAGTGACCATCATAATATTGACATTAAAGAAATTATGCACCCGCTGAGCTAAAGAAATGACTGCCAGCAATGAAGTTTCGATGATAAAACACTTCCTATCTTTCCCAACCAGACCACAGAGAAGCCAGAACCTTTCACATCTGCTGTCATGACAAAGGATTGTGTAAAAATTCAGCATTCAGAAATCTGACGAACTCTTACTCTTCTAATTATGCATGAGGGAGTTAGTAAATCCAAACACAACACAAAAGCAGCTGTTGGATAACTCCATTACATTAAAGAAGCATCCCTGAAAATCATTAAGACTCTCATTGAAGCTTGCAAATAGGGTTTTGAACAGCCATCATTGTGAAATAGCATTTGGTAATGGTGAATGTTATTCTAGTGAAAACTTCAAAACCCCTGACACTTAATCCAGGGAGACAAACTTAATCTTCACCAGTAGTTTGAATTATTATCTCCCTGCAGTTTGTCTTTTCACTGTCAATCCTAACACTGTGTTGTAATCCTTCCTGACACTATTTCAGAGCTCATTATGATGACGGATGACAAGGCTTGCTGACAAAATATATTTCACTCTGCATTTTAAAAGTGTTAATAAACAGTTTATTAAAATCTGGTAAGATGGCTGGACGGTTAGCACCACGAATTTGTGGTCATTACCTGCTGTTCTGTGGCTTTCTCTGAATACTTACAGATGGGAATTGGGTTTCTGGAGTTAAAATGACTCTTAACATCTACTGGCTGCCAGAAAAGGAGAAGATGTTGCCAGTCGTAGATGTCTGTTCATACTTACTGCAAGGTTACCGCCAGCAAAAAGAAACCAGTAGTTAAGAATTTCACAGATGCTTAAAACAAGTTGTATTTATATCGCACCTTTGACACTTTCATGATGTCTGAAAGTAATTAACGGCCATTGGAGTACTTTTTGAAGTGCCATGACAGTTCATTTTTTTATTAATCATTAATAAGATCAATGGCTAGGCAGCATTTATTGCCCATCCCTAACTACCCAGAGGGCAATTCAGAGCCAATCACATTTCTTTGGGTCTAGAGTCACATGTAGACCAGGTAAGGATGGCAGTTTTCTTCCCTAAAGGATGGGTTTTTCCCAACCATCAACAATAGATTCATGGTCAACATTAGATTGTTAATTCCAGATATTTTTATTGAATTCAAATTGCATCGTCTGTCATGGTGGGACGCAAATGTAGGCTACGTGGAACAGCCCCTCTTCCGCACTGGCCCTAAAACCCGTTACGTTGATGACTGTATCGGTGCCGCCTCATGCCCCCCAGAGGAGCTCAAACAGTTCATCCACTTCACCAACACCTTCCACCCCAACCTCAAGTTCACCTGGACCATCTCCATCACATCCTTCACCTTCCTGGACCTTTCTGTCTCCATCTCAGGCAACCAGCTAGAAACCGATGTCCATTTCAAGCCCACCGACTCCCACAGCTACCTAGAATACGCCTCCTCCCATCCACCTTCCTGCAAAAATTCCATCCCCTGTTCCCAATTCCTTTGCCTCCACCACATCTGCTCTCAGGATGAGGCATTCCACTCCCATACATCCCAGATGTCTTCATTCTTCAAGGACCGCAACTTCCCCCCTGCAGTGGTCGAGAACGCCCTTGACCATGTCTCCCGTATTTCCTGCAACTCATCCCTCACACCTCGTCCCCACAATAACCGCCAAAAGAGAATCCCCTTTGTCCTCACATACCACCCCACCAACCTCCGGATACAACGCATCACCCTCCGACACTTCCGCCATCTACAATCCAATCCCACCACCAAAGACATTTTTCCATCCCCACCCGTAACTGCTTTCTGGAGGGACCACTCTCTCCGTGACTCCCTAATCTGCTCCACACTCCCCTCCAACCCCACCACACCCGACACCTTCCCCTGCAACCATAGGAAGTGCCACACCTGCTCCCACACCTCCTCCCTCACCCCCATCCCAGGCCCCAAGATAACTTTCCACATAAAGCAGATGTTCACCTGCACATCTGCCAATGTGGTATACTGCATCTGCTGTACCCGGTGTGGCCTCCTCTACATTGGGGAAACCAAGCTAAGGCTTGGGGACCGCTTTGCAGAACACCTACACATGGTTCGCGATAAACAACTGCACCTCCCAGTCGCGAACCATTTTAACTCTCCCTCCCATTCCTTAGATGACATGTCCATCCTGGGCCTCCTGCAGTGCCATAATGATGCCACCCGAAGGTTGCAGGAACAGCAACTCATAATCCGCTTAGGAACCCTGCAGCCCAATGCTATCAATGTGGACTTCACCAGCTTCAAAATCTCCCCTTCCCCCACTATGTCCCAAAACCAGCCCAGCTCATCCCCGCCTCCCTAACCTGTTCTTCCTCTCACCTATCCCCTCCTCCAAGCTCAAGCCACACCTCCATTCCTTACATACTAACCTCATTCCGCTCCCTTGACCTGTCCGTCCTCCCCGGACTAACCTATCCCCTCCGTACCTCCCCACCTATACTCTCCTCTCCACCTATCCTCTCCTCTATTCATCTTTGGTCTGCCTCCCCCTCTCTCCCCATCCTCCTTTGCTGATGAAGTGTCTCAGCTCAAAACGTCAGCTTTTGTGCTCCTAAGATGCTGCTTGGCCTGCTGTGTTCATCCAGCTCCACAATTTGTTACCGCAGAACATTATATGGGCCTTTGGCTTAACAGTCCAGCAATAATACCACTCGGCCATCCCCTTGCAGGAAACATAATAAGATCTCACAAATATCAGGTAACTGTTTTCTTGATGTGGAGTTGTCAGTGTTGGATTCGGGTGGTAAAAATCAGAAGTGACTTCCCTGATGATGGAGCAGCACTCTGAAAGTTGTGATTTCAACTCAACCTGTTGCTGTTGTCTGATTTCTATCTGTTTTTTCTCTTGTGCTGATCATTGAGGAACAGGCAATGGGCAGGACGCAAAGGCTGGACTCTCTAACTCATGTTTGAGATGTTCTAGCACCAATACAATCTTTTATACCCTCCTGTGGGGGTCGGCCAAGCCTCAGTTGAATATGTCAGTGAAAGACAATATTGGGTTCCTCAGAAATGTGGAACATGTCCGTGACCTTTTCAAATATCTAGCTTTATTTCTTCTTATATGTCGACTACATTGTTGTAAGTTGAGATATCTGCAGCAACAGCTTTAATCACGCTTCTTATACAATTTAATATGATCCTCCCTGTGACTTTCTCATGAGCTGTTCCCCATACCCTAACCACAAGATCCAGGTGACAGTGTGTGCCATCTATTCTTATGTCTGCGCTGTACCAATTTCCTTATTTTCAACCTTACCTGCAATTCAGCATTTTACAATAGCATTTGTAAATTTAATTCTTGTTATGATGTAGCTTAATCACACAATTTTCAATATACTCCACAGTCAAGGAGGAGGAGAGGGGACCTAATTGAGGTATACAAGATAATGAGAGGCATAGATAGAGTTGATAGCCAGAGACTATTTCCCAGGGCAGAAATGGCTAGCACGAGGAGTCATAGTTTTAAGCTGGTTGGTGGAAAGTATAGAGGGGATGTCAGAGGCAGGTTCTTTACGCAGAGAGTTGTGAGAGCATGGAATGCGTTGCCAGCAGCAGTTGTGGAAGCAAGGTCATTGGGGTCATTTAAGAGACTGCTGGACATGTATATGGTCTCAGAAATTTGAGGGTGCTTACATGAGGATCAATGGTCGGCACAACATTGTGGGCTGAAGGGCCTGTTCTGTGCTGTACTGTTCTATGTTCTATGTTCTAGACAGCATCTCGCAGAGTGCAACCTTCCCTCAGTTCTGCAGTTCATCAAGAACTTTGGACTCAAGTTCCTAGAGGAAGATTTGAACCTACAGCCTAATGATCCAGAGGCATGAGCTATCAGCTGAGCCATGTGCAACTTACATTGCAGCTGTCCTTGAAAAAGTGATCAGTTGATTCCAAAATTGTGGGAAGAGGTTGATTCTCACCTAGGTGCAGAGCTACAGCGATTCTTTCACAAGGAAGGAGACAAAGTGTAGAATCATATAGGGGTCTGGCCAATGTGGGCTGCAGGGAGATGTGTAGCAGAATCAAGAGAAGTGAGGCCTACCTCTTCACTGGGATCATCTTCAACTTTTATGGTTTTCACAAGCAGTATGGCAAGATTCCGACTCGGCAGCGGTGAGATGTAAATTGACAGGGATTAGCACTTGTTAAACATCATTTTAATGGTAAAACATACTTCGTTCGTGCTCAGCCTTCCAATCTTACCAAGATCAAGGTCAAACTAGCTTGATGTTGGGAAAACTTGACAAGGAAACCAGAACATGTCCCTGGTGGATTCAGCTCGCCACTTGTTCCAAATGCCATCCATGTTACTGACCACCGAACCACAGACCAGGGTATGATCCACAGGCACCAGCCGACAGTCAGGGGCTCCTGCTACAGGAAGTCAACAACAGCCTCCAGAACTAGACAAAGACATTGCTCCACATCGGGCATCTCTTCAGGGTTGCTTTGGTCAAGGGGTCTGTGAGTTGACAGTCCAGGGAGAGGGTCCCAGTCAGCCTGGGGGCAGGGATGATGCAGTTGGGGTGATATAAACACCAGTCAGGAGTCTGGCCATCACTTGCCCACCGGCAATCGGTTGGAAGGGTGGACCAAGGTTAGGAGCATCCACAGAAACAAAGGCCAGGGATAAATGTGTCCACTCCCACAGGATGGAGTCTCAGTCAGTTTTTCCTGATGCTGGGTCCTTCTGGCACTGAGAAAGAGCAGGTGGCGAACAGGATTTGAAAGAGGTGATGTAATAAGGAATGGTTGAGAAAGGGGCAATGCAGTGGGGAAAGTTGTCTATGGCCAGGAGCACCCTGGTTTTAAGACAAGAACAGTGTATGACCACTTCTGGCAGGGTCAGCTTATATGACAGGGGGTGTGGGGCGAAAGGTGGGGGAGCATGCAGACAGTGGGGTTGGGTGGAGACCTGAGGAAGTATGAATCCTGTGGGCTTTACAGGACAGGGTCGCTAGGAAGAAGATGTGGATGTTTGTGGGCTTAATGACACATTCAGAAGCTGGAAACCACTGAGAGAGGAGCACTCCCTATCACCATCCATTGTGCTGGAGATCGATAGTGCACAACGGGGAAGACAATGGCTACATTCAAATTCAGAGAAGGCAGGGTCAGTGGCTTGACACTGACTGAAATAACTCCTGAGAGGCTGGCATCCCATCACCATTCACCAGTTATTTACAAATACAACAACATTTGACACAAGCACTACATCTCATTGAGTTAGGCATCCCAGGGGCTCAATACCCCTAACATTCATCCTTTTACATCAGTTGGGTCTCTCTGATTGGATCAGAGCAACAACCCCAAACAGGGAACTCATGTTGTATGAGGTCTAGCTGGCTATACTTGTTACAATCACTACACAGATCTTCGGGGTTTTCAAAGAGAAACAACACTGGTCACGGGTCCATGCACTGTGCAGCACACAGGCACCAAGCTGCTGACTCCCTGATTATCCTACAACATTGACCATGTTTGTGTGTTGTATCCCCCTGGCACAGTCACTGGTGGACAACTCATTAACACTACACCTTTGTACACAGGGAACTAAACATGTGAGATGGAGAATGAAGAGAGTGAAAGGTGTCAGCATGATCCAGTGCCACTCGGAGGCGTTGTTCCCCTTGCTTCCAGATGGTGCAGTAGGCACTCATCTCCATCTGTCGAGTATTGTGTGTAGTCATGTAGTGCTGGTGGATGGTGCAATGATGCATTTAGTGCCTACATAGAAAGATACACTAGCACAGCAAAGTTAACACCAGGAATAGTTATGCATAAATTGAGAATGGCGTATAAGCCGTTTTTGCCCATGCTACTAAATGACATCAATACATTTTCATTCCCCATCCCCGCCCAACCAGTGTCTTAGTGCACCCTTGGGTTCCACATCTGGTGTAGAGGGACCCTGCCCAGCAGTGGAGCCCACTGGCCCTGGGCAATTGTGCCTGGACAGATTAGATGTGCTGAAGGCCTTCCTGCCAGAGACAAGCTGACCCTCCTATGCTTCAACATCTAAGGGTTGGGGGTCAATCACTTCTGCAGTGTCCTGCGTGGAAATGCAGAGGGGCCAGAAGGCAGCACCACCTCTGGCTGGGTGCCAACTGGCAGCACCTAGTCTACTTAGGAAGAAGGAAGGAATACCTGGACTGGAGTCAACATTTCCTTCCTGCCCCACCACCCAGAGGACATTCCTGAGGACCAACGGCTGGGACAATGGAGTGAAACTATGGCATGTTTCTTTCTCTCACGGTGAAGTGCTCAGCAGATTATGAACCTACATTGTCTATAACCAATGGCTCCCCAGTGAGGCGGGGGGATCCCATGGTGGCTCAGTAGTTAGCCTCATGGCACCAGGGAGCGGGTTAGATTCCAGTCATGGGTGACTGTGTGGACTATCTCCCTGTATCTGCTTGGGTTTCCTCCATGTGCTCTGGTTTCCTCCCATAGTCCAAAGATGTGCAGGCTAGGCGTCCTCTGATTCTATGAGATGTCAGTATCTGGGCTGGTGGAGTTTTTAGGAAGCATTTCATCATCGGGACTGACTCCTTCAAAGATCCAGGATGGGGTTAATGAGGGAGGTGGGGCTGCCTCCACAGAGGTCATGGGGAGGCCAGCAGACCCTACAAAAGATGAGAGAGAGAGATGGCATCACAGTCTGTGGTGTGCAATGAATGAGACTGACAGTGGAGTTAATGTGAGAATACCAGTGGAAGGAAGGATGGTACTTACTTGCTTGGCATGGATATTTTGGCTTCCCTGAGCTGTGTGGCCCTGGCTCCTCTCACGAGGGTCAGGATTCTCTCCTTGTAGTGGGTGAGGACACAGGGACTGGCAGATTGCCACTCCCCCTGCATGTGCTTGCTAACTGTGCCTAGTGGGGTGGGTGTGCAGGTGAGCTAGAGTGAGGGAAGATGTTGCATGCAATAGTGAGACTGGTAGAGCACCAGCCTCAGTGGGAGGTGGGGGCAGTAGCAGAGATAGAGTGGGTGTGAGTTGGCAGAGAGGTGTGGCAGCTCCCCTGATGGAGTGGAGAAGGTCATTGACCTAGTGGTAACTGTTGGCCATTCCACTGCACCCAGGCTACAACACGGACCAGAGTGGCCACCTTGAACCAGGCTGGAGAGGTCTGATGATCCAGTTTCCTCTGCCTGTCTCTGCGACCACCCCAGCCACGCAGTGCCATTCCCCGCTTCTCTGATGTGTTCTGGCTCTGCCAGAAAACAAGCAGCGCAGCTATGGAATGCCAGTGCTTGTATAGGTACGCAGTGACCTTCTAAAGATGGTGTAACACCAGGGACATAGTGGGCGTGGATATCTGCAGAGTCGCGATTTGATCCAGAACCATGTCAGAATGTGTAAAGTGGATGTGAGAGGTTCCATGAGGCACTTCTAAGGTATAGCAAGAGAACTGGCTAGGCCTTGTGGCAACGCACCCTCAGAAAATGTGACACACCTCAAAATTAAAATTCAATCCAAGGCTTCCAAGATAGCAATAATCATTGTATCTTGTTTTTGGCATTGTCTTGCAACAGGATTACTCCCATGAAACTGTTACTGCTTTGTGGTTCACATAAGATCAGCCGTACGGTAAGAATAAATTGATATGAAGATATATGTGTGCAACTGTATCTGCTTCGACAGGCTGTGCCGAAATTCTGTTTTGTGATGTGGTACATTATTGCTCCAATTGGATCTACAAGCATGTTGTTTGAAAGCACTCCCACGCCTCTCAATTCGATGGTGCGGTTATCACTGACTTTAGGGTACATGGCTAGAGTCACAAATGAGCCAGGAAGCTTGCTCCTAACCTGTATTCAGTGGAAAGTGTTCAGTGTCAATGTGAAAAATACACTTCAAGTGAAGTCGGGATCAGTTCCTTCTGTTCAAAAATTGGCCAGTGCCCAGAATCCAGACTGGCTCCTGAAAAATTACCTCTTGAATAGAGTAAAAGGAGAGTGACAGCATGTAGACTCTAGCCCTTCATAAGCCGGCATCTTCAGCAAATGAGCATTGTGGAAAGTTTTCACTACAGTCATTTAGACCCCAAATCAATCTTGTATGATTATTGGTTCAAGGGAACATCTGATGAGGAAAAGGTGGTGCGGACCATTGGCTAATTGGTGAGTCAATGGAACAGCAGAGCATTGCTATAAATTATTGAAGCATTTATTAATGACAGCAGTGAACAATGGCCCCCAAATTCTGTTGACATAAGAGACTAATTCTCTGGACCCATTACAGAAAATAATACAATAGTGAGCAGCAGGTATGATTTACCTTTGATCAAGCAATATTTGCAATCATCAAAGCCCCATAATAAAAAGGAATTGCAAACTAATAGTGCCCATTTATTATTGTGACAGGAACATGTTTCCTTAAATAAGTATGATTTACCTGCTACTTTTAATTACCTTTAAAATTAATAAAAGGCAGCAGTTCACTGGGTATAAAGGGTGGCTCCCTCAATACTTATATTTACTGCTTGACAGCTGATCTGATGTAGAAACCTTAATTTATGCCTTTGTTATCTTTAGATTTGACCATATAAGTGTTCTGTAGGCTGGTCTCCCACTTTCCTCTGTAATCTTGTACTTAGCCAAAATTCTGTAGTTTGAACTCCCTATAGAATAGTCCCAAACACCCAGCACCAGTGCCAGCTTACTGACCCACACTGGCTACTGCTTAGACAATGTCTTCATTTGAACATTCGCATTCTTATTTCCTGGTCCTTAACTGGCCTGGTCTTTCCCTATGTCCATAATGTCCTCCAACTCCACAGCCTTTGGAAGTCTCCATACTTCTCACTTCCTGCCTTTTGATGTTTCCTTTTTGCACAATTGGTGTCACTGTCATCAGGTGCCCAGGGTCTAAGCCACTGCTGAAGGGAAAAGTTACAACCAGTGATGAGCCTGAATGATGAAAGTCAGGATTTAAGTAGAACGGTCTGAGACGGAAAGTCTGAGGGGGTGGGCATGGTGGCTCAGTGGTGAGCACTGCTGGCTCACAGTGCTAAGGACCCAGGTTTGAATCCAGCCTCAGGCAGCTGTCTCTGTGCAGTTTGTACATTCTCCCTCTGACTGCATGGATTTCCTCTGGGTGCTCTGCTTTCCTCCCACAGTCCAAAAATGTCCAGGTTAGGTGGATTGGCAATGGTAAAACTGCCCCACAGTGCCCAGGGATGTGCAGTCTAGTTGTACTAGCCTTGGGAAATGCAGGGTTACGGGGATAGAGCGGGAGGGGTGGCTGTGTATAGGATGCTCTTTAGAGGTGTGGTGTTGGCTGAATAGCCTGCTTCCACACTATGGGTTTTCTATGAAACTGAGAGAAGAGTAACTTCGTGTAGCTTCAATGAAACTTTGGAAATAATTGACATGTCTACAGGAGAGGATTGCAGATAAGAATTAGCAATTGAAATTATTCAAAGGGGACTGAAACAATAAAGAGCAGGCCAGAGCATTATGAAGAATTCCTTCCATGGTCAAAATCCATCCCAAACAATTGGAAACTCCCAAGAGGCTATGGGATTGAAGAATTGTCTGCTGTGGTTGACAACATTCCTGAATGTAAGATCACATGATACTTCCAATCACCCTAGCTCTACATTCCTGCTACTTTGCACACAGCCTGCTCATCACCACAGTCACCCATCTTCTGCATCAACTCGAAAGCACAAATGCTTCATTTCCTTTTTTGAGGATTCATGTCAGTCAAGAGATTTTTTTGACATCCCAAATATCTCTATGATTTTGCTCCTAGTATTTTTTAACAGCATTGTGCGGGGGGGTTCACGTTTCATTCAGAGAGACGCCAGAGCAATCCTGAAGAGTTGACCACCTTCAGTTTCTGGGGAAGGCAGTCAGACAGTCAGGGTGGCGGAGAGTGGATTGGTCAGGAAACCATGAGATTTTGCCAATCATGGTGTGTGACAGGTTTGATGAACTGGTCAGAGGTTTCAATCTTATATTCAGGACCAAGATAATTTATTCCCAACGCATTACATCATCTGTCTTCATTCCCCTATCTGCTCATCTACTGCTCCGACCCTTCGTCATCATTCATCACTCAATAATTCCAATGTACTCCTAGCTGGACCTCCTTTATTCTGTCCTCAATTAGCTTCAAGTTAACAAAACTTTGCTACCTATATATCAGCCCTCAGCAATTTCTGTTCCCCTATCACCCCTGTGCTTGTTGATCTATACTTGCTCTTGGTCAAGGGACAAATTGACTTTAAAATTCAAATATCTCCATGGATTCATCCTCCCTATCTCTGTAATTTATTCTAGCTGTACATGTCTCTCTGAAAACTAACTCTAGTTGCTTGTGAATTCACAATTGCAATTACTCTACCATTTGTGGCCATCACTTTTGTTACCTTCCCTCAAATTATAGATAACACAGTGTGGAGCTGGAGGAACACAGCAGGCCAAGCAGCATCAGAGGAGCTGAAAAGTTGACATTTTGGGTTGGGAGCCTTCTTCAGAAATGGGGAAGAGGAAGAGAGCTCAGAAAGAAATAGAGAAAGGGGGACTGGGGAAGGTAGGTGGGATAGTGATAGTTGAGTGCAGGTAGGGAATGGCAGGGATTG
Source organism: Stegostoma tigrinum (assembly GCF_030684315.1). Taxonomy (NCBI): domain Eukaryota; kingdom Metazoa; phylum Chordata; class Chondrichthyes; order Orectolobiformes; family Stegostomatidae; genus Stegostoma; species Stegostoma tigrinum. Next base: position 35,196,562 of record NC_081381.1, read on the forward strand.
GTCAGTGAGGTGGGAGGAGTAGATAGGTGGGAGAGAAGATGGACAGGTTGTGTCAGGTCAAGGAGGCGGGGATGAGAGGGAGGGTTAGTCATGGGATGAGGCCAGGGTTTGGCGGGTGAGTGATTTTGAAACTAGTAAATCCACATTGAGAGCATTGGGCTGTAGGCTCCAAAGGTGGAACACGAGGTGTTGCTCCTCCAGTTTCTGGGTGATGTCATTGTGACACAGGAGGAGGCCCAGGATGGACATGTCACCCAGGGAGTGGGAGGGGGAATTGAAATGGTTCGTAACTGGAAGGTGTTGTCATCTGTCGCAAACAGAGCGCAGGTGGTGTCCAAACCTCTGCTTGGTCTCACCGATGTAGAGGAGGCTACATCGGGAGCAGCAGATGCAATAGACTACATTGTGCAGATGAACCCGTGTCTGATGTGAAAGCTGTCTTTGGTGCCTTGAATGGAGATGAGGGGGAAGGTGTAGGGGCACGTGTAGGTAAGCGGTGAGGTGTAGGGGCAATGATGCCACCTGGAAACTTGAAGAGCAGCGCCTCATATTCCGCCTTGGGAGCCCACAGCCCAGTGGCCTAAATGTGGACTTTACCAGTTTCAAAATCTTCCCACGTCCGGCCTCATCCCATGTCTATCCCTCCCTCTCATCCCCACCTCCATGACCTGACACAACCTGTCCATCTTCTCTCCCACCTATCTGTTCCTCCTACCTCACTGACCAATCCCCACCATTGCCTACCTGCACTGAGCTATCACCATCCCACCTCCCTTCCCCAGCCCCATTCCTCTAATCTCTATTTATTTCTGAGCTCCCATTCCCCACCACCCCATTTCTGAAGAAGGGCCCTGACCCGAAACATCAACTTTCCTGCTCCTCCGATGCTGCCTGGCCTGTTGTGTTCCTCCAGCTCCACACTGCGTTGTCTCTGACTCCAGCATCAGCAGTTCTTACTATCTCTTCCCCCAAATTATTATTTTTTAAAAATTCATTCACAGGATGAGGGCATTGTTGGCTGGGCCAGCGTTTATTGGCCATCCCTAATTGCTCAGAGGACAGTTAAGAATCAACCACATCTCTGTGGGTCTGGAGTCTCGTGTAGCTAAGGATGGCTGATTTCCTTCCCTGAAGGACATTAGTGAACCAGATGGGTTTTTTCAATAGCCAACAATGGATTCATTGTCATCATGACTCAATTTCACATATTTAATGAATTCAATTACACCATCTGCTGTGGTAGGGTTCGAACCCAGGTCCCAAGAATATTACCTGGGTGTCTGGATTAACAGCCCAACAATAATATCACTAGGCCATTGCGTCCCTAAATTCTGGCATTCCCATTCTAAGGCTCTTCTCCTCTCTGCCTCAATTTCCTGTCATTCCTTAAAGTCTACCTCTTTGACCAAGCCTTTGATTATCTGACTGGATATCTCCTCAGGTAGCTCAGAGTTGTGAAGCCCTCATGAAGCACCTAGGGATGTTAAAGGAAAGAGATTGTTACTGATGTTCCTCCTCCTTCTGTTTGGGCTCTCAATGAAACTTGTCATTGCTTTTGAGCCACAAAAACACAATCAAATCCATTCTTCCTCTTCATTGTATCTTCAAAGTGTTAGCAACAGGACGTATGTCTTCTCCTGCCCTTCAGTCACCTCTACTCCATTCCACCACCGCAGCCCTTTTGATTTACCTCGCCTTCTTTTTAAAGGCTCTGTCCTTTCATCTACGTTTTTGAATGTTAATTATTGAATCTCATATTCAGGAGAGCAGATGCGTATTTTTATAACCAGCGCATTGTTTGATCTCGTGTAATTCATGTGATAATTCCGGTGAGATATCAGAAACAGAAGGTGCCTGATGTAGGCAAGTGGTGTCATCAGAAAATATTAACAGACTGGCAGGGTTGAAAGCTTCAGGTGATTTGTTAATCAAGTGAGTAATTATAAGGAGACTGGAGCTGATCTGTGCAGGATACCAACCAGCACTGGTTCTAATTGGATGCCAATCGTTCGATAATGTTGGCCTTTTAATTCTGTTCCATTTGAGACAAAAGAAACAGAAATTGTTGTTCATTGAGAGCTAAAGCAAGTCATATTATTTCCTGGAGAAAATTTGAGTGCAGCACATCAAATGTCTTCAGCAGGTACCAAACTATTTAACCTCCAGGAGAAACACAGTGTAGATGGTTTGTGGATTGCAGGAAAAACAGAAAATATCAAGAGCTTTTTGAATTGAAGCCGATTGAAACTGCAGTGTCTTATAATTGTGTTATTGCAATGTATAGGTGGGAGATAGAGAACTTCAGGTTTTTGTTTGAAGATATACCCTTTTAGCCACCATCTGTTGTGGAACTAATTGTGTTCTTTTGGAATTGAGGATAAATGCAGTGAGAAGCCTGCTTTGGATTTTGCTGCAATTGAATGTTGCCTGTGCTTCCTGGGCTGTGCACTGGAAAGAAGCCTGGAGGCGGAGGTAAAGGTTAACCCCAGGACAGTACTTCAGAAAAAAACTACGATGAAAGCCAGCTCGTCTCTTAATCAGAACAGTGGGGTTTGTTTGGGTCAACTTCCGGAGACCGAGACATTGAGAGAAAAGGATCTTCAGTCATTGGTCAGCAAAAATCTAATCAGAAAACAGGCATTCTTAGCACAGAGATACATTGAGAGGTCGGGGGCAATGTAACTACAAATACACTCAGACGCGTGCACTCACATATGCACACCCACACACTTACATGCACATGCACACTCACACGCTTACATGCACATGCACACACGCAAACACACTCATATGCACACACTAACGCACGCATGCTCATACACACACTCATAACCACACACACACACACACACACACACACACACACACACACACACACACCGACATATATGCGTGCGCATGGCCAATAAGGTGCTTGAGCCTATTAAAACTATAATACATCGACCTTGATTCAGTTGAATGACTAGGATGAAAGCATATCAGCCAGTGTGCAACCAGCCTGTAAATTTGTAAAGAGCCTACATGTGATTTGATCTTGTGTGTGAAAGTGCTTTAAATTCACAACCTAGAAACTGCTCCTGATTATATTAGTGGACAGAAATTTAATGTGCTCACAAGGCAGCTCTCTCCTATCTTAAGGCAAGTGAATTTCAGTAAACATCTCCATTATAGAATGCCTTCGAAAGTCAGTTAGCATTTGCTTTTAGGCTTATACATTAGGTTCATGGGCACAGAGTGTCTTGTAGGTTCGGGAGTGTTCACTGTGTGAGAATGTTAGTCAATAGTGATGGGGGGGTGGGTGGTCATATGGGACGGTATCAGTGATCACCGGTGGGTGGTGGTGGAGGGGGGGTTTCTGATTGGGGGTTATGTTAATGGATTGTGGGCAGGGCCAGTGATCTCGTTGTGGGTAGATCATTGGAGGTGAGGAAAATCACCTAGCTTAGAAAGACCAAGAGAAAGTATTCTTACTCTTTTTAGCTGTGCAACTGTTCTTAAGAGACAGCAGTGCCCACGTCATTTCAGCTGTCAGGTTTCCTGAGGCCTGAGAAACTCAGCCAACTAAGGATAAGCCTGGAAGCAAGATGAATGCCTGAGGCACGTGCTCTCATTAAAATATGTAACTGAGCATCCTGCTCCCTGGGATTGAATCACCGTCAACACCCTCCCCTGCCTCCCTTAAAATTAGCAGTGGGTGGGTTCAAGGTCAGCTGTGTTGGGATTTGAGACTTTAAATTTTATTTATCTTTCCCTTCCCCCAGTGCCATTCCCCTCCCTCTATTTACTTCTGGACTCCATTCCCCTCCTTTGGGATGAAGAATTTCAGATTGAAACATTGACTTTCCTGCTCCTCGGATTCTGTTTGACCTGCAGTGCTCAGCATACACAAGTTGGAACAAAGGGTCTGATTTCTTGCTGTACTTGTCTATGACTCTATGATTCTATGATCATTCCTTCATTAGTTAGCACCACCAAAAAAAAATTCACTGACGAGTCAGGGAAGTTGCTGGGGTACAATGGTTACCAAATCTGCTTCATAAAAGCAGTGATTGCACAGTACAAAATTACCATTGGGTGAAGATCTTTGATGATATCACATTACTATATCAAAGCAAATATTTCTCAGTTTTCATACTGAAGTCTCCAATTCATTGAGGAAAAGAAAAATAAAAGTTGCTTCTTCCAATAAGTTTTTGAAAGTACCCATGGATAGAGTCAGAAAATTTGCTTGTGGGAGCTTAGGTCTGCCTTTGATATTCCGTCAGGCTCAATGAATTGTCAAAATGGATCCTGGCATTCCAACGCTCATCCAAACTGCCCATCAAGCAGTGCATCAGAAGGTGAGGTAGAGCTATAATGGTGAGCCTTCCTGTTGCTCGTTAGAGATCCTGTGCACCCTTATTTCTCATGCAAGTCCTCATTGATGCCCCTACATTCATCCAGAACATGGAGGAAATTACAAACGAATCTGGACAGGTTGGATTGGTAGCATCGTAGAATCCTTACCATGTGGAAGCAGGCCATTTGGCCCAACAAGACCACATCGGTCTTTCAAAGAGCATCCCACCAGGATGCACCGTCTATCTGCCCCCTCCCCCCCCGCCCACCTTATCCCTGTAACCCTGCATTCCTCATGGCTAACCCACCTAGCTGTCAATTTAGCATGGCTAATCCATCTAACCTGGATATCTTTGGGCTGTGGGAGGAAACCGGAGCAGCCGGAGGAAACCCACCCAGACATCGGGAGAATGTGGAAATTCCATGCAGGCAGTCGCTTGAGGGTGGAAATGAACATGGGGCCCTGGCACTGTAAGGCAGCAGTACTAACCACTGATCACTGTTCCACCAAACTAAATCTTTCCACAATACAAACTACCATGAATCCATGACTCATACATACAATAACACACCATTCAAGGAGTCAAAAATCCCACTTTTCCCAGGCAGCACATCTCTGTGGAATTTGTCAGTTGTCTAAGGCAGGGTTGGTTTTCTTCTTGTCATTATTTGACAATTTTATCTCTGGACAGGGATTTAAACAGCTTCACCACTTATGTGTCCAGTAGTTAGCCAGTCGTGCTGTCGATATAAACTAATTACTGTTCCACCCCACTGACCTGAGAGAAGGAGAATCTTGAAGACGAACTTGCGCTCTTTTCAGACTAAATGGTGCTCTTTAAATCGTTAAGCCCAGAAAATTGCCAGGAGATGATTAGTCCTCCTTCCCTTGTTGGACTAGAAGGCAGACAACAGGCCATGGGTCAATTGACCAAGAGTGACGATACATTTTCCACTCATTCTGCAGTTTATGGTTGAAACCTTTTGTGGACCTACATAAGCATTGGATATTGTGTATAGCTAAATCATCGTGTGGGGAAATAGTCAAAAACTGTAGAATATAACATACTGCACAGTCAAAATTTTGCGGGCACCCACTCTCTTGAGCCACAATCGAAGAATGACTATTTAGGTGAAGTAGCCTAATCCAGAAATGTACAATTTGGGAAAGGGAAAGAAAGATATACTAACTCAATATACAAAATGCTGCACTCTGGACTCCCAGTTCATCATGCATTTCTTAGTTACCTCTTTTTCTCTTCCATCTCTCCCTCTGTCTCCTCTTCCGTCTTCTTGCTGTTGAGTCCCCACTAATGAACAGTTCTACTTCTATAAGTGGATCCAGTTCCTTACCAAAGTACATCCTTTTTTGTTAAGCAATGCGACTGGGTTTTTCAGGGAATGGTAATTGATTCAGTTGCAAATTTAGCAGCACATCCTCCAGCATCATTGCTTCTTGTCCACTGGCAGTCACTCATGCCCGCATTAGGAAAAGCAAACGTTCCAAGATCTGCCTGCAGTTCTCTCAAGGTGAAGGGTAATGATTCTCATTGTGTTTGCCAACTGTGAAGTTAATCCATTGTGCACTCAGCCATTTTTGCAGATTACAGGGGATTTAAAAAGCTCAAGATTGTGTTAGTTAGGAAACTGTTACAAAACCTATTTCCACTCAGTTGTGTACGTGACTACACTCTGCGTAATTAAAATTGTTCTCCATTTAATGATTACACAGAGGAAGAGGTTGCACAAGTGAAAGTTTTAGTAGGAGAGATGCATTCTTAAAAGGGCTTTAGAGCCAACCAATTTATAATGATGGGGCCCACCAGTCACTGAGGTTCATGGGTGGTGGAAATGTGCTGGGCATCATGGGGGAAATGTCAAGTTTCACCTTGTGCGTTTGTGGGTGGAGAAATGGGAAGTGTCATTTCAGAACTTCTTTGCCCACCTTCTGCCATTTGATTTCAGGAATACCAGGAATGTTATAGGAAATGGTCTAAGGATGAATTGTAACATAGCTTTAACTAAACAGAAGGAAGATTGAGAATCGATTGTTAATTGGATGTAAGTTGTATTTAATTATGAAGAATTGAAAGCATTAACTGAGAGTTTACTTCAGCATATTTAAAAAGATGCTTACTAAAACTGGGGATAGTTGATTTAGGAGCTTTTTGGTTTTAATATTCCACTTTAAAAACAAAATAAGACTGAGTAAAGGCTGGCTCCCGTATCATCCATTACCAATCGGTTTTCTGGGCTCGAACATTAATGACTTCTAAATGTGAGCCTTTCAGTCACCTTGCACTCCCTGGATGATCATCCATTGATTACTTCGAAAAGAAGAGTCAATGAGTTTCTCCCAAATAACAAAGCGTAGAGCTGGATGAACACATCAGGCCAAGCAGCATCTCCCAGACTTGCCTGTAGGCCTCTAATTCTCAAACTTGAAGTGTGTAAGATCAGTCAGACCTCAAATTAATGTGGGCTCTATACCAGCAAATATTTGGTCCCCTTGTAATCTCATATTTTCATTCATCGCCTTACTTTAAATATATATCTGAAAATGGGAACTCAGCACTTGATGCTTTGTATACACAGCCCACACCCTACCAGTCATTAGTATACTACCTTCAACTGCTACACTGTGTTGCCTTGCAATAAGCCTAATTTATAAAGTTATTCCATTGAGAACAGTGCACTGTGCAGCCTCAACTCAGGCCACCAAAGGCAGTCTGTATAACATAGTCTGGTGGAAGATTCCAACTTTGTTACAGAATCATAAATGCATTCTTCAGAAATAATTTCTCCACTGAGCAGAATTTTTCTTACTGTTGGCTGTGTATTCATGCCTATCTTGTCAACTCAATCCAATAGCAAGGGTTCAGTTCCAGGGTGGCCAGATAATATTCAGTTCTGCCTCTCTACACAATAACTTCCTTCCCTCCTGTGAATGATTGTTGTTTCATTACTCTGTAACTCATGTATGTCTCAGAAATTCTGCCATTTTAAACAGTCTCATCCACAAATTGGTGCCTGTTTCACTGACCTCCAATCTATCTGATTATACTGAACCCAAAGATATATAACGTCAGCCTGCTAACTTCCAATCCCAAATCTTAACCATTACTGAAACTGCCTACTAACTCCTCTAAACAATGCCTGTTTCTGCTCTGACCCAGGCATGGATTTAGCAAAGAAGACTTTGACATGGAGACTAACACAGGAGATTGATTAAGAAGGTGAAAGCACGTGGGATCCAGGATAACTTGGAAAATTTTATTCAAAATTGGCTGATTGGTAGAAGACAGAGGGTGGTGATAGAAGGCTGGTGTGCAATAGCGTACCATGGAGATCAATGCTGGGTCCCTTATTGTCTGTTATGAATGTATTTGCCCAGGTGTCCCACAATATCAAAGCAGCCAAATCAATGTGAACACAAGCTGGTACCAAAGCAAAACAGTCTCACTTAATTAGGAACAAAGTTATAATGATCTTTAATGCTAAATGTACTATTGCTAATCCTATTTGGCCCCTCAAGGTTACAATACCTCCTGAGCCTCTTGAAAACTTACACAGTTGGTCTCTCTTTGGCTCTGTGTCTGGGCCTGCAAAGTTACTTTCTTTCTCTACCTCTCTGGATGGCCAGCTGGTCTCTGCTTCTTGCCACGTAGGTCTCCTCGGAAGACCTTAGATGATTCCAAAGATTCCACAAGCAGTTCCAACAGCGAGGTCTGCAGGTGAACCCTGTTCTTATACTTTTTGGATGGTTTTCTGGAACTTCCTACAGTTTTGGCCAATCAGAAAGATATACTTACTGATTTGAAACAGAGTCATCATTTAGATGGCATGCTACTGTTAGTTCCCTTGTGTAGCAGGATCCAGTGACTTTCTGTCTGGGCTCTCCTTTGTTTAGCGGATAAATTGTTGGGTGTGCGTCTGTCCAGAATAACTGTTGTGTTTGACATCACGCTAATGTCATTTGCACTGGGCTGCTGTGTTTGCACTTTGTTTTGCTGTTTGGCTAAGTTAGCAATCTATCTGTGTTTTAGCAGCCAAGAGGCTGCTACAAAGATCTTAGGATACAGATGAGTCAGTCAGATGGGCTGAACAGTGGCAGATGGAACTTAAATGTGTGGTGACGCACTTTGGAAGAAGTAACAGGGCAAGAGAGTAATCAATGGCAAGACATCAGGAAGCTTAGAGGAGCACTGGGATCTTGGGTTGGCTTTCCAAAGATCCCCAAAGGCACCAGCTCAGGTGAATGGGGCAGTTAACAAAGCATGCAGGATGCTTGTCTATTTCAGGTGCGCCATGGTTTATAAGAGCAGGGATTATGTTGCAGCTGTACAGAGCTTTGGTTAGGTCACAGCTGGAATATTGTATACAGTTGTGGTCACTGCACTGTAGGAAGTATGTGATAAGTTGCTTGCGACAGAGCATTTCAGCCCTGAAGAGGGACTGGATAAGTTCGGGTTGTTTTCTTTATAGCAGAGAAGGCTGAAAGGCCACCTAACCAAACTCCATAAAATTATGAGGAGCATGGGCAGGGTGGATAGAAAGCAACTGTTCCCCTTTAATTGAAGAGTCAATAACAAAGGGCATAATTTTAAGATGAAAGGCAGGTGGTTTAGAGCGGGTTTGAGAAAAAGCTTTTCACCCGGAGGGCTGTGGGAATCTGGAATGCACTGCCTGGGAGCATAGTGGAAGTGGAAAATCTCACAACCTTTGAAAAGAATGTGGATGGGAGCTTAAAATGCCATAATATTCAATATGATGGGTCAAGTGCTGGAAAGAGGGATTAGTGCGGGTAAGTTGACAGGGACTCAATGCCAAAGGGCTTCTTCACCACTGTATGAGTCTAACATTGCACTGGACCCCTTGCCCACATTTGCATTGTCTCCAGCTCAAATGACCCAGAGCACGTTCTCTATTTCTACTGTTATTGGTACTGTTTCATAGACAGACTGGAGAGGGCAGTGCAGGGGGATGCTGTCTGCCACTCTACTAGCGTCTAATACTCGAGATTGCCACTGGAAGGGTCGATAGACTATGATTGTGCTGATTATAAAGACAATGGGCTGAGCTTTATGGCTCATACAACAAGTTTGGTGAACTGATTCTCACTGTGAGGTTGAGCGTGTTCTTCCAATTGATCTTATCAAACTCACCTTACAAACTAGCTATCAGGAAAACTTGACATGGAAACCAGGGCGAGAATCTAGCAAATTCAGCGCCTTGCTCCAAGCCATCTTCACTTGGTTCACCACCATCTCAGGGCACGTTCCATTGGTACCAACTACATGCAGCACACATCCAGAGATATCGACATCTGACACATGTTGCCAGCCTCTAAGAACCTTCGTGGCATGTCGCTGATCCACTCACAGGGTGCTTTTGTATTTCAGTGCTGCTCTTCAGGCTACACCAGTAACTTTCATTGTAATGCTGCAGCAAAGACATTGTGTGCTCAGGGACATGCACTCAGCTCATTGACTGGACCAGGCTGTATCTCTGGGCTCATTGTTTGCTCTCAATACCATCACTCACCCTTAGCCTACATGAAGCTAATGTCATCCCTGCCTCGCACTGCCTCACCTTTTTTACTTTGCTTTCTCAGCCAGAAATATCAGGCTCATATTACTGCTTCTTTGCCACATTTTCAATGCACACACAAAGACAGAAAGCTTGACTTGGTTATCAAGCCAAGTCAAGAGGGATAGCCTATGCTCAGGGGATCCCGGTACAGAAAGTCAATGGCAGCCTCCGATACTAGTTCAGATCCTGCTTGGGATGGTCAGAATCATGATTCTCTGCTAATAAGGGATGAGGAGCTGAATGACATTTTGACACTTTCTGCTCTATTGCGTGCATTTATACTCCTGGAATGAGAGAGAGGCAGATATTACAGAAGATAAAAATGTGACACAGCTATTGTTGTTGGTGTAAAGTTTCCCTATTCACACTGGATTGTAATTACGATGCTGGTCTACAATTACCAATCCACACTCTATCTCAGTGCTCCTTATGGATAGAAGGATGCTGACACTCTTCCTTGTTCCTTGTCTGGGTCTAAGGATCGTTCTAGTTTGCAGTGTTAGAGGAAAAACCGTGAGTGAGCCTTCACAAGCAGAGAGCCTTGTCTCAACAAGATGTCATTTGTTCCGTGATAGCAATAAGTATAAATTAAGTTGCATTAGTAAGCTAACCGTTGTTACTAAGTTTGTGAGGAGTCCTCTGGATGCTGGCCTGCACTTTACATCCTGAGTTGTTCTACCTTAGCCTCAACCAAACCTGTGTGACATCGTCAGATTAGCTGGAGTTTGAAGCACTCCCCAAAATTACGCCTTTCAGTGCCATTACCTTACATAGCAGCTTCAACCAGGCTTGCATCCGACCTCATGCTCTGGCTCAGTCCTTGTCCCAATCTTCAGGCTTGTCCTTGAGTTCTCGCTCAGAAGCTAGGGACCTGTTTGATGGAAGACACTTGAGATACTTCCTACACTTAAAGACACAACACAGAGATAATCTGTTAAAAAAAGTTCACCTTTCACAAGCCCATGACGTTCCAAAGCACTGTGTAACTACTGAAACACTTTGGAGCTTTAGCTGCTGCTGTAATATAGGAAATGCTAGCAAGAGAGATGATGGCCTAGTAGTGCTGTCACTGGACTGTTAATCCACAGATCCACATAATGCTCTGATGGTTGGGTTTCAAATCCTGCCATGGTAGATGATGGAATTTGAATTTAATTTAAAAAGCCTGGAATTAAGAATCTAATGATGATTGTGAAGGTATTACCCTATACAGAGAAAACACAACTGGTTCACTCATGCCCTTTAGAGAAGAAAACTGCTATCTTTACCTGGTCTTAACTAGCCTCTGTGCAGTTAGGGGCAGGCACTAAACCTGGCCAAGCCAGCGATGTCCTTACCTCATGAATGAACTTTAAAAAATGTGCTGCTGTCAATTTGTATGCAGCAAGTTTCCAGAGGAAGCAATGTGACAACACGCTGATTGTCTTTTAGTGATGTTGGTTAAGGAATAAATATTGACTAGGGGAGCACTCTCCCTCTGTTCTTTGAAATAGTGCCATGAGATTTTAACAACTTTTTAGGATGACAGTCAGGACCTATATTTAACAAATCATTGCAAAGATGCACATTTGATGATACAATACTCTTATCAGTAATTTATTGGCTTGTAAATCATAGTCATCAAGTTGTACAGCACAGAAACAGTCCTTTTGGTACAACTCATCCATGCTGATCAGATATTGAAAAGAAATCTAGTCTTCTGTACCAGTATTTCACCCATATCTCTCTAAGTCTTCCCATTTCATATACCATCTGGGTGTCTTTTAAATGTTGTAATTGTACCAGCCTCCACCACTTCCTCCGACAGCTCATTCCATACATGCATCATTCTCTGCGTGAAAATGTTGCCCTTAAGTCCCTTTTAAATCTTTCCCCTCTCACTTTAAACCTATGCTGTCTAGTCTTGGACTTCCATACTCTGGGGTAAAGACCTTGACCATTCACCCCATCCATGCTCCTCATAATTTTATAAACTTCTGTAAGGTCACCCCTCAGACTCTGACTCCAGGGAAAATAATCCCAGCCAATCGCTGAGAATAATGAGCTCAGAATGTTAAACACGAGACCTTTTTCGACTCAAATGGTTTCAGCCTACAACCCTCAATTATAACAAGTCAATCTGTTTCAAAAATTGCACAATGGGCAGTGATTTGAGAAACATAGATGTGAAAAAGTCTTTAACTCCTGCCTATGGGAGCTTAACCTGTTGGCAATTTGTATTTCTAATTTAGGAATTGCACAAATGGATACTGCGTAATGGAAAAGAATATCAGAATTATTTTTGGCTAAAGGATGAAAATGCACTGTGTTAACAGGCCTTGTCTATTTAAATGTCTAGTTTTGGCACACAATTTTGTTCATAACTGCTGATTAAAGTTGCTGAGTTTGCATGGATTTTCTAAATGGACAGTTTCATGGTGAATTTCAACTACAGGTGTACCAAACAGGGCCCTGGGGCTGTCCGAATCAGGCAAATTGCACCTTTAGTTGCTTCCAGCATGGACCACTTGAGAAGGAGAGGCTTCTCCAGCATGTAGCAGAAGCCTGTGAAGGGACCCTATCCTGATGCAGCACCAGCATATCAAATATAGACCATTCTGGTGCAGGCAACAAATTTGTTCGACACTCTGTGGAGGTGATGGCCTAGTGGTATTTTTGTTGGACTGTTAATCCAGAGACCCAGATAATGACTGGAGACCCAGTTCAAATCCCACCACGGCAGATGGTGGAATTTGAATTCAGTAAAATATCTGGAATTAAGAATCTAACAATGACTGTGAATCCATTGCTGATTGTCAGGAAAACCCATCTCATTCACTAATGTCCTTTAGGGAAGGAAACTGCCATCCTTACCTCGTCTGGTCTACACGTGACTCCAGACCCACAGAAATGTGGTTGACTCTTAACTGCCCTCCGGGCAATTAGGGATGGGCAATAAATGCTACCTGTGAATGAATCCCTGTGAATGAGCCACTGACCTGCAAAATGAAATCCTATAGCAGGGAGACTAATTCTGGTTTGCTTGCTGTAGGAAAGATGTTGTTAAACTTGAAAGCATTCGGACAAGGTTTGCAGGAATGTTGCTGGGTTAGAGGGTCTGAGATATAGGGGGAGACTATTTTCCCTGGAGTGTTGGAGGCCAAGGGGTGATGTTATAGAGGTTTATATAATCATGAGGAGCATAGATAGAGTGAATAGTCAAGATCATTTTCCCAGGTCAGGGCAGCACAAAAACGGCTGTCAATGAGTGGAGCAAGTTGGCAGTGCACATCTGCTCACAGCATGTTACAATCATGTTGGTGAACGTGGTACATGTAAATTTGTGTGCTGCCCCCGGACCTAGTGCAGGCTAGACAGCAGTTTCAAACATTCAAGAGCAAAGCTGTTTTCAACCCTGACATGTTTAGTACTCAACTGACACTTGGACTCAGTTTCCCTGAATCCAATGTGTGGCATCCCTACGCACAATTCCATCAAAGGTGTAGAGTACTGTGGGTGGCAGACAGTGCCACATCATGCAATAGGTCAAGACCTAGAGATAAGTAGGGGTTTAGGCCTAAAGGGGTCAAAGGATGTGGGGAGAAAGTGGGAACAGGGGAATAAGGTGGATGATCAGTCAAGACCATACTGATTGATGGAATAGTTCTGAGGGGCTGAATGGCCTGCTGTTCCTGTTTTCTGTGTTTCTATGACTAAAGAGGAGAGGGCACCTATTCTTGGATGTGGTACTAGAGGAATTATTGGAAGATGTTCAAAGGGGTGAGTGTCCTGTGTGATGATGCCAGGGCTTTAAGAGATATATTTTGTCCTGAGTTGCGTACCAAGAGATGTTGGGATAGAAGTAATGAATGGTCTGCTCCAAGCCAAAAACTAAACAGCTTGTGAGGCCAGGGGGATTTTTGTTTTAAAGTTGGAGCAATAGAAGCAGCATGAAGGGGTGGTGTCCAGCTCCTACAGAATGAGGATTTTAGTTTAACTTTCAATAGATGCTGGGGTTTGGAAGTTGCTATACATCTCTCCCTGCTACAGCAAAACACTTGAGTTTTCTCTCTCTCTCAGAGTTTTCTCATGATAATCTTTTTTTCCTGAACTGGAGAATTGCATGTGAGATGATCTATTTTGCTAAATTTGCCTTTGCCAAGGGTATGTTACTGTATTTGAACTGTTGCTGCTTAGTAGTAAATTAATCTGTTATGCCACTAGGTTATTCAAATCGAGTTGTTTCCAATTCCTTCTTTCTTTTGTCATGTTTTAACTATAGTATAAAAAGGAAGTATGTTTTGCTTTGCACCTAATATTTTGACCAATCAAATTGCATTTGGAACACAATGCCTACAACTTGCCTTTTAAACTAAGGAGAAGTGGGGATCAAGGCTATCTCCTGAATACATTTTGAGGGGGTTTGGTCCAGTCCAAAGGTCCTGATCCTCTGTGCTGTCCTGCTTGGCCTCAGGGCCTGCTCCCATTCTTAATCCAGGCCAAAGACTGCCCAAAGTAAGATCTTCAGCACCAGGGACTTAATGGCTCCTGATGACTCCAATAAGACGGACAGATATGGCACTCACAGATGAAGTCCTTGGAGGATTTGCAGAATAAATGGATAAATATGACCTGTCCCTGAACAGCCCCAAAGACAACCTCTCCTGGCACAGCTCAACTTCTTTCCCAAAATGATGTCTTGCGGACTAACCCAGCATTTCAACGTAAGACCCCATCTGTATCTCATTAGCATCTGAGCCATTAGGAAATGTCACCCTATTGTGTTTAACTTTTCAAGACATGTTCCTATTTGCGATTTCATCCCCAGTTAGCTGAAGTTCAATCTGTCTCAATTTTTCAGTGATGGACCAGAGTTCAGCGGGTCTGGAAAGGCGAGGGAAAATCTGTACAGAGATTGCCTGCCCGAGGCAATGAAATAAGTGTATCATGTCCGTGAATGTTGTATTGCTAGCAACCAGCAGCAGACAGAGCACAAATAAATGAGGCCAGTTTATCTTCCTGCTTTCAATCTAAAAACAAATGCCTGAGCCCTGTCTGATCAACGTGTTTCCATTCATTTTTTTTTCAGTCGCTGAGTTGACTTACAGGGAGATTTTCTTATGGAACGTGCTTGCTATATCAGATTAAAGATTCACTCACCAGCCCTAAAGAGGCAAAGTGTGAACATTTGCCAGCTCAACCATTTCCTCTGATTGCAGCAGCAAAGCGCTGGCTGACATTAGAACCAGGCTCAGACATAATGGAAATTGATAAAGCAGCCTTTGCATATTAAGCAGGCATAATTATCATCATAAAATGTTGGGACACTCTTTGGACTTACATACATTCAAGCATAAACTGCTGGAAGTTCAAATCTAAAAAAAAATTCTAATTTCCATTTGCATTGGGCAAATGATAAGCTAAATGCCATTTTCTACACAGCATAGCCCAAAGAGAAGTCTTTATCAAACCAGCACAGAGTGGGAGTTGGATGATCATGGAACTCTCCGTTAAGACTGTCACTTCTCCACACCCTCACAAAAGTGACAGTGATGCAAGAAGGGCAAAATTTAGCAATAACCTGAGTCTAGAATATGCTGCCATGTGGATTTTAACCATGACCTTAAAATGTGTATGCTGAGGGCACGAGGTCTAATGAACGTCGGCGTACATGGGCCATACAGAGACCATTCAGCCCCTCAAGGTGAGCTGCTGCCCCATTCTAGAATATGAGTAATCGTCTTACCATTTTCCTGCACAAAGGCCATTTGTTTTGATGTTGTAATGTCTAGAAATCCAAACGTCCTTGCTATTATTCTCTGGAAGACTTGATATAATTATACATGGATGTATAAACCAAATTAGGAACAGGAATAGTCATTCAGCCCTTCTAGCCTGCTTTGTGATTCCACAAGTTGATGGCTGATCTGGTTATGAATTCAACACTACAGTCCCACCTAATCCTGATAGCCTTTGACTTCCTTGTTGGTCATGAACCTAATTCTGCTGTAAACATTTTAACTGACCTCTCCTTCACTTCTGGGAAGGGAGTTCCAAAGATTCAGAACCCTCAAAGAAAAATAATCCTTCTCATCTGTGTCTTTAATTGGAAACCCCTCATATTTCAAACTTCATCCCTTAGTTCTAGTCTCTCTCACAAAAAGAAGTATCTTTTCACTATCCACACAGTAAAGTCCCTCAGAATCTCTCATGTTTTAGTAAGTTAATGTTTTGGGTCCAGAAAAAAGTTCTGAGGAATAGTCACTTGACCTGAAACGTGGACTCTGATTTCTCTCCACAGATACTGCCAGATCTGCTGAGATTGTCCACCAATTTCTGTTTTTGTAGCAAATCTTCCTTTGTTTTATGTTCCATTCCGCTCACAATGAATGGCAAGATTCCATTTGCCTTCCAAATAACTTGCTGCACCTGCAAACCAACATTCTGCGATCCTTGCCCTAAGGCATCTCTCTACACCACAGAATACTGCAATCTCCATTTCAATAATATGCCATTTTTCTGTGCCAAAGTGGGCAATTTTTAGGGTGAATATCCATTATGCTCTCTCAAAAGACAAAATATCAATCCTGCGCAAAGCTCAAAAGCAAGAATACCTTTATCCCCTCAGGCAATTCAATTAACGTGAAGCTAAACACTAGCACAGTCTTGAAGCAGGGTCATAGGGAGAACATCCATGGTTCTTCTTCAGGTGAATCTCCTTCCTAGTAAAAAGTATGTTGTAGAGCTCTTGTTATTGGAAATTACTCCATTCCCACAGCTTTATTCGCTTTTCTCCACAAATTCCTTACATTCACCAGTTCTGGTCAGGCACATGTAATAAAGGACAGCACCTGTGATTGTGATCAAGCAATATCTGGAGTCGCGAGAAGGTTCTGCGAGGCGGGCCTTGTAACACTAACATACTGGAGGCATCGATGAATCGGGGATAAGGCTTTGAGTCATAGATGGGGAACCAGCAAAGGCTATGCGTAGACTAGGTGAAGAACCTAGGTTGTCTCAGTGGGTAGCACTCTGATTCAGCAGGTTATGACTTTTAAACCACACTCCAGGGCTTAAGCATGGCAATTAAAACTCCATACTCTCACATAACAGCAAGGGAGTGCCACACTGCCAGAGGTATCGCTTCTTGAGTAAATCACCAAATTGAGGCCTCCCCTGCTCTTTCATCTGACCATACGTGTACTATTTCAAAGAGGAGGGCAGTTATTGATTTTACTTGATCTGATTTATTGACGTATCTATTTTGTTGGACAATACAATGAAAAGAGTTGCATGGT
This sequence comes from Stegostoma tigrinum, assembly GCF_030684315.1. Taxonomy (NCBI): domain Eukaryota; kingdom Metazoa; phylum Chordata; class Chondrichthyes; order Orectolobiformes; family Stegostomatidae; genus Stegostoma; species Stegostoma tigrinum. The sequence goes on from NC_081381.1 coordinate 35,213,769, forward strand.
GTCGCCACTCTGCAGCGCCATCTTAAAGCACTGAAAAATAAACTAAAACATAGACTATAAAGGCAGAAAAATGAAGAAATAAAGAAAAAATGTTCAACTTTACAGCCCTTCTTGTTAAGTGTTCCACCATGGATTATTGGCCTCGTTATCAGCTACAAGCCCTCTTCACCATTCCACTGCCTCTGCAACGAAAGCCACCACTGTTCGGTCACATCTTTCCTCCATCAACACCCTCACCACTGCGAGTCATCACTGGACCTTTAGACTCCAGCCACTACCAATGCTGCCAAGCTATCAAACTGGCCAAAACTTAATTCTGCCTCTGCTTCAGGCCTACCTCAGCAATGCAGTCAATGCCGATGCTGCTGGGTTTAGCACTGAGCCCAAGGTTGCCTCCGCTGTCACCTCCATGAATCTATGCCAGATGCAAAAGCCACAAGGAACCCAAACTTGCCTCCGATGCCACTGCCATGAGTCAATGCAGCTGGGTCCAATCAATTCTGTGCTCCTGGGCCTATTCAATTCCATGCTGCTGGGCCCACTCGATTCCATGTTGCTGGGCCCACTCAATTCCATGCTGCTGGGCACACTCGATTCCATGCTGCTGGGCCCACTCGATTCCATGCTGCTGGGCCCACTCCATTTCATGCTGCTGGGCCCACTCGATTCCATGTTGCTGGGCCCACTCGATTCCATGTTGCTGGGCCCACTCGATTTCATGCTGCTGGGCCCACTCGATTCCATGCTGCTGGGCCCACTCGATTCCATGCTGCTGGGCCCACTCGATTCCATGCTGCTGGGCCCACTCCATTCCATGCTGCTGGGCCCACTCGATTCCATGCTGCTGGGCCCACTCCATTTCATGCTGCTGGGCCCACTCGATTCCATGTTGCTGGGCCCACTCGATTCCATGTTGCTGGGCCCACTCGATTTCATGCTGCTGGGCCCACTCGATTCCATGCTGCTGGGCCCACTCCATTCCATGCTGCTGGGCCCACTCGATTCCATGTTGCTGGGCCCACTCGATTCCATGTTGCTGGGCCCACTCGATTTCATGCTGCTGGGCCCACTCGATTCCATGTTGCTGGGCTCACTCGATTCCATGTTGCTGGGCCCACTCGATTCCATGTTGCTGGGCCCACTCGATTCCATGCTGCTGGGCCCACTCGATTCCATGCTGCTGGGCCCACTTCATTCCATGCTGCTGGGCCCACTCGATTCCATGTTGCTGGGCCCACTCGATTCCATGTTGCTGGGCCCATTCGATTCCATGCTGCTGGGCCCACTCGATTCCATGCTGCTGGGCCCACTCGATTTCATGCTGCTGGGCCCACTCAATTTCATGCTGCTGGGCCCACTCGATTCCATGTTGCTGGGCACACTCGATTCCATGTTGCTGGGCACACTCGATTCCATGCTGCTGGGCCCACTCAATTCCATGCTGCTGGGCGCATTCGATTCCGTGCTGCTGGGCCCACTCGATTCCATGCTGCTCGGCCCACTTGATTCCATGCTGATGGGCCCACTCGATTCCATGCTGCTGGGCCCACTTGATTTCATGCTGCTGGGCCCACTCGATTTCATGCTGCTGGGCCCACTCGATTCCATGTTGCTGGGCACACTCGATTCCATGCTGCTGGGCACACTCGATTCCATGCTGCTGGACACATTCAATTCCGTGCTGCTGGGCCCATTCGAGTCCATGATGCTGGGTCTAGTTGCTGCTGATGCCATTGCTGCATCTGAGCTCTTCAAAAATAAGCAAGTTAAAAAAAAGAAAAGAGAAAAAATGGAGAAGAAAGAAAGTAAAGAAACAAAAAGAAAAGTGGACATTCTCCTGGGTTCAGAAGCTCAACTCCACCACCATCTTGATGGTGTTCTGGCCAAATTTTATCTTTCACTCTATGTCCCAGAAACAATTTATCTGCTCGTAATCATACTGTTGTTTGTGGCAATTTACTGTGTCCAAAATAACTGCTGCGATTTCCTCATTATAACAATGACTAAAGTTACTGTCCCCTAGTTACAAAGGGCACAATATAAGTGCAAGGACTTTTTTAAAAGCACTGGCCAAGGTTACAATTCAGTGAGAAGCAAGAATTCCAATAATAACCTTCAATTTTGCTCAAAGACAGATCAGGCCCACCACTGCAACTAGCAGTGGATGAGAGAATGAACTGGGAGACATTGAGGCAGTGATGGGAACACAGAACATAGAACATAGAGCACTACAGCGCAGTACAGGCCCTTCGGACCCCGATGTTGCACCGACCTGTGAAACCAAACTCAAGCCCATCTAACCTACACTATTCCATTATCATCCATATGTTTATCCAATGACCATTTAAATGCCCTTAAACTTGGTGAGTCTACTACTGTTGCAGGCAGGGCATTCCGCCCCCTTACTACACTCTGAGTAAAGAGCGTACATCTGACATCTGTCCTATATCTATCACCCCTCAATTTAAAGCTATGTCCCCTCATGCTAGCCATCTCCATCCGAGGTAAAAGGCTCTCACTGTCCACCCTATCTAATCTCCTGATCGTCTTGTATGTCTCTCAGGAAGAAGAGAGAAAGACAGAACCAGAGTCCTGTTCAGACTTGGCTGCTCTCCAAGCATTCATGATCAGTATCTGAGGAGCTAATAGTCAGTCGCAGTGAGTGCTGCTGTTCACAATTGTTCTTGAAGATTCTTAATCAGGTTATCAGTAATACAGACTATGCTAAGTATAAAGAAGGAGGTTATGTCATTAATAAGTGGTAGGGTAATTCTCTCTGCAGTGTGCCAGTAAAAGTTATTTTTCAACATTCTGTGGAAAATTGAACTTAATAACGAACTGAGAATGCAATAGCATTTCCTTTGAGATGAAATGATTGTGCTAAGCACTGTCCAAAGGTAGTTTCAATGCTATTAAGGTAAATCCACATGTATCAAAGCAATGCTTTTTGAGACAGGGCTGTCACACACTAATTCACGAGTTAGGCTCCACATCTCAGAGACTAGCTCCTGTGTCTGGGAGATGAGGGAGAACACTTCAGAGAAAGGTGTTTGTGGGCCACTGTGTCCCAGGCTGCAGAGCCTTCAAGATTTTCTGTGGCTGATAATTGGGGAGGGACAATCATTGTAGACACTTCAGGTATTACTGAGGCCAAGATGGAGTCTTCAGCTGAAACAGCTGTTTCGTTTACATTTAGTTGAAGGACTCATCTTAGTTTTTTAAAAAAAGAAATTCATTCACAGGATGAAGGCATGACCGGCTAGGCCACATTAATTGACAAGATTCAACCACATTGCTGTGGGTCTGGAGTCAGCTTCTCCCTTGACAATGGATTCATCGTTAGATGATTAACCACACATTTTTACTGAATTGAAATCAAATTCCACCATCTGCCATGGTCCCCAGGACATTATCTGGGTCTCTGGATTAACAGGCCAGCTACAATACCACTAGGCCACCACCTCTCTATGTAGTAAATGGTTTTGCAGAAGCTCATTAAAAGTCCCATTTCCACTCAGATGCCTGCTAGCCTCACTAAGGAAGCTACAGAATATTTTGGCAGCTGAAGCCTTAGCTAACACTCTGCCCTAACAGCAGCAAGCTATATAGGAGTAAATAGAGCACTGGCAGTGATTTCAAGCACCTCTCCAAGGAATCCTCACCATTTCATGTTCTCTGGCTGCACTAGCTGGGATGAGGATCACTGAAAACAACAGAAGACTTTCCTGGACTCTTCATCAAAGGGTTATCAATATCCGTGTCATAATCACTGTGGAATTCACCCAAAGTGACTAAAAACGGCAGCTCTACATTGTTAGGATTCACCGTGAGGCAGGGAGTGCTTAGATGTCAATGGGGTCTCATCAGCTGTTGTCATTAGTTAGAATGAGGAATAGGAGGAGGACATGAGGTCACAGATAGCACTGTCACCCCCCAGGTGCTGCAGGAAACAGTGTTGGCCAAAGAAGGAAGGCAACATGTTCTCTGTACCTCGCACATACAGCCCATATTCACCCCATCCATATCCCCCAACCTCTCTTGTGGGTACAGGTCACAAATTATGTGCAGAAGGGAGCCATTCTGCTCGTTGTGTTCATGCTAGCTCTCCAAATGGCTATCATGGCTTGGTGCTGTTCCTTTTTCCTATTACCTTGTACATTGGTAGAATTTCAGATAATGGTCTGTGATGGACTGTGGAAGTATGTATTAAATTTTGATAAGGAATAATGAAAAATAGAGTTTGAAAGATGATCAAAAACTGATATTGGAACTAATTTTGACACTGTTATTTGCAGAGTAGTGGGAAATTCTAAGTCTATCTGAAACCAGAAACTGTTGTTACATTCCCATGTAGCTTAGATATGCAGGTGAAGTGGATTGGCCATTCTAAATTGCCGAGAACCATGGGAAATGCAGGGTTATGGGGAAAGGATAGGGGGATGGGTCTGGGTGGGATGTTCCTCAGAGGGTTGGTGTGGACTTGTTTGGCCTAATGACATGTTTCCACACTGTGGGGATTCTATGATATGATTCTATGATTGTTTCTGATCAAATAATCATCCGATGTTCTCCAGAATATCCGAATACACTGCACTTGTTCCAGCCTCCACCACCTCCTCTGGCAGCTGATTCCATACACACACCACCCACTGTGTGAAGAATTTGCCCCTTAGGTCCCTCTTATGTATTTCCCCTCCCACTTTAAATCTATGCCCACTAGTTTTGGACATCTCTACCCTGGAAAAAGGACCTTGGCTGTTCAGCCTATCCATGACCTTCATGATTTTATAGTCTTTCTTAATGTCACCCCTTAGCCTCTGATGCTCCAGAGAAAAAGTGCCCCAGTCTAGTCAGCCTCTCCCTATAGCTCAAAGCCTCCAACCCTGGCAAATTCTTCCAGGCAATGTAACCCATGACCTGGCAACATGCTGTGTGAAATAACTCCTTATTCCATTGCATTTGCTTCTTTTGCAAATCACTTTATGCCTGTGCTATCTTGTTCTCTGTTTCTCTGTATCTAGCTCCCATTGTCCTCTGGGCCACCTCCACCACAAATTCCAGTGCCACATCAAGAACATTTGCATCCTCCCCTCCAGCCCCTGAGCCATTCTGCATAAGATGCCCACTTTCACTGTTCCATAAAAATTGCACAAATCAGCCCTTGATTGTAAAATCTGCTGGTCTCTGGTTTAACATGTCCAAATTGTGGTAATCAGCCATTGGAACCAATGTGGTGTGGCAAAATTGGACTTTTGAACAGGCAAGCCACATTGACTCTGTACCGTTTAGCAGCTGTTCTAGCCTCTTGGCCAAAGTACAATCTGAAGAATTTGGAATATGAATTTTATTTTAAGGGAGTGGGATATGGCAAAGTGAAGGCTGTGGAGAAAGAGCCAGCATCTACAGGCATGTTCAAATACACCACGCACCCACACTACGCACATTTATTCCAGTACATTTTAGCCAATGGGTGTAATGGTAATTACCCAATCCATTGAAATCAATGAGTATGTCCTGCTGCTCTTAAACCCTCAATAGACTGTTAGCTCTAATAGCAACGCCTGTTGTTACTGTCTAGTTCAGGCTCTAATCTCTTCATGAACTGACCCAAGTAAAAAGGAAGTCATTTGTTCAGCTAAGTATGGGCAAAACCACAGGAGATTCACAGTCTGAGTCGTAATCTAATGCACACCTCTGACACCTCAGATATCGGACTGTCAAAAGCATTAACAGAAAAAAGTCAATCATTTTATGCTAGTTTTTCTGACAGTGATAACCTAACCTCTTGCACACACCCTAAAAGTGGAGGGCATTTAAAAATGTTAGCACACTAAAGAAGTTACTGTCAACAATTGTTGTTGACAGTACTGACATACACACATACTGATGACAGTGCCTGCTAACTTCATAGAATTCCTACAGTGGGGAAGCAGGCCATTTGGCCCATCGAGCCCACACCAACCCTCTGAAGAGCTTCCGGCCAACCACATCCCCAGCCCTGTATTCCTCCCAAAGCCAATCCACCTACCTACACCTCCCTGGACACTATGGGCAATTTAGCATGACCAATTCATCTAGCCTGCGCATTTTTGTACTGTGGGAGGATACCCACACAGACATGGGGAGAACATGCAACCTCCACACGGACAGACACCCAAAGGTGGAATCGAAGCTAGATTCCTGGCGCTGCTAAACCCACTGAGGCACCATGTCACCCCATCTGGGGCTAACTTTACCAAGTTATCCATGGACAGCATCTGAAAGTAGTTTTAAAGAATAAGTGTCGAAGAGAAAGAACCAATGTGGTGACTAAGCAAGGTAACCATACTGTGCACCCCAGCATAACGTCCCAAATCCCCAACCAAGCCAGGAACTCAGGAACAACGTTGTGAAACTTCCTGCAGAGTAGTTTTGACACTGAAGTTGTAGTCATCTTGGTGGTGTATCAGACCTTTCGGAAGCAAGGTGTCTGAGCTAATGGGGGGGCAGTTGAGAAAGGACATTGAAAGTCAAGTGCAAGCCCTCAGATGTGCATGCCCAGTGGGCAGCAATCATTACAAGCAATGGCCATGTGGAACTCAGGTTTTTTGGAATGTGAAAGTGGCTGATGTGATGTGAGCGGAAATGGGAACCGAGAATGTGGCAACATCATCCAGACAAAATCCATGGAATCAGAACCATGCTGGTTCAGACTGATGTGTATTCCTGTAAATATTGTCTCACTGTTCATGTCCCTTTGACTTTGCTGTAACAGTAGGAAGTGAAGCACAAGCTAATATAGCGAAAAGGAGTGAACCAGGCAAAAACACCAGCAATGGCAGCCAGAGGAATTGGATTCACTTTGTGCAGAAAAAAAAAGTCACTGGCACAGTTATGACCAATTCTTTACACACACACACACACACACACACACACACACACACACACACACACACACACACACATAAAAGTCACCAAAATCACCATAGAGATAACATTAGATCATTCCTCATTATTTCTAAGGAGGTTCTATGCGAGAATTGTCTCAAACTGTATTAAGGTAATAAGAGCTGTGTTGAATCAAAGGACATAGTACAGACTAGAAGACCGGACTTTCTGAATGTATTGGAATATTTGTTAAGGCCCAATTAAATTTAAGTCACAACCCACAAAGACTAGGTCACACTTTCTCGAATGAAAGAGGATTTACCCATCTCTTCTTGACATTAAACAACATTACCATCATCGAATGGCTGATCAACAAGATCCTAGGGTCACAGAAATGTAACTGGAGCAGGCATGTATATATTGTAGCTGGAAGAGCAGCTCAAATACACTGGATGGAATTTTAACCTTGGTACACTTTTCCTGAGGACAGAACATGAGGTGGGAGCCACTTCTGCTCTCTTGTTATTTTTGTATTTCCCACAGGTTAAGGTACCAACGGAGGCATGGTGGGGGGATGGTTTCAGAGGTGGAACCCATCAACAACTGACAATGTAACAGATACAGGTGAGCTACAAAAGAGCCTCCTGGTTAAACTGAGCGGCAGCTTATCATCGTCACCATGTTCCTGCACAACTCCTTTTCCATTAACATCAGACTTATTCAGAATCAAAAAATAGCACAGGGGATTTTCATATTGAACTTCCCCTTGTAAGTATCTCACATTACATTAGTTTCACTTTATTCATGTATGCATCATCATTAATTATTGAGACTACCTGGTCAGAAAGCCAAATGCATAGGCACGCCTCATGGTTGGCACACATTGATGGTTCATGGGGAGTTAGGGAAATGTCTATTGTAGAAGAAGCAATGCTGTATTTTTGCATTCTCTCTTTATGCAATGCCCATGTTAGAATCCAGTATCATATTCGCATCTCTAAGGGGTGCGGTTGTACTGGTCGCTAGTTCTCCCTTCCATGCATTGTAAAGGATATTGTCTGAGGTCACTTCATAATCGAAATGTTGAAGGTGGTCCAAGTTCTGTAAAGATTCTGGTAGCCAACAACCTGCAATGGACCCTTAAATACACGTAACGATGTCACTCTGTTCTCATTTTCTTGTTATGATTGACTGTTAATCCCACCACCCACAAGCTCACCCAGGATGTCAGGTCCTTCTCATTTCATTCCTTCATGCCTGCAACCTCACTCAACAGCACCTCCCCATCCTCCCATTTCCTCACTCTCCCTTTCTGGCCCAAAATGTGAAAAAAGCTGTCATTCTCCTGATGTAACACCACCCCCTGCCTCAAGATACAGAGTTAAACAAGGAAAGCTACTGAGCTTAGGAAACTATGCAAAGCCAACTGCTACATGGCACCTTTAAAGAACATGTACCGTGAGATTCACGTGCATTACTCATTTTACTGTGAAATTTGGACATCGTGAAAAATGTTTTAAATAAAGTATTCACAGCACAAAAAATGTATTACATGTTGTCACCTACGATAGGATGGCAGACACCTGACATAGCACAAACACACCTCTACCTCTCAACTCCCTACCAGAAAACCAGCATTTCATCTAACTCGGTGAACCCGCATGCCATATTTCCTACTCTTGCAGACTTCATAATATTGCGAGCCCCATCATCAGGTATTTTGTGGTAAATCATTCACTTCCTAAGCTCTCAAAGCCTGGTCATCATCTACAAGGCACAGTATAGGAACATAATGTAACACCCTTCTCTTGTTTGGATGGCTGCAGCTCTAACAGCACACCAAAAGCTCAACAGGACACTAAAATCTCAACACTGTCAAGAGTGAGTGACACACCATCCACAAGTTTAAACATTTATTCCTTTCATCATTGATGTGCAGTGATGGCAGGCTGTACTGTCCAGAGGTGCTTTGCAACATCTCGCTAAAGATGATCTTTTCAATCCTGAGGCCTGTAACATCTGGAAGGGCAAGAACAGAACTCACTCCTTAGCAGCATTATAAAGAAAAAGTAAATAAAGTTGCCATTGCCCCACTTTCTCATCAGAGAGTGATGACTGGTGGTGGTTTAGTCTGAGGGTAACCACACCTCAGGGATGTTCAAAAAGGTGGAAGTTTCATGGCGACCTAAGCTGGTACAGGAATTGAACTGTTAGCATCACTATACATTAAAAACCAGCCAACCATCCAACTGAGCTAGCCAGCCCTGAGCAGCATTACAAAGCTACATAGATTGCAGCAGTTCTAAAAAGCTGCTCACCACTACCATTTTGCTTTAGGAAGGGGGAGTGTTGAAGATATTTAGGGATGGGCAATAAATGCTGCCCCATTCAGCAAAATCCAAATCCACAAATAATTGTTTTTACACTGTATGGCAATAGAGCAGAGGTTTCACAGCTGAGACAGAGGTGACCTTGCCAAGCACTGGCAGTGCTACCTTTGCATTGTTCAACGTGGCTGCTGGTATCTTTGCCGCAGATGGTAAAGCTGTGCCCTGTTGACCTAAAGCAAGTTGCAGCAGTCATCCTCTGTCATTGGCAGAGAAAACAGCATACGCTTGCAGATGGTCAGAAGCCTCTTAATCTTGCTGGCGTGCCTTCTTTCATCCTGTAACGTCTCAACCATGAAGTATGAGGCACTTTAAAAACAAACTTACCACACGAATGGAATAAAATGCTCCCTAAAAACTGGTTTGAATAGCAAATATAAAGGTGACAAAGAAAGCAGCCTATTACAATTATACTGTAAACATTGCAAGTAAAAGCAATCAACTTTTCTCATTTCTATTCCAAATGGTCATACAAGGAGAGCAGAGCAAACCTTGCACAAATGCCACTGAGTTGTTCATTCAATTGTTTTTGCATTAAATTTGCATTTGTAATAAGAAAATAAAATAGGCTCAGGTCCCTCAGCTCAGTAGAGGCAGAAGATGCTTGAGCTGCAGCCTCAACTGAAGTTGTTTCCAGCAAATGCTTTCCAAATGCAACATCTCTTCTTCAGCTGAGCTGCTCCATGTGGCAGAGAGTTCTACATTCTCACTGCACTCAGAGCCAAGGGCTTCTCTTGATTTCCTTTTCGGTTTTAGTAGTGACTCTTTTATACCCATGACTTTTAGTTTTGAATTCTTTCCCACCCACACACAATATAATGACTGTTAATAAGTCACCCCCATGTTTCATTTTCATAGATATTGTCCCATACCAATGCTTGATCTTTCCTGCTAGAAGTTAAGGTGAACTGTATAATCTCATGCAGTGGTAGATCTTATACTTTGGTACAATAAGTGCTGTAATGTATAGAGCATGAATAAAGAACTGAAATTATTTCACTACAAACACATGGGTGCATGAATTGGAAGGGTTTAGAGAGATACGGGACAAATGCTGGCAAACGGGAATAGGTCACATTGGGATGCCTGGTTGGCGTGGATGAGTTGGACTGAAAGGTCTGCTTCCATTCTACATAACTCTATGACAGCCAGAATGCTGGTAGAGTAGAGCAGACAAGGCAAATGAATTGAATGCTATGGGAACAAGGACAAATTAGGCCTTAGATTACAGGGAGACCAGACCATAATGAATAACTCCATTCTATACCAACTTCATCTCAAGCCACCTTGGTGAATTCATTTAGGATTTTAATTAGATCGATTTCAGCAGTGTGCTGAATTCCTTCTTTTTTGTCATATGTAATTTGTGCAATAGCAGTCAGTGTTGCAATTGTCAGGGAACAGGTAGTTCCAAATAATTACTACATTTAACTGTTCCAAAATATTACTTACATTTAATTTTAACTAGAAAGATGAATGCAACATGCCAGGTTTCACTCAAAACATAGGTCATTAAAGATGCTGAAAATGACTGTGAAGCTGTACTCTTGAGGAGACAGCCCAAAGGTTCTGTGCAGGTAGGCACTAGAAGAAATTCTAGGGCCCAGTCAGTGTATAATGACTTATTTTTAGTTAGGACTCAGTGATAACTCAATCGTGGTCAGAAATCAGGAATAAATTACATAGGGGATAGCAAGTGCATAATTAATGTTTTAGTTCAGTTGAAAGTGGAGACTGAAAGCCCACAAGCAATAATTGTTTGGTGCAACTATGCAAAGTTAGAGCTTAAAAAAGCTTAGCACGTGCTTTGTGAAACTAACTGCTTGTAAAAAGTTGGGATTGTGTCTATGAGCAAGTACTGAAGCACAGTTTCCAGAGTTCAGGTGAGCGTAGACCCTAGACAAAACGATCAATCACTAAAATGTGAGCAGTTGTTCAGATGTTTCCTAACAAAGTGATTTTAGGGGGAGTTTCAAGGACAAATCATCGAAAGTGATCACTTGGAATCTCTAGTGGGATTTTAATGGGATTTGATGATCCCAAAGTTGTACTAATGTCAGATGGTGGGGAAGGAGGTTTTTCTGAGTAATCCATGGGATCTGCCTTGATGATAATTGTGATTTGAATTGTTTTTCAGTTTTCATGTTATTCATATTTACCTCGTGTTAATTTGGGATGTTGGAAGATAAGTTATATCTGCCTCAGCACAGCCTAAGCGTTTTTTGTCAATAATCTTAATTTGTGTAGGTTTTATTTGTAATAAGTAAATATTCTTTACTTACTGAAGAAACTTGGCTGAATAGCATCTAATATTGAACATGACAGTAGTCAGCACTGCAGCCTCACAGCACCAGGGACCTGGGTTCAATTCCAGCCTCGGGTGACTGTCTGTGTGGAGTTTGTACATTCTCCACATGCCCATTTGGGTTTCCACTGAGTGCTCTGGTTTCCTCCCATAGTACAAAGATGTGCAGGTTAGGTGGATTGGCCATGCTAAATTTCTCCGTAATGTCCAAGAATGTGCAGGCTAGGTGGTTAGCCATGGGAAACACAGAGTTACAAGGATAGGGTAGGGGGAGTGGGTCTGGGTGAGATGCTCTTAGGAGGGTCGGGGTGTGGACTCCATGGGCTGAATGGCCTGCTTCCACACTGTTGGGATTCTATAATTCTATGGTACAGTTTAAAACCTGTATAACCGGTCAGATCACCAAGCAGGTAAAATTTAAAATTAGTCTGCAGACGAGCATACTAAACAGGAATCAGTGCATCCTTCTAATCTATTCACAATAGTGTTTGTGTTCAGTTGAATACAATCCTCATCTTCCTTCAGAGAAAGGTTAAAACTCAATAAAAAGCTTTCTAAGAATTTACAAATCACTTATCGGGCTTGGGTTATACAATTGAAAGAATTGTCACTAAATGTTGTTGCCGTTGTAGAAACCAGGCCGATCAGCGCGTTTTCATGTTCTTACTTTCCCAGTGGAGCAAACTGTGTACTGCAATGCTCTGAGCAGGGAATCCCACTCAACAGGAGCACAATGTGGATTCGATTTGAGCACGGGTCCTTGTTGTGAGCATAGAAGTGCTGAAAACGCCCCATAGGAAAATATACAGACTCATCAATATGTTGCTTGGATGTCAGATCATAAGGGATGCAGAATAAGACTCATAAGTTTAGTTTTAGTGACAGGAAGGGGACTGGAATTAAAAAGTATTTGAGAGCATCTACAGGCAAAAAATATCACAAAATAGTCAGCGTGGATTCTGACTCCATGTTTAAATGACCTCATGGAATTCTTTCAGAAGGGTACACAAAGGTAATTCAGTAGACGTTAGCTTCTTGGATTGTGAAAGGCTGTTGATAATTTAGGGGAGGTACGGTGGCTCAGTGGTTAGCACTGCTACCTCACAGTGCCAAGGACCTGGGCTCGATTCCACCCTCGGACAACTGTCTGTGTGGAGTTTGCACGTTCTCCTTGTGTCTGCATGGGTTTGCTCTGGTTTCCTCCCACTGCCCAAAAATGTACAGGCTAGCTGGATTGGCCATGGAAAATTGCCCATGGTTTTGAGGGATGTGTAGATGAGGTGGGTTATAGGGGGATGGGTCTGGGTGGAATGCTTTGAGAGTTGGTGTGGACTTATTGGGCCTAAGGGCTTGTTTCCACACTGTAGGGATTCTATGAAGTGAAATGACTGCACCGAGGCCGCTATCCCCTTCACCAAAACATCCTTTGCTTCCATGTAGACAGTACACTTGCTGTGGCTAGCTGGGCAGCCAGCTCAGAGTCACTACCTTAAGTCAGGAGGTTTTTTGAATCCCCTGTTTATACCTGTCAGCAAGGGCTCCCTGATTGACCCAGGTTAACATAATCAATAAGATCCACCTGGTTTCAATCACAGCAATAAATTACCACATGTTAGTCCCTTGCACTGAGTTGGGGCAAACCTCTGAGCTGATTGCAAATTGATTTTTTACAAAAAAATCAGCAAGCAGAGAGGAGAGCCTTTGGATATTTATTCAGATTGTAGAAAAGTAAAATTTGGTGCTCCATAAGAATGTCATATGGCTATAGCACGAAATCAGCTGTGTGGCATGGCTGTCTGTTTCGTCCCTGGGGTAGAAAAACACTGCTGTGTAATTTCTTAATATGGTGTGCTCGACAGTGTTGTCCATCTTGTCTGGCTGAAAGGTTATACTCCAATTCCTTCTCTACCTAAGCTTGATCTGATTTGTACAAACAGATCTTGTCACTTTTCAAGCTGGCTCTATTAATCAAATTAAATCGTAAATTCTCTATAAGTTTTGATCATTTACTTCAGGAAAGGTCTCCAGACAGTATTGGTGAAATGTTTCAGGTTTCATTGCATTCTTTTTCTCACATTGATTGCTTCTCTAAACATTTTTCCTCCAAGGTGATGGGACAGAGATCTATAACAGCCCCATACCTTCTATTACTTCAGCCAATAGCTGTTCCTTGTGTGATCTTTGATAACCACCAGAGAGGGCTGGCAGAGCCTAGGTTTAACTTTTTATCTGAGAGACGGCACTTCCAACAGCACTCACACAGTAATGCATTGGAGTGCAAGCCTTTGGACCTAATTCCTAGGGATGGACTTGAACAGACAAAAAACTGCCTGACCTAGAGGCATGAGTGCTACCAATGAAATCACAGCATCCATAAATGAGCACATCATCCACTGTTGCTTTCAATCCAGTAATATCACTGACTATCTGATGTTCTTTGTGTTGATGTCCTTCAAGAGCAGTGGAATTAGCCAATATCATAGATAACATAGAACATAGAACATAGAACAGTACAGCACAGAACAGGCCCTTCAGCCCACAATGTTGTGCCGACCATTGATCCTCATGTATGCACCCTCAAATTTCTGTGACCATATGCATGTCCAGCAGTCTCTTAAATGACCCCAATGACCTTGCTTCCACAGCTGCTGCTGGCAACGCATTCCATGCTCTCACAACTCTCTGTGTAAAGAACCCGCCGCTGACATCCCCTCTATACTTTCCTCCAACCAGCTTAAAACTATGACCCCTCGTGCTAGCCATTTCTGCCCTGGGAAATAGTCTCTGGCTATCAACTCTATCTATGCCTCTCATTATCTTGTATACCTCAATTAGGTCCCCTCTCCTCCTCCTTTTCTCCAATGAAAAGAGACCGAGCTCAGTCAACCTCTCTTCATAAGATAAGCCTTCCAGTCCAGGCAGCATCCTGGTAAAACTCCTCTGAACCCTCTCCAAAGCATCCACATCTTTCCTATAATACGGCGACCAGAACTGGACGCAGTATTCCAAGTGAGGTCTAACCAAAGTTTTATAGAGCTGCAACAAGATCTCATGACTCTTAAACTCAATCCCCCTGCTAATGAAAGCCAAAACACCATATGCTTTCTTAACAACCCTGTCCACTTGGGTGGCCATTTTAAGGGATCTATGTATCTGCACACCAAGATCCCTCTGTTCCTCCACACTGCCAAGAATCCTATCCTTAATCCTGTACTCAGCTTTCAAATTCGACCTTCCAAAATGCATCACCTCACATTTATCCAGGTTGAACTCCATCTGCCACCTCTCAGCCCATCTCTGCATCCTGTCAATGTCCCGCTGCAGCCTACAACAGCCCTCTATACTGTCAACGACACCTCCAACCTTTGTGTCATCTGCAAACTTGCTGACCTATCCTTCAATCCCCTCATCCAAGTCATTAATAAAAATTACAAACAGTAGAGGCCCAAGGACAGAGCTCTGTGGAACCTCACTCACCACTGACTTCCAGGCAGAATATTTTCCTTCTACTACCACTCGCTGTCTTCTGTTGGCCAGCCAATTCTGTATCCAGGCAGCTAAGTTCCCCTGTATCCCATTCCTCCTGACCTTCTGAATGAGCCTACCATGGGGAACCTTATCAAATGCCTTACTGAAGTCCATATACACCACATCCACAGCTTGACCCTCATCAACTTTTCTAGTCACATCCTCAAAGAACTCGATAAGGTTTGTGAGGCATGACCTGCCCCTCACAAAGCTGTGTTGACTGCGTTCATCTGTATGTTGTGAAAAGCATCCAGAATGTAGTTAGAAAGCTGGAGCTTTCATCCAGCTATACTTCACAGTAACCATCCCTCACACCTAAGGTGGTGAAGACTTTGCAATTTTTGTCCTTCAATGGTTAGCATGAGGTAGTGTGATTTCTTCAGGGCTTTATATAAATTCTTTGATTCAATACATTCTCTCTACTTTTCACTGCTCACTTCACTTCTCACATGCTGTTAACCATTCTGCAGTTGTCACTTTTTGATTACCTTCATCTTTGCCAAATCTCCATCTCATCTTTCAGGCTGGCCTTGACGGCAGCTGGAACTTTCCTCAACAAATGTTAAATTGGGTTTACTGTCTCTCCCACTTCAAAATGATATTATCCTGGATGACATCCCGACCGGTCACCACATCTTTATACTCACCTATAAAGTGTTCCACAGTCAATATTTTAGTGTGCTGCTGCACATTTCAAATCTCTTTTGGCATGTTGAGGACTATTAGTTCAAGCTTTAGTGTTGCACCAGCAGAAATGAGTGATATTTGCTTAACATCAATGACCTGGAACTCCAGATTCTCAGCCGTGTTATTGCAACGGACTCATAAAATAATTTGTTCTTCTGGCACAAGTATGGTGTCACCGCATAAGCCGACTTCAAGGGCTTCATTTTTGGATTGCCATTTGAGGTACTTTGTATCGATCTGCTCTAGAGTTTATCTGGCACTTTGTATTTGCCTGATGTTCTCCTTACAGTGCTCATTGTAACATTCGCAAACCATGTCTTACTGTTTGACTTGACTGAACCAACCTGTTGTGAGATGTGTAGTAATTTGTCAGAATCTTCAGCCACCACTATGCTTGTTAATAGAATCCCTACAGTGTGGAAGTAGGCCATTTGGTCCATTGAGCCCATACCAACTGAAGAGTATCCCACGCAGACCCACACGCCATTCCTGTAACCTCGCATTTCCCATTTAGATATACACTTGCATGCAGAATAATTTAGCTTCTCGCAACGAGAACACTGGTTTGTCCATGCTGGCCATGTTTTCTTTTTTACATGTTGTTTTCCACAGTGTTTGCATCCTGGCCTTTGTCTGCATTTGCTCCGTCCTGGGTACCTGAAGTATCTGTTAACAGAATGGTTTATCCTTCCATGGATATGCCCGAGTCCTTGATTCAAACTTTGGCACTTCTGCAAAGATGAATTCTTATCCTGAGCATAAGTTTGTCTTCTCTCAATAAGAATGCTTTCACTCCTGTCTCATTAGCTCATCTTTTAATTGTGCATATTCACAAGTTTTTGCAAGCTGAGTTAACGATGCTATGTATTGATCAATGGGCTTTTTTATACTTCATTCCATCGTATTGAATACATGATGTTCACTCGTTGTTCGCCAGTTGTGTGATCTTCCTGCTCTTCAGAGAGTTTTAAAGTGGAATATATTTTGAAACAGCCTCTTCCGAACAGTGATATAAATGTATGGATTGACTGTGAGTGGCTTGCTCAACAAAACCCATTGCTATTGCATAGTTTTATTATTCATGGAAGAATTCCCAGTTTTATCTCAAATCCGCAGTCATTTGAACACAAGCTGGTAGAGGAATGCTTCAGCCATTTTTTCTTAAGCAGCATTTCTTTTTTAAACAGAAGTTCACATTTTTATGTCAGCTCCAGATACTCTCCACTTCCAGCAACATGTTTCATGTGTAGACTGAGCAACACTGTGTTCAAACTAAGGTCTTTACTGGAGTGAAGCTCAGGTGTCCTCCTAAGCCTGCACGCTTCACGGTAGAGGCCACGTGACTACTGAGCACGGCAGAAGATAGACTAGTGCAGTCAGGCAACTAAAAGCAAGAAGCTGCTCTGCTCTTTTGCCCTGCCCTAACCAGTCCAAGTTGCTGAGGTTGGTTGAATTTGGCCCTCTTCCATTCACTGAAAATAGCAAGATCAGAATGAATCATCAACAAAATCTGGATATTTCTAATCTGTAAAGCTCAACTCTCGACTAAGCAGTTCATTTTTTTTAGGTTTCTGTTATAATGATGTTTTAGCTTGGGGAGTAGCCTATTGATATTATCACTGGACTGTCAATCCAATGAACCAGGTAATTTTCTTGGGGCTTGGGTTCAAATCTTGCCATGGCAGATGGTGGAATTGGAATTCAGTTCAAAAAAGTCTGGAATTAATAGTTTAATGATGAAACCGTCATCAATTTTTGGAAATATCCATCTGGTTTACTAGTGTCCTTTAGGGAAGGAAAGTACCATCCCTACCTGATCTGGCCTACGTGTGACTCCAGACCCACAGCAATGTAGTTGACTCTTAACTGTCCTCTGGACAATTAGGGTTGGGCAATAAATGCTGCCTAGCCAGTGATGCCGTCAACCCATGAATGAATTAAATCCAATGATAAACAATTATTTCACTATGTAAACATTTACATTAAATATGGGGTATGATCAATGATTATATGTCTGGTTTGCTGTCTGTGAGAATATGTCAATGTTATTACTTATTCCATCTTGTTGATGTTATGCAGCTGAAGGCTTGGACGTACCTTCTTTTAGATTTTAAACTGTTTTGGTCAAAGAAATGACCGTGCTGGAGAGATTGCCGGATGTTTGTGGGTAGTTGTCTCTAAGTTCAGCAGCAAGTGCCACTGCCTCAGTTTCTGTAACTTGTACATTATGTCACTGCAGCTTCCTATCTCTAATAAATTCTTCCCTCCTCTCCCATCCTCCCTGTGCTGACAGCAAGCCTGGAGACACCCTAATCTGCTCAAATTCCATTTCCCACTTGACCTCGGAACTCTGCAAATCTATCAGATTTTTCCTGTCCTCTTGCGTTGCACAAGTGTTTATGTGTCCAGGGTCTGGGCCACTGAACAGAATAAAGGGGTCACAACTTAAACTAGGGCTTGGCCATTCAAGGGTGAGTGAGCATCAGTCAATAGATATTTCATTTATTGAAAAGTCATCATGGCAGCAGGTGCCAAATTGTGATAATGATACAAATAAAGCAAGCAATTTCAAGTTATAATTTATTTTTGGATAAAATGAAAATAAGGTATGAAATAATAACTAATTGCACAATCATGAACGTAGCAGTGTATTGTGAAGATGCTGAGACTTTAAGAAGTTATTTAGCCTTATTTTTAAGAGAGGGTGCAAAGCACAGACACTGAGCAGTCTACTAGAACACCTACAATAAACAATCTGGGAGGCCTTGGATTTTGTTTTAACAGCCTGAATGTATCTGGCCGGCTCTCACAGATCAGGATTTCTGGATTTTTAGGTTTAGCTTTAAGCAGAAACTATTTAGGGTCTGACTAGATTTGGAAGCTTCAGTGAATGTCTCCTGGTTGCTACTCTCTCCAAAATTTCTTCTGATGCTTTTTTTCTCTCTTGAATAGGAGAACAACATGTGAGAATCTGCGGCTGAAATTTCTTTTTTGCCGAAAGATGTGTTAATGGGATGTTGGTATATTGGAACAGTCAATAGCGTAATGTATCTATTGTTTTGTTAAGTTTTCTAATTGTGTTAGTTATTCCAAATTCCTTTTTCTTTTGGTTGTATTTTAGCTACAGTTTTGAATAAATTGTGTTTTGCCTAATGTCGAGCAGTTTGACTAATCGCATTGTGTGTGGAACACAGCACTTCACATTTGCCTTTAAAATTAAGAAAAAGGTGGGTTTAGGCTACCTTCTTAAATATTTTGATGATGTCTGATCTGGGCCATAACAGTACAAACTGACTGATGAAGCACACTTAAGGAACTAAATAGTTGACTCTTGTTTCTCATTACTTCATATATCATCTATTCTGCACAATGCTGAGATAGCAGGTGAAGGAGGGACTGTGGGTGGTGGTTATCTGTACCTTGAGCTTTGAATTTTTACTCTCATTTCATTGGAGAAAAGGAGGAGGAGAGGGGACCTAATTGAGGTATACAAGATAATGAGAGGCATAGATAGAGTCGATAGCCAGAGACTATTTCCCAGGGCAGAAATGGCTAGCACGAGGGGTCATAGTTTTAAGCTGGTTGGTGGAAAGTATAGAGGGGATGTCAGAGGCAGGTTCTTTACGCAGAGAGTTGTGAGAGCATGGAATGCGTTGCCAGCAGCAGTTGTGGAAGCAAGGTCATTGGGGTCATTTAAGAGACTGCTGGACATGTATATGGTCTCAGAAATTTGAGGGTGCATACATGAGGATCAATGGTCGGCACAACATTGTGGGCTGAAGGGCCTGTTCTGTGCTGTACTGTTCTATGTTCTATGTTCTATGTTCTATGTTCTATTTGTCAATAAAAAGAAAACAGCATTGGCTTGATGGATTGCTGCACACTGATGTACTATTGCAGGCTTGGATCAGTAGTTTTGTGAATGGAAGTTGTGATTTTGCAGCATGTAATGGCTTTCTGAGATGCCGTTTCCCCTGGACTGAGATTGATTTTATTCCTCATGTCAATGGACAGATCACTGTGCTTTTGAATTCAACAGCCTAGATGTGAACTCAGCCACATCTCTGTGATCTGAAACTACACTACTCCCACAAACCCAAGCAACATCCTCAAGTTAACTGCACATGAATCTGTCCTTGACACAGTAAATGGATGGGGACAGCAGCAATGAAAAGGCTGAAAGTCTGCTTTATCCTGGCACAGTTCCTGAAGTGAACTTTTTTTTATCTTCTGAATCATTCTTCAGAGAAAATTTAATGGTTCCAACACTTTTAAAAGCTTTGTATCGCTACAACTATTCCCATCCTTACAGAATCCCATCAGGTATGAAAGCAGTTCTGTGTTTTGTTTGAAAAGTTAATGGAAGGAAGAGGAGAGGGAGAAGTGAGAGGTGATTATGTTTGGCATTAGAGGCTTTGGCAATAAAATCAAAATTGTCACATTGATAGAAATGCATCAAATTTATGAAAAGCACTCGTACCGACCAGCTTATATCGATCTTATGAATAGTAATCTGCATCACCTTGCTCTGTTGCTTGCTTCAATGTTTCAGGCGAAAAGCCAAAAATTATGAGAAGTGCCTGAACTAATGAAACCGTTGTGTTCCAAGTTATTCATGTGGAAATGGGTATTTGGCACAAATACCGAGATGAAACTTTCTATTGATCCCAGTCACGGCTGCAGAATGTTTGCCCCACAGTGTTCAAGCTACAAAGGTTTCTGTGCCTGGGGGGAGGCAGAGGGAGTGTGAGCTGGAGAGATCGCCATTTTGCTTACTCAGCTAATTTTCACTTCCTGGACCAATTTTAGCTTTCCCGTTTGATGGCTGAAGTTGTCTGCTTAATGTTCAGAGTTGGGCAGGTGGCTATCTTTAACAGTGCATTAAAATTCTTTGTCACTCCTACGACGCTGCTTTCCTCCCACATAACCTCCTTAACCCCACACCAAGCAGCATCCACCCCTGCCAATGACAAAATCATCTGGATCAATAGCCAACCAGAACGCTAAGTGCTGACTGATAGGTTTCTTGACCTATCAGGTGCCACGCCCGAGATGTCCAGTCATGATTGAAGTTGTCAACGAATCAGAGGCTGGCTCCACTTGGGAACTATAGAATATCACCAGAGGCCCAAGATGCGTGACCATGGAGACTAGGATTGGCAAGATGTGTGTTTTTTGGGGGCAGAGCTGGATGGAGGTGCAAGTGAGGGTCATAGGGAGTGGGGGGCATGGGGGAGCAGAAGCAAAGGCATTAGGGTAGATTTCAGCAGCCACCTCTGAGCCTAGCCCCAGTTAGATGAGCTCCCAACAGTATCCAGAGAGAGTCAAATGAAGGACTCTGTAGGGAAGGCAGATACTGTTCTCACCTGATAAGTTGACAGGTAATTGAGCCAAGGGTTGATTGAAAGCTTCTAAACACTGGGTCAGGAAGGACATCAGAAGATTTTCCCATCCACAACTTTATTACTGGGGTGACGGGAAAGAGGTGAAAATCTCTCTGGTCAAATCCGTTCAATTTTTAACCCTATCCAACATCAAACACATCGCTTTTAGGGAGGGGAAATCCAAAATGATAAATCTTTGGCACATTCTGTCTATAGTGACAACTTGCACTTACATCACACCTTTCTCAAATAAGACTCCATAACAGAACAGGGCCATTAGGCCCATCACACCAGTGTCAACTGTTTGAAGGAGCCAATCAAAGAGTTCCATTCTCCTGCTCTCTCCTGCAACTTTCTCTTTCTCTATGTATCCCGAGCCCTTTTTGAAAGCTTTTGTAGAATCTTCTTCCAACATTCTTTAAGTCAGCACACCCCAGATCAAAACAACTTGCAGTGTAACAAGATTCTCCTCATTTCCCTTTTGACTTTTGCGAAGTATCTTAAATGTACCTTCTCTTTACTTTTCCCTACCTACTCTATCAACATACTTCACAATTGTGTTCTAGCCTTCTGTAGTATACCTGGAAGTCACCCAAGCCTGCAGCTGAAGTTCAGATGAACATCATAGGATGCGTGATGACAACTGGACAGCCACTATGGATGCAGACCACAGGGGATGTGCAGTTTTCCCTGGCAATCCAGCAACTTGCGTTGCATCAGTACATTAGGGCTGGCAAGGTACCAGTGCTAGCATTGAGCATGAATCTGATGCTCTCTGTCAGGGTGACCCTTCCTCCACTTTGCTAGTGACCTTGCTTCTGTCTGAGAGTCTGCTGGCCTGGACAGCCCATGGCCACGCCAAGTTGGTGCAAACTGAAGCCAGACACACCAGAGCTGCTCAAGATCATCCTGCCCTGTCTGTCCCAATCAAAGTCAGCAGCATTCCACTAGTTGTGCTGCAGCCAGAGGAGTGGGTTTGTGTAGCAGAACCACATCAGGCAAAAGCACCTGTAAGATGGGCGCTGGGGGAATGGACATAAGCAACATTACAATGAAAAGTCACTGACCTGAAATGTTTCTCTGCTTCTCTCACCACACCTGAGTTTCTCCAGAATTTTCTTGTTTTATTTCAGGTTTCCACATCCATGGGCTTTGCTTTTGTAATAGCAGGCCCAAGGTATTTTTGTGAAAGAAGAACATCACAAACCCAACAGCATCGAAGTTCTGAGGAAAGGTCCCAGGACCTGAAACATTAACTCTGATTTCTTTCCACTGATGCTTATAGACCCGCTGAGTTCTTCCAGCAATTTCTGTTTATGCAGTTTGTGGGATTTCAATTGAACGTGTAAAATATGGAATTGATAGTTGTTCTCAGCAATAAACAGTGCCTGATATAGCTGTCATCAATTGTCATTTAGAAAATCCAGCTGTTTCTCTAATAGAAGCACTTTGGTGAAAATAATCACTATAGTTACCTGGTCTATGCCCTACATGTGTCTCTAAACGTATTGTAGGGGATCATATTTGTGCAGGTTACTAGCAACGATGAACAGAATGTCAACCTTTAATTCCTGGACATCCCCAGAGTGTTGGCAATTCTAATTACACTGGAACATAATCAAGCACAGAATGAGGATAACTTATTCAAGACAAGCAGCTATTATATGCACCACCTATATCAGACTTGATGCCATCTCCTTAATTTCCTGACGGAAAGTTTTGTATAAGTAATGCCTAATCCTTTAAGTTAATCAAGGAAAGTTATAGGATAAAAGACACATTTTGATCACACTTTTCATGCCCACTAGAAATTTAAAAGGAATTAACATCCCACGAAGTAATTTTGAAGTACAGTCACTGTTGTAGTATGAAGGACAACAGTCAATTTGCACACAGCAAGCTCCCACAAACAGCAATGTGATAATGACCAGTTAATCTCTTTCTGTGACATTAATTGATGGATAAATATTAGCCAGGACACCAGAATAGCTTTGCTGTTCTTTAGAATATTGCCATGGGATCATTTATTAATGGGACAGGTGAGACATGAACCTACACCTCCCGGACCAGAGTTACAGACAATACCACTTTTGCAACAAGAACTTTTCTCACAGATTCATCTGCAGAAAAGAGTTTCAGCAGAACTCAAACCTGAAGTCTTCTGATAGCATCCCAATTCAAACTGACACCACACTGACATTTATCTATCATGCCAGTGACATTCATATTGACCTGAACAGGCAGGTGAGACCCCAAGCACAATCAGAAATTGCTGGAGAAACTCAGTAGGTCAGTCAGCATCTATGGGGAGAAAGTTGAATAGTTTGACCAAACAAATTGCATCTGGAATGCAACAGATGCCTTATTTAACCTTAAAATAAGAAAAAGTTAGGATCTAGGCTACATTCTTAATATATTTTGAAGGGTAACAAGGTGTAGAGCTGGATGAACAAGGCAGGCCAAGCAGCATCAGAGGAGCAGGAAGGCTGACGTTCCAGGCCTAGACCCTTCCTCAGAAAGAAGGAGGGGTTTGAGGGGGTTTTGAGGCTGTTTGGTCTCGTACATAACAGTATGGCCTCAGTTTACTGTCTTGTTTGAAACATGGCACATCCAACTGGGTAGTGTTCCTCCAGTACTTTATGGGGGTAAAGGTCTACACTTGTGCTCAGGCCTGGCATAGAACATGAAGACAGAAGCTTTATTGACAGAAGTCCATTCTATGTCTCTGTAGTTTAATTTGGCTCAATGCTGTCGGCAAGCAAATGGTTTCCTCTTCTCCAGCAATAGGTGTTTATCTGATGATCACAACCCACACCCTTCCCTCTGAGGCACAAACCTGGCCCTGGTATGCTTTATTAATTCAAGTGGCCCTCTCAACAAGGTGGGATGACATGTTGTTCACAGGCTTTAACAGCAGTATCCTATGTCATATCATAAATTGAGTCCCACCTTCCACACTGTCTCAGAACAGCTGCCCATCATTATATCACTTTGCTAGTTTACGTCTGCGCAGCCCCAAGGCTGGGACGGATTTTTCCATTTAAATTCTTCCGAGGTTTTTTCATACGTTTCTTGCTGTGAGCTGTTTGTGGGAAGGGTGACGCACTCAGACAAGCTGTTCGATCCTCAAGCATCGCTGAGCACAACAAATGTGAGGTTATGCGAAAGATAGACAGGCTCATTGGTGACCAGTAGTCCTGTGATCAGCTTCTAATTTCAAAACATAACTGGCAAGGAAGAGAAAATTTACAACAAAGAGAATTGGCGAATGACATTGCTTTGGACAAGGTAGTGACACTCCAGGGAAACTTTCAATCACTGGCTGGTACCTCATTGAAGCAGTTTTTGTCTGGCTATTAGGTTGTTTGGCTATTGAGAAACAAAGCTGATTGCTCTCATTTTGTGAAGGCTAAAGCAGTATTGGTTTGTACAGTGTGTTTTACAACCTGTGTGCTCCAATGTAGAGTGATACAGTGCATATCATTCTTCATAAAGCTCAATGTCTGATCTGTGTAGACTGTAGAAGGAACTCGCTGGAGAAGCTCTGGCTAATATTCCTCTTGAGAACAATGCGTGGCACTTTTCCAGAACAGGTCCACTCATTGGTAGTGACTTGCTTTGGAATCAAGAGTTAGAAACAGGAGCTTGATAAATACCTCGTGGCCTGCATTAGGACATTAATTCTAGCAGCTATTCTCTACAAACAATCAGAAGAGCCCATGGACACATAGCCTGCTCAGGAAGATATTAGTCAAATAGCCATCTGCTTCTGGGAGCTTCTGACATCCCAGACTGTGCAGGGTCATGGTGTAAGTCCTCCTTCCATCTATCTTGATGGCCCCTTGTGTACAGATGGAAGGTGAGGCAGGAAGTTAGGAAGAGAAGACGTGTATTATGTATGTTTGTTTTCGACAGATTTTTGGACAGGATGTCCATGTGCAAATGAGCTTTTTTTTCCAGCAAAGTTGATGTTCATTTCTTATTTAGCAAGCAGCTTTCTCAGGCTATTCAATTCAAACTGCAGATTCTTTACCACCTTCACCTTGAGTACACAGATTATCAAGGAGAGATTTCATAGGTCAGCAAATCTTCTCATTAACAACATTGGGATCAATTTGTTGATAATCTGTCAGGACAATGATTGTACTTCATGGGTTACATTTCATACCATCAGCTTGTGGAATAATACAGTGCTAAATCCTATAGTGTTTACCAATATAGCTGTTCTTGGTGAATCCTATACAAAAAAAACCACAGTTAATTTAACATCAACTGAGGAGTTGCACTTCATTTTTTTATGATATCTTATCACATTTTAAATCCATATTAAAACCCTTAAATTTGTGTCGTTCTGAAAATCAACTTGACTCATGACAAAACTATGGCTTTTCAAGATTCCTAGGTTCTGGTCAACAAAGTGACTTCACCTGATGAAGGAGTAGCGCTCCGAAAGCTTATGGTTTCAGATAAACCTGTTGGACTCTAACCTGGTGTTGTGTGACTCCTGACTTTTTCCACCCCAATCCAACAGTGGTACCTCCACAACAAAGTGTAATGGTCCTTGGAACTAACAATCATCCCCAGGTTAATAAAAATTATTATGAATATGTGAATCTGAAAAAAACTAGAGTCATCCTGGACTCAAGATATTAACTCTGTTCCTTTCTCCACAGATGCTGCCAAACCTTCTGAGCTTCTCCAATAATTTATGTTTCATCTTCCTTGTTCTGTCCTTTGTTCCTTTAGTCAGTCTTTTCTTTTTAGCCACTTGCTATGATTCTCGGAGTGTAATCGTTGCTATGGCAAACATTGATTTGTCAGAGCAGCATGGTCAGAATCTGAAAGGTAAACCATTACTAATGACTTGAAATGACTAAATAGAAAATACTTATAATAGTTGGATGAATTAGATTTTCAAATTAAAAATGGAGTCCCTAAGCTTCAAGAAAGTTACATCTGATAATGTTAATAGATGATAATTCATTTATAAAATTTATAATTAATAACCAAGAAAAAAGATCGGGTAAGTATTGATCCATAAACAAATATTTTGTATTATAGAAGACATGCTGAAGTAGACAGTGACATGGAGGATATGAGTGTGTGATCTGCTTATGCAATACCTTATGCTGATTGAGCAGAATTTTCCTCAAATTAACTAAGACCATACAATGTGGGAGCAGAAGTCGACCAGTCAGCCCATTGACCCTACTCTGCCATTCAATGAGATCACAGTTGATCTGACAATCCTCAATTCTATTTTCCCGCCTTTCCCTCGTAAGTCTTGATTCCCTTACTGATTAAAAATGTGTCCCCTCGGTGTTGAATGTACTTATTGACAGAGCCTTGACAGCTAAACAATTCCACAATGCACTTATGATATGAGATTAGAAATTCCTCCCCATCTCTTTGCCTTAAATGGATGACCCCCTTACTCTGAGATTGTACCCTCTGGTCTTAGGGTCTCCCACAAGGAGGACCTTATATATTTCAATAAAGTCACCTCTCATTCTTCTAAACACCAATTAATACAGGCCCAATCTACTCAATCTCTCCTCATAAGGCAGCTGCTCCATTCCTGGGATCAACCTCTTGAACCTTCACTGGACTGCCTTCAATGCTAATACATCTTTCCTTAGAAATGGGACAAAAATGCTGTTCACAGTATTCCATGTGTAGTCTAACTGCTGCCTTGTATAGTTTTAGCAAAATTTCCTATTTTTATATATCTCTCCCTTTTAAATAAAGGCCAATATTCCATTTGCTTTCTGAATGAATTTATATGCTAGGCTTTTATGCATGAGGACACCAAAATCCTTCTGTGTAGTAGTTTCTGTGTTTTTTCTCCATTTAAATGATATTCAGTTCCTCTATTCTTCCTGTGCATAACCTCATATTTTCCCACATTATGAGAAAATGCCACGGTTTTTGTCTCACTCACTTAACCTGTCTATATCCCTCTGCCAACTCTTTGTGTCATTTTCATCACTTGCCTTCCTATCTATTTTTCTGTCGTCTGCAAATTTACCTATAGGACGTTCACTTCCTTCATTCAAATCAGGAAACGTTGGCAAGACCAAAGCCATTTGGGCCTTACTAAAACTGTTTACAATCTATCCACTTGTACAGTGTTAAAGTCAGACTCATTTTGTTTGGAAGCTGCCAAATCTCTAACCATTGACTTCTTCTTCATCCTGGCAACTACTTGAGATTGAACCTGACTTTCACAACCTCGGTATCATATTGGATCCAGAGAAAACATTTCAACAATATATCCATGTCGTCACAGCCTTCCTATTTCCACCTCTGTAACACAAACTGACTCTATTCTTGCCTCAGTTCATCTGTTGCTAAAACCCTTGTCCATGCCTCTGTTTCCTCGAGAGATGATTATTCCAATGCACTTCGAGCTAACCTGCCACGTTCTACCCTTTGTAAATCTGAGTTCATTCAAAACTCTGTGTCCATGCATGAACCTGTACTAAAACCACAACTCTGTTCACTGATTTAGATTGGCTCCTACTTGAGCAATGCACCAACTTTAAAGTTCTCATACTTATTTATAAATCCCTTCCTAGGTTCACCTCTCCATCTCTGTAATCTTCACCAGCCCCCAGGTAGTCATCTCCCAATTGGAGTCACCCAGGCACCCCTGAATTTAATCACTTCACAATGGGTGGCTGAATCTTCAATTACCTAGGCCCTACAATTGGGAACTGCCTCTCTAAATCTTTCTGCCTCTCCACCTCACTTTCTTCTTTCAAGACGCTCCCAAAAACCTAGTTCTCTGACCACATTTTTGGCCTTAATCCTGGTAACTCAAGAATGCAAGAGCAGATTGTCCAGATATTCAACATGCTCCATAATTTAATACAATCATGGTTAATCTTAGACTTCAAATCCAGTTTCCTTCCCACATCCTGTACCCATTGATTTGTTGAGAAATGAAAAATTTGTCTCAGCCTTAAACATATTCAACAATAGAGTTCTCACAGCCCTCCTGAGCAGAGAATTTCACAGATTTGGATGAAAAAGCCCTCTCCTAACTGATCCTCATTGATCAGGTCCTTATCCTTTCACTGGGCCTCTGTGTTTCAAATTCTCTCAGCATACTTCATTGTCCACCTCACTGAGCCCCTTAAGAATCTGAAAGAAAAACCAGAAACTGCTGGAGAAACTCAGCAGGTCTGGCAGCATAGAATCCCTACAGTGTGGAAACATGCCCTTTGGCCCAACAGGTCCACACCAACCCTCGGAGCATCCCACCCAGACCAATCCCCCTAATCTACACATCCCTGAACACTAAGGGCAATTTAGCATAGCCAACGCACCTAGTCTGCGTATCTTTGGACTGTAGGAGGAAACCAGAGCACCTGGAGAAAACCCACACAGACACGAGAAGTCTTACAAGGAAAGGCTGAGGGACTTGAGGCTGTTTTCATTAGCGAGAAGAAGGTTGAGAGGTGACTTGATTGAGACATATAAGATAATCAGAGGGTTAGATAGGGTGGATAGGGAGAGCCTTTTTCCTAGGATGGTGATGGCGAACACAAGGGGGCATAGCTTTAAATTGAGGGTGAAAGATATAGGACTGATGTTAGAGGTAGTTTCTTTACTCAGAGAGTAGTAAGGGAATGGAACGCTTTGCCTGCAACGGTAGTAGATTCTCCAACTTTAGGTACATTTAAGTCGTCATTGGGCAAGCATATGGATGTACATGGAATAGTGTAGGTTAGATGGGCTTGAGATCGGTATGACAGGCCGGCACAACATCGAGGGCCAAAGGGTCTGTACTGTGCTGTAATGTTCTATGATCTATGTTCTATGTTCTATAACGTGCAAACTCCACACAGACAGTTGCCTGAGGGTGGAATCGAACCCAGGTTCCTAGCCCTGGGAGGCAGCAGTGCTAACCACTGAGCCACTGTCCCTCATTAGTGGAGGTAAAATAGAATTATTGTTCTGACCCTTCTTCAGAAGCTCCAGTTCTGAAGGAGGATCATTGGGCTCGAAACACTCGCTCTGTTTCTCTCGCCCCAGGTGCTGCCAGACCAGCTGAGTTTCTTTGGTACTTTCTGTTTTAGTTTCAGATTTCCAACATCCTCAGTTCTTTGTTTTATTTTAATCCCTTCATAATCTTGTTTGTCTCCATGATGTCACCTCTCATTCTTCTAAACTCCACCATATATAAACGCAATTTGCTCTACCTCTCATCAAATGGCAATCAAATTTTTTCTTTTTGTGACTTTGTATCATATTTTGTATTATAGAGCCTTGCTGAAGTGCCATGGGATGTTTTATTATGTTAAATGTGCTATACAAATGCCACTTGTTCTTGCAGATTTGTACTTTCTAACATCAAAAAGCCCTGAATCAATGTTAGTAAATTATTCAATATTAAACACAGCCAAAGCATAAATGCTCTCTTTCAGATTTTTTTCAGCTAATAGCCAGTGCTTTTGAGGGCCTTTTTGTACAGTTCATACTTGTTAGTGGAACAGTAATATTATCATTTACTCCCTACCCCATTCCCCTCCCCCCATTTTTCTGCATATAAACAGATGCTTTCCCAGCCACCATCTGCTCTGAGGAAGGGTCACTAGACCTGAAACGTTAACTCTGTTTTTCCCTTCACAGATGCTTCACAGACCTGCTGAGCTTTTCCAGCAACTTTGTTCTCATAACAGTGGCACTACCATTCATCACTCACTCACCTCTCCTTGTGTTCAGTCACTAGTAAATTTACAGAATGCTGCTTCTCATTTTCACATACTCCTAGCACCAATGGCCTCAATTTTTAACTTTTTTTTGGCATATTATTCATTCACAGGATGAAGATGTCATCGGCTAGGCAAGCATTTATTACCCAGAGGGCAGTTAAGAGTCTACAACATTGCTGGGGGTCTGGAGTCGAAGGTAGGCCAGGCCAGGTAAGGATGGCCAGGACATTACTGAACCTGAAGTGCCATTCCCTAACAATTGGTAACAGGTTCACAATCTTCATTAAACACTTAATTCCAGACTTTTATTGAATTCAAATTGTACTAACTGTTGTGGTGGGATTTGAACCCAGGTCCACCAGAATATTCCCTGTGTTTCTGGTTTACGAGCATGCAGCGATAATACCACTAGGCCTTCACATCCCCACAGCAGAGGAAGAGGCTGCTGAACAGATGAGATGTTCTGCGACCATTGTATAAAGGCCTCTGCAATAAGTGGCATATGACAAGAATCAGAATCCCAGAATCACAGGGATTTAGAAATATGATGTGTGTGAGTGTGCGTGTGTGTATGACTCTGTTGTGTGTGTGTGTGTGTGGGGAGGGGGGTGGTATGTTTGTGTGTGAGTGAGAGTCTGTGTGTGTATGTTTGTGTGTGACTGTGTGTCCGTGTTTGCGTGTGTGAGAGGATGAGTGTGTGTTTGTGAGAGTGTGTGTGTGTGTGTGTGTGTGTGTGTGTGTGTGTGTGTGTGTGTGTGTGTCAAAGGGGAAGATAGAATTTGCAGGGTGGATATCATCAAAATGGGGGATACAGGTTTCAGTGTGATTGGCAGTAGGTTGCCATCACTGAACACCACAAACCCCTCTCCATCTTTCCCAATCACCAGTGCATCAAACAGGCACTGAGAGCCTCTGATTGCGAGACTCCGACCAAATCCCAGAGGTAATAAGCTGGCTATGCATTTATAGCTAACAGACCCACCTCCATCTGGATTAATCTCATTAATAAGTGCACAAATTGGAGGCAGGACAGGACACAAAGTTTCACAGTGGGCTTTCCCACCCAGAATGCAATACCTTTAGGCACAGAAGGGCAATGGGATTAATTATACCACCATCTCACCCAGTTACCTGGGATTAGCATCTGCATGCTGGCCCACCAGCGGGAGCAGATAGGTCCACTTTTTGTCACTGGGCTAGGATCAGATTGACTGGGGATGATTGGCATTAAGTTGGTGAATGTATGACAAGAGAAGGGAGTGATTCAGGGCAAGGGTGAAATTGGATGGAGAAGAGGAATAAATGGGGAAAGGTGAAAGGATGTCATGAAAAGGCTCTGGGTTCTATTGAGTGAGATACAGCAGAGTTCATTTATGAACAGCCAATCAAGGCTGAAAATAAGAGATTGAAAATGTGTAAATGTTTGCTTGGTTTCTGTTTTTTATTTCTTATTTCATCTTTTCATTATTTCTTTGCTAATTATTATGTTTTTCCACATTAATTTGAAAACTCAGTGTAACAAGTTTGTGCACTTGATGAACACTGCACAAATGAATCTTATATTTTCTCTACATCAGTGCTTTTTTCCATTATAATGTTCTTTATGTCTGCCTCAATAGTTCTATGTTGTTGCAAGCTTTTAATTCATTATTGTTTACATTGTTATTTTATTGAACTGCGACAGTTGAGTTAATACAATTTTTCTCAGGGTGTTCCCAGTTTTGATAGTGCAAAAATCCAGTCAATTAAGACTCATAACTTGCTACATTTTAATATTTAAAATTTATCTGTGTATAACCATTCTTGAATAAATGCATTTTCAGCATTTAGAAATTTATTAGAAATTGTGGAAAAACAGTATTTGCAGGAAAGGGAGAAACTTCAGTTCAGGAGATGTATTTTGATGAATCTGAGCTCATCTCTCCTCTTTCAAAAGCGTGTAAGCTACCACAGCTTTATTTCCTCCCCTAACAGAAAATAAACTAACAGTCCCAAAACATCAGTAAGAATCCTGAAATCTAAGTCAGCAGGAAGGATGTGAACATATATCAGTCATTTTGGAAGCAATATTTTCTGTCATGGCCGTTTATTCAGAAATGTTTTTCAGTCACATTATGTTTTGGAGTTGAGAGTTTTTTTTGAAGTGGTTCATCAGTTTTTTCATTAGGGCTGGCAACAATGTTCCAAGAACTATCCACAAATCTCATTAGCAGTAAATAAAGGAAAAGAAGAAGAGTTTGCATTTTTGTAACCCCTATATAAGAATGGTGGGTACCCTCTTACTGTCTCAGTCTCATTCTCCTTGTTTGGTTTAATTGCATGGAATGATGCTCAGTATAAGGCATAGAAACAGGTTATTTGGCCCAGCAAGTTAATGCTCCACTTCAACCTTCCTTCATGGTTTCTTATCGAACCCTCTCAGCATCAAACAGAAGGGAATTGCACTCTTAGCATTCCACCCTGAGAGTCTAAACATCATCTAAATATTATTGAAATCCTTTACATTGGGTTCTGTATTCTGTGAAGTTTAGAGGGATGAGCTGGGGGAGGGGGGAGGCAACTGATTGAAACTTACAGGCTACTGAGAGACCTGGATTCATTGGCGTAGAGAAGATATTTCCATTAGTAGGAGAGACAGTAGTTGGGCACAGCCTCAGAGTGATGGGATGATCTTTTAGAACTGAGATGAAGGGGAATTTCTTCAGCCAGAGGTTGGTGAATCTTTCAAATTCATTGCTGCAGAGGGCGTGGAGGTCAAGCCATTGAGTGTGTTTAAGACAGAGGTTCCTGTTTGGTCAAGGGATCAAGGGAGAAGGCAAGAGAACAGGCTTGAGAAACATATCAGCCATGATCAGATGGCAGAGCAGACCTGATGAGCCAAATGACCTAATTCTGCTTATACCTGCTAAGCCTCATGGAGATATTTTTGGTCCCTTGGGGTTTAGCAGTTATAGGGAATAGGTGGGAAAATGGAACTGAAGCTTAAGATCAGCCATGGTCATAATTGAATGGCAGGGTAGACACAACGGGTACTTGGTCTTCTGCTGTATTTAATTATTGGGTTTTTGGGTTTTCTGTTTCCTTCTCCAACGTGTCCATGTGTGACATCCCTTTAAATGTACCCAAACATTCACCTCATCCCCTTATTGTGATAGCAATTTCCACATTCTCACTCCTCTCTGCCAAAGAACTTTCTTCTGATTTCCTCATTAATTTATTGGTATCTATCTCTTATTTGATGGCCTTCAGTTTTGGTCTTCCCCACAAATGTAAACATTCTGTCTGTGTCAACTCGATGAACATCTTCCATAATTTTAAAGATCTCTAGCACATTTAAAGAGGACAGGAATCCAACCTATTTAACTTATCCTGGGAGGCACAACTTCGCATTTTTGTTATCATGCTTCTGAAGTATTATTCACATCCCCTTTGTCAGGTATATATTTTTCTATTCTATCATATGACAACATGAATTATACACTATAAACTGAGAATGATCTAATCAAAATTCATGTTTAAACTAACCTCTCACCTTTTCAGTTCTGACGACAAATCCTTGTCCTTAGTAATCCGTATTTAGGTGATTTCTGCCACATCTCTGTTTTATGCCATTTAGAGTTTTATTTTCCGAGTAACTTGTGATCTCTTCATTTTTCTCACAAATCTCACATTTTGTCTATATTGAAATTTGTTCGTTAATTATATGCCTATTCAGAAAGTTTACTCATTTGTCACAGTCCATCTTAAACAGGACAGTTACCCCACATTGGCGTCTTTTCCCTACATTTTGTACCATCCACAAATTGAAAAATGTGTTATTGATTCCAAAGACTAAGTCTTTACAAAACGTTGTGAGTCGTTCTCTTGGCACTGATCTTTGCGAGATCGCAATTTTCAGCTTCTTCCGCTTTGAATAGTTACTTTTTATCCCAAGCTCTGCTTTCTATTTTGCAGCCAGCCGTCTATCCAGTCTGCTAAGTATCCCCTTACAGCCCATGCCAATACCTTGATCATAGTCCATTATGCAGCACATTTTTAGGAGCCTTAGAGATTTATAAAAATAAATTGAGTCTACTGCATTAACATTGTCTACCGTCTAAGCCATAACACTAATCCAGATACAACAGAGATTAAAAAGTAGATAATGGTGCAACTTCAGCTTCAGTTAGATTCCCAAGCCCTATCATAATGCTTATGGATGTGCTCCAGATACCGTTAAGAAGCAGAACTTGCTGTATATGTCCCCTCTTTATCAGGAATGTGTAAATTTAATGATTAAACACAGCCTGCTAGTGATCCTGCTGTAGATTTGCAAGCTGCACAAAGAGCAATCAATTGGTTACTGTAACATCTACTTTATAACTTATAATGTGTTTTATTGTTTTAAATAAATTAACACATGAGGTTAATCAATCCCTGAAAAATGATTACCATTAACATAGCAGAACTGGGGTTGATCCTAATCTTAAAGCTGTGATGAAAGAATTGCTCTGTGCACTGTATGCAATGATATTAAAGTCACAGAAATTTCAGCTATTTGGTCCGTCAAATTTATGATAAATTTAGACCCATCTTGCACAATCATTTTCTTGCTTTCTTCTCATATCTTTTTGCGTATATCTCTCAGTAATTAATTTTTACATTTTAAAATGCCAAAGCATCAACTGTGGCAAAGCTTTCTCTAGTCCAAAAACCCTATGTTAAAAGAAAAGAATTCTTCTAATCTCCTGCTTTATGTAACTAGTGCTCATGAGATCCATGACCTTCAACGAACTTACAAATGGAAATAATCTTCCTTCAAAATTTTGCCTTTTATAATTTTGAAGATGTCTTTCAAATCTCCCCTCAACCTTTGTTATCACAGATAAAACAGTCCATGTTGATCTTCCTCATAACTCAAATTCTTCATTCCTGCTGTCACGTAGATAAATTTGTGCTACACTCCCTCAAGATTAATCTATGCATCTAGTAATGGGATCCTGGGGTTCAAGTCCATAGTTCACTGAAATTGACCACACAAATAGACAGGATGGTGAAGAAGGCTTATGGGATGCTTGCCTTTATTTGTTGGAGAATTGAGTACAAGAGTCAGGATGGCACGTTGCAGCTTTAAACGACTTTGGTTTGGTAACACTTAGAGTATTGCATTCAATGTCAGTTGGCACAATTAGGGAAAGGATATGTTAGGAGAGGGTGCAGAAGAGATTTACCATGATGCTGCCTGGAATAGACGATATGAGCTATATGGATAGACTAGAAAAATTTGGACTATTTTCTCTGGAGCAGCAGAGGCTGAGGGGAGATTTGATCGAAGTCTAAAAAATTATGAGATGCAAAGAAAGGGTTGATGGTCAGAATCTTTTACCCAGAGTTGAAATGGCTAATACAAGGGGGCATTTAAGGTGAGAGGGGTAAAGTTCAAAGGAGCAAGTTTTTTACACAGAGGGTGGTAGGAATCTGGAATGCACTGCCAGGGGTGGTGGTGGAGGCAGATACAATAGGGATGTTTAAGGGACGTTTAGAAAAGCATGTGAATATGCAAGGAATGGAAGGCTATGGGCCAAGGGCAGGTTAAAGGAATTAGTTTAATTTGGCATCATGTTCAGTACAGCATTATTGGCCAAAGGGCCTGTTCTAATGAACCATCCTCATCAGCATATAATATTCCAGTTCTTGCCCAACACATTATTTTAACCACAGTAATCATCATTTTATTTCCCTTGCATTCAATCCCTCTTGGCCTTTTTGGATTTTTGATCATTTGTATGCCCAGTTTTAAGGATGCACTCAAAAAAACATGCCTGGGTTGATGAGAGCAATAATCCCCTCAGAATGGCTCAGCAAGGTCTTGATGCCAAGAACAAAAAATTATTTTGATCCTTAAATGAATTAAATTTGTTTCATGCAATTCAAAGAGTGGACAAAACAACCAGAATGGAATCCCACTAGAGAGCCGCCATTCAAGTCTCACACGAATGATTCACTGCAAATCTAACTTACTCATTTAGTCAGGAATTTGACACAGAGATGGAAGGGTCATGGTACAAATGCATCTGACAGCAGGACCGTTGCGACCAATGCTACTCAGTATCTTGTTTCTAACTGGATCCAGTAATATTACCAAGGGCAACAATCCCAGTTGTAGCATGAAACATTCACTATAAAACAGCTTCAAATGTCGAAGCAGGTTTGCAGAGCAGCAGGTTACACAGTTGCTGGCTGAGGTGGTTGCGATTGATCAACTGTGATGCTTCATTGCAAATGATGGAGTGATCCTAAAATGAAGGCACTTTTTGAAACAAAGGCTTAATGGTCTGGATTTTTTGGTTTGTAAACAGGCAACGCAATCAGCATTCACTGTTACTGAAGTATAAACTGGACTTTGACTTTGAGGGACCGCGCATAAATCTTAAATGAATAAATCAGCAAGCTGCTGGTTTAGATGCTTAGCTTTTTAGAGGCTGCATGACAATCAAATCAAGTTACATACTATTAAAGTACAGGAAATCTGTGAATTTGTGTTATTGTATTGGGGGTTCGTTGGCTCAGTTGGCTGAATGGCTGGTTTGCAATAGAGCCACAGATTCATCGAGGCATGGAACAGACCCTTTGATCCAGCCAGTCCATGCCAACAACGTTTCCAAACTAGAATCCTACTTGCCTGTGCCACAGGCTGATGCCAACAGCACAGGCTCAATTCCTGTTCCAGCTGAGGTTGCCAGGAAGGACCTGCCTTTTCAACCTCTCCCTTTGCCTGAGGCATGGAGACCTTCAGGTTAAACTACCATCAGTTGTCATTCTCCACCGAGAGATCAATCCTATGGGACAATAGTGATTTTACAACACATTAAACTCACAGTTTACATACACTTTTAATGGAACGCTAATTTTTCTTTACTGTCAAATAACTTTTCGCGCAATGAAAATTAAATTTAACAAATAGGGAGTATCACCCTTTAGTTTATAATTGGGGAGAGGAATGTTTTTTAGATGTAATTTTTCTTACTCTCCCTCTCCTAATCAATCTTTCCTTTATCATTTTCTCACTTTCTGTAGCTGATTTGACTCTAATTTCATGGGTCAGTTTCTGTGATGTCCTTAAAAATACTTCAATCAGTTTGGTTAAGGAGGAATACTATTTCTTACCCTGATCTCACAGATTTCAGGCACTGGGTAGAAAGCACATTAGGGTAGTTGGGTAACAGGAAATTCTTCTGAAACGTTCTTTGGACCAAATCAGACAGCTAGATATAGGAGCAAAAAAAAAGTGCTGGGATTGGGAATCTGCGCAGGAAATATTTATAAGGACAGGCAGCATTTGTAGAGAGAGATAATGCTGAATTAATATCACTTTTAACTGGCAGCTCTGGGTTACAAGGCCAGCATTTATAGTTCATCTCTAATTTCTCAAAGAGTAAAGAGTCAACGATAAAGCTGTAGGTCTGGAGTTATGTGCAGGCCAGACAGGGATGGCAGATTTCTTTTTCCTAAGAGATATTAGTGAACCAGTTGGATTTGACAGCAATGAACTATAGCTATATAGAATCATAGAATGCCTACAGCGTGGAAGCAGACTATTCAGCCCATTGAGTCCACACTAGCCCTCCTAGAACGCGGCTGACAATACACAAGCTTTTTATTCCAGATGTTTTGATTGAATCTGTTACAGTGCAATTTGTACCCAAGACTCGGAGCATTACACTGCGACTTTGAGCTTACTAGTTCAACAATAGTCTCACTACCCAATCACCTCTCACTGTTCGACAAAATGATCCACCCAGGCTGCATTTGGGTCTTCCTCATGTTGCAGAGACCACATTGTAAGCTGTAATTACGGTAAAGTAAATCTTAGAAAGGACAAATAATTATCAGTTTCACATGGGAGGCTCATTTTGCACTGTAACTGTATTGTGATGAAATGCAACAGAAGCATGAGACATTTTACAAACCTCTAAAGTCAGCATTAAATTCAAAAATTTCAGGTGATTACCGTTTGTTCCACTTTTTCAGATGGTTTCCAGGTTGGGAACCTGATGGTGGATGTGGCAGGACCCCTGGAGGAGGTTTTCAAGGAGGCATGACCAGTAAGAGGCACGTTTCAGGAGCTTAATCCATTTAAGATTGATGGCTGCCTTCTGAAGGTCTGTAAATAATTCAAAATGTGCTGTGACCACAGTCATCATAGCAGAGGAGGGACACGTCAATGGAACGTCTTGTGTCCTTGCAGCCCAGCAAGTCTGTGCTGAGCCTTTCGCAGGATGCGCTTTGCTAGCCCCTAGTGATATTGTTATGGCTTCAGGACCCACCATGTTGTGGGGGGGGTGGGGGGGGGGTGGTTAGGGGCGTGGGGGGGGAGAGGGGAGGGTTCATCTGGATAGTCTATAATTTACCCTCAATTGGCACATTAATTGACATAACTGACTGCCTGCCACTGGCAATAGGCAGCTGTCAATGCGCACTCAATCTATACCCCCCAACCCAAAAAGATTCCTCCTTGAAAATAAGCCTGAGGCAAGCAAATCTGGAAGCTGATAACCTGATCAATGGCAGGAAATTACCAATACGCTCAACTCCAAACTCGCCCCCCCCCCGACTCAGGCTGGAAATTCCGCCTGATGTTGTTGTTTTTCATTTCATCACTTCTGCTTTTTACCGTAACACAGAATTTCCCTCTTAATTTCTCCTTCTATGCCTAGCCCCTCTCTCTGTCTCGCCACTAACTTCAAATTGAATGTTTTCCAATTCTGATTAAAACTCTGTTTCACCTTCCACAGGTATTTTGGATGGCTAAGCTTTTCCAGCGTTCTGTGTTTGGAATTTCAGTTTGTTACAGTGGCTAATAAACTACAAGAAGGAACGACATGTAGGGCTTGCTAGACAGACTGCAGGAAAAGGGGAATCAATAATAACAATCAATACAGAAGGGCTGACAGTATGTCAATCAGAATCTCACTGGAGCCCCTGACTCACAAGCAGAAGTGGAGACTGCCAGGAAATCATTGAGCCTAAACT
Source organism: Stegostoma tigrinum (assembly GCF_030684315.1). Taxonomy (NCBI): domain Eukaryota; kingdom Metazoa; phylum Chordata; class Chondrichthyes; order Orectolobiformes; family Stegostomatidae; genus Stegostoma; species Stegostoma tigrinum. The sequence goes on from NC_081381.1 coordinate 35,252,659, forward strand.
GTACAATGGAAGGGAATCCGTGTGAAGAAATTGACATTAAATGTGGGAAAGCTTCTAAATACCTGAGGTTTATAGAGGGAAGGAAAGACCAAGTGTGCGAAGGAAGAAATTCAAGTTATTGGAAACTAATACTTTAGAAATGGTCTGAACACAATTGGAATGTTTCAAAGCTGGAAGATCGCAAGTCTTTGGAAGAACAGAGAGAGGAAAGTTCAAAGGTTCACTGACTGTAGTAGCATTGAGGGACAGATGAAACAGAGTGAAAAATTAGATATTAGGGGAAAAGTATGATTAGTTAATGATTAGAAAATATTTTCTTCATACACCATCCAAAGTGTGAGAGAGGGACTGGAAGAACTGTTTCTCATGGAAATGTTTGAAGATATAATAATGATACTGCCAATGCTGTAATATAGAAATGGTATAATGAAGGTTCATTCGATTGATTCCTGGGATCAGAGATATTGAGCAGAATAGACTATAATCTCTTACATTTAAAACATAAAGAAGTGATCAAAGTCTGGGAGGGTTATCACAGTAAATATGAAAAGGCTGTTTCTCCTGGCTGGTGAATCTAGAAGGAGACACAGGACCTGGCATTGTGAACTGAGATAGAGTCATGGAGTCATACAACACAGAAGCAGATGAAGGGTCCAGGCCCGAAACGTCAGCTTTTGTGCTCCTGAGATGCTGCTGGGCCTGCTGTGTTCATCCAGCATCACATTTTATTATCACAGAAACAGACCCTCTGGACCAACTCATCTGTGCTGACCAGACATCCCAATCCAACCTGATCCCATTTGCCAGCATTTGGTCCATGTTCCTCTAAACCCTTTCTATTCATGTACCTATCCAAGTGGCTTTTAAGCATTGTAACTGTATCAGCTTCCACCACTTCCTATGGCAGCTCATTCCATACGCACACCACGCTCTGCGTGAAAAAGTTACCCCTCAGTTCATTTTTAAAGTTTTCCCCTTTCTCCTTAAACCTTTAGGTTTGGAATCCCTCTCATTAGGAAAAAGACTTTGGCTATTCACTATATCCATGACTCTCATGATTTTATAAACCCACTGAGCTTACTCAGCTATTCAGTCATAGCTGATAACTTTTTTAACCCCATTTTCCTGCTTTCTTCCCACAACCTTTGATCCCTTTGACAATCAAGAACCTATCTATTTCTGTCTTAAATATACTCAATGACCTGGCCTCCATAGAATGCCCTCAGTTCCTTCATCTCGATTATTAATGTACAAAATGAAAAGTTGTGGTCCCAACACTGACCCCTGTGGAACACCACTTGTCAACAGGTGTCATCCTGAGACAGACCCTTTTATCCCCACTCCCTGCTTTCTGCCAGACAGTCAATGTTGTATCCATGCTAGCACCTTGCCTCTAACGCCATGGGCCCTTATCTTACTCAGCAGCCTCCTATATGGCACCTCGTCAAAGGCCTTCTTGAAGTCCAGGTAGATAACATCCATAGGCTTTCCATGCTCTAACCTGTTTGTTACTTCCTCAAAGAGTTCTAGCAGATTTGACAGGCATGACCTCCCCTTGATGAAACCATGCTGATTTTGCCCTATTTTACCACACACTTCCGAGTGTTCAGAAAGCTCATCCTTCACAATGGACTCCAAAATTTTACCCTTGATTGAAGTCAGGCTAATCGACCTGTAATTTCTCGTATTTCGCTTTACTGCCTTCTTAAACGAAAGGGTTACATTAGTAATTTTCCAGTCCTCTGGGCCATGCCTGATTCCAGTGATTCACAAAAGATCACCACGAATGCTCCACTATCTCTTCAGCTATGTCCCTTAGAACTCTGGGGCATAGCCCATCTGGTCCAAATGACTTATCCACGCACAGACCTTTCAGTTTTTCTAGCACCTTCTCCTTAGTGATGGCCACCATACTCATCTCTGCCCACCCATCTGTCTTGAATTTTTGGGATATTATTCATCTCTTCCACTATAAAGATGGATGCAGTCTGATTCAGTTCCCCAGCCATTTCTTTGTTCCCCATTACTGCTTGTCCAGCTTCATTTTCCAGCAGCCCAATGTCCACTTTTCCCTCTCTTTTGCCCTTTATGTACCTATAGAAACTCTTGCAATCTTTTTTTTAAAATTACTGGCGAGCCTACCCTGATTTTTAATCTTCTCCCTCCTATTTCTTTTCTCATTGTGCTCTGTTTGTCTGTGCAAGCTTCCCAATCCTCTGGCTTCCCACTGCCCTTCGCCATATCATGTGCTTTCTGTTTTGCTTTTGTGCAATCCCTGACTTCCTTTGTCAGCCATGGTTGTCTCATCCTCCCTCTAATATGTATCTTTATCCAAGGGATGAATTTTGCTGTGTATCCTGAATTACTGCCAGAAACCCCTGCCACTGCTGTTCCACTGTCTTTCTTGCTCGGCTCCTCTCCCAGTCAATTCTGCCCAGCTCCAGCCTCTTTCCCTGATGCCTTTGCAGATGCCTTTATTCAACTGTAATACCATTACATCTAATTCCACTTTCTCCCTCTCAAATTGCAGAGTAAATTCAATCATATTATTATCACTGCCTCCTAAGAGTTCCTTCACCTTAAGCTCCCTTACCATTGCACAGCACTAAATCCAGTATTTCCTGTTCCCTAGTTGCCTCCACCACAAGCTGCTCCAAAAAGCCATCTCCTAAACATTTCACAAATTCCTTTTCTTGCAATCCACTACCAACTGAATTTTCCCATTACACCTGCATATTGAAATTCCCTGTGATCACCGTAACTTTACCTTTCTTACAGACCTTCTTTTATCTCCTGGTGTATCTTGTGCCCCAAAGAATGATTACTGTTTGGAGCCTGGGACATAACTCCCATTATGGTTTATTCCACCTTTGTGGTTCCTCAGTTCTACCCACTCAGATTCTACACTATCTGACCCTAGTTCGTTTCTTGCTATTGATTTAATTTCATTTCTTACTAATAAGACAACTCCACCCTGTCTGCCCACCAGCCTATCTTTTCGATGGAATGTATAGCCTTGGATATTCAGCTCCCAATCCTATCCCCTTGCAGCCATTTGTCCGTGATGCCCACTACGTCATGCCTGTCAATTTCAATCTGCGCGAGAAGCTCATTTACCTTATTTTGTATACCACTTGTGCTTAGATCCACCTTCAGTCTTGTATTGATCACCCCGCTTCTCATTGTCATTGTCAATCCTGTGTGCTTGAAATTTGATTCCTAACCCATTTCAAGCACTGTCCTATTTTGCGTGCTGGAGACTTTAATAATCTCTCCTGAGTTCTTTTTTTGCATGTTTTTCCATGCAGTTGAATCCAGCCTCACAGATGTTAACCTGCTGCTTTGTTTCCCATTGACCGTAACACTTCTTGGAGTTTTACCCCTCCCTTCCCCCCACTTTCTAGTCTAAAGTCCTGTTGACCAGCCGATTTACCCTTGTCACTGGAATATTGGTCCCAGCTCGATTCGGGTGGAGACCGTCCCTGCAGTACGGATCCCTCCTGTTCCAATACTGATGCCAGTGCCACATGAAACAGAACTCCTCTGTCCCACGCGACTCTTTTAGCCACATGTTTACTTCCCTTATTCTTGTGTCCCTATGCCAATTTGCATGTGGCTCATGTAGTAACCCAGAGATTATGAGACTTGAGGACCTATTCTTTAATTTGGTTCCTAGCTTTTGATAATCTCTGAACAGGCCCTCTTTCCTAATCTTGCCTGTGTTGTTTGTTCCAGTGTGGACCACACAACTGGATCCTACTCCTCCCTCTCCAATATCCTTTCAAGCCAGTCAGAGGTACCTCTTACCCTGGCACCAGGTAGACTCTCAATCCTGCTTACAAAAGATGTTATCTATTCCCCTAATTATAGAATCCCCTACAACTACCACTGTTTTACTGCTCCCCTCTCAAACGGCCTCCCATGCCAGAGTGCCATGGTCAGTTAGCTTATCCTCCCTGCAGCCCTTTTCCTCATCCACACAGGGAGCAAGTATCTCACACCTGTTGGATAAGGTTAAGAGCTGAGTCTCCTCTGTTTCTGACTGCGGGATCCTCTACCCGTCTCACTTACAGTCACACCCTGCTGTCCGCAGCCACTGATCGAATTTATGGTATTTAATCTCCCTGGTGTGATTGCCTCCTAAAACACAACATCCAGGTACTTCTCCCCCTCCCGGATGTGCCACAGTGTTTGAAGCTCAGGTTCCAGCTCATCAGCTCTGAGCCAAAGTCCCTCGAGCAACCAACACAAGATGTGGTCACTGCAGTTCGCAATGGGATGAGCCAGCTCCCACATCATATAGCTACAGCACATCACCTGCCCAGCCATCTGTACTTAGTTAATTAATTTATGAGTTAGTTAACCCCTGGTTAGTTAATTTATTAGTTAGTTTTGGAGTGTGTCTTTTCAAATCTTGGACAGATTTCCTACCAGCCAATCAGGTCACAGCTCTCCTGAGACATCTCTTGACTCTGAGGTAGTAGGAACTGCAGATGCTGGAGAATCCAAGATAACAAGGTGTAGAGCTGGATGAACACAGCAGGCCAAGCAGCATCAGAGGAGCAGGAAGGCTGATGTTTCAGGCCTGGACCCTTCTTCAGTCACTTGTCTCTGTTTAGTTCCAGATTGTCTGGGTGCTCCTCCCTCTGACTCTGCTCCCTGGAAACAATGCCATGAAACCCTGAGGGAAGTTAGATTTATATTACCGTGCTCCAAGTGCTTCTCCCTCTGACATTCCAGGGAAAATTGACGCAGCCTATTCAGCCTCTCCCTGCAGTGCAAACCCTCCCATCCCAGCAACATCCTTGTAAATATTTTCTACACCCTCTCAAATGTAACAATATCATTCCTATAGAAGGGTGGCCAGAATTGCACACAGTATTCCAAAATTTGCCTCACCAATGTCCTGTACAGCCTCAACGTGACCGCCCAACTCCTATATTCAATGTTAAGATCAATCAAAGCAAGCAAGCCAAATGCCTTCTTCACCACCTTGTCTATCTGTGACTCCACTTTAAAGAGTCTATGAGCCTGCACCCCTAGTCTCCGTGTTTGACTACACTCCCCAGGGTCCTCCCATTAACTGTCTAAGTCCGGCCCCAGTTGGCCTAACTGAAATGCAACACCTCATATTTGCTAAATTTAAATCAACCTGCCACTCCTTGGCCCATTGGCCAATCTGTTCAAGGTCCCATTTTACTCTGAGATAGCCTTCTTCACTCTCCACTACATCACCTACTTTAGTGTCATCTGCAAGCTTACTAACCATACACCCTACATTCGCAAAAAAATCATTTATTTCTATGACGAAGTGCAGTGGTCCCAGCACTGATGCTTGTGGCACACCACTGGTTGGAGAGAAATATTTCACTCGGAGGGCTATGAACTTTTGGAATGCCTCATCAAAGAGAGCTGGGGGCACTCAACCACTGTGGGCATTCAAGGCAAGGAATGATGGTTTTTTTGAACTCTAAGATAATCAGTGGATATAGCATTTGGATGGCAAAGTACAATTGAGATTATGGATCAATCGTAATCTCAATAAGTGGCTCTTAAGCGAAGTTGACCTCCTCCAGCTCCTATTTCTCATTCTTATGTTCTTTTAGCAATGGCTGCATTGTCGGTAATATTACGTTTTGCACAGCCAAGAAATCATTTTGGATCATTGACAAAGATCAGCCATTATGCAAAATCTCTGGTACACACAGGTTACATTTTCAGCTCATGCCGGCAGATCCGAACCCGAAAGTTCGCGACAAGGTCTGTCAAAAGTACACCATTCAGAAAGTTTAATGAAGTAAATCTTCTCACTTAATTTCACACAGATTGATGGAGCAGAAAATAAAAATAGAGAGTTACTTTGATACCAATGGTGGATCAATGCACTGGACAACAATATGCTACTCTTTTAGGGAGAAGTACAAAATCAAGCATAGCAGTTAACATTGAGATATTTAAGTCTTCCATAAATACTGTGCAGGAATTGGGTTTGCTGACTATTCATGTTGCCCAAAGGTCCACGTGACATAGCCATTCCTGCCCTATGAAGAACAGGAAGGCTGGACTGAATGGTGAACAATGACTGGAGATGGTTTTGGAGCTTCCTTTGAGGACCTTTTGAGACCCAGAATCACTTCTACACAATACTCCACCAGGAGCAAGATGAACCCTTGTCTCATGTTGTCCTTCCTTGCAGACTGAAACAGTTAGTCCACAACTAAATCTTGATCAGCATTTCATTATCTTAAGACCTTACAGCTTTCAAATGAAATCTGTTTTCAGGTTTCTGTTGTTTGAAGAGTTCATTACTTTAACAGTGGCTGTGAAATTGAAATTCACAAACTGTGGAGCTCCAAAGGTCACTTTGACATTTTACAGAAACTAAGGAATTTTGCCCCGAAATTCCCTATTTTTCACAGCGTTGACTAAATAACTAAGAAAAATAAACATACATCTATGCACATATAAATTTGGTTTTAGAAAGATGCTAAATGAATCCTACCTTGTTAACATAGCAACAGCAGCCTTTTTATATGTACAATCCTCTGCTTTCTTTGTAACTGGTTATACAATTTAAATTTCTTAATGGGTTTCTAGTTCATTCCTCAAGACCAAGATTAAATTAAATCTTTATGTTTGATCCAGACATCCTGTGCATTTTTCCTCCTCTGTGATGTTGAACCTTAATTGACTGTCTACAAATCACTGCAAGTGACTAAATGTGCTATCTGACCATGTTCCTCTCCCTGTTCGTTCATTCACAACTGGAAAACCTGTAATAAATATTCCTTCAGGGCTAAATCAGTCCATGTTGTGGTAGAAACTTCTATGATTAACGTATGGACAGAGTCTCCTTCAATGAGCCCTTGAAATTTGCAGCTTAAATTTAGAAACTGTACCAATTCCACTTCAGCCACCAGGAGGCAGTCATGTCTCCCTAACTCCCAATGATACCATGGCAATCGAGACCAGTGAACAGTCAGCGGAAGCAGTCAAAAGCTGCTCATTTGTGAAGAATGCATGTCACATTGATTTTTGTGTTGGAAGGTGGATAAGTGTTAGAAAGTGCTAATTTGAAAAACAAAAATCAAAACTGCTACAAGTGTTGGGAAGGCTGCACCTAAAAGAATTTATTTCACAGGCAATTAACTACTTTGACGTACAGAAACTTACAATAGAGGTGAGTGTTGTGGCCACAGAATCCCTACAGTCTGGAAGCAGGCCATTTGGCCCATCAAGCCCATATTGGCCTTCAAAGAACATCCCATCTGGACCCATTCCCTACCTTATCCCAGTAACCCTGCATTTCCCATGGCTAACCCACCTAGTCTGCATATTCCTGGACACTGTGGGAAATTTGGCATGGCCAATCCATCCCAACCTGCTCATTTTTGGACTGTGAGAGGAAACCAGATGAAACGCACATTGACATAGGGAGAACATGCAAACTCCACAGTCGCCCGAGGGTGGATTCAAACTCAGATCCCTGGCGCTGTGAGGCAGCAGCGCTAACCACTGAGGCACCGAGCCACCATCTTGTGCACAGTAAGATCCCTCAAAGAGAGTGAGATTTCCCAGCTATTAATGATATGGCTTGAAAGTGGAATGTTGGTCAAACTGAAGTTCATCTTCATCGTAGCACAACCAAAACATGAAGCTCCCTTTCCTCTTTCTGATGCTGGCAGATATGCTATCCCAGAACTTTGTTATTTCTGATCTCCTACACCCACAGCTTCTCTGCTCATCTTTGCTATCAAGGCCCCTTTGGTATAGCACCACTGTGAATATCTGAAACAGGTCGACATGATGTACAATTCATCCCATAGGGAGGATTGGACGAAAACCAAAAGAAAATCTGTTAACGGGCACAGGTAATCCTTGATCGAAAAATGCAATTTGGTCATGCGTGGATTTCAATGCCAACCAGTGCCTATTCACTTTGGGCAGTTTGAGACCTGCTACTGTGCCATGTAGACAGAAGAGGTACATGCCCACTGAAGTACACAGTGAAGTAGGTGGGATGCTCAACAATCAAAGCAGCCAGAAAAGCTGGTACTATGAAAACAGCATCAATAAAAACAGTGCCAACAACAAATTTGCTGACACAGACATTCTCACTCACCAGATAATCCTGTCCAATAATCTGACTAAACAATCACATGAGAGTCCACAGAAAATTAAGCTCACTTAATCAATTATTTTGTGATTGAAGGCCTTTCAAAGTTAATTAATTAGCAACAACAAATGGGACGTAAACCTATAATCTTTGGCTGCCACTGTAGAGTCAAGATGTAACATCACTGCACTTGTCATGTGCTCCTGTAATTCCTCAAGCCCAATGCTTTAATTAGTGTTTAATGCCCTTTCTTTGATGTCAGTCTGTATGACTTCCAAGCTTCCCACACTAATGGAAAAATCTGCATTTCTTTTATTGGACTTACTTATCACAGATCAAATGCTTACTTTACAAGATTGAATTTATAGTACCTCCTATTGGTTTGTTTTCTCATAATGGTCAACTGGTCCTGGTGTTATGCAATAATTAGTTTATATTGCTTCAAGAGAATAAACACAGCAAGAGACACAGAGAAAATCTAAAGCTATATTACAGAAGTAATGTGACACAATAGAGGCTGAAGGAAAGGAAATATAAAAGGATGAAAGTAAACAGCATTACATTTGCATTAACCATCTAGTCCGGTACTGATTCATACTGACATGGAAGATCCCAGGTTTGATCCTTGCTTTGTTTGAGTCACCTGTGCTAAATTTGTTCTGTGCTTTCCCAGGGGCATGGGCAGTGTGAATAGTCAAGATCTTTTCCCCAGGGTAAGGGAATCCAAAACTAGAGGGCAAAGGTTTAAGGTGAGAGGAGAAAGATTTAAAAGGGATCTAAAATAACAACTTTATCATGCAGAGGATGATGCGTGTGTGGAATGAGCTGTCAGAGGAGATGGCAGAAGGTGGTTCAACTACAACATTGAAAAGGCACCCGAGTGGGTATATGAATAGGAAGGATTTGGAGAATTATGGGCCAAACGCTGGCAAATGGGACGAGATTTGTGTAGAGTATCTGGTCAGATAGGCAAATTGGACCGAAGAGTTAGTTTCTGTGCTGTACAGTTCTATGTCTCTATGAAAGAGATGAGCAATATCAGCCTGAGTTCATGCTCTTGATCGCTATTGAGTGCTGTCAAAAGATGGGCAGTCGGAGTAGGGGTGAAAGTAGGGACTGAATTTGGTCTTACTGTTAATCACCACTACTCAGCCAGCTCATGTCTCAACTCAGACAAAGAGCGAACACTTGGGGAAGAATGGAGGGTCAGTTACGTCACTGGGTTGATGCCCCTGCAGGTGACACCAATTTCAGGAGTTGAAGGTGGATAGCTGGAGAAGGGAAACTGCCCCCCAATAATTGGGGCACTGTTGAGATCACACCTGGAGTACTGCACACAGTGTCAGTCACTTTGTTTAAAGGTAGGATGTTAATGTGTTACAGGCAATTCAGAGAATGTCTACCAGCGTAATGCCTCGAATGCATGGGTTGTCTTATAACGGATGGTTGTACCAGCTAGGCTTATATTTACAGGACTTTAACAGCGTAAGAAACATCATTGATTGAAATGTATAAAATCCTCTGATGTCTCAAGAGAATAGATGTGGATAGGATGAAATAGCAAGATCTGTAGATGCTGGAGTCAGCGATAGCAAAGCGTGGAGCTGGAGGAACGCAGAAGGCTGGGCAGCATCAGAGGAAGAAGAAAGCTGAAGTTTCGGGTCAGGATTCTTCTTCAGAAATGGCTGAAGAAATAAAGAAGGGTCCTGACCCGAAACGTCAGCTTTCCTTTAGATGTGGATACCATGTTTCTTTTCATGGCAGAACCTAGAACAATGGGTTTCCCATTTAAAACAGAGGTTAGCTCAATTATTTTCTCATGTTGGATCATGTGTCTTTGGAACTTTCTTCCCGAAAAGATGGAGGGAGTAGTATCCTTGAATATTTTTAAGGCAGAGATTGATAGATTCTGGTTAAGTAAGAGGTTAAAATATAATTGGGGTAAGTGGAAATGTGATATAATGTTACAAACTGATCAACTATGATCATATTGAACAGTGGAGCAGATTCAAGGGGCTGAATGGCCTCCTCTATTCATGATTTTATGCAAGCATGTACGTACGTGTGGGAAATCCATGTTCCAGCTTAAACCTCTGGTCATATGAGGATATGTGGGCTACGTCCATCCTTGAGCTACTCTCTAGCTACCTGACACACTTTTAAATTGCCATAAATTGGATACTCAAACTTTTAATCAATACAGAAAACTCGATTTATTTGAATCACTTTCACACTCTCAAACTCACCACAGAGTTTGTTGTGCTCTGTTGCTTGTCGACATCAATTGGCAATAAATTGCATCGAGAAGAGAGCCTTGTTTCTTGAAGAATGCTGAAAGGCTCTCCACACTTCAGAATGATTATGAGGAACAGACCATTAACTATCTCCCACTCCATCTCAGCTTTTCTTGGAAACATTGTATAAACTTTGTTCCTCCACTCAGCAACTGGCAGTCTTTTTAAAATTGGAAACTGAATGCCACTTAAAGATGACTGCAAGTTGTACATTACCTTCTCTCCTATACTTACCCGGCATGGTGACACCCCACTGAATCAGCCTAAGACCCGCACTGAACCTTCACAATTTAAAACGGGATTGCATCATTACTTTGAATGCTGGCTGTGATTTGCTTCCTTGATTCTTATTCCAAGAAACAGGCTAATTAAATAGGGAATACTAATTCTTGCAGATTTACTGTACCTCTTGGTGTGCAGTCCAGAAACTCAAATCTTTCTGAAAAGAGCACGGGGGGCAGTGCCTGCTCACATGGAAAGGAAAACAATGCAATATTTTTGCAGGGAGCTTATCAAACTGGGTCCAATGTGTACCTGTAGTACCCATTGGATAGGCATTTGGGAGGGTGTTGCGTTTGAGAAAGTGAATTTTACTGAAATATTAAACTGCCTCTTAAAGGGGAGTTGTCAAAGCCTTAAAATGGCTGGAAGAGATCTAGAGATTGTAACCAGATTCTTAGGTGTTTTAGTAGGGGCAGATTCATTCACACTCTGCCCATGCCGTAAAGCCTTCAGGAATTATCTCTAACAGTCAGTAGGTTGAGGGTATAGAGAGGGGTCAGTGTCAGGAATTTCAAGGATGCAGCTGAAATGTCTGAAAAAGTTATCAATAAAAGAAAATAGCTCACACCTCACCTTTTACCTCACACCTCATCAACTGCAGCTTCACCTATTGCATGACTTCTGACCCCACTATGCTCTTCAACAATAGTGGCACTAATTTCACATTATGTCCTCCTACACACACACACACACACACACACACACACACACACACACACACACACACACACACACACACACACACACACGAATCAGACTTCAATGAGGTCTAATGCAGCCTGCCACAATGGACCCATAGGCATCCTATAAAGGTCAAAAATCACACGACACCAGGTAATAGTCCAACAGGTATATTTGACGACACCAGCTTTCGGTGTCACTAATACCTGAAGTACCGTTGGACTATGATCTGCTGCCTTGTGATTTCTTGCCTTGTCCAAGCCAGTCCAACACCAGCACCTCCACATCATCCCATAAAAGAGCTGTAACATTAGATTAGATTCCCTACAGTGTGGAAACAGGCCCTTCGGCCCAACAAGTCCACACCGCCCCTTGAAGCATCCCACCCAGACCCATCCCCCTATAACCCACACACCCCTGAACACTATGAGGCAGGAATCGAACCCGGGTCCCTGGCACTGTGAGGCTGCAGTGCTAACCACTGAGCCATTGTGGTGCCCCATGGTAACATGCCAACCTTCTTCTTCCTCTACTCAGCAATTACTGGTCCCGACCATTATGAAGTTGGTGCTGACTGATCCAAAGGCTTCAGGAGCTGGGAAACTTGTTACAGAAGCTGCCAAACCAGCTATTAGTGCATTTTGTGTGAAAAGTTACAAATTCTGCTGCCTATGGTACAGCTGGAGCATTCTGACCAATTAATTTTTATAAAACTTTGGACCAGGAAGGCAGTGTAATTGACACTTGCTGCGTATCCACACTTATCACAGGCTGGAGAGCATTCTGTAGGAAGTGGGGTTCACAGCCTGATGCTACAATGGCCATGAAACAGTACAAGGTATTTAAAATAAGCAACACTTCGGGTGAATTTAAGAGAGAAAGATGGGAAGGGGTGATTTAATATATGCATGAGAGGTTTCAGAATGGGTCAGAATGGTAGGCTAAGAATGGGAACAAAGTAAAGGTTAGGAATGTTACTGTGTTAATGTGACATTATAGAAACCCTACAGTGTGGAAACAGGCCATTTGGTCCATCAGGTCCTCACCAACACACCGAAGAGCATCTCAGACTGATCCACACCCTTACCCTATCCCTGCCTCTCCCATGGCTAATCCACCTAACTTACACATCCCTGGACAATTTAGCCTGGCCAATCCACCTAGCCTGCACATCTCTGGGCTATGGGAGGAAACCAGAGCACCCAGAGGAAACCCACGCAGACGCGGGGAGAATATGTGAACTCGACACAGACAGTTTCCCAAAGGTGGGATCAAACCCAGGTCCCTGGCACTGTGAGGTGGCAGTGCTAACCACTGAGCCACCATGCTGCTCCACACTGCCTGGTGCAAATGAGTTGAAAAGCAGGAGATAGATGACAGTGAGAAATGGTGGGGACAAGAGAGAGTTTGTTGTGTCAGAGGGGAACGTAGGGATATGAGAGAAGACAGAATGACGTCTATCTTCCAATTCTGCACCCAAGCACAGTGCCAGACCACAGAGATCTGTTGCCTTTCCACTCCTCACTACTAGCCTTTCCATCATCTTCCTGACTCTATCTCTGCCTACAGGGTTACACTGCTCCTTGGCCTGGTGGCACCACCAAGCAGGAGGATAATAGCCAAGGTGGGAGGTTACAGCAAAGTCCAAGGGCAAATGAGAAGATGCTTGATGATAGAACCAAAAATAAATACCATTGCCAGCACCAGATCACAGGACTCACCCCATTTCATGCTCCTATGAATCCTAGAAATCTCCTTGCCATTGTGTCAGACTCAAAGACCTCATGTCCTTTTCTTTGGTCTAATAGCACAAAACTCAGAACCAACCAATTAGCCAAGTGCTACAAGCTCCCAGTCTGCTGATGTCGAGATACATGCTGTACAGCCCTGCCAAGACCTAGGGCATCCTCTGAATTTATCGTACTCCAGGACCCCATGTTATCATCTGGAAGATTTTCATCTGGATCCTGTCAAATCATACAACTGCCCATCATTGTTGCTAAGGCCCTGGGTCCATGCAGCTCTTTTGGAAACTGCAGGACAACCCTCTTTAGTAGAAGCACTCAACAGTGAACTTTACTCTTCACTGAACTGGGACTTCCTAGACATATATCACATTGCAATGAAACCTTGGACCTCCATCCCAAATTTTCTTATCATCTCCCCAAAATCCACCTACACTCCTCTCTCACACTTATAACACCAGATTTCCATCTTTAACCTCATATATTTCATCACTGCTTCCTCTTCCAGCAACCCAAGACAAAATTTTATCCTCCACTTTGCTGCTGCCCCCTTTCAATGTGGTGACTTCCACCCACAGCCTACCTCAAGACCCAGAATTCCATTGGAGTGACAAAAGCCATGATGCAATGTTGCTGAATTTCTAATAAAGGGAGGGAGGTTTGGAAGCAACACTATCGGCATTCGGGAACGTTGTTTTTTGATTTAATAGCCATTAAGTCGGATCTTAAATAATGCAGATTTCTACAAGAATCCCTTTAAAAGTATCTCCTTCTTGCCAGGATTACGGGTCAATGTTCTCTCAGCACCCATAATTTGCCATCACTACCAATCCACACTGTGAAGTTCACTTTTACAGCCTTCCTCCCCAGTGCTCCTGCATCCAACACCCACTCCCGAACAGAAACACAACCAATGCTCATTCCTAACTATCTTAACCATGCTACTCTAACCACTGTATTCCCATAGCTGGCCCCTCCTTCGTAACACTCCCAACTTTCAACACTGCCTTTTCTTTATTGCCTTAGCATTTATCTACGCTCTCACCATTGTCTCATGCAGTCTCTATCCCAGGTCTCTCACATCCCACAAACCATCTTCCTATAAATAGGATGGCCCTTTATTCTGATATCCATTTCCTGCTCCTTTCAAGCCTTCTGGTGCTAAGTAGCATTGTCTTCCCTCTCAATACTGCCCCTCAAGTATTCTACACTCCAGATGCTTAAAATTCTTGTAGACCTTCCAAACTTCACACTTGCTGATACACATTCGCACATCACTATCACTACCTTACCTACAAACACCCCACTGTTGTCACATGGTTCCCGTAACCAACGTCCTATCTTCCTGCGACATTTTTCTTGCCATTTTCCTGTGTAGCATAGTCTTTACAAATGGTGAAAGATAACATTAAATTCATTGTTAACTAAACATATCTTTGAAAAGCTATCAAACACACTTCCCGTGGGAATATATATTGAATTCAAGATTGAAATTTTTATAACCCCTTATACTCGTTCAGTACTCAGCTATGAGCTTTCCTTTTTGGCCATCTCTGTTTCCAAGGCTGTGTTTCCATTGGATTATCGCATACTGGTGGATAGGTTCTGCACCTTCCGTTGTTTTCTGGAAGATGGCTTCTCCTCATCTCACCGCCTGCCATCAGAAATATTGGAAGAATTTACAGGACAACAATCAAGCTGCTTGGCCAAGACCAACACCTTCCATGGCCGACAAGTCCTGATGTGGTTCTCAAAACTTCTGACCCAGAAACAGAGACGCTACCAGTGTACCACAAGCCCTTCTCCAATATTCTGCTATCAAAAGACAATTTGACTGATTACTGTAAACTACCAATCCTGTGATTATATCCATAAACGAACAGAAATAGATTCATAAGAATTCTTGTACACTAATGGTTTCATTTGTCATACTACAAATCCTCTCTTCTACATTCGTCTTGTGTTTTTGCACATTAGAATGAATTGATTTTTCTTTCGCCTACATTCCAGTCTGGTTGCTGAAAGAAAGCCTTAATTTCGAGCTCAAGGCCCTGAGGTGCCCTTCTGTTTGAAGCCTCAGACTGTATTACCCTACAGTACGTAAAACTTGCCTAGTTCAGGCCTGAAGCTGTCTCCACCTTAGCAAGACAACCTCCCGTGTGTGACCTCCCAGGGCAGCTCCGTGGCATGGCATCCTTGGCCCAGCATGGTGGCCTGCAGCGATCCCCCAGCCTCGTGATACTCAAGGTAAAGTCTGCCACAATCCAGGGCCAAGGCCCTTTGTGCATTAAAGGCTAAGTATCAGCATGGTATGGGTTGGAAGACCGCTGTTCTGAACTTTTATTTCTGCAATGCTGGACATTTTATTTCTTTATTTTCTAAGACCTTGTAACTAAAGAAGCTCTACCTAGGTATTTTTGCAACTAAGATGGTGCTGTAAATTGCAACATATAAAATTTTCACTGTACTCGTTGACTATATGCGACAACAACACTAATTCAGTTCAATTCTTCCCTGTCTTTCAGAATGCTCTAATTCAGGACTCTACCTTGACTTGTTGTTCCAGACTTGTCTGTGCTTCCTGCCTCCTAGGTTGTTTCCGGATGAAGCTTTATTGTTGTTCCTTATTGTTGGCAGCTGGCGAGGTTTTAGAATGTAACATTTTTTCTTTAGTGATGTGGTTAATTGACTGTTAATTTCATATAGACGGTGAGGTCTATAGGTAAAACAGATGGAAGAAGGGTGTTCAATGAAAACATTGATTGGCAGACTGCAATAAAAAAAAGTGAACACTGTTGACTTAAGACATCACCTGAACCAACTCAATTAGCTTTCAGTTTTCGTAAGTCATTATATTTTTTATTCATTCTCCCCATTCAGTCACCATTTATCACAATAACACTGGATCTTCAGTACTGTTCAGCGACCAAGCATGCCAGCTCACACTGTGATCATGATTTCCTCATTCTCCATCATAGTCAGCAGAGAATCATACATTACTGTCTGACTGTGAGCAGCTCAGAACAATTCAGAAACACTGCATATCCAAGACAATTCATCAAAATTATTAAAATGTGGAATTTTGATTAACACTACTTCATTCATATTAGGAACTCAGACAACTGAATGTCATATTTTGGCCGTTCAACTGTTTCTCACAGACGTAGATTGTTATTCATGCAGACTGAGTCTAAGTCTAGACTTGCTTGGTTAACACTTTGGATGCATCTTATTCAGTTACCCAGATGCTGGAATTTACTCTTTTAATCTCATTTTAAAGCAAACAGATTTGCTGAGAGATTAATGAAGGCTTTTTGGGCATCTGGTGTACAGTTATGATGTTTAACCTAATGTCACCTTCATAATTAATGCTCTAAACTGGCTAAATTACATAATTGGGACTGACTGTTGACCTTTTTTTTGGTGACATGTGAGTTGCGTTGAGTTTTTGGGTGGGTTCTTGCCACAAGGCCAAGCCAGCTTTTTCACTGCATCTTATCAAACTTATTTCATTAGCTGCCTACCCAACCCATATGATATCGCTCTTATCCAATCCTAGCCCCATTTACCATGCACTGCTCCTGGAAGAATGTGCCACTCAGTGGATATCCACTGAAAGACCAGCATTCCTAGCACGCACACCATCTATAAAAGGCAAGGATGAATGCTGGGATTCTGAAGCTGCCCTGCTGGGTGATGGGTACATAGTGAAGATGCCAGAGAGGGGGAAGGTGACACCATGATTCCTCGATGGGGACTTGAAGGTCTTGGTGATCAGGGGTTGTAAATAGGACCGTCCCCTTCCTCGACGACCAGTGGAGGAGTCAATGCTCTTAGACATGGGAAGCTCAGCCTGAGATCACCACCTGGCTCAATGCGGCCTCAATGGTTTGGAGGAATGGCCAGCAGTGCCATAAGATGGTCAATGACCTCCTGCACTCTACCAGGGTAAGTGCCGCACTCTCTGCCACCTCACTCTTACTCTATCTCTGCTACTGCACCCACTCCCACTAAGGCTCCTGCTCTCCCAATTTCATTATTGCCTTGCTTGCTTTCACCACTAACGCTGCATAGCCTCTGCGCTCAAGTCACTTCAACACTGTTCCAACACCTGCACCATTGTCAATAGCTGTGCCACCCATTTCCATCTCCTTCTTTGCCATTCCTGGAGAAGACAGCAAAAAATGGCAGAAATGCCTTAGTCAGGCATTTGGGTGCCTGACATTGTATTTCTTAATCCCTACGAGGAGAGAATCCTGGTCCTGGAAGGAGAAAACCAAGGCAATTCCTGCAGGGAAGCTAAGACATTCAAGTCCTGCCAAACAAGTGAGTAGCACTCTTCATCCACTGCAATTTTTACCTCAGCCCCACTGCCAGTCCCATTAATTGCAAACCATTTCTAACCACTGGCTCCAATGCCAACTTTCCCTTGTGTCTTTCAGATGGCAGTGGGATGTCCAGGATCACTGCAGAGAAAGTTCTGCTCTGCCAGAAGCCTATCTCACTAATTGTACAAAACAAGCTTGATGCTGAGCACCCCTAAGGTCAGTCTATTCATGGCATGGCCAGCCTGTCCACAGAGGGAGCCAGATGTCCCTATGGTGTAGCTGCACTTTTGCAGCTTCTGGGCAGTGAAGACCATGAGGAGAAGAATACCGAGACCTCAGATGGAGCGTTGGCAAAGCTTCCTCCTGCTCCCCGGACTGGCTTAGATAGCAATCTCTTCAATGGGACCGTAAGGGCTAGACATTTTGAGGCCCCACAATCTGGTGAACACCTTACCGTGACAGCTCTGCAGCTGGCCGAGGAAGGGGCACTCCAGGTCGCTGGCTCTCGGAAGCCTACCAGGGACTGAGAACCTGCTCAGGCCCAGGCAGAAGAGGGCCCTGTGATGTCAGTAACCAGGGACTTCACCCACATGCACAGGGAGGGATAGAAGCAGCAGGCAGGGATGTGGGAGGGCCGTGGTCCTCACTGCCCAGAAGCTGCAACAGTGCAATTACACCATGGGGACATCTGGCTCCCTCTGTGGACAGGTTGGCCCATGCCATGAGTAGACTGGCCTATCACCCTTAGGGTGCTCAGCATCGAGCTTGTTTGGTACAATTGGTCAGATAGAAAGCTAAATATGAATGAGGCATTTAACAAGCTATAACCCCCTTAATTGGCAACTGGCTGCAGCCTAGAGAGAAACCCACCTCACCAAATATTATATAGAATCATAGAATGCCTACAGTGTAGAAACAGGACCATAGGCCCAACACGTCTACACTGACACTTGGAGCATCCCACCCTGACCCATCCCCCTATATAAATGATGTATGAACAAATTCCTACCAATGTTGAGATGGGCCTCACTGGGATAGCCACTCAATTCAGCCACAAAACTCACCATGTTGCTCTGGCCCCTATGTGATTCCTCCCATCCTAACTAGGTTGAACTTACTGAGAGATTGCAGGAACTGCGGACACTGGAGTCAGAATCTATAGTGTGAAGCTGGAAGAACACAGCAAGTCAGGCAGCATCAGAGGAACAGGAAAGTTGACGCTTCACGTCAGGATCCTTCAGAAGGGTCCTGAGCCGAAATGTCAACTTTTCTGCTCCTCTGATGCTGCTTGACCTGCTGTGGTCCTTCAGCTTCACGCTGTATTGACTTGACATTAATGAGGTTAATTGGAGATAGTTTGAACTATTTTTGACTTGCAGACCATTGGGGAGGTTTCATTGCACTGTTGCCTTAAAGTGAATCTCCTTCTTGACAATTACTTAAGAGGGTTTGTTTCAATTTTAAGTTGTTACTGAAACCTCCACAAACTCTGCCCTTACTAACTTCGGTACCCTAGGATGCACCCACCCAGACAGTAATGTGTGCTGTTAAAGTACCTCCTTTGTCAGTACTTATCTTATTTAATTTCTCTATTACCTCCTCTTTTCCTGGGATATTGCAGCATCTACTTCCATCACAAAGGTAGGTGGAAGTATTGATTTCATATCCCACCCTGTTTTCTGGGGAACCAGAATACAGTTATTTCGATTTGGTAGGGAGTCCTTTTCAAAGAGTTGTACGTTCAGTCGTCACGTTCATATAATTTTATATTTTTACTAGTTCAGTGGTAAAAATTGCAATTAAGAAGCAGAGTCAGTGGAAATATAGATCTCTCTCTACAATCGGGTTTTTAAGGACCAAGAGCAGCAGAACACAGGCACGACGCTGCCACTACTGGTGGAAAGGTGTGATTACAGCCTAACCAGGGTTTGTGGATAATATCAACTATGAACATGAATTTCGGAATTTGTCATTTAAAGATGAAATAGCTGTAACAAAGACATGACAGCAGGAAGCAATGATTTGTAGGTAGGGTGTTCATGCAGCTGTGTTCCTTGTATTAAGGACTTCTGCCGCTGAGCGCCTGAGGGTAAGATTTTTCTCTTCATCATGAACATGAAGCATGTCAAGTGCGTGCATGTGGTACTGTAAAGGGAGAAAGATATACTTACGCAGCACCTTTCAGGCCTCTGGGATGTACTAAAGATGTTTGCTGCCAATTCAATATTTTCAAAGCGTAGTCCTTCCTATATTTTTTCTGAAGAAGGGTCTTGGCCAGTCGCGAACCATTTCCACTCCCCCTCCCACTCTTTAGATGACATGTCCATCATGGGCCTCCTGCAGTGCCACAATGACGCCACCCGAAGGTTGCAGGAACAGCAACTCATATTCCGCCTGGGAACCCTGCAGCCCAATGGTATCAATGTGGACTTCACCAGCTTCAAAATCTCCCCTTCCCCCACCGCATCCCAAAACCAGCCCAGTTCGTCCCCTCCCCCCACTGCATCACACAACCAGCCCCGCTCTTCCCCTCCACCCACTGCATCCCAAAACCTGTCCAACCTGTCTCTGCCTCCCTAACCTGTTCTTCCTCTCACCCATCCCTTCCTCCCACCCCAAGCCGCACCTCCATTTCCTACCTACTAACCTCATCCCACCTCCTTGACCCGTCTGTCTTCCCTGGACTGACACATCCCCTCCCTACCTCCCCACCTATACTCTCTTCTCCACCTATCTTCTTTTCTCTCCATCTTCGGTCCGCCTCCCCCTCTCTCCCTATTTATTCCAGAACCCTCACCCCATCCCCCTCTCTGATGAAGGGTCTAGGCCCGAAACGTCAGCTTTTGTGCTCCTGAGATGCTGCTGGGCCTGCTGTGTTCATCCAGCCTCACATTTTATTATCTTGGCCCAAAACGTCAGCTTTCCTGCTCCTCTGATGCTGCTTGCCCTGCTGTGTTCATCCAGCTCCACACGTTGTTATCTCCTTCCTATAACACAAGTTCGAATTATTTTACAGGTACAATATCTAATTGCGTTATTCAATTCTGGCCAAATTTATGCATCTCTGAATGCAGGGATTGTTAACGTCTTGTCTGCAGTGTGGTTTGTCCACAAAGAGGTTTTTGTTTGGATTTAAAAAGAAATGGGGTTGAAAAGTAGAGTGTGCCATTTGAAACACGATGGAGAAAATTGTGATGGAAAGTCAATATATGCTGAATATATCAACAAATGATGTCTGATGGATATCTCACAGATATATACACTGAATAGCAATAGAATGCTTAATCCAACTGATATAGTTTTTTTTAATAATAAGGCAGGTGTGTAATATTTTGCTGAGGTCAAAGATTAATTTTTCTTCTGCTGCTCAGACAATCCCTTGGGATTGAGAATGACTCCATATGGGTCTGAAGGGATTAAACAGTCCAACGCTGGGCCTCATACACCCTGCCACAGGGGAGGGGTGGAGGTTTGTGGTTGAAGAGGTCGGTGTGTGGGGTGCTCAGATTTTCACCCGTTTCCAAATGACTGTCTGCAGTGTTTTGCACTTACGACATTCTGCAATTTCTAACACCAGTCTGGCTGTGAAAATTGTGTCTACTGTGCCCATTGATGGACAGAATCTGCATAGTCATCCCAGGAAGTGCTCGTCCATCACTTGGAAGTGGTGACTGAGGAGAATGTTTGAAATCTCCTGCCCTGACTGACAGCAAAGGAGACCCCTCTATAGGAACTGCAATCGGTTTCTTTTTTATTTATTTGTGGGTTGTGGGCATCGCTGGCTGGCCAGTTTTGTGTGCTGTTGGGGCTGCACCCATCCAGGCAGGTCGGGGGTGGGGGGGCGAAGTTTTCCATCACACTCCTGTCTTGTGCCTTGCAGATGGCAGACAGGCTTTGGGGAGTCAGGAGGTGGGTTACTCACCGCAGTATTCCTAGTTTCTGACCTGCTCTTGTCGCCACTGTGTTTATGTGATAAGTCTAGTTGAGTTTTTGCTCAATGATAACCCACAGGATAGTGGGGGGTTCAGTGGTGGTAACACCATTGAATGTCAAGAGATGGTGTTTAGATTGTGGTGATGGTCATAGCGTGCCAATTGTGTGGCACGAATGTCACTTGCCAGTTGTCAGCCCAAGCCTGGATATTGTTCAGATCTTGTTGCATGTGAACATTGACTGCTTCAGTATCTGAGCAGTCACTGAATGGTGCTCAACATGGTGGAGGAAGGTCATTGATGAAGCAGCTGAAGCTGGTTGGCCCTAGGACACGACCCTGAGGAACTCCTGCAACAATATCTTGGAGCTGAGATGACTGACATCCAAAAACCACGAGCACCTTCCTCTGTGTCCAACCACTGGAGAGTTTGCCCCTGATATCCATTAATTCCAGATTTGCTCGGGTTCCTCATTGCCACACTTCAAGTGCATGCAGCCTTGATATCCAGGGCTGTCACTGTCACCTCACCTCTGGAATTCAGCTCTTTTGTCCATGTTTGAACCAAGGCTGTAATGAGATCAGGAGCTGAGTGGCCCTGGTGGAACCCAAACTGGGCGTCACTGAGCAGGTTATTCTGAGCAGGTGCTGCTTAAAAGCCCTGTTGATAACACATTCCATCACTTTTCTGATGATTAACAGTAGACTGATGGGGCAGCAATTGCCAGGTTAGATTTGTCCTGCTTCTTATGTACAGGACATGCCTGGGTAATTTTTCACATTGTTGTGCAGATGCCAGTGCTGCAACTGTACTGGAAGATATTGGCTAGGGGAGCGGCAAATTCTGGAGTACGAGTCTTTAAGGGCCCGTGGACTTTACAGTATCTGGTATGTCAGACTGTTTCTTGATATTACATGGAGTGAATCGAAATGGCTGAAGACTGGTACCTGTAATGCTGGGCACCACTGGAGGAGACTGCGATGCATCATCCACTCAGCATTTCTGGGCTGAAAATTGCTCTGAATGCTTCAATCTTATCTTTTGCACTGATGTGTTCAGCTCTTCTATCATTGAGGATGGGGATGTTTGAGGAGCCTCCTCCTCCAGTGAGTTTTTTAATTGTCCATTACCATTCATGACTGGATGTGGCAGGACTACAGAGCTGAGATCTGACCTGTTGATTGTGGGATCGCTTAGCTCTGCCTATCATTTGCTCCTTATGCTGTTTGGTGTGCAAGTAGTCCTGTTTGGTAGCTTTACCAGGGTGACATGCCATCTTCAGGTACGCCTGGTGCTGCTTCCGCCATGCCCTCCTGCATTGGCTTGATGGTAATGGCTCAGTGGGGGATATGCCAAGCCATGAGGTTACAGATTGTGTTGGAGTAAAATTCTGCTCCTGTTGATGGCCCACAGCGCCTCATGGATGCCCAGTCTTGAGTTGCTAGATCTGTTTGAAGTCTATCCCCTTTAGCATGGCGATAGTGCCAAGCAACACGTTGGAGGTTATTTTCAACACAAAGGTAAGACTTCGTCTCCACAAGGACTGTGCGATAGTCACTCTTACTGATACTGTCATGGACAGATGCAACTTCAGCTGGCAGATTCGTAAGGATGAGGTCAAATATGTTTTTCCCTCTTGTTGGGTCCCTCACCACCCGCTGCAGACACCGGTCTTGCAGTTATGTCCTTTAGGACCCAACCAGCTCGATTAGTCGTCCTGCTACTGAGCCGTTCTGAGTGGTGGACATTGAAATTCCCCCACTCAGAGTATATTTTGTGCTCTTGTCAACCTCAGTGCTTCCCCTAAGTGTTGAAGAAGCTCATGAAGAACATGAAGAAGTACTGATTCACCAGCTGAGGGAGGACGGTTTGTGGCAGTCGTCAGGATGTTTCCTTGCCCATGTTTAACCTGAAGCCATGAGACTTCATGAAGCCAGGTCAATATTGAGGACTCCCAAAGCAACTCCCTCCTGGCAATGAACCACTGTGTCACCACCTCTACTGGTCCTGTCCTGTCAGTGAGACAGGACATATCCAGGGATGGTGATAGTGGTGCCTGGGACATTGTGTGTGAGGTAGGATTCTGTGAGTATGAATATGTCAAGCTGTTGCTTGGCTAGTCTATGAGACAGCTCTCCCAATTTTGACACTAGCCCCCAGATGTTAGTGAGGAGGACTTTGCAGGCTTGACAGGACTGTTTCTTGTCATCGTCTTTTCCAGTGCCTAGGTTGATCTGTCAGGTGGTCCATCTGATTTTATTTCTTTGAGACTTTGTGGCAATTAGTACAACTGAATGGCTTGCTATGTCAATTCTGAGGGCAATTGAGAGTCAACCACATTTCTGTGGGTCTGGAGTCACATGTAGGCCAAATTAAGCAAGGATGGCAGTTTCCTTCCCTGAAGGCATTTGTGAACTAGATTTTTTTTCCAACAGTCACCGATAATTTCATGGTCATCAATAGATTCCTAATTCCAGATTTTATTTTGTCTTGAATTGTCTTTTGTCATGGCAGGATTCAAACCCAGGTCTGTAGAACATTAGCTGAGTTCCTGGACCAACAATCTTATAATAAAACCATTAGGACATCACCTTACCTTAAAGTTTCATCTCCTTTCTTGAAGATGGTCACAATCATAGCATTTTGGAGATCTCCTGGTATGCTTTCCTCCTTCCATATAAAGAAGATGATGTCATATATTTCTACCAAGCATCTGTACCAAATTCCAGTCTTTTGGTGAGGATTCCTTCAACACTGGCAGCCTTGATGGTTCTCAGCCGACAGGTGGCCTTTTCAACCACATGTCAGCCTGAGGTCATACTGCGATGGTGGTCAGTAACATGGTGTGAGATATGGTCAAATGTAACCACATCAAGGATGGAGTTTCGGTTGGGGAGATGCTCAAACTGCTCCTTCTAATGAGTTGTGAGTGACTGTCTTTGATGAGTGCCTCTCCATTCTTCCCTCTCAGTGGGATATGCCCTAGGCTGATCAGACCATCGATAATACTAACTGCTGACGAATGGGCAACTTTCTTGTAGACAAATTATTTAATTTCCTGCATTCTTTTCTCCCACCACCTGTTCTTAATGTCATTGAGTATTTTTTTTCCCATTGGACCTGATTCTCCTGTAGCGCTGCTTGCTTTCCCTTAGGTTGTGATGGTGTTTTTACTGTTGCTGATGTCTTTGGGTGGGCTGATGGTGGTAGTCACCTGGATTAGGTGATAGTTGGTCTGACAGTCATTGCACAGGTGACGTGCACATTCTTGTGATCCCTCGCTTGGATGATGGTAGTGTTGTCACAACAGACTCCAATGGCAGGAGTTGAGGGTGTTGCCATGAGGCCCTGAATTTATCTCTGTGACAAATAGCGTTTTTGTTCTTCCCAGACCATAGTGGCAATTTGATCAGGAGAACAACTATAGTAACGTAGAAGATAGGAGCCAGAGTTGGCCACTCAACACCTTGAGCCTGCTCCACCATTCAATATGGCTGATCATCGAGCTCAATACCCTAATCTCACCCAACCCTATACCCGTTGATTCCTTTAGCCACAAGAACTATATCTATCTCCTTTCTGAAAGCACATAATGTTTTGGCCTCAACTACTTTCTGTGGAAGTGAATTCCACAGCTCACCACTGACTGGATGAATAAATTTCACGTCATCTCAGTCCTAAAAGGCTCACTCTTTATCCTTAAACTAAAACTCCTGATTCTGGACTCCACCACCATTGGGAACATCCTTCCTGCATCTAACCTGTCTAGTCTTATTACAATTTTATAAGTTTATATCAAATTCCTACCTCCACCCCCATTCATTTCAACTCTAGTGAACACAATCCCAACTGAATCAATTTCTCCTCATACGTCATCTCAGGTAAACCTTCACTGCACTTCCTCTACAGCAAGAATAATCTTCCTTGGATGGAGTGACCAAAACTATACACAATATTCTAGATGTGACCACACCAAGGCCCAGTATAATTGCAGCAAGTCATCCTTGTTCCTGCACTTGAATCCTCTTGCTAGAGGTTTGCATTCTTGCCTCCCTGCTGCACTGGCACACTTACTTTCAGCAATTGGTGCACAAGGACGCCCAGGGCTTGTTGAACATTCCCCTCTCTCAATTTGCAGCTATTCAAAGTGGATAACCACACATTTATCCATATTATACTGCATCTGTCATAGGATTGCCTCCCACTCAGCCTGTCCAAATCACATTGCAATGTTGCTGCATCCTCCTTAAAGTTGACCCTTCCACCCAGCCCGATGTCATCTGCAAATTTTGAGATATTACATTTTTTTCCCTCGTCTAAATCATTAACATATATTAGGAGCAGCTAGAATGCTCGCACAGATTCCTGCAGTATCCCCAGTAGTCACTGCCTGCCATTCAGGAAAAGACCCATATATTTCTACCCTTTGCTTCTGGTCTGCTAACTAATTTTCTCTCCATCTCAATACGCTACACCAATCACATGCACTTTAATTTTACACATTAATCTCTTGTGTGGGATTTTGCCAAAAGCCTTCTGAAAGTCCAAACTAATTGCAGCCATTGATTCACCTGATCAACTCTGCTGCTTACATCTGCAAAGAATTCCAATAGATTTGTCAAATGTGATTTTCCTTTTGTAAATCCATATGACTATGCCTAATTCTATGAAAATTTTCTAAGTGCTGTGCTATAAAGCTCTTGATAATGGGCTTTAGCATCTTACTCACTACTGACGTCAGACTCACTGATCTATAACCCCCCGGTTTTCTCTCTACCATCACTTTTTAAATAGTGAGGTTACACTCCATTGGTGTTTGCCTTGCTTATAGCTTCCTTACCAGTCATGTGTTCCTCACAACTCTGGCATTGAAATCACTAAGGAGAATGAAATTGTTTCCCTTTGGGTTACAGGACAATAATAGGAGTATAACCCTCTTGCGTCATATCCACAGTTGCTCCTAGGCCCAGGGAGGATGCACTGACAGTTGCAGTGTACTGCTTCTGCATTATCATGAGTCAAAGAATCATAAGACACTTATTTACACAAATGGGGGTAGTGCGGCTCACTGAGATGGTAAACTCGTCTGTTTTTTATGGTGAATCCAATGCCATGGAGGTAGCATTCTTCCTCAGGTTTACCTTTCCGAACGAATGTGTATCCAATGCCTTGTTCTTTTAGCTGACCTTCTCCTGTTCGTGTATCTTTTTGAAACTTCCCATCACGGAGCAAGGAATTTGAATACATTCCTTGATATTATGCACACAAAGATATAGCTTTCCAATAAGTCAGTAACTATGCTGCTGGAGTTTATTATCCCTCTGCCAGGTCTCACTCAGGACAATATTGTCAACGCCATAATGCTGGCGTTCCTGAACTATGGTAACAGTGTAACTCACAGATCTGTCACTGCTGGGGATGTTCATGTGGTTGCCGAAGTTCCAATTCCCAAACTTCATTTTTGAGGGGATGAAGGTTCTTTGCGTTTGGGTTCTTTGACCTGGGGGGGAGCTGGTCCCCACCAACTACCACATGGTGCTGGCAGAGCCAAGTTTGTGTCTCATGGCAGGGAAGGTTGAAAAGGTTAGACTGTATTGCATGGTTGAGGATTAATACACACAAACACACAATCTCACATAGGCGCAAAAATACACACACACACACACACAGACACACACACACACACACACACACAGACATTGCTGCTCCTAACCACCCCAAGTACACCCCATCCCACCCTGGGAGCCTGCTGTATATTGTAGATATACAATCTGGATTTATTGACATAAACATCCATGAGACATGCTGTTTTTATAATAAGACAGGCACGTAATATTTTGGCAAGGTGAGAGAGATTAATTAGCTCGTACACCACCAACAGCTTGCTACTGGTAAGCCTCAGGCTTCATTGATAAAATGTACGTGTATCTTTTTGAAAATTCCCATCACGGAGCAGGGAATTTGAATACATTCCTTGATATTATGCACACAAAGATATAGCTTTCCAATGGGTCAGTAACTATGCTGCTGGAGTTTATTAGGAACATAGGATAAAGCAGCAGGAGTGGGCTGTTCAGCTCTTCGAGTCTGCTTGCCATTCAATGAAATCCATGGCTGATTTTCTATCTCAATGCCATTTTCACATATTATCCCCCATAACTCTTGATATCTTTAATAACTAGAAATCTAGGCTTAATGATTGATCCAGCACAGCCCTCAGAAGTGGAGAATTCCTTTGAATGAAGAAACTCCTCCATAACTCAGTTCTAAAAGTACTTCCTCTTATTGTGAGCCTGTGGGGCCCGACTCCAGACCTTCTCCTCCACATAATGACCAAATAAAAACCAAAATAACTGCGGAGGCTGTAAATCAGGAACAAAAGCAGGAGTTGCTGGAAAAGCTGAGCAGTCCTGGCAGCATCTGTGAAGAAAAAGTCAGAGTTAATGTTTCGGGTCCAATGACCTTTACTCAGTTCTGGGAAGGGTCAATGGACCTGAAACATTAACTCTGACGTTTTCTTCACAGATGCTGCCAGGACTGCTCAGCTTTTCCAGCAACTTCTGTTTTTTGCAATCAAAGACCAGGAAGTTTTTACCCTTGATCTATACTGAGTAACCAGGTCTCAGGGCAGATAACAATAGATCCTCAGAATCCCTGGTCCAGAGAAGAGAGAGAAAGAGGAGAGCCAAATAAAGCCAAGACTCACATTTGGTTCCAACTGGTAGAAGCAGGGCCTTATATTACATTAGAGCAGTGAAGTTAAAGGCTGAACAGAACCTCCATTCAGACAGAGTCATAGCGTCATAGAGATATACAGCACAGAAACAGGCCCTTTGGTCCAACTCATTCATGCCTTGATATCCTAAATAAATCTTGTCCCATTTGACAGCACTTGGCCGATATCTCTCTAAATCCTTCCTATTCATGTACCCATCCAGATGCTTTTTAAATGTTGTTATTGTGCTAGACTCCACCATCTTCTCTGGCAGTTCATTCCATACACGCACCACCCTCTGAAAAAGTTGCCTTTTATGTCCATTTTAAAATCTTTCCCCTCTCACCTTAACCCCTTGCTGTCTAGTTTTGAACTACCCTACCCTGGGAAAAAGACCTTAGCTATCAATGCCCCTCATGATTTTATAAACCTCTATTAGGTTACCCCTTAGCCTGTGCTGCTTTAGGGAAAAGATCCCCAGCCTGTTCAACCTTTCCCTATAGCTCAAACCCTCCTATTCTGGCAACATCCTTGTAAATCTTTTCTGAACCATTTCAAGTTTAACTGCATTTTTCCTATAACAGGGAGACCAGAACTGAACGTAATATTCCAAGAGTAGCCTAACCAATGTCCTGTACAGCCACAACATGGCCTCCAAACTCCTATATTCAATGCATTGACCAAGAAAGGCAAGTGAACCAGCTACCTTCTTCACCGCCCAGTCCACCTGTAACTCCACACCTTCAAGGAACTGCCATTCAAAGGCAGCTGGATGGTGAGTGTGGGTGAAGGCTGGGTGCTGGTGGCATTTTGTTGTGCTTCTCAAATATTCTGCTGCTGTTCCTGATTCTGTGATGACTCTGCCTTATGTCCACAGTGAAAGATGGTCACTTACAAGGCAGCACCTGCAATTGAACTGAGCACTGTAGCCATCAACAGAGCTCGATTGTAATCTTCTTTTGAGCCCTCTTTGATTTTGCAGTGAGTAAATCGTATTAATTTTAATGATTTTTTGACGAAAAGATATTGTTGATGCAGTACTCCTACCAAACTGTAGTGTGTTGTTGACTGGGTAATATATTTAGAAATTTAATTTAGTTTCCCTATTTCCAAGGAGACTATTTTGATGTTAGTTTTTTTTATCCATTTCAAGGCAATCTGGCATCAAGGCTACCATCTTCTCTGCTCCCTCTTTTGTCTAAAGGCAGAGTTAAAACAGCAGAGAATTCCAGTGGGATTATGACCCCCAATGTCCAACATTCATCCACCACTGGATAGTTCCTAGGAGAAGGTTACAACTGAAACTGGAAATGTGTTCGACTCAATCAATGCAATTAGGGCCTCACTAAAGCCAAGAGGCATCTTCTGACCGTAGTTTTGTGAGTTATTGCTGTGACTGTCAGAGCAGGTCCATGAAGTACTCCTCACTGAGAGCTAGGTGATGGCACAGGGTAGATGTTCGTCCAAAAGCCATTCAAATAGTCGAGACCCAGGAGGTGATGAACAACAACAGACAGCACTGGGGAAACTCAGCAGGTCTGGCAGCATCTGTGGAGAGAGAAACAAAGCCAGTGTTTCGATTCCAGCAACCCTTCCCCAGAACGTGAACTAATAGTGGTGTCAGTGTTTTCCTTCCCATCCTCGCAGTGTGATAGACTGGAGTCTCCACCTCCGTGAATATCACTGGCAGGGGGCTGAATGATGGCACACGGCAAGCCACTCCACTTCCGAGTGGATGAGCCTCCCAAAGCCGTCCCTCCGTTGAGACTCATGACATGTGAAGAGTATTCAGCCTGCAGACATCACCACAAAAAAAGTGTCTGGCCAAAAACGTTGCTGACCCAAGCTGCATCTGGGACCAGAATAGACTGAATTCCCGAAAATGTTATAAGTGCAGAAAATTCCGTCCTAGTCATAGAGTTGGATAGCACAGATGAAGACTCTTAAGAAGTACCATCAAAGCTGTTTGAGACAGATTCTCCACCTCAGCTTGGAGCTCAGCATACTAAAATCAGTGTCCATGAAGCAGGGAATAGCGCCAGCATTGAGGCCATGATCATCCAAAACTCATCCTCTGGGCAGGCCTTGTGCTTAGGTCGCCTGCGTTCCGACTGCCAAAGCAAATCTCCTTCGCCCGGTTCAAGGTAAGCACTCAAACAAGATGGGGATAAAGGAAATGTTTCAAAAACTCCCTTGAAGGCTTCCCTCAAGAAATGCAACATAGATGGTGATGTATGGTAAATGCTTGTGCAGAAAAAAAACTGACTTGGAGTAAGTTTCTGTATGAAGGGATGGTGTTCATCGAGAACAACCCACCCGCCAAACCCCCATCCACCTCGCAACAGATAATACTGAAAAGGAACCAGAGAAAGGAATGCGAATGGTTTCAAGGACAAGGGCCTGGGAACACTTGCCAAACGTGTGGCGGACTTCTCCACAGATGCTGCCTGGTTTTCTCAGTATCTACAGTGTGGGTTTTATCTTTTATAAGTTAAAATATTGGCTGTATTTTTCTTTTTCCCAAGTTAAGCTGGTCGAAAGGCTGCAGTGCCTGAAGGAAAAGCTGCACAATGGATCGCGAAAATATTCTGATAGGTCAGACATTGGTGAGGTACAACTTTTCAGCATGTACTATTTAAACACTTCTAAAAGCGAGACCAATCACTGCATATTCATTGGTTCACAGGACTGGGCATTTCCCTTAGAACAAGATCCCATATCTATTGCAGCATTTCTTGACCATGTTTGGTTTTTTTTAATTTATTTTATTTAATTTATTCAAGGAGGACTTTTTAATGACACAAAAGAAGAAAGGAATGTTCCAATCAAAGTAGGTCATCGTATTGGCTGATTAAATCTTGTTGGATGTTAATCAATTTTTTGTTTTTTTTCACTTCAGAAAAGGAGTAATGAAACACCAGATGAAACAGCTGTAACCTTGCAGCGATATCATTAAATATATAACCGTCCCATGGCCATGTCAGCATGTATTCAGCGACTGACGGGCTCCTGTTGCGACAGCCAGAGATATGCAGAGTTAAAGGTCCATAGCCTGTCACTGATATGAGTTGTGATAGCTGGCTTGAGTTAGGGGGCAAGCTGTATTTGGCTCCAGTTTCCTGGTTGAACTTTAGCTTCAGCCCTTACTCCTGGCTGTCCTCTGGAAGATGAACACGGATGGGTGCTGGGTGGGAACTGGCTCGATGTAATGACTCCCACTATCCCTTTCCAAACACATGCATGCAGCCAGGAACAGTCTTGACTTGGATAATGGAATTTCACCTTGAATAAAATACTGACAGGGCACCCACTGCCCGTGAAGCCATGACACATTATAGGCCTTTGCCTTCAAAAGAACAAGATTTGAGGAAAAGCTGAGGAATTGGCGATCAAACTCTTCCAGCCAATCAAAATTCCTCCCCTTTCCTAGGGTTTATATTGATCTGATGCTTCAAAAAAACCACAGAAGATTTTCAGGGATATTTAATCCCTTCATGACCTCACCTCTGCTCAATACAGTAATCCCCTTCAGACCCTTACAACCAATTGAAAACTTTTCCTTCCTCCAATTCTAACTTCTTGTGCACCTCTTCCTTCCTTTGCCCCACCGCTGACAGTTCTCCAAGCTCTCTGATTTCCTTCCCCAAGCGTACTTGAATCTCTACGTTTCTCTGAGAGAGATTGAAAACTCATTTCTGGGAGCAAGTGAGGATTGCGCTCATGTGTGGAGTCTTCAAAGCACTTAGGCAGATACTTTAATGGAGAAGTGAAGGAGATGGGTTAGTTTGTAGCACAGCATGGTTTGACAGGTCAACCGATTGAAGCAGTTACATTGCTCATTGCTATCCCAAGGTATTTTTATTTTCATTTCCAATGCAGTCTTAATTGTTTAGAGTGAAGAAGAATGGTTTATATCTGAAGCCATTAACTGTCTGCTCCATGACAGAATTTGGATTGAGACTAAGGAAATTAAAACAAAGACACCAAGGAAAGAAAGATGGGATAAGGAAAAGTGTGTGAGAGAAAAACCAGCAGACCGTGGTAAGTATGATTTTATTTAGACTGGAGGTCGATGTCATGCCCAATATAGGAAATTTTAACTTTTCATAAATTAGACACAAACTGTCTGTTCAAATGGCTGCTGCAAATCGGCAGCATCTTCAGTAGTGAGGGAGAGGAGGATCCTGAGAGAGGCAGGCAGTAGCAGTTAGAGGACATAACCTGTAATCTGTAAAATTACACTCGTTATCAATGCACAATCGTTGTGTGGTGATGTTACATTTATTTGAGATGAGTGCATGGGAATAAATAACCTTCTTTAGTTTTAAATTCGCAGAAGCTTGCTACACAGTTGCTTGGAATGCACACTCCAAGAGCAAGACACAGATTTAAAACACACAGATTCCGGTCAGTATGCATGCATAATGTCCACGATAAAATGTTGTTCTTTAATCATTACATTTATTAGCAAAGCAACATGACAAATTTTTGTCAGAATGCAGCCTGAGCCTTTGTCGCCTTTTTAATGCTGCCAACTTTGTTTCCATGTCTATCAAATCTAATGTAACCCTAGATAAATCAGTCTCCAGTCTCCCCGGATTCACATCCTGTGTAACTGATGTCCATTAAAGTAGAACTCAAATACTCTTGGGGCTATTACAAACTCTGGTGTCAAGTCTGCTGAACTTCCATCTGACAGTCAGGAGTCTGTTTTGATTTGGTGATGCCTGACAGGTGAGAATGGATCAGGGCTTCTCTGATTTCCAATGCACTGCCCACTAGCCATTGCACAGCATTAGATAGGTATCCTTCAAACACTTAATTGCTGTAAAATCATGCCCAGCCAGTCTCATTACTCCTGCAGGAGATAACGCCTATCTCAAGGCAGAGAATCCAACTTGAAAGATGCTCTACTGATCTGCTGCCACAAGTGCACAAAAATACATAGCTCCTTCAGAAATGCTTGCTGCGGTGTAACCAACAGGCTTGCTCTGTTGAGTAAGGAATGAAATGTCCCTGAGGTACAGCACTCACCGGGTAAAAGCTAACAAATCATTCACTTCTGCTAGTGTTATTTGTGTATGTCTTCATGTCAGCTCTTGTAGCTGTGCAGAGCTCAGAGAGAACAGGCTGACAGTTCACTTAAGTCTGATACGGTCGAAGCTCCCTGTATTCTAATTTCACAACTTGTACTGACATTCCATACTCTAGTCACTGAAGAGCCCAGCTAGTTCTGGCGATCCTAGAGACACAGTTGCTTCAAGTGGTCTCTGAGGAAATGAGGAGCCAGCCTCGAAGGACACTGCCAAGGTTAAAAAGAATAGAAGGAAAGATTAAATAAATAATAATTATTTAAACTGAAAGGATGGGATCAATGATATTTGCCTCATGTGCCAATGATGAATATATTCTTTATTACTTGTGATTGATTCAAAAGGTACCAATTCCTTCAGTTTTTAATACATTTGGTGAATGTAGTTGATAGCAGGAGCATGAAAGCCATTTTCAATCAATCAGTGTGATTGTTAAGTGTGCGTCAAAGATTTGGCAAACGGAATATAATGTGGAAAAGTATGAGCTCATCCACTTTGGTAGGAAGAATAGAAAAGCAAAATACTATTTAAGTGGAAAGAAATGGCTGTGGTTGTGCTGCAGTGTAGAGAGATCTAGGTTTTGTTGTGGATGAATGACAATTTGTTATTTATTATGTGAAGGTACCAGTGTTGGACTGAGGTGGACAAGGTCAAAAGGCACACAACAACAGGTTAGCGTCCAACAGGCTTACTTGCTGTCACAAGCTTGCTGAGCACTGCCCCTTCATTAGGTGAAGTGAAGAGACTACGTTATTCAGGTACAACAAATAATTAGGAAGGCAAATCTGTAGTGATTGTAACAGGTCAGCCAGCTGGACCTCAATGAATGTGAGTTCCCTGATTGGGCCTGTTAATCTGGCCCAATCAGAGAGCCCTGACTACATATAAAACAGGTGAAAGTCAGGGATACTGACATTCTGGTGCTTGACCGTAGAAGGGCAGTGCTGTAGTCAAGGACATTTCGTGTGTAAATGCAGGATGACTTGGTGATGGGATTACTGGTCTCTGTGGATTTACTTCAGAGTCGAGTATTGGCCTTTACTTGAAGGTTATAGAGAATGAAGGTAGTGCTACCACTGCTTAGGGTATCAATGAGACTGCACCTAAAGTGCTGTGCGCAGTTCTGGTCTTCTTATCTCAGAAGGGTTTGTATTTGCCTTGGAGGCAGCTCACAGAAAATGCAGTCAGCTGATGAAGGCTGAGGAAAGGTCAGGCCTGGCCAGCACTCAATGAAGTTTAAAGGAATGCAAAGTGACTTTGTTGAAAAGTTTAAGATTCTGAGGTAGCTTGCCAAGGTAAATGCTGGCAGTATTCTTTTATTGTGCTGGAGAATGTAGAAGTAGAATCAGAATAAGGAGAAATATCTTGTCTCAGAGAGTTATTAATCTTCAGATTTTTCTTCTCCAAAGAGCAACAGAGGTTAATGAATATATTTAAGGATGAGTTTGATAGATACTTGATTTATAAGTGAGTATGGGGACAGGCAGGTAAGTATGGTTAAGATCAGCTCTGTCTATGGACTGGTGGAGCATGCTCACTAGGGTCAAATGGCTGACCAGTACTTCTATTTCTTACATTTTTATGACGAATCCATAGAATCCCTACAGCACGGAAACAAATCCTTCGGCCCAACAAGTCCACGTTGACTCTTGGAGCATCCCACCCAGACCCATCCCCCAATAACCCAACTAATCTACTCATCCCTGAACACTAAGGGCAACTTAGCATGGCCAATCCACCTAACCTTTGGACTGTGGGAGGAAACCGGAGCACCCAGAGGAAACCCATACAAACGCCACCCAGTCATCTAAGGGTGGAATCGAACCTGGGTCCCTGGTGCTGTGAGACAGCAGTACTAACCACCATGCCACCCTAAATCCTGCTGGAAAATGCACAAGAATGGACATTGGATGAGGACAAGACTGAACTTAACAATGATTTTTCTCCCTTGTCCCCCCAAGAGACCCCAGGGTGGCACAGTGGCTTAGTGGGTAGCACTTCTGCCTCACAGTGCCAGGGATCCAGGTTCAATTCCACTCTCAGGCAACTGTCTGAGTTTGTACACTCTCCCTGTGTCTGCATGGGTTTCCTTTGGGTGCTCCAGTTTCCCCCCACTGCATAAAGACATGCAAGCTAGGTAGATTGGCCATGCTAAATTGCCTGTAGTGTTCAGGGATGTGTAGATTAGGTGGGTTATATGGGAATGGGTCTGGGTGGGATGTTCTGAGGGTCAGTGTGGACTTGTTGGGCCAAAGGGCCCATCTTCACATTGTAGGGATTCTATGAAGAGCCAATTAATGCAGTTTGAACCTCCATCTATGTTCCTGTCACACATTCACGACTGTGACCTGAACAATTTACCTAATAGTAGCCAGTACCTTTGGGCCACCTCCCAGTGATAGTGGTACCTTTAAGAGTAGACAAGATAAAATGGTGATGAAAAAGATGTAATTTTTATAAAAGCAAGTCGATTTAAGTGGATGAAACATTAACATTTCGTTAATCTCTCGTGCACTTACAAAATATACATCCTCAACTTCAACAGCTCGCATTTATAATAGTGCCTTTAAGGTAGAGTTATCTATGGGATAGTTTGCTCAGAGTGGAAACTGTCTCAATTTTAATCACAAAACAGGAACAAATCAAGGAGAAATGCTGTTTTGAATGGGTTGTAAGTTTACTGATCAACATGTATATTTAAAAAAAATGAAATCCACTTTTTTTTTCTGGTTTCTTTTGATTTAGGCCTGGAGGATTTCTAACCAGATGTTAGTCTGCAAACATCTCTTTCTGAAGGAACGTTGCTCCAGAATGAGAGCATCTGCATTTTTAAATGGGCGGATCATGTTGAATGACATGCTATCTTGCAGCAAAATGAACTTGCATTTTGCTTATTCTTTAATGGATATGCACATTATTAGACAGGCCAGCCTTTGTTGCCAATCCCTAATTGCGCTTATATCACCCCTGCTGTTATCTTGCTGTGAGCATCACCACCGGAGATCTGCTAATTACCTTTTAAAGATGAAAACAAAAAATGCTGGAGATCACAGTGGGTCAGGCAGCATCCACGGAGAGAGAGCAAGCTAATGTTTTGAATCTAGATGACTCTTCATGAAGCTGACATAAAGTGTGGAGCATTTATGCAGTAGTTGGGATAGCGTGGGTTGGAATGCCAGGGGTGAAAGAGTGTTGATAGAGCAGATTAAGTGATCGGAGTGGCAGGACAATGGTGTGTCTAACTGCCAGACTGGAAACAACACACAGTCCCACTGGAGGGGGAGGTCGGACATGGTGACAGAGACTGAAACAAGTAAAGCTGAAAGAAAGGAAAGGATTCACAAGTTGAAGGTGTTGAACTCAATATTAAGTCCAGAAGGTTGTAACGTACCTGGTCTGAAGATGAGATGCTGCTCCTCTGGTCTTTGGTGAACACATTAGAGTTTAGAACAACCAATTCTTGTTCTGAGAAAGCAACTTTTATGTAGTAGTATGTCATATGGCATTTCATAGGACCATTATCAAACAAAATTTGACACCCAGCCACTGACCAGACATTAGAGCAGAAGATTCACCTTTTCCTTTACTTCACTATGTGCACCACATGGACTGCAGCAAGGTAGGAAAATGGCTCACATTCTCAAACTCAATTAGGAATGTGCACAAAATGCTGCAATGCTCACGCCCATAAAAGAACAAGCAAAACCACTGTGCCCCGTCTATCAACTACTGACTATACGGAATGAATAATAGATCTTTTACGGTGCAGAATTCAGGTACACGAAAGCCATTTTATGATTAATCAGAGATGGAGCCTAAAATATAGAGAGCAGAAGAAAATACTTCCTGTACTATTTCTGACCTTCGCTAGAGCATTGCTGCATGCCGAGGACAGACAAATGGACATGTGAACAGGATATTGTGTTAAAGTGACTGGCTATGGGAAGGTTGGGTCTCTTCATGGATGCTGCCTGACCCGCTGTGATTTTCAGCAAGTTTTATTTTCAGTGCAGATTCCAGCATCTGCAATAATTTGCTCCTATGTTTTAAAGATAGTGTGAATGGGAGCTCTAGAGAATTGAAGCAGAACATTGCACACCACAGCAATCATGAGTTGTCTCAGTGGTAGGATGGACTTGTTAGAAGATCACAGGCACAAGGGAGAGAAACCTTAATGCTGAGAAGAACTTGATAATAGAGCAGTTAGTACAATGCACACCCAGACAAAAAAACATTTGAAATGCTTCATTTAATAAGCAAGTGAAACTATCCAAAGACAGGAATTAAGAAGGAAAGATGAAAGGGCTGAATTTCCACTCATATAACCCAGGGGGCCAGGATAAGATTCTACATTAGCTTCCTTGGTAACAGATTAGTCATCAGGTCATGCAAGACAAATGAACAGATGTGTTTTATTCCCTGTACAGTAGTGAATAGGTGAACACATCTCAATTATTACTGGTTAACATGTAGCAATTGCTTTTGCAGTAATAACTAGACCCAATTGAAAGATTTCTTAGTGGCTGGCTCTAGAGACTGAGAGCTCAGTGAAGAAGCTTGAAAGGGAGGATTTACTACAGACTTCTCAGAAAATACAATAATTGAAGGAAAGGTCAGAAATAATACATGAAGCATTTTCTTCTGCTATCTATATTTTAGGCTTCATCTCTGATTAATAATAAAATGGCTTTTGAGTACCTGAGTTCTGCACCATAAAAGATCTATTGTTCGTACCATATAGGGAGTCGTTGATAGACGGGGCACAGTGGTTTTGCTTGTTCTTTTATGGGCGTGAGCATTGCAGCATTTTATGCGCACCCCTAATTGAGTTTGAGAATGTGAGCCATTTTCCCACCTTGCTGCAGTCCATGTGATGCACATAGTTCCAAGTGAAGTAAAGGAAAAG
Organism: Stegostoma tigrinum; assembly: GCF_030684315.1. Lineage (NCBI taxonomy): Eukaryota > Metazoa > Chordata > Chondrichthyes > Orectolobiformes > Stegostomatidae > Stegostoma > Stegostoma tigrinum. The sequence goes on from NC_081381.1 coordinate 35,290,751, forward strand.
GTGAATCATCTGCTCTAACGCCTGGTCAGTGGCTGGGTGTCAAATTTTGTTTGATAATGGTCCTATGAAATGCCATAGGACATACTACTACATAAAAGTTGCTTTCTCAGAACAAGAATTGGTTGTTCTAAACTCTAATGTGTTCACAGATGTCCCTGAGTTTGTTTCAAGTTTTCTGCTGTCAAAGTCAGAATAAGAATGCTGAGGTAGCTGGAATGGAAGAGAAATAGAGGAGTGATGGTTGGCAAGTTATCGAGTTGTCACATAATTGGGAAAACCCCTTGCATTGGGCTTGGATTCTAACCTGATTGTATCCATAGAACTCTGGAGAGGAGCTTGGTGTTAGAAATGGTGGGAATAACACTTCATCAGTTTTAGGACCCGGTACAAATCCAGTCCAGATTATTTTCAACAAGACTCCTTTAGGTTTGGAGGTAGCTACAAAGACAGGTAGTGGTAAGGATATGAAGGGATTTGAGAATTGTTAAATGAGTGAATAGGTTTTTTATTAAACAGGCCATAAATACTAGTATCAATGAGAGCTTCACATGTTCCCTGAATAATCGATATCTAACTCTAGGGACACACAGCTTTCTCCAGCCACAACCCAAGTTTGGAAGATTCCATATCAGTACGCTTCTCACACAGCAAAACAATTTCGCATCCTCAGTATGACACCTTGTTGAAATCAGAGCAATATGACAAGTAACTCTCCCCATCGTGCAAGAAGATTTAACAGATGTACATTCGTAGTCATCCAGAGAAGGCTCACTAGGTTGATCCCAGGTATGTGGGTACTGTTTTATGATGAGAGGTTGAGTAAATTGGCCCAAACTCATTAGATCTTAATAGAACAAGAGGCAACCTTATTGAAACACATAAGATTCTTAGGGGACTTGACAGAGTAGATGTTGTTTCCCACTGTGGGAGAGTCTACGACCAGAGAACAGAATCTCAGATTAAGGGGTCACCCCTTGAAGACAGAGATGAGGAGGAATTTCTTCTCTCAGAGGGTAATGAATCTGTGGAATTCCTTATCACAGAAACAATGGAATGGAAACATAGGGAGGTTTGCTAAAACTGTACAAGGCACTGGTCAGACCAAAGCTGGAATATTGTGTTCAGTTTTGGGCCCATTATCTTAGTAAAGATATACTGACATTGGAGGCAGCCCAGCAAAGGTTCACAAGGCTGTTTACCTGGTATGCAGAGGCTGGTGTGTGAGGTGAGATTGGTGTGTGAGGAGAGACTGGTGTGTGAGGAGAGATTGGTGTGTGAGGAGAGGCTGGTATGTGAGGTGAGATTGGTGTGTGAGGTGAGATTGGTGTGTGAGGAGACACTGGTGTGTGAGAAGAGATTGGTGTATGAGGAGAGACTGGTGTGTGAGGAGAGACTGGTGTGTGAGGAGAGGCTGGTGTGTGAGGTGAGATTGGTGTGTGAGGTGAGATTGATGTGTGAGGAGAGACTGGTGTGTGAGAAGAGACTGGTGTGTGAGGTGAGATTGGTGTGTGAGGTGCGATTGGTGTGTGAGGAGAGACTGGTGTGTGAGAAGAGATTGGTGCATGAGGAGAGACTGGTGTGTGAGGTGAGACTGGTGCGTGAGGAGAGATTGGTGTGTGAGGAGAGATTGGTGCATGAGGAGAGATTGGTGCGTGAGGAGAGATTGGTGTGTGAGGAGAGATTGGTGCGTGAGGAGAGATTGGTGCATGAGGAGAGACTGGTGCATGAGGAGAGACTGGTGCGTGAGGAGAGACTGATGCGCGTGAGGAGAGACTGGTGCGTGAGGAGAGATTGGTGCATGAGGAGAGACTGGTGCGTGAGGAGAGACTGGTGCGTGAGGAGAGACTGGTGCGTGAGGAGAGACTGGTGCGTGAGGAGAGACTGGTGCATGAGGAGAGATTGGTGCGTGAGGAGAGATTGGTGTGTGAGGAGAGATTGGTGTGTGAGGAGAGATTGGTGCATGAGTAGAAGAATAAAAGGTGATTTTATTGAAACAATTAAGATTTTAGAGGACTTGACAGGATAGATGCGGACAGGTTGTTTCCCTAGTGGCAGTATCTAGCATCAAGGAGTGTTAATCTCACATTAAGGGAGAGCATATTTAAAACAGGGACTAGGACAATCTTTCAGAGATTGTGAATTGAAGGAATTATTCGCTGCAGAGGGCTGTGGAGGCTGAGTTGTTAAACATATTCAAGGCCCAGATGGACTTTTCTAATTGGTAAGGAATTTAAGGGTTATGGAATAAAGGCAGGAAATTGGAGCTGTGGATTATCAGATTAGCCACGATCTCACAGATTGGCAGAACCAACTCAATGGGTTGAATGGCCTGTTTCTATCCCATGTCTTATAGTCTTACTAGTTATTAATATATTGTGCTACTTATAATGAAAAATATTCAATGGATGATCAAACCATTCTAGTAGAATGATATCAGTTAAGTCACTATTTTCTTTCGATAACATGCATTTGATGTTTTTACTTATTCTTGAAGAAAGTGAAACAAATCAACTGCCAGTGGAGTAAATCTCCCCAGTGCCAGTACAGATTTCTGTCCTACTGGCTTTGGTCCTGAAGCAGTAGGTGCTGAGAGCAAGCCTGACTTGGTCTTGGGTTACACTGCCAGGTTTCCATCATAGTCTGGCCTGGGAAAGCAGAGACCTATTCACTGCACCACAGAAATATACTGAAGGTCCCAATTTGGTATTACATTTTTGTGCCTTCATGATATGGAATATGGGTAGATCGCTAGCTAGGCTAGCATTTATTGCCCGTTACAATTTGGCGAGCTCCCTTTTTGAACAGCTACAGCCCACATGGCATTGGTACACGCATAGTGCTGTTAAGATGGGAATTCCAGAATTTTAAGCCAGTGACAACGAAGGAAGCACTACATAGTTCCATATTAGTATCGTACGTGTCTCAGAGGGGAACTTGCATATTGCTATACTCCCATGCTTCCGCTGCCCTTCATCTGCCACGTGATGGTGGTCTTGGGTTTGAAAGGTGCTGTGTAACATGCCATAGTGAGTTGCTGCTTTGCTTTTTGCATATGGTACACCCAGATGCCACTGTGGTGGAAGGAGTGAACATTTAATTTAACGGACCAAATGTCAGTCAGGCTGGGTTCTTTGCTTTAAGTGGTGCTGAGTTCTAGAACCACACTTGAATCAAGTGGAGGATAGTCCATCACACTGCTGATTTGTGTCTTGTAGCTGGTAGACAGACAGTGGGGAGTGAGGAGGTGAGTTACTGCCCTAAAAACACTTAGTATCTGTTCTTGTAGCTGTGGTATTTGTATGGCTGACCCAGTTCAGTTTGTGGTCATTAGTGATCTTCACGTTCCTCCTGTTTCAGTATAAAAAAACTAACATCAATGTATGATATGGCTAACAATATGTGAATAACAACCAGATAATTGATGTTGATTATAGAACAGATATTAGCCATGACACTAGGAATAGCTCCCTGCTTTTCTGTTGAAATACCATAGGATTCACAAGCAGGTAAAGAATCAATTTAACATCTGATGGCTGCTTTGACATTGCAGCACTCCCTCAGTACTGCACTTGAGTATAAGCTGTGCTTTTAACTTGCTTGGGATTTGACTACAGGACCTTTTTATACAAAGACAAGGGTGATACCAACAGAGCCTCATTCTATAATCTTTTTACACTTTCCATTTATCCTCTGTTGTGTTATGGAATACACCATCGACGCTCAGTAGCAGCAGTGTGCACCATCTGCAAGATGCACTGCTGAATTCACCAAAGGCCATCAGACACCATGACCACTTCCGTCTAAAAGGACAAAGGCAGCTGATGCATGGTAAGGCCACTACCTGCAAATTCCCCTCCAAGTCACTCGCCATCCTGATTTAGAAATAGATCACCATTCCTTCACTGTTGCTGGGTCAAATTCCTGGAATTCCCTCCCTAATGGCATCATGGGTCAATCCACAGGAGGTAGACTACGATGGTTGAAGAAGGCAGCTCGCCGTCACCTTTTCGAGGGCAACTAGGGCTGCCGGCCTGACCAGCAATACTCACATCCCACAAGTGAATCAAAGAGTTATTGTTACAGAATTGTTAAAACTTGTTTTTTTCCCCTGTATCCCTGCATTTTATGTCTTTTTAAACAATCACATAATATCCTTTTGAATGCCTTCATTGAACCTACCTAAACTGCTCTCCCAGACAATGTGTTGCAGATTCGAACAACTCGCTGTGTGAAAATAAGGTATTTTCATCTTTTACAAGCAAGCACAGTTTCTCCCTGTCTACTCTATCCAGACCTCTCATAATTTTGAAAAATTTCTATCAGATGTCCAATTCTCCTCGCCAAGCAAGGAAAAGTCCTAATTTCTCTAATCGATCTGGCGTTTCCCATCGCTGGACCATTCTTGTAAATCTCTTCTGCACTTCCCATTGCTTTCACAATCTTTCTAAAGTCAGCTTCCAGAATGGTACACAATACTCCAGCTGAGGTCTGACTGATGTCCTGTGCATGTTTAACATAACCTCCTTGCTTTTGAACTCTATGTCCCTGCTAATAAAACGCAGGATGAGTATGTTTTATTAGGTGCCGCGTCCACCTGTCCTGTTACCTTGAATATTCTTTCTACTAAAATTTATCACCTCACTTCTCCACATTGAACTTCACCTACCACCTTTCTGCTAACTTCATTAACTAGTCAATGTCCTTTCCAAATTCTACATTGTCCTCCTCATAGCTTACAATGCTTCCAGGTTTTGCTTCATCCGCAAATGAGGTCTTAATACTGAGTCCTGGGAAACTTCACTAGAAAGCATTCTCCAACCTGAAAAATATCCATTAACCTATTATTATCAGTTACTTTTTACTCAGCCAATTTTGTACTCATGTTGCTACTGTCCCTTTTATTCCATGAATTCCTATATATCTCACAGGTCCACTGTATAACACTGTATCAAATGCCTCTGGAAATTCATTAACAGCATCACCCTCATAAACATGCTGTTACCTCTTCAGAAAGCTTCAACAAGTTAGTTAAACATAGTTTTTCTTAAGAAATCCATTTTAGCTCTACCTATTTATCCATGTGGATACCAGTTCTATCCAGAATTGTTTTTTCTAGAAATTACTCCACCACAGAAGTTGAACTGACCTGTTTGTAATTTCTGCGCATATGCATACATTGCGTTTTGAACAAGGCTGTAATGTTTGTAATTTGACTGGTTCTATTATGCCCATCATGAAAGTCTCAATACAACTAATAGGAAAGCACTTTAGACCATCATTGTTTAAACTTAGATAGGCAGGTGATGTATAATACAAAAATAAATTCTATTTCAGTTTAATCCCACATTTTTGTGGGCTGAAGGGCATTTTTTCTGCACCGTAGATCTCAATGACTATATTTTTTTGAAAAGAATGAAGTAAATTAGCAATGGTAGATCAAATTAAACAAAAATCAAAAGTGCAAAGTAGATTTAAAGTGGAAATTACAATTTTATTATGGGTGGAGATAATGCATTTGAGCCCCCACAGTACCCAGCAGTCAAGAAAACCATCACCTGTACCAGTGGATGCAGCATGCTTTCTCTCCAAGAACCTGGGGGTAGGTACTGCTCCTATATGTAGGAGTGCAAGGCAATCCCCAATTAATTGCCATCATGTCAATATAATTGACACTCAGTTGATATCAAATTAACAATAATAATCTTTCATGTGGCTGAGAGGGTAATGTCACTGGGCACAGATTGGAAGTAGATGGGCTGAAAAATTAGAGGCATCTACAGAGAATTAGTTTGTATCCAGTAGGTAGTATGGGCCTGGAATTCACTGCTTGGAAGAATGGAAGTGCAGAAACCTTTGTTGCATTTATAAAGTTTTTGCTTATGGACTTGAAAAGCCTTAAGTTACAGGACTGCCACCTAAGAACTGGAAAGTGGAATTGGGCTGAATGGATTCTTGATAACTGACAGGAATAATGATCCAAATAGACTTCTCTTAGAGTCATACAATCCTAGGGTTATAGAGCACACAAACAGACCCTTCAGTCCAACTTGGCCATGCCGTCCAGGTTCCCCAAACTAACCTCGTCCCATTTGCCTGGATTTGGCCCATAACCCTGCAAACCTTTCCTATCTGTGTACCTGTGCAAATGCCTTTTAAATGCTGCAGCTGTCCTCACCTCTACCACCATGTTCCATACACGCACCACCCTCCGTGTGAAAAAGTTGCCCCCCGGGTCCCCTTTAAATCTTCCCCTTCTCACTTAAAACCCATGGCCCCCAGTTTTGAACTCCCTACCCTAGGGAAAAGAGCTTTGCTATTCACCTTTTCCATGCCTGTCATGATTTCCAAAACATCCATGAGGTCGTCCCTCAGCTTCTTACGCTCCAGGGAAAACGATCCCAATGTATCCAACCTCCCATTATGACTCAAACCCTCAAGTCTCAGGAACATTCTTGTAAATTTTTTCTGCACTCTTTCCAGTTTAATAATATCTCCCTACAGCAGGGCGGCCAGAACTGTATGCAGTACTCCAGAAGTGGCCTTACCAATGGCTTGCACAGCCATAACATGACACCCGAGTGCCATGAATTTCAATGCTGGAAAGAATCTTCTCTCTTATGTCTTTTCTACATTTATACACCTTTTATACATTGACAGCCCAATGGAAACATTTTCTACGTGCTCTCTCAAATCCTTTCATCATTTTGAATATTTCTATTTTAACAGATTCCTCTTAATCTTCTCTGCTACAGCGAATACAACCGCCTAAGGAAATTCATCATAATAACTGCAGCTTTTAACTCCTGGGATCATTGTGATGAATGTGCCATGTACTCAAATAAAACAAATTTCTAGCAGGTGGTACACCATAGTAACTGAATAGAGTTTGCTCTCCAGAATCTAAGCACTGGATAAATTACAATGCTTATAAGTAGACAACAATCTCATAGTAATTTGGTTCTGCAAAATCCAAAGTGAAATTTGGACAATTATCACAATTTTGCTTTTCGAAAAGAGAGTCAATTATAACAATGAAGAATCAAGCAAACTGGCACATAGACATCAACTTGTGGCAATGTGAGTTATATAGATGGCAATGGTGAGATCACCTAAGAAGTTTTTCACTAAATATTATTTTCCAGGTCATGTAACATGAGTTGAATAAGGCACATAAGACAATGCCATGATAAGCTTATCCCATTTGCAAAGAAACTCTGTCAAACCAAAACTTCATGGTTTCCTATTCACAAGGATTAATATAAAGCTGAGCCAAGGCACCAGATTATCTCATTGTGTCACCAAAGCAACCTTGTCGTACTACTCTTTGTGAGAAATTATATCAAGCACATGCTTACTTAGGTTAGGGCTAGAGAGTTCTTCAAGAAAAGGAAATCACATCAGTTGGTGCTTTGAGTATCTATGCGGTAAAGCTGATAACATAGATACAGCATGTAGTAGCCTTGATCAGGGTAAACTCAGAATGTTAGCAATGGTAGAATAGAGCATCTTCTGAAGGGGTTGAAGTGTTGGAATAGCTTTTCTAAAACTCCCAGGAAATTCCCCAAGGGAATTGAAAAGGATTGAAGCAGAAGACTCTTTTAATGTATGGTTTGACGCCACGTTATATGTTTGCATTCTTCACAGACTGATCATGGCAAAGTCTAGACTGTCTTCAGGTTAAAGTTTCAATGTAATGTAAGTTATTACACTTTAATATTGAATACTGAAATACATGGTATTACATTGGTGTGTCAGGTTCTGACTTACTGTTACATCAGGTAAAGATTAGCTATTTTCTTTGTGTCTTCATCTCCATGTGCTCGTTCAGGCATTCTCAAATTTCAGTCTATGTAGTGATGTGTATTGTAGTGTTCTCTATGATGTGGTTTAGTAGTGTTATAACTCCATCCACACTGTGCTACCTCTACCCAGCAATGTGCAGCTCCTTCACATCATTGCAATGTTGCTCCAATGTCACGAAGCCCTAACACAAGAAGGAAGGGTCTGCCACCTTCAGAGGAAGCATGGGCTTAAAGTAGAAGTAGCAGCTTTGTTTTAAATTCAGAGGCATGTACAGGAAGAGGTCATGCTCGAATTTTATTTGATTGCCACTGTGGTTCTTTCATAACATTAATTTAAGGATTTGAGCATCAACCTAGGTTGTCATTTCAAGATGGTAGTGGAGTAATGTTTTTTGTGTTGGAAGTGCTATCTTTCAGGTAAGATTTTAAAGGGATTAACTGTCCATCTATTCAAGGAGATACAAAAGATTTTATGGCACTATTTATAGAGCAAAATGACACCCTGGTCTTTGGTGAAACTGATCACTTATCTCATAGTGCTACTCTGTTGGTTACAAACGGATTTCTGTGTTTGTGGTCATAACAACAGAAAATGTAATATTGTGATTCCAGTTAAAAGTATAATTGAACCATCAAATCCTAAACTGAAAACTTGCTTAATAGATCATGTTTTGTTTATTTTTATTTTAATAAGGTGGTCTGTCACTGAGGCATAAAATGAAATACTTCAGATATTATGCAAAATAAATTAAGATAGAATATACCAAACTATTTACTAACAAACGTTTAAAGCTTTTAAAGTGCATGATCGAAATATAAACCCACTAATTCCAAAAGCCCGCATTTACAGTACTCACATCACACCTAACCCTAACCCTAACCCTACACTATCACCCTTGTAGGGTTTAATTTAACAATGGTTTCAACCCCCTGTGTTGTGAATCTGATAGCCTCTTCCTGGAGTCTTCCTAGAAATTAACCTACTTTCTCATCTACAAATAACCACTTTGGGGCTTTAACTAAACACTTCTGGTCTGGAATTTTTACTGACTGCTTTGCAATGAGGTATAGAGCATATCCTTCAGCCATGGCTCCTGTAGCCCTGCTCAAACAGGATTTTTTTTTAAAAAAGGAACCTTTTTTATCCAACTATAGTTGATTTCCTCAGTCATGCAAAAAACAATTTGATCATTAACCTTCTAATCTGGAACCCATTGCACAAATGTTTGTTTACTTTGCTGGTAAAATTCCTCCAGTGTTAACAAAACCCCATTACTCTCCAGGAAATCTTTCTCTAATGCTGTTTTTGAAGAAATCTTTTGTGGCAACACAAATAATTAAAAGTCATTCATTAAACCCTTTCAGATACATAGGATGGCCATATGCCATTAGCTAAAAATTTTTAAAAATACTAACTGCAAAATAAATGGTTTAAACCATGGCAACTTAGCAGTCATGTTTGCTTGTGAACCACAATAGGGTTTTGAGAGGTTAGGGGCATGGGAAAAGGCACTATAGGAATAGAAGTAAGCAATTCAACTGCCTAATCCCATACACCAAGCTATTGGATCACTGCTGATGTGTACCTCATCTTCGTCTGCTGCTCCATAATCCTTGATGCTCTCAGCCAGCAAAAATATGACAATTTCAAGTTTGAAATTTTCAGGCAGCCATTTCAGTGAGTGAGCTCTACGCATTTACTTCACTTTGTGTGAAAAGAAATCTGGCTGATTTGTCTCCTAAGAGGTCTAGATGTAATTATAAAAATGGCCTCTTGTTGTCAGTTCTTCCAACAGTATATTTACTTTCCATGCATCTATCTTATTAATAAAAGATTTAAAAGAGCAACAAGATAAACAATTTGTCATTAAGCATATTGCTGTACGCATTTATTACCATTAATTGTCCCTTGGAATTCTGATGTTGAAAATAATCGATGCATTTATATTTCACACATATATTATGAATCAAATTTCATCCTAAATGAATAGTGATACACAGGCAGTCTCACACAGTACCTTTGCCCTCGAATAGCTTAGGTGTCAGTTGATATTAAATTGCAATCTGACATCAATTGAAAGGTTAAATGCTTTCTTGATAATCTCTTGGCGGACCTGTGCAATTCCATGGCTACCAGTACTTAGAAATAACCTTGTTCAGGTTTTTTTCCAGCATTGTTGTGGTTTTTGATAACACATTTGTTCAATTGCTCTCAAACAGCTGCATACATTTCTAGATAGCAGTTACTATTAACTGGAGTCCACCTTCCATCATTTCTGTGCGTGCCTTCCTTATTTCCGTATTTTCTTTGGTTCATCAAGGACAACGAGAAAGGCACTGAAGAATAAATAATCCAAAGAACCAAGTCGAATCTCCTTTTTTGTGCTGAGTTTGTTCGTATTGTTCAGGGCAATGTTGGGAGTGTCCAAAAGAAGATAACGGAAGTAACTAGCTAGACTTTCTGCATTTAAATACTGTTAATTACAATACTGGCAACAAGTGAAAGCAAGATCAGACTGAGGTCTCCTCATGATCAAATGTATTGCTGACATTTGTGACTGGAACACACAATTTTGGTAAATGCATGATGATGTCTTGTAAATTATATTTATCTTCCTCTTGCCTACTTTCTTGGGACCCGCACCTCCTACAACCAAAAAATTATCCTCCTCTCAATCCTCCTCCAATGTCGCTGCAAGGTATAAGAAAGCAACAGTTCCCACAGTGTTGCAGCCAAGCAGTGCAACATCTTGTTACAAGCAGTTGTGGGATTCCTTTCTGTGCCATGCAACGCACCATGTTATGTTTGTCTTGGGTAGCACCCTGTCAATTGCATCAGGAGCTTATGGGTTCAAGCACTGCTCCAGAATGACCATAAGAAATCAGAACAGGAGGACATCATTTGGCTCCTCAAGCCTGCTCTGCTATTCAATAGAATCATGCCAACTCTGACATTCCTTGTGTCTACTTTCCTACTCTTTCCCCACAACCCTTGACTCCATGACTGATCAAGAATCCATCTCAGCCTTAAGTATACACAAAGACTCTGCTCCCACAGCTCTCAGTGGCAACTAGTTCCACAGACTCACAACCCCATGAGAGGAGAAATTCCTCCATCTCAGTCTTAAACTGGTGCCCTTTCATTCTGAGACTGTAAACTCTCACCCTAGACTCTCCCATGAGGGGAAGTATCACAACTGCACAGAGACAATGGTACATTGTTAGAAGTGTCACCTTTCAAACAGAGAGGTATGTCTGGCTGTTCAGAAGCATTTACAAGAATATAATGTTGAGTAATGAATAGTCTAGTTTTGTTTGCCATTTGTTAAAGGATAATACTGTTTACAATAAATAAAATTATTTTCTTATTGATGAAGACACCTGGTGTGAATGAATTTTGCCCTGAATAGCAGTCTGGTGACAAATCTTGGTGGGTGGGTTCACATTGGTGATGGCTTCTGAATATTGGGTTTCAATTATCAGCACACTCTTCCAAATTGAGTCAAAAGACCATTTATTTTCTGTGAGTTAATGTGTGCTTAGAAATAGTTAACAAAGGAGTGCAGCATGGGTGCATATGTTCCATTGATCAAAACCCCTCCTCTAAGATGTTATATAGTGTTTTTACATAGGCTTTTCTATAAGTTTTTATACATTTTTATATTTATATAGTGCCTTGCCCAATTTCAGACTTTCCCAACCTCCTTAACTGTCAATAATGTCATTGGGAATGGCCATAACACTGGGCTGATCAGTAGCGTTCCAAGCTACTAGCCAAAATCTCTCAATAAAATAATGTCTGATATCAGTTTGGTGAAGTTAGAGGAATCTCTTTTCCTGAAATGAAAGGTTTGGCAAGTCTTCTCTGTTTGTTTACAAGCACATTGGCATTAAAAAGGCATAATTGTATTGCATGAGTGTAAAAGAAGGCATGTTTTCCCTCTCGGGAAGAAAAGTAAGTTGAAAACAATTTTACCTAAACTTTGTCCTTCTTGAAATAGAGCAGATATGGGAGAATGGCAGTTTTATTCTGAAATGCTGTGGGAGTAATGTCTCACTGATTGGATAGTGCTTTTAAATTAGGAAGAGATGCACAATCTGAACAAATTTTGATTCCCAGCTGGAATGTTAATCATGCTGCCGATTCTGTCCTTGCAGCTCAGCAAAGGTTCAGAAAAGGTTCAGCTGTATGTGACCAAAACTGAATGATGTAAATTTACACAGATCCGCTCTATGTATTCCTGGCCACAGTGGCTCTGCAGGGTCAGGAGCAAGCAATTGATTTATACTCCAGTCCTTTCATTTCTGAGGCTTGGTGTCAATTGTAGAATTGCTAGCATAAATTCTCCTTCCTTGAAAAAGAGGTCTTAAATGATCAGATTGTGTATAGTGCACAGAGCCAATGCCTACTAGATGCAGAGAGACATTGCACTGATGCTACATTGGAATACTGGAATTGCAAGAATGAAAATGATGGCCAATCATTGTAACATGCTGGTACTTTTGTGATGTAGAGGCTTGAATTGCATTGATGCAGTGAATTTAATACCTAATAGGGACTTCTCTTTACTCTTGTATTATCTATTGCTGATATTGAGTAATGCTTTTTAATCTTTTCAAGGGATGTGAGCTTCACAAAGGAAGCCAGTACTGGGTGTCCAAATCTAATTCATAGAATACCTACAAGCCCTTCAGCCCAACAAGTCCATACCAAAGTTCAGAACATCCCACCCAGACCCATTCCCATATAACCCATCTAACCTACACATTCCTGGGCACAATGGGGCAATTTAGCATGGCCAATCCACTTAGCCTGCACATTTTTGAACTGTGAGAGGAAACTAGAGCAATCCCATGCAAACACAGGGAGAATGTGCAAACTCCACACAGACAGTCACCTGAGGCTGGAATCAAACCCTGGTTCCTGGCACTGTGAGGCTGCAGTGCTAACCACTGAGCCACTGCGCAGCCCCAAATTGTGTTTGAACTGTGTATACTCTGCGCCATTTATGAGTTAACCATATTGCAGAGATCTGGAACCAAACCTGTGCTTATGTAGGCCAGACCCAGTAAAGGATAGCAGATTTCTTTCCCTAGGGGGACTTAATGAATCAGGTGAAGTTTTTGTCATTATCCTGGCCACCTTTACAAAAGAGAAAACGCCTAAGTCTTCATTATTTATTGTGTTTTTGCACCGGCACGTGTATAGTTTGAAAGTTAAAATATATCAGGGAATATTCCCATGACAAATATTGTTTCAAATGCTTGAGATGAGGGTGTTTTTATTACGTGGGAACTTCTTCCCACCCCTTGAACATCATGATGGCTATGGCAACTTGTGACAAAGAACTTGAGTAAAGTTCTTCCTTGATGTTGAGAACAAAAGTTTGCATTTTTCAGTCATGTCCTGAACATCGATGTGAGATCCTCACTAGTAATTGGTGAAAGGCTGATTAACATGGCTCGTTACTCATTACCACCTTCATTTGATCTGATTGGTTGATTTATGCTTACAAGGTCCTGAATGGTCTTGACCAGATGGAAGTGAAACACAACTTTCCTCTTGTGGGTGAGTCTGGAACTAAGGGTCACTGATCTAAACTAGGGATTGTCCTTTTAGGGCAGAGATGAGGGAATTTTCTTTTCATCTTAGAGGGTTGTGTGGTGCTGGAACTCTCTGCCTCCGAAAATATTTAGATTAGATTAGATTTCCTATAGTGCAAAACAGGCCCTTTGACCCAACAAGTCCACACCAGCTGTTGGACCACTCACCCAGACCCATCCCCCCATAACCCACACACCCCTGAACACTACGGGCAATTTCGTAGCCTGCACATCTTTGGACTGTGGGAGGAAACCGGAGCACCCGGAGAAAACCCACACAGACACGGGGAGAATGTGCAAACTCCACACAGTCACCTGAGGCTGGAATTGAACCCAGGTCCCTGACGCTGTGAGGCTGCAGTGCTAACCACTGAGCCACTGTGCCGCCCTGGCTATTTTTTTAAGATGGATTCATGGATCAGTAAGGAAATCCAAGGTTATCAGGAATAGATGGGATTGGGGAATTTGTAACATAAACAGACCTGCCATGAGCAGGCTTGAGGAGCTGAGTAACACACTCCTGTTCCTAATGCATATACAGATATGCACTCTGTTTATCCCTGGGTCAGGAGGCCAAGGCTGCACATAGTACTCCACATTTGGCCTCAGTATTTTCTAAACTGTTGCAGTAAAATCTGTTCTGTACTCAATTCCTCTTACAATAAAAGCCAATAAACTGTTTCCGTTCTAATTGATTGCTGTACCTGGGCGTTAGCTTTCAGTGACTGATGAACAATGACTCACAAACCCCTTTACATATCAACATTATCCAACCTTTCAACACTCAAGAAATGACCTGCTTTTTCTCCTTTTCATAGCAACATGGATACATTTTTCACAGATATATGGACAGACGACAGAGAGTGGGATAAATCGGTTTTTATTCTGGGTAGCAAGAAGGAACAAGATACATTTTTCTACAGTATATTCGACCTGCCATGTTCTTGCCCACTTACTTAGCCTGACTAAATCCCCTTGAAGCCTCTCTGCATCCTTCTCACAACTCACATTCCCGTCTATTTTCGTTAGATCTGTAAAATTTGGAAATATTACAGTTGGCTCCTGCATCCAAGTCATTAATATAGATTGTGAACAGCTGGGTTCCAAGCATTTGCAGTAGCCCACTGGTCACAGTCTACCACCCCCATTTACTCCTACTACTGCTTTCTGCCTGCTTACCACCTCTCAATCCAGGCCAGTAAATTGCACCAAATCGCACGGTCCATTTTTTTTCCCTACTAACCCCCTGGAATCTTTAACAAATGAAACCCCATCCATCTATATTTCCAATTTCTGTTCTGCCAATTAAATCATCAAAAATCTCTAACAGGTTTGTCAATCATGTCTGTTCTGTCCAATATTACCATTATTTTCCAAGTGTCCAATTATCACATCCTTTATAACATATGCTAGCAATGTCCATACCATTGCTGCCAGGTTAACAGGAAAGCCCCTCTTGAGTGCAGTGATGGCCTCCATACCCTGGACCACAGAGGCCTGGGCTCAAGTCCCACCTGCTCCGTCGGTGTGTAATAATATCTCTGAACAGGTTGATAAGAAAAAATAGGTTAAATTTTTAAAAATCAGGTTAATAGAAGGGCTCATGTGGTGAATGGTAGTATCCTCACTGTTGGATTGAGTATCCCAGGTTCAACTCCCAACTGTTCCAAATGTGCATAATAATATCTCTGAACAGGTTGACTAGGAAAAATAGCATATATTTTTATAAAGTAAATCAGGTTAGCAGGTTAAAGCTATTTTCTGACTCCTTTGTACAGTTGTTATCTTCTAATCTGTAAGGGTCATTACAGAAGCTGGAAAGACACAACACATCCAATATCTCATCAGATACTTTTTCATCAGCTACTTCTTTCAACATTTTAAGCTGTAAGCCATTAGGTCAAGGATAAATCAATTTTCAGTCCCATTATTTTCTTCAATGCTGCTTTTTCTAAAAAAAATTAATACTCATTTCTTTCAGATCCTTATTCTTGTTAATGCCTTACTTTTCTAGTCTCACTTGGAGGGTGTTTTTGTATCTTCCTCCATGAAGACAGAGGTATGTGTTTAGTTTCTGTACCATGTTCTTATTCTCTGTTATAAACTTCCTGCCTGCCTGTAGTGGGCCAGATTTGTTGTTGATAATCATTTCTCTATTATGTACCTATGGGAGGTTTTGCAAGTTGCACATGTGCTGTTTCTCCCTTATCCCCTTGAGGTCCTGACTTCCACTGCAGACATGGAAGCTGCTGAGTGTGAGTGTTAATGTCCACCTCACTGACATCATATCCTCAACTGCATCTCATAGCTGCCACCATTCATTCAAATATACAAATGAGCAATTCTTGAATTTCAAAATGTGAACTTCAGTTTGATATTAAAAAGGTTTAATTTTATTAAAGCTTGCTAGTGGCATTGGATGAAATTGAATAAGCACAAAGCACAGGAGACTAGGGAAATATGAATGAACCAAATGAATCCATAGATAACACAGTGTGGAGTTGGAGGAACACAGCAGGCCCATTTCTGAAGAAGTGCCCCGACCCGAAACATCAACTTTCCTGCTCCTCTGATGCTGCCTGGCCTGCTGTGCTCCTCCAGCTCCACACTGTGTTATCTCTAACTCCAGCATCGGCAGTTCTTACTGTCTCCAAATGAATCCACTGTATGTTCTTTGAGAAACCCACCTGTTTTTTCTACAGGGACCTTGTAGATGTAATATGTCTGGACTTTTGGAAGGCATTTGATATGGTTACAAAAGGTTAATCTACAAGATTGGATGATATGGGATTGGGGATAATTTATTATCTTGGCTAGGTGTCTGGCTGATGGGCAGAAGACAGAGAGTTGGGATAAGTGGGTTTTTATTCTGGGTGGCAAGAAAAAACAAGTGGGGTGTCACAGTGTTCGGTCCTTGGACCCCAGCTATTTACAATCTCCTTTAATGACTTGGAAACAGTGATAGGAGCTCTATAGCCAAATTTGCAGATGACACAAAAATAGGCAGGATGGTAAATTGCAATGAGTAAATAAGAACCTCACAAATGGATATAGATAGGGTTAGGAGAGTGGGCCCAACTGTGGCAGATAGAGTTTAACATGGATAAGAGTGAGGTCATGTATATTGTCCGGAAAAATGAGAAGACGACCTGTTATCTAAATGGGGAGAGGCTTCGGGGTGCTCCAGTGCAGAGGGTTCTGGGTGTCCTCATTTATGAGTCACAGAAAACTAGCATGCAGGTGCAGCATATCATGAAGAAAGTGAATAGAATGTGGGCTTTTATTGCTAAAGGAATTGAATAAAAAGGTATGGGAGTATTGTTGCAACTATACAAAGCATTGGCGAGACTGTACCTGGAGTATTGGGCACAATTTTGGTCCCGTTATTAGAGGAAAGATATGGTGACATTGGATGCAATTCAAAGGAGGTTCACTAGATCATTCCCAGAGAAAAGGATTCGTCATATGAAGAGAGATTGATCAGTTTAGGCCTGTACTGTCTAGAATTTAGAAGAATAAGGGAAGATTGAATTGAGATATTCAAGATGATGAAAGATATGGATAAAACAGACGTGGAGGGGATGTTTCCTCTTGTGCAGAATTCTAGGACAAGAGGTCATAGTCTTAGGATAAGGGATAGCATATTTAAAACAGAGTTGAGGAGAAACTACTTCTTCCAAAGGGTAGTGAATCTGTGGCATTGACTATCACAAATTGCAGTGGATGGTGGGACAGTGAGTGAATTTAAGGAGGAGTTAGACAGATTTTTGATTGATAATGGGTTGCAGGGTTATGGGAGAAGGCTGGAAAATGTGAGTGAGGAGCATATCAACATGATTGAATGGCAGAGCAGAGTTCAATGGGCTGAATGGTCTAATTCTGCTCCTAAAGCATATGAACTGCCACGTCACCTAGCCCTTTCTCAGCCCAAATGTTGCACCGTGAACCAATGGCCCCACTTTATGAATTATTTTACAACTGTATCACTATTTGGTTCGTGTCATCCATACAATTGACTTCACCCTTTACCCAAAACTTCCTAATGTCAAACTGTGTCCATTGGTATTGATACCTAGTGAATAGTCTGGCAGGATTATTGAGTCATAGAGATGTTCAGCACAGTAACAGAGTCCAACTCATCTGTGCCAACCAGATATCCTAAATTAATCTAGTCCATTCTGCCAGCATTTGGCCCATTTCCCTCTAAACTCTTTCAATTCATGTACCCATCCAGATGCCTTTTAAATGTTGTAACTGTACCAGCCTCCTCCACTTCCTTTGGCAGCTCATTCCATACACACACCACCCTCTGCATGTAAAGGTTACCCTATATGTCCCTTCTAAATCTTTCCCCTCTCACGTTAAGCCTGTGCCCTCTAGTTTTGGGCTCCCCCACCCCAGGGACAAAACCTTGTCTTTTTACTCTATCTATGCTCCTCATGATTTTATAGAACTCTATGATGATCACCCCTCAGTCTCCAATGCTCCAGAGAAAATAGCCCCAGCCTATTCAGCCTCTCCCTGTTGCTTAAACCTTCCAATCCTGGCAACATCCTTGTAAATCTTTTCTGAGCCCTTTCAAGTTTCACAACATCTTTCCTGCAGCAGGGAAACCAGAATTGAATGTCAAATCCCAAAAATGGCCCAATCAATGTCCCGTACAGCTGCGACATGACCTCCCAACTCCTATAATCAATGCACTGACCAATGAAGGGAAGCACACCAAACGCCTTCTTCACCACCCTGTCTACCTACGATTCCATCTTGAAGGAACTATAAACCTGCACTCCAAGGTCTCTTTGTTCAGCAGCACTTCCTAGGAGTTTACCATTAAGTGTACAAGTCCTATCCTGATTTGCCCAACCAAAATGTAGCACTTCACAGTTTATCAGTCAATTTTCTAATACTTACGACTTCATATAGCTTTAATTAATTAACTTTAGTTGAGGTTCCCTCATTCCTGAGGAAAATATGTTTTTCACCAAGCTATCACAATTGTTGGAATTCTGGGATTGGGTTTCCAGCTGTTAAGGTAAAACCCTGCCAGCAATCCAATAATTGTGTTTTCTCAATTCTTCCAAAAATAGCTGAAGTTCCTCATTGCTGCTCTATAAGAAACCCTGCCAGGAGAGTGATGTATCAGTTCTAAATCCTAGTTCGGAATAATTGAAACCTCATACTATGTTAATCTAGCTTAATCCCTTCACAAATTCCATTCCAACTTTTCAGAGGCAATGAGTAACCCAGAGCGATATGAAGCTGTTCATTAAAGATGAGCTACAATATGTCAGAAGCCTATTTGTTGTTAAAACGTGGTAGAATTTACTAGATCTAGATCAGGTAGACTTTAATTTCAATGCTTCTGAGAGAATGCTGCAGTGTTAACCCATTACTTGTTACTATTTTTTTATTGACTGAAGACTTGGAGATTATGCTGGGAATGTGTTCGGAGATTATGGGGAATGTGCATCAATCGTGATGATTAAACAAGAGCCCCAACAAAAACTCTTCATTGCTGAAATGTCTTTTTAATTAATTCATGGGATGTGGACAGTACTAGCTCAGCCATTATTTATTGCCCTTGCCCACAGGTCGTTTAAAAGTCAACAACATTTCTGTGGGTCATGACATTTCGGCCAAACAAAGTAAGGGTGACCTATTTCTCTGCCTGACATTAGTGAACTAAATGGGTTTGTATGATAATCACTAGAGGTGACATACTCATAGAGTCACTCTGCATGAAAACAGGCCCTTCGGCCCAACTCATCCATGCCTCTGGTTGCCATAGTCAGCTTTATCTTCCAGATTTTATGATTCCAAATTTTGCCATCTGACGTAGTGGAATTTAAATCCATGATCCCAGAACATCTGTCTACAGCTCTAGTTTATTAGCCCAGTGATGAGTCATCCATCTTGTCTAGCAGAAATGTGAAGAATGATGCTTATTCTGAAGTTTTCCTCATTTCCGTCCACGTAATCTCCAACTGTTCATTTTTGTTTAGCTGAGGTTGATAACTGATGTGCGCTAATGGTGCTTGAATGATTAAATTGGTGAATGGGCTTGGTGGGGGTAGAGGGGTGTTGTATTCAGGGAGGAAAACATTGTGACCATGCAGAGATATTTTAAAGTTGTGTAAATCACGCCAGTTGCACACATTGTGTCATCTCTGCCAATCTGAGATATTAGTTGTACAATAATCGGGTATTTGTGCAGTGCTTTGCCTTGGGGATTAAGTAGGTGACAGAGTATAACAGCGTAGCTTGCGTATGGTCTATTGGGCCTTTGTTGTTCAGTCCTGTCCACCATTTTTTGTCTATATCACTTAACATCATAAGTGTATCACTTACTGTAAGCAGGTCATGTCTTTAAAAGTATTAAAACAAACAGCTATCATGCGCTCAAATAGAACACAATGATGTTGGCAGAGTGCCCAGGCAGAACAAGAATAGGTTGCAGGGCAGTAGAGAGCTAGCTGGAGAAGGTGTTGGAGCTGGACTGCCTTAGAGCTGGTACCAAACAATTTTAAGGTTTTAGGGAATGCCTGATGTTGGACATTGTTGAGGTCGTCTCTGAAATGTCCACCTTCCTCTTCAACCAAGGATTCCCCAGCTCCGTAGATGACAGGGCCCTCAGCCGGGTCTGACCCAATTCCTATGCTTCAACCCTCATCCCTTTTCTCCCTTCCCACAACAATGATAGGGCCCCCCTTGCCCTCACCTACCATACAGAGGATCAACAGCCTCCATTTCCGATTCCTCCAGCAGGATGCCAACACCAGACACATATTCACTTCCCCTCCCTTGTCAGCCTTCAGCAAGGACTGTTCCCTTCGAAATAGTCTGGTCCACTCGTCTTTCACTCCTAACTGCATCCCACACACCCCGCAGCACCTTCCCCTGCAATCGCAGAAGGTGTAACACCCATCCTTTTACTTCCTCCCAGCTCAGAATCCAAGGGCCCAAACATATCCTCCAGGCAAAGCCTACTGCATTCACTGCTCACAATGTGATATCTCTACATTGTGGAAACAAAGCATACACCTATGTTCTGTCTGCAAAAAAATCTTGAGCTTCCATTTGCCTGCCACTTCAACACATCACCTTGTTACCTGGCCAACAACTCTGTCTTGCTGCACTGCTCCAGCGAAGCTCAGCACAACGTCAAAGAACAACATATCATATTCCACTTGGGAACTCTGCAGCCTTCTGGCTCAATATTGAGTTCAACAGTTTTAGGGCATGAGCTTCTCACATGTCCTTACCCCAACTCCACACACCAGGCTGTGTTATCACATGATCTGTTATTACACAGAACTCATTTTTATCCACTAACACTCCCCATTAGGAGATATTCATCCTCCTAGCCTGACTGTTATCCACACCTTTGTCTGTCCAACTGTTATTCTCTCTCTTTGAGCTCTATCTCAACCTATCATTTACTCCTCACACCCTCATGTCCCACCTTCACTTCTGCATAAAAACCAACATTTTTCTATTTACCATCAGTTCTGAGAAAGAGTCAGAATGTTAACTTAATTTCTCTCCACAGATGCAGACAGACCTGCTGAGCTTTTCCAGCAATTTCTGATTTGAGGTTTCCAAACAGGGTTTTTCTCAGTCTGCAGGACATTATGTATCTCTGTGCCAAATGTGTCGTGCTGGTCCAGATCCCCCTGTCAGTAGCTCTGGCAGGGATCTCTGACAGACAATTCGTTGGCCACAGTTGGGCGTTGCCCAAATTCCTTCCTGCCAAGAACCACTGACTCATCTGAGAGTGACAGTTCCTCAGTGCAGTTACCAGACGAGTGGGTAGATGCCAGGAATGCATCCAATCAGAGGCTAAGAATTATTGAATAACCCAATAACCTTTGATTAAAGGTGGCATGGGGTTTGTATGTAAGGTGGGCGCGCTATAGGAATGTCAAGGGCAAAAGCGGGGGAGGTGGCTCTCAGCAGGCACCTTCCCCACCCCTTCCTGATGCCAGGCCCCTTGGTCATGCATGGAGTGCCTGATGGCAAAGACCCACTTCTGGGACTCTATTGGCAAATCCAACGGGATTAGCTGAGTGGACTTCCAGAATTACAGGAAATCTATGCAGCCCTCTCATTTAGGCACTGCTGAATTACACTGAGGTCAGGGTTACTGGAATTTAATTGGCTCCTTGCTGACCTAAAACATGCACCTTCTGCTCTTCGACTTAGCCGTTGGAGAATTTGCCATTGCCAGGGAACTGTTGTGCAGCCTCTCCTGACATTAAGTGGGCATAGCCCATTCTGAGTTGAGCTGGCTTAAATTCCACCAAGTCTCCAGTAGTAAAGAGCCTGCCTGATCCAATCACAGTCCAGCCTTGGACAACAGCGATTAGGAAGGATCTATTGCCAGTGGAGGAAGGGAATCTCCAGAATGAAGCCAGAGCTAGCATTGCTGCTAAATTGAAGGACTAAATTAGGACGACAGGTTGCATCAGATTCGTAATTCCTTGAGTTTAAAAGGTTGAGGGATAATTTAATTGAGTTGTTTAAAATGCTACTACAGTAAATGCGCTGAAACTATTTCTTCTGGTCAGAGGATCCAGGAATAAAGCAAAAGTCTTGCAATTGCAGCTCAGGCAGTCAGGCATGAAATCAAAAAGCGATTTTACACAAGAAGAGTAGTGGAAATCTAGAATTCTCCGACTGAAAATGCTGTAAATCCTGAGGTTATTTTGAAATTTTCAAGACAGAGACCTGAATCAACTCCACAGAGGCCAATATCTGACCAGCGTGTCACCCTTTGTTTAGGCAGTCCTTGACACTAATCCAGCTCCCTCAGAACCAGCTGTCAGAATGAACAGGATGTTCGAAACTTCTGTTCTTATCTGTCAGCCAGGACTCCCTGATTGGGGCTGTTCATCTGGTCCAATCAGGGAACAGATATTCTATGAGGTCCACCTGGTTGACCTTGTTACAACCACTGAAAGGGCATTTATTTGAGAAGGACATGAATGGATATTGACTAAAGACAATTAAATGGAGTCAAGGATAACACAGTGTGGAGCTGGAGCAACACAGCAGGCCAGGCAGCATCAGAGGAGCAGGAAAGCTGACATTTATGATTGGGACCCTTCTTCAGAAATGAAGTCAAGGTCTAAATTAGCCATGGTCTAGTTAAATGACAGAACAGGCACAAAGAGTCTATTGATTCCAAGTTCCTTGAGTTTTGTTAGAACAACAGGAGGACTAAATCAGAAAGTGCCTCATTCTTTAACACTAATACAGCTTGCCAGAGAGCCTTATGAGTTGGATAAATATTCACCTTCTTGCCAATTTACACATATCACAGACCTTGGGAATGAATGAAGAATGTGTGGTGGAGGATATTAACTTAGGCCATTGTGGCACCCTTTGTCCTACGCTGCAATTTGTCAGACCTGAAATTGCAATTTGACCGTAATTAAAAATTTAAAGGTTATGAGCAGATTCTTTGCAGTCTGCTTCTGGGCTGAGTCCTAACCTGTGAAATTGGCCGAAATCAAAGTGGTTGGAGATTGTTCTAATCACCGCAGCTTCTGCGGCCACCTGATAGTTTTCCCGTTTCGGATACACTCAGTAATGAGGCAGCTATGCTTAGATCAGTTCTTTTCAAACCCCTAGGCCCACATAATTTAAACAGAACAAAGCTATGAATGAAAAAAAAATGTAAGTACAAGTAAAATCCGTTTGCCTGAACTTTCAGAACCAAATTGTCAATCCTCAGGGACTCCATATGGATCTTGAGTCTGCAGGATGGAGATTTCAGCTTAATAGAAAAGTTTGTGGATCAGAGAAATATGTCTCACCTGTCTGAATAGCCTTTTCTCATTCTTAAGTATTTTTCTGTTTCTAAGATACATTTTGGGACATTCTCTAATGTTAAAGCAGCTATATTCATGCAATTTGTTTTCCATTTTTGCATCGGGCACTGGTTTAGAATGTCAGGAGGGGTTATAGTTGGTTGCAAAATCAAGGGAACTTCACTCTACAACTGACCTCTGCTATATTTAGACATGAGATTGTTTCAAAGGGCAGCAGAGAGGAAAGCATAAATGGCACCCAGCATATTAAATTTAGATTCACCACCTGCCACAAGCAGCATGGTGGTTCATTTGTTAGCACAGTGGCCTCAGGGCGCCAGGAACCTGGGTTCAGTTCCACCATTAGGTTACTGTCTGTATGGAGTTTACCCATCCTCTCCACGTCTGTATGGATTCCCTCCAGGTGCCCTGATTTCCTCCCAAAGATGCGCGGGTTAGGTGGATTAGCCATGCTAAATCGCCTATATTGTCCAGGGATGCGCAGGCTAAGTGTGTTAGCCATGGGAAATGCAGGGTGCCAAGCATAGGGTAAGGGGTGGAATGGTCTTCAGAAGGTTAGTATAGACTCACTGGGCCGAATGGTCTGCTTCCACAATGTGGGGGTTCTATGATGATTCTTGAATCCCTAACCGCAGAACATTAGCTTAGAGTTGAGGATTGCCAGTCCAGTGAAATTGCCATCAGTATACTCTTTGATGTTATACTAGCTGGGTAGATTGCTATTGCCCTGAGTCTCTTAAATTTATAGCTTGTTCAAGGTTTTCTCACACCCTCAGTAATCCTGTAAACTGTCCATTTACCTGATGTGATGATAAACATAATGTTGAACACATTGCTCTAAAGCTCCTCTTTGAGTCTGAATCAAATGTTTCTCTCTGCTAGGCTGATATCAGTGTAACATTACCATTCACATCACCTTCCTTAATATATCTATTCCCCATTATTCTGCATGTTCCAGCCAGGGACTGCAAATTATGACAAGAAATGTGAAATATTTAATTCCCAGCACAAATATTCCTCATCTTAATGAGTGTTGAATTTGTGGAGGGATCAATGCAACAGAGCAGCTTTGTTGGCTATCTCATTAATGCTGTCCATGACAAGGGGAGCAATATTTAGATCCAACAAAATGAACAAACACAGCACATTACGAGGAGGATTTAAAAACGTGTTCATAATTTCCAGATGGAGAGAGCAAAACTTTAATGATTTTAAGTAAAATGCTCAATACATATTGTCACTAACAGATTGGAGAACTAGGCACCTGCAATTGCACTGAAAACTCTTAAAATAAAGTGATGAAGCAGCTCATTAAAATGCTGACAGGTTTATACAGATAAGCAGGAGACTTGGCTTAGACATTGTGCAAGGGGGTGGAGGACAGATGTCGAACATTGACAATCTGAAGAGATAGTATCAGCAATGTGAAAACTGTTTATCCCACAGCACAGGACAGACTACCAGGCAAAGTAGCTATACCATCAGGAGCTAGGTTGTAGCACACTGGATAAATAATCTGGATGACAGGGGTTCACCTCTACTGCAGGTTGTGGAATAGAGTTTAATTAATAAATCTGGAATTCACAACCTGTGGCTGATTGTTATAAGAAATCTGGTTCATTTGTGGTTTCCTTACTTGGTCTGGCCTATACATGACTACAAAACAATACAAAACAAGGCTCTGATGAAGGGTCTAGGCCCGAAACGTCAGCTTTTGTGCTCCTGAGATGCTGCTTGGCCTGCTGTGTTCATCCAGCCTCACATTTTATTATCTACAAAACAATGTAGTTGATTTCTAATTGCCCTGTGAAGTGATTATTCAGTTCAAGAAAAATCAACCACAAATGTTGGCCTTGTAAGTGATACGCACATTCCATGAGAGAAAAAGATGAGTTGAAAAATTCCCATGTGGCATAGGATTGAAATTTACAGGGTAATTGTTGTGGCTGAGCTAATCAAGCAGCTCACAGAACAAATAGTGAAATGCTGGAAATCTGGACTAAGTGTTAATATTGCGCCATACGGAGAGAAATAATGTTTCAGGTCAACAACATTTTGTCAAAACAGATCCATTGACTAACAGAGATAGTAGGAACTGCCGATGCTGGAGAATCTGAGATAACACGGTGTGAAGCTGGATGAACACAGCAGGCCAAGCAGCATCAGAGGACCAGGAAAGCTTGACGTTTCGGGTCAAGGCTCTTCCTCAGAAATGAAGGAGGGGAATGGGATTCTGAAATAAATAGGGAGACGGGGGAAGCGGATAGAATATGGATAAAGGGGAAGATAGGGTGAGAGGAGACAGACAGGTCAAAGAGGCCGGGTTAGAGCCAGTGAAGGTGAATGTAGGTGGGGAGTTAGGTGGGGATAGGTCAGTCCAAGGAGGACGGACAGGTTCTCCCAACCCCAGGGTGACGTCTGGGACAATGAGTCTTGTTGAATTGTTGACATGCAAATCTAATTGATGTAGGATCAAGACCTCAATCATGCCCTTAAATAATCCTAATCATCCTCAGTTGGATATCCATTGTCTGACAATGAGCCTTAATCTGGCCTCTCCAACAATCACAGGGTGGAATCAGTGTGCTCAATAGGCAGAACACTAGCCTTTCCCTAAACTGCATCTAAAATTCAGCTTTTGGTGTCAACGCAAACAGAGAAAGAATGTGAGATAAGAAGAGTGGAGTTTAGGTGGAGTGAATGTTGAGTATTGGTGTCTTTAATGACAACAGCACAGGGTTATATCTTGTATATTTACAGGTTTACTTGATTACTTTTGAGGATCAGGAAATATTTATCAAGAATTATTTCTCAAAAGCATAAATCTGTGAGGCAGATTGTACGTGGCATATGGCTTTGATGCACTTTGTTATTTTCCATATATTAGTCCGCATAATATGAACCACAGAGAATTATGTTCTTCTTGAGATGAATGTATAGTCATAACGTATTAGAGCTGTACAGCATGGAAACAGACTCTTCGGCCCAACTTCTCCATGCCAACTAGATATCCTAAATTAATATAATCCCATTTGCGGGTATTTACTCTTTACTCAGAGAGTAGTAAGGGAATGGAACGCTTTGCCTGCAACGGTAGTAGATTCACCAATTTTAAGTACATTTAAGTCGTCATTGGATAAGCATATGGACGTACATGGAATAGTGTAGGTTAGATGGGCTTCAGATCGGTATGACAGGTCGGCACAACATCGAGGGCCGAAGGGCCTGTACTGTGCTGTAATGTTCTATGTTCTATTGGGCTCATATCCTTCTAAAACATTCCTATTCATATGCCCATCCAAATGCCTTTTAAATGTTGTAATTGTACCCAATTCCACCACTTCCTCTGGCAGCTCATTCCATGCATATACCATCCCGTGTGAAAAAGTTGCCCCTTAGGCCCCATTTAAATCTTTCCCCTCTTACCTTAAATCTGTACCCTGAAGTTTTGGACTCCACTACAATGGGAAAAAAACCCTTGTCTATTCACGCTATCCATGTCCTTCATGATTTTATAAACCTTGATAAGGTCACCCCTAGCCTCTGACACTCTTGAGAAAATAGCTGTATCTATTTTGTATCTTCATAAAACTGAAACCCTCAAATCCTGGAAGCATCCTTGTAAATCTTTTCTGATCCCTTTCAAGTTTCACAACATCCTTCCTATAGTGGGGAGGCCAGAATTGAATGCAATATTCCAAAAGCAGCCTAGCCAATGTCCCACACAGCTGCAACATGACACCCCAACTCCTACACTCAATGTACTGCCCAAGAAAGGCCAGGGTATCAACCACCTTCTTCACTATCCTATCTACCTGTGACTCCACTTGTAGGAACTGTCAACCTGCACTCCAAGGTCTCTTTGTTTAGTAACACTCCCCAGGACCTTACCGTTAAGGGCATTTGTCCTGCCCTGATTTGTTTTCCCAACATGCAGCACCTCACATTTATCTAAACTCCATCTGCCACTCCTTGGCCCATTGGAGCATCTGATCAAAAGTCCTGTTGAACCCCAAGGTAGTCTTGAAGTTTATTTCCAACATTAACTATTTACACAGTTACAATATCGCAGACTTGATCATATAGCATGGGTTCTGTGCTTGCTGGTGTTACAGTGCGTTACAGTGATGTTACATACACCTAAGTGACTGATGAAACACGGTACATAAATTCTGTGACAGACATTGATTAATGGCAAGGTGGTTAACTTAATACGTGAAGGCTGCATGCTGTGATGTCTTGTAACTTTCCTCAGGGATACTGGATGATCCATGGATTTGTGTACTGAAGATAAATTAATATGATTAAAGAGATGATGCTTGAAAAGTTAGCAGAATTGAGCATGGATAACTTCCTGAACCAAATGAGCTTCACACCAGAGTGCTGAATCAAGGAGTAATAGAGACGATGGATGTATTGCTTGTTATCTTTTATCATGCCATAGATTCCAAAAAGGCTTCTCCTAAGTTGAAAGTCGCAGAAAGAACCCCATTGTTTAAAAAGGAGCAAGGAGTAGAAAAGAGAACAACAGACCTGTTGGCTTGATGCCA
This sequence comes from Stegostoma tigrinum, assembly GCF_030684315.1. NCBI lineage: Eukaryota > Metazoa > Chordata > Chondrichthyes > Orectolobiformes > Stegostomatidae > Stegostoma > Stegostoma tigrinum. The sequence continues at coordinate 35,318,540 of NC_081381.1, forward strand.
ATTGTTAGGAAAATGTTAAAACCTAGTATAAAGGATGTGTTAGTGGAACATGCAGGAAAGAATGGCAAAATTGTGCAGAGTCACCCTGGAAATATGAAAGGGAAATCATGTTTGACAAACTTGTTAGAGGTTTCTGAGGATGCCACTGTTGCATAGACAATGGTGAAACATCAGATGCAGCCAACTTGAATTTCCATAAGGCTTTTCATAAGATCCCACTCAAAGGCTACTAAATAAAATTGGAGCATAAGGGGTTAGGGGGAATATGAGCATGAATTGAAAATGGGCCATGGATCACTTAAAAACTAACATGTAGGTGCAGCAAGCAATTAGTAAAGTACATTGGCGTTAGTTTCAAGGGGATTTGAGTACAGAAGAAAAAGATGTCTAGCTGAGAGCTTTGACAAAACCACACCTGGCATATTGACATTTTGAGTACCTTTATCTCAGGAAATATACATTTACCCTAGAGGGAGTTCAACAGAAATTCACTGAATGAAGCTCTGACACAGTGCAGTTTTCTCATGAGTAGAGATTGAAGAAACTGAGTTTGTATTTCCTAGAGTTTTGAAGAATGAGAGCTGATGTGGGGACAAAAGATCAGATGTTACCCCTGTCTGATGATAGTAGAATGAGGGTGGAGTATGGGAGGGAAGAACTATGTAGTGTGTTTCTCAAACATGGGAGCTGTTGGTGAAGATAAAACATTGCCCACAGGAGTAGCAAATGGGATTTAACATAACTGTTCGAAAATCTTGGTAAGTTGCTTCACGTTTAATGATCACAGATTTTCAGCACGGGCAGTGTGTTCCAGAGGGTAGTGAGAAGATATGTTGAACACCTCATTTCATGCAAATGCCTTGGAAGGGTGCGTTAGCATACTATGAACCATTGTTCGACAAAATGCGTTGAGGAATATACTAATAATGGCAGTCAATGAGTCAGTAATGATTACACTAGCGGCATCTTCAATTTACAGTACGAAAGGGCATCTTGTGAAAAAACTGCCAGAATATAACCTTATTCTTGGGCATGGAAAATATTTGTGGTAATCTGGCAACAAAGCTCTGGAGGAATTTCATGTTGAAGATAGGTTCTCTCGATTGTTGGAGTTGATCAAATTGGCATATTTCACATGCCTTTATTACATAATCAATGTCCTTACTAATTCTGGGCCAATACATTGATCCATGTACTAATCTCTTGGCTTCTTCTGTGTCCATATGGCCTTTATGTGTATGGTCTAGCCTGTGATATGTAGAGTTGTGGAATTACCACTCATTTACCTTTGCAAATGATGGTCTTAGAGAGTGGTAATTCATCTCTGAATGACTAAAATGAACATACTAGATCAGGGATCTGTTAGTTTTATTCAGGTCACTTGCCAATGGTAATGATGGCCGTCATCTAACATAGCTTGGTAGATCTGCTGTGCTGACTGTAGCCAACTTGCATGAAATCAGTGCTAATACTTTCTATTTGCACAGATTCAATATCCGTTCTTGTGTCTAATTAAATATCGTTGCTTCTTAGAAGTGTTGGAAATTGGCTAACAGCCTTGGAAGTGGCAATTTGGGAATGTCACTTGCACTGTACTTCTATCTTGTACTCTCAGATCTTCACAATTAATTATTGTGGTTGAGGAGATGTACTTGTGAGAGATTTTCAGTACATCACTTCTAATTGTTTGTGGTTGATACGAATAATGAATTTCTTGTCATATTGGTGCTTGATGAAAACTATAGCAAGTGTTCCTGTCAGTATTGGAGTAGTTATAAAGCAATTTTGGGATGCATCTGTTAGGTTCGTTTTCGGAGACCCTCACGGATTTGGTGCAATAACAAGACACTGACCTGTTTAGAAAAACACAAATCCTTTATTACAAAGCAAGTACAAACTGTGGAGGATCACTGTACTCAATCTGGCACAGAGGGCAGAGTCTCGTAAGCGATTCTCGCCGAGCAGCGGACAGTCCCCGCTTTTTATACATTATCGGGTGCAAAATACAGAAAACAATTTTCCATCTCACAATGGCATGATACATGAAACAATCACTACATCGGACGATGACATGATACACAAACAATTACTACATCGAAAACATAAAGAAAGCAGGATACAGTATTGATCGTTCGCGAAGTGACTGCTAACGGCAGGAGGCAATTTCAAGTTGCTGAAGTGACAGAATGTAATTTCAAGCTGCTGAAATGTCTGACTTGAACAAAAGTCAGTGCCCTGGCCCTTTTAGCAGAAACAGCAGTTACATACTTTACAGGATCTCAGAAGCCTCACACCTTTACAAACACTGCCCACCTAATCTTATTTGAGACAGTTTCCACATATCCCTGTGGACGAAGATAAAGACTGACTAAATTTATACCTAATTCTATTCAGGCAGGAAGCTTAAGGCAGAGCCTTTCTACCTAGGTATAGGAAGATAAGAATTTACAAAGTTTTACACCTAATTCTAGAAAGTTTTAACGCAGTGTCTGCACACCTCTGTGTAAGCAGATAAAGAGCATTAATTTATAGGGAATATAGAAATCAGTGGAATGTTATCCCAATAACATCTCACATCTACTTCCAACATGGTAATCTTTTAGGAATCATAATATTGAAGTACTCTGATGATAATGGAGCATTTTTGAGAGGTTGGAAAATATATGGGTGATCTTTTTGCTGTACGCATATATACGTATACTATAAAAGGCATGTCTTTGCAGAAAAAGTTTCAAACAAGAGAGACTTTGGTTAGAAACATATGGGGTTAAAAATTCAAAGCAACTGAGACACCTTTGTATCCTATCTTTAGTCTGCAGTGTAGGCAGCTACTGTACATCTTCTGTTTTGGTAGAATCAGATCTAATACCAGTTGTCGAGTACATTGAACTGAAAACATTGATTTGTCTCATTTGATTTGACATTTTTTACAACTGAAAGCAAAACACTGCTTCCTTTCTGCCATCATCAGCTGATGGCAGTTTGTATCATGTTCTTCCAAGAATGTGATATCGTCTGCAAAGCAGAGACAATCTGTCAGCTTTTTGATGATACCTTCCATAAATTGTTGGAATGTGTCCTGGCTGATCAATAACCTGATTGGTAATCCGAGGTAACAACCGACTAGTCTTCGTAAAGTTGTTAGTTTCTCTGACTCCAGGGAAGATGTATGGACCAATATCCATTCTATGTGTCGAGCTTGGAATAGTATTAAGCACCTGAGAACTTGGAATGAATCTATTCCAGGGTAGGAGACTTATGTAAGCATCTCTATACAGCAACATTTAGATCACCTTGGATCCGTCATCTTTCTTCAAAGCACATATATCCTCGCCAATCAGCATGTACTTGACTTTCCTTTTGATGTTGTTTTGAACAATGGAATCCAATTCCAGTTTAAGGTTTTCTTATATGTGCATGTTACATTTAAAGGGAGGCTCATGCTGGGTTGGATATCAACTTTCAGATGTAGCATTGCATCACCTTTAAAGTTGCCAATAGCATCAAGCTGATTTTAGGCCAAGGTTAGTCAACTGGTAAACAAGTGTGATGTCGATATCTGGATTAATCTGCGTTGCAGGTGATGGATTTATCACCTCATGGACTGTGACACTATGTAGATTCATGCATTCTGGTTAATTTCTAATAGGTGGTTAACAATAGAAATAGCTTCAGGTGTCCATCTTGGATATCCATATTGATATTGAAGACTGATGCCAATGTATGTGATGACAGATCTATTTTAAACACTTAGCATGTCTTGTATGGGTGGCATCATGCTGTACTAGATTCCTGAGCACTTCTAGAGATGCCTCTTACACAACTAGCCTCATGTCATCTTGTGGAACACAGCTTGCAAACATCCTAAAATGCTGGACACGATCTTGATGGGTGAGAAGCCACAACAAATACAAAAGCTGGTTGTCCTACTGACTTTTTTGATTATTGCAAAAGTTGTACCAGAGTCGAGCGCTCATAGATGCTGCAGGCTTGCTACAATTACATCAAACTCACGTCCTTCTTCTAGCACAGCATCAATAGTACATTCTTTGGGTTTGCCCAGAAATGCCTTTCTGAAGGATTTGGTGGGTGTAGAAACAATGACAAGTTCTTTAAAACTTTCAACTAAATTTGCTTTGGCGAAACCACATTCTGTACCTTTTAATTCTTGATTCTTTCCTCTGAAAGTTATCAGTATGACCTGAACTCAAGCCCGTGTGTCTTAAAATTGACAGAAACTCTAAATTGACCTTGCAAAATTTGAAAAATTTTGTTAGGATCTTTACAATTATTGTCAGAAATACCAGAATATTTTATTCTTATTTATAGTGCTAAAAGTGCAATGTCATTCTATTAGGTATGTGTTGATCCAAAAAGGAAAGGTTAGATTTTCTTTTGAATAATGGAAGTTCTTGTAGAATGTTGATGAATTGCAGGTTCATGGTGAGATACAAGTTTTCCATCTTTACTGCATAGCTTTATGCTTGGTAAAATAGGGAGGTAATAACTTAGTGGAGTAATCGCTAGACTCATCATTGTAATGTTGCCATCCAGAGATGCAGACAATGTTCTGGAGCCTGATTATGAACACTGTATTTGGAAAATCGTGGAATTTGGATTCATTTAAAAACAAAGTCTGAAATTGAGAGTCTAATGATGACGATGAGCAATTGTCAGAAAGGCACATTAGTTCACTAATGTCTGTTAGGGGAAAGTAACTGCCGTCCTTCTATAGTCTGGGCCACATGTAACTTCACCTCGGAGTTTGGACAGATTGATGGATGGCGCGAAAGAAAAAGACCTCATACTGCCATGCTGCTATTACCTTTGCAGCCGTTAGTGTCCACTTACTTCCCCTAACTAGCTGCTTTGATGTGCTTTGCGGTTTTCTCTCAATTAGTCCACATTACATAGTTATGGAATATTGGAGTCATTGAACCTTACAACATGGAAACAGACCTTTTGGTGAAACCAGTCCATAACGAACATAATCCCAAACTAATCTAGTTCCAACTGCCTACTCCTGGCCCATGTCCCTCCAAACTTTTCTTACTTAAGCACATACTTTTTTGAACACTGTAGCTGTGCTCCCATCCATCACTTCCTCAGGAAGTTTATTCTTCATGCAAACCACTATCTATGAAAAAGATTTGTCCCTCCATGTCTGTTTCACATCTCTCTCCTCTCATCTTAAAAATATGTCCCCAAGTCTTGAAATCCCCAATCCTAGGGAAAAGATACCTACCATCAATCCCACCTATACCCCTCATGATTTTATAAATGTCTATAAGATCACCTCTCAACCTGTGAAAACCATCCCAGCCTAACTAGCCTTTATAATTCAAACCTTCCATACCCAGCAACGTCATGTTGAATTCCTTCTGAACCCTGTCTAGTCTAATAATATCCTTCCTATAACTGGGCAACCAGGATGCAGTATTCCAGAATAGGCTTCCCCAATGTCCTGTGCAACCTCAACATAACTTCCCAACTCCTATACTCAAAGGGCTGAGTAATGGCGACAAGCATTCTAAACACCCTTTTAACTTTTTGAACAAATACCATGGAGATGTGGGTTCTTGTTGAGGCCGACGTCTTGAAGTTTATTTACAACATTTACTACTTACACAGCTATTTATCACAGATTTACACATGCAGTCTGGATCCTGTGCTTGGCGATGTTATAGTACATTACATATATAGAACTTTCTTGACCTCCTTTTCCGTTTATGGACTGACATTTACTATAAACCCAAAGACTCGAAAAGTCACCTAAACTACACTTCCTCCCTCGCTGTATCCTGCGGAAACTCCATTCCATTTTCCCAATTCCTCCATCTCTGTCACACCCGCTCTGATGAGGAGACATTCCACTCCCAAGCATCCTGGCTGTCAGCCTTTTTCAAGCAACACCTCTTTCTCCTCTCTGTTATCCAGACAGCCCTCCACCATGCCTCCTCCATTCTCTGCTCCAAAGCTTTTAACGACCACCACCCCTTCCAAACATAATAAAGAAAGGGACCCCTTGTCCTCACTTTCCACACCACCAGCCTCTACATCCAACATAGTATCCTCAAACACTTCTGTTAACTCCAATTAGATCCCACCACCTAGAACATCTTCCACACCCACCCCTCTCTGCTTTCCGCAAGGACCATCTCCTTCACCACTCCTTAGTTTGCACTACACTCCACCAACCACTCCAACTTGCCCTGTACCTTCCTCTATAACCATAAAAGATGCAGCGCCTGTCCACTCACCACTTCTCTCACCTCTTTCCAACCCTTCCAAGTGAGACAGAGCTTCACGTGCATCTCCTCCAACCTAGTCTATTGCATTCGCTGCTCCCAATGTGGTCTTCTGTACATTGGTGAGACCAAACATAGACTAAATGACCATTTTACTGAGCATCTCTCCCTGGCCCAACGTAATTTCCCAGTCACCACCCATTTCAATCCCCACCCCACTCCCTCTCTACATGTCCGTCCTCAGCCTCCTCCAATGTCGCAGTGACTCAGAACGTATGTTTGAAGAGCAACACCCTACCTTCCACCTGGGCACCCTACAGCCTGGAGAACTCAACATTGAGTTCTCTAATTCCAAATAACATTCACACCCATTCCCTTGTTTTCCCTTGCAGCCCTGCCTACTCCCTTCCAATCCACTGACTGACACTCCCTTCCAGCTACCAACCAGATTCATCCCTCCCATCGACCAACCACATTGTACCTACCACCAGAAACTACCTACCTGAAACATTGACTGCTCCCTTCCCCCAGACTCTGCCTGGCCTGCTGCGTTCTTCCAGCCTCCTGTCTGTCTACCTTGGATTCCAGCATCTGCAATTTTTTTGTCTTTAACATACACAGAGTGGACTGACTCAACAACTGCACTGATTCCATGATACAGAAGAGTTAGAGGGTGAAGTTGATGCCTTTATAACAGAATGTCATAAATTGTGATGTCATGTAACTCGATTAAAGCTACAGGCTTGTCTGTTCTGGAATTTATGCCCTAATATAAGCTTGGTAGACTGAATGTCCTTTCCTGATATCATCCTTCTTATAAAATAAGTATTTTTCAATCAACACATTTACAATCCATTACCAGGTGTAAATATGCATGCATTTCCAAGAACGTAAAAGTCAATCATTACATTTAAAATAATGGGGTATAGTGAAGCATTTTCTTCAAATCACAACTGCTTTAACATCCAGCACGTATTTCAAAGGGATGGAACAAATTAGGAATATGATGTATTTTCAGCAGAACGCACAAATCCCCTGCCCTCAGGCCTTGACTAACTCTGTGCACATGGAAACACAATTAGAGAAAATAATTGCATAAACTTGAGACAAATAGCCAATAAAATGTAGGTAGATGACTGAGACGAAAAACAAGCTGTATAAATAACACAACACAGACAAGACAGCAGGGATTTCTTCTGAACAAAAGTTATAAAACATTATCAACCATCCTGGACAATAACGGGAGCCAATACCTGACTTGATGAAATTATAATCAAACAACATGTATTAATGCTGATAGTTTTGTTAGGGCCTCCAAAAGCACCAGACAACAAGAACATTTGAAAACTTGGTCTGACTACACTCAAAATCTGATCCCTAATATTTTAATATTGGTGTTGTATATGCCTGAAATAGAAAATCCTTTTTGTTTTTTTAGAAATGATTTGCAATGATGCACCCACTCTGCAACATTGACATCACATTATTATTTGTCTGTCTGTGTGTACTTCTTTCTTACTCCACAGCACTCTTTGGTGTATTTCTTTGTCTGAATTTGCAGCAGCTGGTTGTACGTAGACTGGATTTGGGAAACTATTGGCATAAGAAACTGATGTGAGGTTCTCAGTCACTCAGTTTAGGGTTTGCTCAAGATGGTGATCAGTTTTCCTGCACATCAGGCACTCAAAAAATGAGCCGAGACTTCTAACTCGTAGAAAGTATCTGTAACACAGAGGTCTGCCATATGCAGGTGGTCATTGAGTAAGATTGGTTCTGCTCTTTCACTGCAATCAGTTGGTCCTCAAGGATTGGATGAATAACCCTTAGACATTAGGCTGGCTGTCAGTTGCGGTTCTACTGAAAAGTAAAAGTATAGATGTTTGAAGCACATAAGGATGGTGCTTGGCTTACTTTGTCCTTTAAAAGAGCAATCCCAAATCAGCCCTGACGCCTTGTTCCATATATTTAGTCCTATAACTTTTCACACTCAAAATATTTATCTGGATGTAGTATGAAAATGACATTCACATCTTCCTCCCTCATTGTCAAAACACAGACAGACTACACTATCTCCCATCTTCCACACTTTCCAGAAATCTAAAGACTGTAGAACTCTTTATGCCAGTCAGACTTCCCTTTCTGACAAACGTTTGAACACTAAAGTCCGAGCATTGTCATTCTTTGTGTGCCGTGCCGACCAGTTTCAATAGGCCTTTCTATTGTGGAGACCTGATGTGTCCTTAGTTGCAAAAGGGTAATGGTACTGTTGATCATAGTTGCCAACAGAGATCACAGGATGGGAACTCCGCCTGATTCCTACACTCCCGTCTCCCTGGCTCTCATTACTGAAGCCAAATTTTATACCCTATTGTTGTCCCAGGTTGTGGCCAATAATTCACGACAAATGAAACATCGAACCTATGAGCTAACAAATTGTGTGTCAATCATCAGGAGAGCTAAGGAATCACAGAATTATTCCACCTTAGAAGGAGGCCATTTGACCAATCATTTCTTCACTGGCTCGCCAATGAACATTATGCATCAGTGCCGTTTGACTGCTTTTTCCCCAGACCCTTGCACATTACTTGAATAAAATGAATCACTCAATGTCTTTTTGAAACCTCCACTGATTCTGCTTCCATCGTGTTTCCAGGCAGTGCATTCCAGGCTGAAGCCACTCGTGGTGTGAGAAACAGCTTTCTCACAGCATAATTGCTTTGTTTGCAAATCACTTTAACGCTGTGTCCTCTCTTTCTCAATCCCTTTCTGAGCAGGAACAGTTTCTCCCTATGAACTCTATCCAGATCCCACATGATTTTGAACACCTCCTCTTTGCCTTGTTCTTTCCAAGGAGAACAGTCTTGATCTCTCTAATCTATCTTCACGACTGAAGTTTCTTAATCCCGGAAACATTTTTGTAAATCTCTTCAACTCTTTCTCCATTGTGTTCACATTCGGCCCACAGTCGATGCCCAGAAATGAACACAATACTCCAGGTGATGTCTAACGAGTGTCTTTTATAATTTTAGCATCACCTCCTTAACCTCTTTACTTTTTGCCCTTAGAGAACCGAATGCATTATTAACTCTGCCTGTTCCACTGCCTTCAGTGCTATACACACAGATCTCGCTTCTCTTGTTCCCCTCAAATATCGTATCCCCCAGTTTATATTGTCTTTTTCAATATTCTTCCGACTAAAATGCATTTCTTCACACTATTTCTCATTGAACTTCGTTTGCCATGTATCTGCCCACTCTACCAACATGTCTATGTCCTTTTGGAATTCTACACTGTTCTCTTCACATATTCCAATACTTCCACGTTTAGTGTCATTTCAAAACTTGAAATTGTCCCATGCACACCAAAATAGATTATTAATTATACATCCACAATAACATGAGTCCCAATTCTGACTAACAGGAGCTCCTGTACAATCCATCCTCCAGCCTGAACAATATCCATTCACCACTCCCCTCCAGTGCTGCTCACATGATAAGTTTTGTACTCACATTGACACATCCATTTTATCCCATGAGTCATGACTTTCCACACAAGTTTATCATGAGGCACTGCATTGCATAGTTTTTGAAAGCTATGTATACTACATCAACAGCATTACCCCCAGCAACCCTTTTTAATACCTTTTCAAAAGGGTTTTCTCAAGCTGATCTGAGAAACATTTGGGAATTTACTTAACGTTGAAGGAGGTATTTAGATGAAGTAGTTATAGCTGGCAATGTGTTGGAGGTGTTTGTATGAGTGTAAAGTTTTCCCCTTCATTCCTTTTGCTAACACCAGTTCTGCTTGACAGAAGCATCTTGAATTTAGTTTCATTCCAGTTCATCCCACAAGAGAGGTGCAAGATTGGAAAAGCACAACTTCATGGCTTTTAATCTTCAATTTAATAAATATTAATTGCCATTCTCAAACAAATATTCTGAAGATTAATATCAATCCATTTTAATAGATTAAAGGTAGATAATCACCATTTGTGCTACTCAATCCAAAATCACTGAATTACTTGTTCCACTCAATGGGATTGTGTGTCGGTTACCAAAGAAGATTCACATTGATTAAGAAATGCTTTCTACAATATGACTATGAAATATATTACTGTGCTGGCAAGTTTACCGCGGAAATTAGACTTAGCATTTGATTCCTGTGTGTTTTATATGTTAGATGCCATAGTTAATAATAACTAGCAGACTAATTTCCCCAGAGGATAAGCATCCAGAGGGCTGGAAATACTTCATAAATAAAATTGCAATGACTTTTATTGCAGTACATTCAGTAAACCATTCAGGATGGTGAGATTTGCCATCCCTGATTGATTTAAGTGTTTGATAATAATCCCTTTTCAAGATTTTCACCAGAACAACAAGGACTTCCAGTTCTCTCATAATTTTTACTTTTGATGATTATTTTTGTTTGCTTATCTAAATGAGTGTTTCAGGATTTACATAAGAATCTAATAAATCATGGCTGACTTAGTTCAGCTCCACCTTGCTGCCATATTCCACTGAGGTTTTAAGAAATTACAAATATTTCTTACTCTACTGCTTCTGTCATACCACTGCCTTCAAAGATCTATGTTTATGAATGCCTCCCTTTCCCCCAAGTCCCTCTATTCCTGTACACCCTTGAGAAAGGTGTTATTTTGGTTATATTGTCTCTGTCAACCCATTCTGCCAAAATCTGTCAGCTCACACTTCTCCATCCATCTGCCATCTTCTCAGCATTTACTTTGCTGAGCCCCTCAAGAATTTAGTGGATCATCTCATTCAGCTTAAATTCCAAGGAAGGTAAACCAAACCAGTTCAATCTCCCCTGTAGGGCAATCCTCAGGTGACAGTCTCGTTAAACTTCACCGCACCCCTTTAGGGGCCACATGGCCTTCTTTAGGTGAGGAGGCTAAAGCTGCTGTGTGGCCTTCCTGATACACTTTACAATGTTTTAAAAAATTCACGCATTGGATGTGGACATCCCTGGCTAGATCAACATTTATTGCCCAACTGCAGTTTCCCTTGAGAAGGTGGTGATGAGCTGCAGTCCATGGGTTCTAGGTAACTCCACAATGCATTTAGGGAGGGAGTTCCAGGATTTTGACCCAATGAGATTTAAAGGAACAGCAATATATTTCCAAGTCAAGATGGTGAGTGGCTTAGAGAACTTTTTAATTCCCTTTGTTGCAGACACTGACGTGCCATTTTCCATCTTAACTGCTTACTGTTGCCACATGCTCAATTTCTGCGCATCATGTACAAGGTCACTCAAGTCTTCCTCCATGCAAATATTTCTCAATCACTTAAAGGAAATGCTCAAATTTTGCTTTTCCTATCTCATGTCATCATGCTGAATTCCATCTGCCAAGTCCTTACCTACTTGCCCAATCTGTCAATGTCATTCTGCAGTCTCTTTGTGTCTGTCCTAGTTTTTTTCCCCACCAAGCATTGTATCAGGTTAATAGATTAAGGATATTGGATGGTATAGTGGATTATAGTTACTGACTCATCTACTAGGCTAAGAATACTGAGTTATGCAATGGCCTAAATAATGCTGGCTAATTAGTCATAAAGCCAGACAGCGCAGAAAAGGCCCTTTGGCCAATCAAGTCTGCACTGACAATAACTACCTCTAAAGATGTGCTAATCCCAGTTTCCTGCATTTGTCCCACATCCTTGAATGATATGATATTTAAAGTACTCATCCAAATAGTCTTTTAAAGATTGTAGGATTTCCAACTTCCACTACCTCCCCAAGCAGTGCATTCCAGTTTCCCACAGCCCGCTGACTGAAACAATGGCCCCTTGTAATTGACCCCTCAACCAAAGGGAACAGCTGTTCCCTAAGCCCCAAATCCACATCCCTCATAATCATATACATCTCAAATCATGTCACCCCTCTGCCTTCTCTTCTCTAATGAAAACAATCTAAGCCTAACTGGCCTCTCCTTATAGCTCAATTTCTGTGTCCCAGGCAACATCCTGATGAAGGGTCTAGGCCCAAAATGTCAGCTTTCCTGTTCCTATAATGCTGCTTGGCCTGCTGTGTTCATCCAGCTCTAAACCTTGTTATCTAACATCCTGGTGAACCTCCTCTGTCCCCTCTCGTTTGTTATCACATTCTTCCTGTAGTGAGGCGATCAGAACTGCACACAGTATCTAGCTGTGATCAACTCCCGCTCTGTACAACTCCAACATTATCTCTTTGGTCTTATACTCCTTGCCATGACCGATGAAAGCAAGTGTCCCATATGCCTTCTTAACTGTCCTATTCGCATGCTCTGCTGACTTCAGGGATCTGTGAATAACTACTGCAAGATCCTTCTGTTGCTCTAAGCTACCTAGTGTTCTGCCATTCATTAAGTACTCCCTCATCTTATTTCTTCTTCCAAAATGCATCACCTTGCACTTATCAGGCTTAAATACTATCTGCCACTGTTTTGCCCAGCTGACCCATCTATGTTTTCCTGTAACCCGCTTAAGTTGTCACAATGAACTCGATGCATAACAATAAGACTGAAATCTTAGGCTACCCCAGTCTCTATGGGTCAGTGAGATTCCAATGAAGAAATTTTCTTTGTTTTCCCATATCTACTGGATCCGTTATTTATGTTGTGTAATTTGGTCAATTATTGTACCTTGGGGACAGTGGGTTCATATTTCTGCATGCAACACTGAGTTAAGGATGCTGGGTGGCCAACCTGAAAACATTGTCACCTCATTTAAATCAATATAGATTGTAAATTGCTAGGTCCAATGACTGAGCTTTGTGAGAACCCACTAGTTTCAACCTACCAACCCAAAAAGTCACAATTAATCCATTCTCTCTTTTCTGCTTTTTGGAGAGAAAAGGTTTTCCATTCTGCTAATACCAAACACTCCCACACCAGGTGTGATATTGTCAGTCTGTTCTACCAATTGCTCTGTCCCACCAATGCCTCATTGTCCCAACTCCTGAATGACTCCTCCTGTTGCTGCTTTATTCCCAATATTCACCTTCTTAATGATTTCATTGATTCACATTCAAACCTTGTTGCCTGATTGCAATTATCTATGTACTGTGTGTTGGTCCCCATTTTAAACTGCATTGAAACTCTTATAGTTGACAAAATACATTCTCAGCATTAACTGCCCCACTTAGCATCCTTAGCTCACTGTGCGTACAAAAATAAATCTTAACCCGCTCTCCCCAGGAGCTCAGTGCCTTTAAATAATTACTCCATTTACGCATTTACATAAGCTCTGAAGAAGTCATACTGGGTTCAAAGCATTAACTCTTTCCATCTCCATACATGCTGTCAGACTAGAGTCAAATTTCTCCAGCATTCACCGTATTTGTTTTACATCACTTACCCTATTGGGCCATTCAGTGTTCCATCCATTAGGTGAACCAGTAACAATAATGCACTATCACCCAATACCTTTAATCTATTATCCCATCCTATTATGTACTACTTAAAATTAACTAATCTGCTAATACCCTCAGCTTGTTGTTCCACACACTACCTATATGCCCACAACAATACCGAGGATCTTTGACCCTGTGTACTCAATCGTACACTTAACTCACTCTTGTTTCCTGTGCTTTTTTATACTTCACTGTAGTATTTCTGACATGTGAATTTGTTAATGTAATTCACTGTTTAAAGTTTCATAACAGCCTCAGTCCCATTCCCATTCTCAATGCCAATCCAATATATGAAAAATAGGTGTGTTGCCCCAAAGATTTGGACAAACGCAGTTTTGTTGCAATGCTATGGTAACAAATAACCCAAGCTGAGACCATGAGAGAATAGCTGAAACTTTCAGTGCCAGAAATTGGTACATGGTATGTTAATGATGCGCCAGCTGGAACACCTTTACTTTCAGTCACACATCTAATCAATTCAGCAACGTTATCTCTGCTGGCAGTTGTGCAATAGCTGCTTTTCCCAGTACAGTTTCTTACAGTGGAGTTTCAACAAGCTTCTCTTTCTTAACATGGCTTACACCAAGGGTTGTTAAAATTTGAGAGCAACTCTAAACCGTATCTTTTTCATCCAATCTGTTTTCTCGATTCATAGTTGCTACTATTCTGAAGTTATATGTCATCTTATTTCACAGCTTCCCAAGACACCAAACTTCCCTTCTCTTCCTGAAGATACTAATACTTTGCTGGCATTCATTTTTCAAATGTGTACAGATCAGACTTCTTTTATTCATTAGGATGACACCATTGCTGGCTGGGCCAGATGTATTGCCCATCCCTAATTGCCCAGAGGGTACTTAAGAATCAACCACATTGCTGAGGGCCTAGAGTCACATACAGGCCAGACCAAGTAAGGATGGAGTTTCCTTCCATTAGTGAACCAGATGAGTTTTTTTTTCCCCTGATAATTAGCAATCGATTCATGGTCTTCATTAATTCCAGATTAATCTTAATTCTGAATATTAGTCGAATCCAAATTTCACCATGTCAGTATTTGAGCCTGCATTCCCAGAACATTGCACAGGACTCTGGATTAACAGTCCAGCAATAATACCATTAGGTTATCACCTCCCCTCTACTGCCAAAGTTAATCTCCAGACTGTGCTGGGTTGTCTGATCTCACCATGGGTAGCAATATGGTCCCAATGTTTCTGAGCCATGGATGAGGAAGAAAAATCAGCATTTTTTCTGTGAGGTTCTTGGCTGTTCATGGAACCTGAGAACTGCTGGACTTAACATTATATGAGCACACAGTATGGCTCTTGCGAGAAACAATCACGCTGGCTATTCTGCGTTGATCACTCCACTGGTTCTGTGTAACAGCTTTTAGTGAACAGTGTATTTAAACATTGCATTCCAATACACCATGACACAACGCTTTCCTTCTGTTGACATGCCCCTTCTCCTTAGTATAGCATGATTCCATAATGCATCACCATAGTGAAAACAATAAATTTAAGCGCAACTCAGTCAATCAACTTACTGTATCTTTAACTCGTGTACAAATCTACTAATGTTCTCAGTTATATACAACGTGATGAAAGATTTGTTCAACATCTTCGATCATCGTAGTCACTTAAATATGATATTATGATAATCCACTCATGAATAGGACATCAAATAAACTCAAGTGGTGGCATTGGCTCATGTTCTTCAGTTGGGATGTCATACTGTTCATCTGAAATGTCAGTGTCAGATTCAACATTTATGACTTGGATTCTTCAATGCTTTGAAGAATGACACATTTCATGTGATGATTTGTGATTCACTCAGCAGTGATCATTGATCCTTTTATGTTTGTCATAACAAATGCTTAAATGTCATAAGAACTTGTTTCAAATGACAGTCACACTTTACAAGTGTTTTATCTCCAGGCATTAATTGTATTGCTCTGAAACCCTTGCTTCTGTGTGTATTTACCATCATTTGATCCTTCTGTTCTCAATCATTTTTATGTACATGTTGGTAGCTCAGAAAGATGAGTGCGCATTGAATGTGCAAAGATCAGGGGAGCTGGAGGCTTTCTGGTAGTCAAATGAAGTACCACTCTATAACTGTAATGTGAACAATCCAGCGACTTCCTCTCAGCTGTGGGTTATCACATTTGCTAAGTATGCATAAATTTGTCAACCTCTCCATTAGCAGTTGGCCAAAATGATGTGATGTTCTGATGAGTAAAATCCAGGTAGTTTGCAAATTTCCTGAACTCACTGCTGTTGAATAGCCTTCCAGTGATACTCCTCACAGTCCAAAGACTCTGAGCAATGAACAAGGTCAAGTTTTGGGATGTCTGCTTGCATTGAAGTTAGAACTCACACGATACCAGGTTATTGTCCAACATGTTAATTCAAAATCGCAAGCTTTCAGAGTCCTGCTCCTTCATCAGGTGAAGTCAGCTGGTGTTGTGAGACATCTGACTTTGTCCAACCAGTCCAAAGCCAGCACCTCCACATTATGAAGTTACCTTCACTTATTTCCTCATAGGAATCTGCTGGAGTTGTCAGTGACAACACAAAGGTGTTCACCATTGTGCAAATCTGCAAAATCATCACTAACCTCAATCCATGGCCTTGGAGGTGGTTCTTGAGAGGACCATGAACATTTAACATTGTGGTTGCTTGAGATGGCAAATACTGATTCATTTTGTATTCCACCATTCTGTTGATTCCTAGAAAGTGTACCTTTTTGCTAAAGTTTTTTTTGGCTTTGATACTTCACTGGTAACATTCCTGAACTATATTGATCTCAATGACTATGGAAATACAATGCAGTTGTTAGGCAATATGAGATTAAATATGGTCATAATTATGAGCTCATTTTGAATGTTGTGAAGACCATGTGCAATGTGGATGGTTGCTTTGTTTGATGCTCTCTAAGTCATGGCATTGCATGTTTGTCATACTCTAGCTATCATACACAGTTGCACAATCTCACTTGTTTTACACTGCTGCTTTGATGTCAGCTCATCTTAGCAAATTTGGCACCACATTTAGTCTTGCATAGTTAAGACGTTGTTTGATGATAATCATGTGCTGATCCCTTGCTGTGTGAAAACTCATAATCATGTCACATTCGCCAGAGACAATATAAATGCTGCTTTTGTTCTAACTATTTTAAATGAGATTCATACTTCAAAAGTACCAAGAATTTGCATTGGTTTGTCACTGTTGAAGAGGAAATGTTCACATTCTCAGCTTTGCATGTTCCTATTATTTCTTGTATGTTACGAACTCCCAGGATATTGCCAGATGCTCCTGTGTCGATAAGGGCGTCCATGTCTAAATAGCCAATGGCCATTGTCACATGTGACCATTTGCTACATTTTTGACAGGAAGCCCAAAATATATTTGGGGTCATCAGCTTTTACTCTTGTTACATTTGCATGCCCTTCTACTGCGGTGTGTATCCGTGGCACCCTTCCGTATTGTAAATACCAATCTTGTTCACTCATGTCGTTTAGTGACTGAAATCTACCAACCTTGCCTGGTCTGGCCTATATGAGACTCTAGGCCCACAGCAATGTAATTGACCCTCATCTACTCTCTGAAATGACCTCTCAAGCCACTGAGTTCAAGGCCAATTAGGGATGCTGACCTTGCCAATGACATCACAATTCATGAAAAAGTAAAACAAAAGTGTCCATTTGGTGTCACCTAATAACCATGTTTCACTTCCCACCATTTTTTTCAATTCTAGTGGTATCCTGAAATGTTGACACCCTTCAGGCAATTGGATTTTTCAAGCATTGACAACAAGCCAACATCTTAAAAGATGTACATTTACAGGAGAGTGATTTCAAGACAGAATCACCCTTTCTCTTGATGAACACTAGAAAAACCCTTCCGACTTTCCACCTAGTATGCTTGTACTCAGTGATGAGGTTTCTTTTTGACATACAGCTGCCATGGTGATTGTATTAATTTCAATATCTTGACAAACATTTCCATTAAGCAAAAATATAAATTCAGTTTTGTGTAAGAACTGTTGACATTAAAGAATACGAAATGTGATTGTTGGATGCAGTTTACACAGCCCAGGCAGTTGTCAGTCAAATTTCAAGGCAAAATAAAAAAATTAAAAGAACGCAGACGCTGTAAATTAGGAACTAAGGCAGAAGTTGCTGGAAAAGCTCAGCAGGTCTGGCAGCATCTGTAAAAAAAAATTCAGAGTTAACATTTCCAGACTGTTCTGAAGGTCACCGGACCTGAAACATTAACTCTGCTTTTTCCTTCCCAGATGCTGCCAGACCTGCTGAGCTTTTCCAGCAACTTCAGATTTTAAGGCGGTGTGGTGGTGGTGTGGTGGGGGGGGGGGGTGTTGGGGAAGCAGGGGTAATGGTGGTGATGCTGTCCAATTTCCAATAAACCCAAATGGAATATGTGGGATTACCTTGTTGCTGGTAATCATGGATGAGAATAGCTAGATGTTCTGCATGAGGCAAGTTCAAGACAACAATGTCATTAAACACTTGCCCCTCATGGAGCCAAAACATGGGCTGTTTCTGTAAAAACCTAAGAAATAAGCTGACCCTATGGCTCCTCGAGCCTGTTCCTCAGCCAATCTTCAGCTTTAATTCCACTTTCCTGCCTGTTCCCGGCATCAGGTCATTCTCAGAAAGACCAGAAATCTGCCAATTTCAGCCATCAGTGTGGTCCTTAATGGAACTCCCACAGCCCTCTAGGGTACAGAATTCCATGGACACATAATACTTATTTTTTATTGCCTGTCCCTAGCTGCTTACCACCACCTTACAGAGTCATAGAATTGTACAGCACTATAACAGACCCTTTGATTCAACAAATCCATACTAACCAGCTATCCTAAATGAATCTAGTCCCATTTGCCAGCATTTGGCCATATCCCTCTGAACCCTTATTATTCATATACCCATCCAGATGCATTTTAAATGTGGTAATTGTACCAGCATCCACCACTTCCTCTGGCAGTACACACCATTCATGCACCACCCTCCATGTGAAAACATTGCCCCTTAGGTCCCTTTTATATCTTTCCCTTCTCAGCTTAAACTTATGCCCTCTAGTTTCAGACTCCCCTACCCTGGGGAAAAGACCTTTACAATTTACCCTATCCACGTCCCTCATGATTTTATAAACCTCTATAAGGTCACCCATTGGCCTCCAACGCTCTAGGGAAAATAGCCCCAGGCTATTCAGCCTCTCCCTACAGATCAAATGCACCAACCTGGCAACATCCTTGTAAAACTTTTCTGAACCCTTTCAAATTTCACAACATCCTTCCTACAGCAGGGAGACTGGAATTTAATGCAGTATTCCAAAAGTGGCCTAACCAATATCCTGTAGAGCCGCAACATGACCTCCCAACCCCTATACCCGATGCACTGACCAATAAAGGCAAACATACCAAATGCCTTCTTCACTGCCCTATCTACCTGTGACTCCACTTTCAAAGAATTATGAGTCTACACTCCAAGGTTGCTTTGTTTGGCGAAACTCCAAGGCTTTACCATTAAATGTTTTAAGCCCTGCCGTGATTTGCTCTACCAAAAGGCAACATCTCATATTTATCTAAATTAAACTCCATCTGATACTTCTGAGCCCATTGCCCCATCTGATCAAGGTCCCATTGTATTCTGAGATAGCCTTCTTTACTGTCCACTACACCTCTAAATTTGTCATCTGCAAACTTACTAACCATTCCTCCTATATTCACATCCAAATCATTTTTATTAATGACCAAATGTAAGGGATCTAGCAGTGGTCTTTGCTGCATGCACCACTGGTCACAGGTCTCCAGTCTGAAAAACAACTCTCTCTCTTCTACCTTTGAGCCAATTTTGTATCTAAATGGCAAGCTCACCCTGGATTCTATGTGATCTAACCTTACCACCCAGTCTACCCTACCCTTCTCAAGGACAACTAGGAATGAGCAATTTAAAAATGCTGGTGCAGCCAGTGAAGCCCATATCCCATGGGTAAATTGAAGAAAATTTCTCCTCATGTCAAATTGATCTGCCCTTTATCATGAAACTGTGACCCATGTCTGTAACTCTGCATGCAGGGGGAACAATCCCTCAGTATCTGCCTTGTCCAGGCCCCTTCAGATTATTACTTGTCATTCTTCTGAAATCCAGAGAGTATAAAGACAGTTTAGTAAGTAATTTACTATAGGACAACCCTCTTATCCCAGGCACTGACCTCATGAACCTTTGTTGCACTAGCTCCAACACAATTGTAGCCTCCTATTAGGGGAGCAAAAGCTGCACACTTTGTTTCACGCATTGTATCACCAAATCCATATGTAACTATAGCAAGATGACTTATTATTTGAACTCCAACTACCATGCAGTAAAGACTAAAGTGCCATTTTTCTTCCTAACTGTTTGTCAGAACCTGCTCAGTAATTTTCTGTGTCCCTTAAAGTACATCAAACTCTTCTGAACATCAACATTTACAAGTTTCATTCCTCTTAAACCCTACGCCTACTTTTAAGTCTTTAATTCAATCAGTTGCTTCAAAACTGAGTGCATAGGGAAATAAAGAATGACTTCTGATCTTCATCACCCTGACAAAGAATTTTGAATATCACTTCTGCCTCCACTACACATTGCTAACTCAGTAAAACTTACAGATTAGTGTACCCAAAATTGCAGTGCAGTAAGTCTCCTCAGCAAGGTGTTGTCTGCTCCATCTGTTTCTTTTCTTGGTTTCATTCCTCTTATGTTTATTTCTCCTTCATCTTGCATCCTGTCCTTGAGCCCCGAGTAAAGTCAACACTGACTCCTGCACCAGCCCCCTCCCATGCCCGTGGACTCCAGACCTCGAGACCCTTAAGGTGAGGCCCACTGCAATCGGGAGGCAAGCTCTGATGCAGCCTGGAGGATAGGTAGTGGTGTGGATTAGATTGGAAGGATTGATATTCAGAACTTCTAAATGTCTTCGATTTTCTCGTTTATTCCTATGATTTTGTTCTTAAGATGGCACGAAGGGTTATTATACTGGACATTTTAATTTCTTTATTTTGCTCATTTTTCCTTAAGAATTTATACTTAAGAATCTATACATTTGGACCTAAGATGGTGCTGTAAGTGGTGACTTGTAAACTTGCCAATGTGCTCATGTGAGTACATGCGACTATAAAGCTCATTCTAATTCTAAAACTGCCAAGTATAGGGTCTGAGCTGCATTGGCTCGAATAGCAGTAAGGCTACAATTTGACATTTTCCATTGCCTCCTGACACTCCTAGGCTGTGCTCTCTCATAAGGGGAGCCTAACTCTGAGCAACAAATGGAGATTTGACAGTCTCTAGAGCTGTAGATATTTTATGACGAAAGCTGATCCAATTTCTCCCAAAATTCACGCAGAAATATTTTCCAACAGTAGTCATTCAAAAGTATGAATCTTAGTTTGACATCCACTTCCATTGCTGGAACAGCAAGAACTGCCGATGCTGGAGTCAGAGACAACAGGGTGTGGAGCTGGAGGAACACAGCAGGCTAGGCAGCGTCAGAGGAGCAGGAAAGCTGATGTTTTGGGTCAGGACCTTTCTTCAGAAAATGGCTGCCTACTTCTGCCTTGGGTGAAATGATCACCTCAGTCCAAACTGAAGGAAAAGCCTATGACTCTTTTCAGACGATGTGGCTTATGTCAGATCGAAGGGTGCCATTATTAATGGAGTCAATAGAAAAAAATCTATCATGACATTAACTGACTGATTTAGGAGGTGAAATGAGTCTGAGATTAATTTCTAGTATAAAGTATACTTTAGATATTTGCAAGAAAGCTATAAATTCAAGCAATCCCAGTGTTATCCAGGAAGTGGATAATTATAAATCAATCAGGAGAATCTCCCACATTTAACACTGTCAGAAGGCTGGCTGCTTAACTTCTATCCCTTTTTGGAAAGTTGACCTGTGACAGAAAGGCAAATACTTTCCCAAATTCTCTGACACATGTTATTGAACTCTGCACTTTCAGAATGCCTGTGTTTAAAATTTAATGGCAGTCTCCTCGTAAAATGTTTTTAATTGAATATATTAAGTTAGATTTATTACAGTTTAATATTTCTTTTTAAAAGAGCTGGAAGTTGTAGGTGATTACTTTTATTGAGGGAAGTGGAGGTTGACGATAAAAACTGATTTTCAAAGGAGCAGGTCTTGGGTCTTCAGAGATTGAATTTTATAGAACATAGAACATTACAGCACAGCACAGGTCCTTCGGCCCTCGATGTTGTGCCGACCTGTCATACCAATCTGAAGTCCATCTAACCTACATTATTCCATGTACGTCCATATGCTCATTCAATGACGACTTAAATGTACCTAAAGTTGGCGAATCTACTACCGTTGCAGGCAAAGCGTTCCATTCCCTTACTACTCTCTGAGTAAAGAAACTACCTCTGACATCTGTCCTATATCTTTCACCCCTCAGTTTAAAGCTATGCCCCCTCATGCTCGCCGTCACCATCCTAGGAAAAATGCTCTCCCTATCCACCCTATCTAAACCTCTGATTATTTTATATGTTTCAATTAAGTCACCTCTAAACTTTCTTCTCTCCAATGAAAACAGCCTCAAGTCCCTCAGCCTTTCCTCGTAAGACCTTCCCTCCATACCAGGCAACATCTGAGTAAATCTCCTCTGCACCCTTTCCAAAGCTTCCACATCCTTCTTATAATATGGCGACCAGAACTGTACACAATATTCCAAGTGTGGCCGCACCAGAGCTTCACCATAACCTCTTGGTTCCGGAACTTGATCACTCTATTAATAAAAGCTAAAACACTGTATGCCTTCTTAACAGCCCTGTCAACCTGGGTGGCAACTTTCAAGGATCTGTGTACATGGACACCAAGATCTCCCTGTACTTTGCCTTCTGGTTACACTTACCAAAGTGCATCACCTCACACTTGTCTGCATTAAACTCCATTTGCCACCTCTCGGCCCTGCTCTGCAGCTCAACTATGTCTCTCTGCAACCTACAGCATCCTTCGTCACTATCCACAACTCCACCGACCTTAGTGTCGTCTGCAAATTTACTAACCCATCCTTCTACGCCCTCATCCAGGTCATTTATAAAAATGACAAACAGCAGTGGACCCAACACCGACCCTTGTGGTACACCACTAGTAACTGGTCTCCAGGATGAACATTTCCCATAAACTACCACCCTCTGTCTTCTTTCAGCAAGCCAATTTCCGATCCAAACTGCTATATCGCCCACAATTCCATTCCTCTGCATTTTTTACAATAGCCTACTGTGGGGAACCTTATCGAACGCCTTGCTGAAATCCATATTCACCACATCAACCGGTTTACTCTCAACTACCTGTTTGGTCACCTTCTCAAATGAACTCAATACAGGTTTGTGAGGCACGACCTTCCCTTCACAAAACCGTGCTGACTATCCCTAATCAATTTATTCTTTTCTAGATGATTATAAATCCTATCCCTTATAACCTTTTCCAACACTTTACCAACAACTGAGGTAAGGCTCACTGGTCTATAAATACCAGGGTTGTCTCTACTCCCCTTCTTGAACAGAGGAACCACATTTGCTATCCTCCAGTCATCTGGCACTATTGCTGTAGACAATGACGAGTTAAAGATCAATGCCAAAGGCTTGGCAATCTCCTCCCTGGCTTCCCAGTAGATCCGAGGATAAATCCCATCTGGCCCAGGGGACTTATCTATCTTCACCTTCTAAAGGATTTCTAAAACCTCTTCTGTGTGAACCTCAATCCCACCTAGTCTAATAGCCTGTACCTCAGTATTCTCCTCGACAACATTGTCATTTTCTAGAGTGAATATGTTAAAAAATATTCATTTAGCACTTGCCCTATCTCATCTGACTCCACGCACAATTTACCACTACTATCCTGGATTGGGCCTAATCTTTCTTTCGTCATTCTTTTATTCCTTAAATACCTATAGAAAGCCTTAGGGTTTACCCTGATCCTATCCGCCAACAACTTCTCATGTCTCCTCCTGGCTCTTCTGAGCTCTCTCTTTACGTCTTTCCTGGCTACCTCGTAGCCCTCAAGTGCCCTAACTGAGCCTTCACATCTCATCCTAACATAAGCCTTCTTCTTCCTCTTGACCAGAGATGCCACCTCCTTCGTAAACCATGGCTCCCGCACTCTACAGCTTCCTCCCTGCCTGACGGGTACATATTTATCTAGGACACACTGGAGCTTTTCCTTGAATAAGCTCCACATTTCTAATGTGCCCATTCCCTGCAGTTTCCTTCCCCATTCCATGTTCCCTAAATCTTGCCTAATCTCATCGTAATTGCCGTTCCCACAGCTATAACTCTTGCCCAATGGTATACGCCTATCCCTTTCCGTCATTAAAGTAAACATAACAGAATTGTGATCGCTATCACCAAAGTGCTCACCTACTTCCAAATCTAACACCTGGCTGCCTCATTACCCAGTACCAAATCTAATGTGGCTTCGCCCCTTGTTGGCCTATCTACATACTGTGTCAGGAAGCCCTCCTGCACACACTGGACAAAAACTAACCCATCTATAGTACTCGAACTATAGTGTTCCCAGTCAATATTTGGAAAGTTGAAGTCCCCCATGACAACTACCCTGTCTGTCTCACTCCTATCGAGATTCATCTTTGCTATCCTTTCCTCTACATCTCTGGAACTATTCAGAGGCCTGTAGAAAACGCCCAACAGGGTGACCTCTCCTTTCCTGTTTCTAACCTCAGCCCATACTACCTCAGTTGACGAGTCCCCAAACATCCTTTCTGCAACTGTAATGCTGTCCTTGACCAACAATGCCACACCTCCACCCCTTTTACCATCTTCTCTGTTCTTACTGAAACATCTAAATCCCAGAACCTGCAACAACCATTCCTGTCCCTGCTCTATCCATGTCTCCGAAACGGCCACAACATCGAAGTCCCAGGTACTAACCCATGCTGCAAGTTCACCCACCTTATTCCGGTCGCTCCTGGCATTGAAGTAGACACACTTCAATCCAACTTCTTGCTTGCCGGTGCTATCTTGCTTCCCTGAAACTTTATTTCAGACCACCCTGCTCTCAACCTTTTCTATAGTCGAACTACAATTTTGGTGCCCATCCCCCTGCTGCATTAGTTTAAACCCACCCCAATAGCCTTAGCAAATTTCCCTCCCTGGATATCGGTACCCCTCTGGTTCAGGTGACGACCATCTTGCTTGTAGAGGTCCCACCTACCCCAGAAAGAGCCCCAATTATCCAAGAATCCAAAACCCTCTCTCCTGCACCATCCCTGTAGCCACGTGTTCAACTCCTCTCTCTCCCTATCACCTCACTAGCACATGGCACGGGCAACAAACCAGAGACAACAACTCTGTTCATCCTAGCTCTCAGCTTCTATCCTAGCTCCCTGAATTTCTGCCTTAAATCCCCATCTCTCTTCCTACCTATGTCGTTGGTGCCAATGTGGACCATGACTTGGGGCTGCTGTCCCTCCCCCTCAAGGATCCCAAAAACACAATCAGAGACATCACGCACCCTGGCACCTGGGAGGCAACACACCGACCGTGAGTCTCTCACCCCCACAGAACCTCCTATCTGTCCCCCTAACTACAGAGTCCTCAATGACTACTGCTCTGCTCCTCTTCACCCTTCCCTTCTGAGCAGCAGGGACAGATTCTGTGCCAGAGACCTGTTCCCCACTGCTTTCCCCGGTAAGTCGTTCCCCCCAACAGTATCCAAAACGGTATACTTATTGTTGAGGGGAATGGCCACAGGGGATCCGTGCACTGCCTGCTGATCCCCTTTCCGTCCCCGGACCGTAACCCATCTGCCTTTTTCTTGAACTTGAGGAGTGACTACCTCCCTGTAACTCCTCTCAATAACCCCCTCTCTCTCCCGAATGATCCGAAGTTCATCCGGCTCCAGCTCCAGTTCCCTAACGCGGTTTTCAAGGAGCTGGAGTTGGGTGCACTTCCTGCAGATGTAGTCAGCAGGGACACTAGTGGTGACCCTTACCTCCCACATTCTGCAGGAGGAACATTCAACTGCCCTGACCTCCGTTCCCATTATTCTAAATTCCCAAGACTTAAAAAATAAACTTGTTACCTTACCAATCAGGCACACAGAACGTTTTTTTTGGTTCGAGGAGGAGGATGGATGGGAGACACTACCTGGGCAGTGTTTCGGTAACGCAATCACACAAATATACTACCTCACTCACTCACCAGTCCCGTGCCCGCTCCTGCTCAGCGTCCCTCCGCCTATTCACAAGGTAAGCTTTTTAAAGATTCAAAAACAGTGACTCACCGGCTTCCCGACAGGCTCCTGCTCGCGCCGCTGCTGCAACCAGAAATGGGATTTTGCACACATAAACATGGGATCAGGAATTTAGATTTAAAAACATCCACTTTGCTTTGTTATAAAGCCCTTTAAAATATTGCCCAAATATTTCCCAAGTAGCTTGTGAGAAGCTGTGTTCCCTCCCGGAATAAAAAAAAGTACAGAGCGGGCGTGTTTCTCAGATTTGTGCTGATTTAGTTGAATGCAGCCCTATCACTTAGCTAATGTTTAAGGAGAGATCCTATCAACATTTAACAACAGGTTAAATGGGTAGCTGTAGGAAAGGAGAATGGGGGGGTGGAAGGGGAAATATAGGCATATGGGATCAGGGTTGTTGCCCAGGTGGAGGATCATAACCAGATGGCCAAATAGCTTCCTGCTTTTTCAATTGAATTCAATTGGTTCAACATCTGGTCTACTGGGTAATGGGAATATCAGCTCAGGTGTTCAACCTCAAGCAGGCTGTCGTCCCAGATACAGTGTTAGCCCAGAGTGGTCTGTGATGCACTGTACCCCCGACCTTCCAAATATGTCAGATTTAACTCATTAATAGGTGCTTTCCACTCTGTCAAAAGCTTGTTGGTTCAAGTCCCATCCTTGAGACTTGAGCACTATAATCCTGACTCGCATTCTGAGGGGATGCTGTACTTTCAGACACACTGTTTTACTGAATAAACATTAACTCAAGGCCTTATCTGCCCTCCAGGATGGATGTGGAAGATCCCACAGCACAATTTGAAGTGGAGTGGGTTCTCCTCACTGGACTTCAACCATGAAAAATGTTCTATATTTCGAAAAGTGCCAAATCAGATAACCAGGTCATGGTGACAGTACTTTTGTTTAGGGCCTTCCTGTTTATAAGTTGGTGAATGTGTTTCTTACATTACAGCAGTTCAACTGTACATCAGTGATTGTAAACTGCTTAATGGGATGATACAAGGTTGTAAATGCAGCTGTACGAATCAAAATCTTTTCTTCATCAAGTCTCAGATTTAACTTGCCAGGGTTATACATGGAGAATGGCCACCAGGGTAAAGTGGCACCAAAGTGAAGGGTACCAGCCATCCAAGAGATTGAAGGAAAGACAAGAGTACAAGCTTTCCGAGTCCTCACTGTTTACCAGTATGCATGAAGTCTGGTGCATGTATTTATGTAAATCTATCCAAAGCTGAAAATTTATTCAAACAATCAAATTCAGTAATCCCACCTTGCCAGTGGGAAGGCTCATTCAAAGCAATCATGTATCACACAATTTGACCCATGCTTCCTTCATGCACTAATTGCACCTTCCAATCTCTGGAGCAAACTACAGAGGGCTTTAAAGGGTAATAGATAACCCTCTCTGTTTTACACAGCATTCTGCTGCTGCTCATTAGTCCCAAATTTGCCCTGCGATTTTCTTGCTGCAAGGTAATTATCCTATTACAGTATTGGAAGATTAAAGGACAGAGTGGGATTGGAACGTACAGTGAATTTCTATAATTCAGAAAGCAGTTTATCTCAAGTAATTATCAAAGCTGATAGTCTCTGCAGAGTGCTACACTCATTGTATTCAGCTTGGATCACTTTAGCATTTGGAGGAGTGACACAGCTCATTTTTATATCTGTGCTTACAACCCATTATATCATCTTATGTCTGTCTTGTCCTTGCTAGCATTGAGTGCGCTGTTAAAGAGTAATTTTCAGCTAGGTCTTCAATGTGCTTCAGATTGTTATGAGACCCTGCTGTTAGGTAATTTTGCTACTTGCAGTATCCTATAATTAATTGCTGGAACATTTGTATTGCCTCTCACACCCTAGCCTGTAGCACATAATTTCTGTAACTGTGATCATCATAAAAATTTATTCCTATAAATTATGTTTTTTTGAAGATTACAAACATTTTTCCTGTGTTGTAGCTTCATCTGCCACATTGAGGAGGTGGAAGGGAGTGTGGGGAAGGGACGGGTAGAGTTTCATGCAAAATAACTGGCCTTGCACCACTTCAAACAATGCAACGCCAGATGCGGGATGAGGAGATAGAGACCAGAAAGCCCAGCGCAAGACTGAAGTCATTCTTGATTGGCTAACCTCTGCCTCCACTTATGCAATGAGAAAAGGCCATTCAAATTCACTGCTCCAGCAGCTCTGCCCACTCGCCCCAGCAACCACAATCTTTGAGAGAGAATATGCTGAATATCTACAGAGAATTGTTTCCTGGTATTACTTCCAAACAGCCTTGCCCTAATTTAAAGATGATGTCCCCTATTCCCCCACGAGAGAGAGATTTTATTTCTTTGTACCTATGCATATGCATCCTTTTACAACAGATGTAGTGTTGCTTTCTGCTTAGGCTCCACGCTCAGACTGTAGGGCCGATGCCTAGTATTCCTTTGACAACTCTCTTTATAGGCATCATTGTCATTATGGCATGCCCATAAATATTTTACAAAAACAAAAAACAGAAGAAACACTCAGCAGGTCAGAGAGCAACTGTGGAGAGGATAGGAAAGATAGATACTGGCTGACCTGCTGAGCGTTCCCAGCCTCTTCTGTTTACATTCCATATTTCCAGCATCTGTAGTACATTGTTTGTTTTTACATTAAGTGCTTTGTTCTTCCTGCCTTGCCACAAATCACAGAAAATGTTCGAAGCCAGCATGACGAAGACCTCTGAGGCTAAGCTGCAGCAATCTTGTAGCAAAGAGAGGTAGTCAGTTCAGCAAGGATAATCCAGGGCTGCCAACGGTTGCAATCTTCATCTGATTTCCCTGTGCTCCCTATCTCGGTAAGACGAGACTATTGAAATAGTGATGCTGAAACAATAAATGGGTTATCGAAATTGAGAGTGTTGGCACCATGGTTTATGTAAACATTATTAAAAGAAATGCATGGTTTGTAGATTGTGTTTTCTGTGTTGAGGTTGGTTGGCTCGCCGAGCTGGTTTGTTGTTCCGCAGACGTTTTGTTACCGTGCTCGGTAACATCCTCAGTGCAGCCTCTGATGAAATGTCGGTGTGTTTTCCCGCCTGGTTTTTAAACTTTGGGGTCCGTTGCGATGGATTGCCTTACTTCTGGTTTCCTCTGTAGTGGAATGCATATGGAGTTGAGTTCGATGTGGTTATTAATAGCATGTTTCATGGAGTGCCATGCTTCCAGGAATTCTCATGCTTGTCTCTGCCTAGCCTGTCCTAGGATCTTGGTGTTGTCCCAGTCGAAGTGATGGCTCTCCTTATCCATGTGGATTGAGTTGAGCGAGTATTGTTCGTGCCTTTTTGTAGCCAGTTGGTTTCATGTACTCTTGTTGCTAGTTTCCTTCCTGTTTTTCCAATCTCGTGTTTCTAGCAGTCTCTGTAGGGGGAGGAGATCTTGTAGATGACATTGGTGACACCATGGACAAGGAGACCCACGACATCAACAGGCAGAGAAAAGCACAAGAATTCCTGGAAGCATGGCACTCCACGAAGCAGGCTATTAATAAACACATTGAACTCAGCCCCATATACATTCCACTACAGAGGAAACCCGAAAGTGAGGCAATCCATCGCAACGGACCCCAGAGTTTTTGAAAAAGATGTTCAAGGATGTAGCAATGTTTAATTGCAGTTCACTGTTGTTTCATAGAGCCCAAGCAAGACAGTAAATAATTTTGCTTGGCTCAAGGGCACAGTTTCAGCTTTTCAGTGGTATATAATGTTGGCATTGTGCTACACAGGGGATGCTGGCAATTGTGAAGACTACATGAATGAACTCCATGAATAATCTGTATGATGAATCCTCTGTTATATTTAAGGTCATTAACATTAATTGTTCAGTCATGTCTGACTGACTGGCCACAGCGTGACATTCTCAATGGGACTGATTATTTATTGAATAGTTTGCACACCTTTTAATATGAAGGGCATTCTCAAGATTTCCGGTGTGCCTTCTTCATTCCTAATCTGAAGTTCCCTTTAATCAAAACTCAAGGTGCCTTCGAGCTACTATGCAGGTCAAGTGAACAAAGGCAAGGTCCTTGGAGTTACTAAATACCATGGAATAGGAATCTTCAAAGTTCTCCACGTAGCCTGTGTTAATTTTTTAAAATTTATTTGTTGGGGTGTGGGTGTTATTGGGTGGGCCAGTATTTATTCTCCATTCCTAATTGTCTTGGAGGTTGTGATATTGAGCTACTGCTGTCCATGCAATGCAACTACTGAAATTAGGGCTTCCAGGATTTTGTTTTTTGAAAGCCCCTACTCTACAGCAGTATTGCTTATTTTCTCCAGCACCCATGTTGTGCAGGTGTGAGATCTGGGTTAAAAAATGATAGTCTACCATACCCATGTGACCACAGAATCTGCAGCAAGCAGAGCCCCCTGGGGGCAAGGCCTGTGTGAACCAAGAGGTGAAGGAGAGGGTAGGAATCAAATTAAAATAAAATGGGGGTGGGGTGGGGAATAAAGCACATCACATCCCCACAGTGCCCATCTTTCCCGAAAGATATTCAGGGCGTTGTTGCACCCCACGTGTTCGGTTTTTGAATCTCAGAGCCTCTTGTGGTTCAAGTCTTGCTGCAATCAGATTGATCTGAAGTTTCAGGGATAGTAGGAACTGCCGATGCTGGAGAATCTGAGATAACAAGGGATCAAGCTGGATGAACACAGCAGGCCAAGCAGCATCAGAGGAGCAGGAAGGCTGATGTTTTGACGTCAGCTTTCCTGCTCCTCTGATGCTGTTTGGCCTGCTGTGTTCATCCAGCTCGACACCTTGTTATCTCTTGATCTGAAGCTTGTTGAGGCAGGTCTTCACCTCAGCTGAGAGGTGGAATTACAGTTCCAGCCAATTGATGCTCCTTGAAGCATGATAGCCAGTGCCAGTGGGATTGAATCCATGACTGATTGAGTGGCTAGGCACCAAACCCTTCCAACTGAAAACTCTTGGCTGCGATCATCCAGAAGCAGGGAAGAGATTGTTATTGCAAGCTGCAGAGACTTGGCCTTCCTATGGGTCTGATCCAGAACCAGTAAAACCTTTCACCTGTCACAGAGTGTACACCTACCGACTATGAAATCTATCTGATTGTATGTTATACTTGGACTGTCCCTTCTCAATAAAACATTTCAAATCAAAGTAGGAATCACCATTATCTTACTGGACCACAGGCTGCTCTCTCATTAAAGAGAGAGATGACTGGTGGTGGTTTAACCTGATGGTGACCTTGATCAGGTCACTAAGGTCAGGGGAGAGGTTGAGCCCTCCATGGTAACTGCAGCTGGTGCGGGAATTGAAGCCATACTGATGGCAACACTCTACATCGCAAATCCGCCTCTGAACTAACACCAATGACTATTCCAGCAATGTTTCAGGTAAATGACACAAGGTGATAAATGCTCCTGGAGAGCTAAGAGAAGTGGGGGAGCTGCAACTGTGAAGAGAAAAGGGGGAACTGGTCTAGTGACATGGAACACTTCCAACTATGATGCTTCCCATTGACTGCTGCGACTTCTCCTGCCTATAGCCATGCTTCCCAAACCTTCTCTCTCTGGGACCCCAACTTGAGGCTTAAAACCTACTGTGACCCCTTGGTAAAGGGGGTCAGAGGGGGTGGTTGGGGGAGGGGACAAGGCCTGTGAGTGTTGTGGGAAGGAGAGTAGAGTTCTGAGGTGACCACTGCTGCAAGTCACAAACTTAAGCTCACAACTCCCTGAAGTTTGATCTAAGGCAATCACTGAACTACTAATTGCATCAAACTGCTAATGCCACTTTCTCAAATCCTTTAGCCCCATTCGGCCCAATCCACAGCCTTGTAGAAACAGACTCAATTTCAGCTCAGCCCCATCTCTGCAAACAGCGACCAGTTGCTTTTCTGAGGAAGTCTTTGACGGATCCAGAAACAAGGGCCTTCAGTTACATGGGTATATCAGAGAACCTGGGGTTTATAGACTAGAAGAGAAGATTGTGATGAAGCTGAATAAAGCTGCTGAAAAACATGAGAGATCTGGGCTGAGCTGATAGAGACAAACTGTTTCCATTGGCAGACGGGTTCAGGATCAGAAGATGTTGCTTTTTCTGTTACCTATCACTTCAAATCAATGCTGACAGAAGGTAAAATCTTACAATGAATGGTTAAGCACTGTCTAGCAAAGGCAGATTTGATTATCGCTTTCAAAAAAAATTGGATAATTATCTGAAGAAAAGACATTTGCAGGGATATAGAGGAAAGACAGGGAAGTGGGACAAGGCAAATTGCTACTGCAAGGAGCTAACAGGGACACAATGGCCAAATGGCTTCCCTTTGTGCTGTAACTAATCTTTGATTCTATGACTGAAAACAAATAGAAAGTCAGAGGCATTGAGTGATGGAATCATAAGGTGGGACGGAGAACTGTACATATGCACAGAGAAACAAAAACAGTTTTATTACAGGCAGAGATAGTAGGAGCTGCAGATGCTGGAGAATCTGAGATAACAAGGTGTGGAGCTGGATGAACACAGCAGGCCAAGCAGCATCAGAGGAGCAGGAAGGCTGACGTTTCGGGCCTAGACCCTTCTTCAGAAACCCGAAACGTTAGTTTTCCTGCTCCTCTGATGCTGCTTAGCCTGCTGTGTTCACCCAGCTCTACTCCTCGTTATCTCTTTATTACAGGCAATCCATTTTTATGGGCACCAAAGGGCTTCCCACAAATTGTTGAAAATCAGAAGTAATTTGCCAGGATTCATTATGTCTGCATGGTCATTCAGAAAGACATACACAGACAACAGGGGAGTTGGTGATATATTGGTAATATTGCTGAACTGGTAATCCAGAGGTCCAGGCCAACATTCGGGGGTCATGAGTTCAAATCCCAGTATACCTGATAGTAAAATTTTGAATTTGATTGACGGGGGCGGGTGCAGGTGAAAATAATCTGGGATTAAAATCCTAGATTTATGATGACTACACTGTTGATTATCATGAAGAACCCAACTGGTTCACTAATATCCTCTAAGAGCAGAAAATTACCTGATTCAGCCTACATGTGACTCTAGCCCCACAACAAAGCAGTTAACTCTTCACTGCCCTCTGGATAAGGAGGAATCGGTAATAAACGCTGGTCTAGCCAGTGATGTTGCCATCCCATGAGCAACTAAAAAGAAATGCATATGTCAATGGTTCCAAAGTATTTGTAGTTGAAAGATCAGTTATTAAATTAGCAAGGAACTCCTACCTAAGTAATGGGGCTTGATTTAATTGGAGAGTAGTGGGGGAGGGGTGTATATTGCTTAACTTCCTTTGAGGAGAAATCCTCGAGGAAGTCCCACCCTCAAGAGGTGTTGGCCTATCAATTTGGAGCAACTCCAGGAGGAAGAAGGATGATGCTGACTGGACTGAGCTCAGTTTCAGGCTTTTCAGACAGGTGTGAAGTGAGGAGTGAGTTGACCACTTGCTTGGTGGATGTTCACAGTAAACAGGCAGCCCACCCCCACCTCCAACCCTAGTTGAGCCCCTGTCTTCCTTCCCACCTTTTCAAAAAAGCAATTTTAATGGTGGCTTTCGCTCTGTGACCCACTCCCAGAGTTTGGCATTTCAATCTCCCTTCTAAGGAATGTTATAACACACCTCGGGGGCAGAGTGGTACTCAAATGTAGACCTTCCAGTTCAGAGGTAGTATTGCTTTAAAGCATTTGTTTGAAGAGTGAGATAGACGCAACTAAGACTTGAGCTTCAGATATTCTGTTTACAGGCACCACATTAACCCATTAAGGATTTTATGACAGTGCAGCTGAACTGAGGCACTTAGTTGTCAATTAATTCGAAAGTTTGATCTCAATGTACACATAATATCTACATCATTGAGAGTGGGTCAGGCCTGGGTAGCCACTCAATATATTTTCTGTGCCCCCAATTCATGATTGGAAATATGCCTGGCAAAGAGTCAGCTAATCACACTTATAATAACACATCATGCGAATGTGCTGCATGTAAAAGCATGTTATGATAATACTTTTAAGAAAACAGCTATTTGCTTTCAGTTATCAGCTTGCATGTGCCTCTCAAAGTGGGATAGCAAAGCCAGCCTGCATTTCTTCCATGGCAACCATGCACTACTCCCACTTCCCATCTCCCACATTTTTATCCGGCTGCCACTCATTAACTAACTTTTAAACACAACATTTCCAACATCCCATGTACCCCAGACACAATCAACTTGACAGTGACCCATGCTGTCCATGAGTCTAGCTGTGTTTGGTAAACACGTTCACTTTTTACATGTCCCTCTGGAAACTCTCCACTGTCCACAGTTTTAGAACTGTTGGCATAAAGACAGAGAAATTGGTTTAGATGCATATACACAAACAGACTGAGAAAAGAGACAAAGTGTGAAGCTGGATGAATACAGCAGGCAGCTTTTGTGCTCCTGAGATGCTGCTTGGCCTGCTGTATTCATTCAGCTTCACACTTTGTCTCTTTTCTCGAAGTGTGAAGCTGGATGAATACAGCAGGCCAAGCAGCATCTCAGGAGCACAAAAGCTGCCTGCTGTGTTCATCCAGCTTCACACTTTGTTATCTTGGATTCTCCAGCATCTGCAGTTCCCATTATCTCTGAGAAAAGAGACATACTATTTTTATTCACTTGTGCATGTGGATGTTGCTGGTTGGTCAGCATTTATTGCCCATCCCTAGTAGCCCTTGAGAAGGTGGTGGTAAGTTGCCTTCTTGAACCTCTGCAATCCACATGCTGTGGGTTGACCCACAATGACATTAGGGGAGCAATTTCAGGATTTTAACCCAGTGACAGTGAAGTAATGATGATATATCTCCAAGCCAGGATGCTTGGATTTGAGGTAACTTGAAGGTGGTATTCCCAAGTATCTGCTGCCCTTGTCCTTTTAGATGGAAGTGGTCATACGTTTGGAAGGTGCTGTTTGAGGATATTTGGTGAATTTCTGCATCTTGTAGATAGTACACACTGCTGCTACTGAACACTGGTGGTGGAGGGAATTGATTTTTGTGGATGTGGTGCCAATCAAGTGGCTGCTTTGTCCTGGATGTTGTCAAACATCTGCAGTGTTGTTGGAGCTACACCCATCCAATCAAGTAAGGGGTATTCCATCATACTCCTGACTTGTGTCTTGAAGATGGTGGACAGGCTTTGGGCAGTCAGAAAGCAAATTACTCACTACATATCCTAGCCTCTAACCTGCTTTTGTAGTCACTGTTTATGTGGGTAGTCCAGTTAATTTCTGGTCAATGGTAACCCCAAGGATGTTGATAGTGGAGAATAGTGGCTTAGTGGTTATCACTGCTGCCTCACAGCACATGGGACCCAGGTTCAATGCCACCCTTGGGTGGATTTGCACATTCTCCACCTGCCTGTGTGGGTGTCCTCCTACACAGCCCAAAGATGTGCAAGTTAGATAGATAGACATGCTAAATTGCTCCATAGTGTCCAGGGATGTGCAGGCCAGGTGGGTTAGCTATGAGAAATGCAGGGTTATAAGGATAGGGTAGGGGACTGAGTCCGGTTGGGATGCTCTTTGGAGAGTTGATGTGGACTTGATGGGCTGAATGGCCTGCTTCTACACTGTAGGGATTCTATGACTCAGTGATGGTAACACCATTGAATGTCATGGGGCAGTGGTTAGATTGTCTCTTACTGGCGATGGTCATGGCCTGATGTTTGTGTGGTGAGAATGTCACTTGCTACTTGTCAACCCACCCTTTGCACATGGACTGCTTCAGTATCTAAACAGTCATGAATGTTGTCAATATTGTGTCATGATCGGTGAACATCCCTACTTCTGACTTGGTAGTGGAGAGAAGATCATTGATGAAGCAGCTAAAGACGGTTAGGCCTAATACACCACTCCAAGGAACTCCTGCAAAGATGTCCAGGAGCTGAGATTTCTGACCTGCAGCAACCATGACTATAATCCTATGTGCCAGACGTGACTCCAATCAACAGTGAATTTGTCCCCGATACCCATTGATTCATTGCAGATTAAGTTGCGGATAGATAAACAAGAGGGAAACAAAGACATGCAAAGACACAGAAATGAGCTGTATGACATAATTTGTCTAATTTATGTATATTTTTTATATTAATTTTACGTTTGGGTTTTCTATGTCTGAAGTTAATAATTCTTAGATGGAGATTGTTGTATACAGGAGGGCTGCCGAGAAGGGGAGAATCTTGTAAAACTTCATTAACTTAGAATAAGGAGGTCAAGATAGTGCCAACCCAGAAGTACTGGGATAAAACCCTGAAAAGATCACTTGAAGGTGAGTATGTTGAAGCTCCAATGAATGATAGTTCTAGCAAGAAATTACCAGTGTTTCCAATCTAGGAGTTAAAGTCAAGGTGTCTGGAATCAAATGAGGTGTTAGGATGTTTATCTATTCTCTGGTGTGAATACAGTGTAAGGGTTGCCTTGGATACTATACAAAGTGGGTTGTTCTATCTTTCAAACTTCTAAAGAAGTGTTTTGCGACTAATGGGATTATACTTTTACTGTGTGTTTAAAACTCTTTGAATTTGTATTATAAATAATTAGTTCAGTGTATTCAATTTCATCTACAATAAAACAGAAACACTAGATTGGCAATGTTGCATGCTTATGTTTCCGTGAGAGACCACCTCAGTAAAATCAAAACAAAACAACATATGATCTATCAAAGATAATGGGAACTGCAGATGCTGGAGATTCCAAGATAATAAAATGTGAGGCTGGATGAACACAGCAGGCCAAGCAGCATCTCAGGAGCACAAAAGCTGACGTTTCGGGCCTAGACCCTTCATCAGAGAGGGGGATGGGGGGAGGGAACTGGAATAAATAGGGAGAGAGGGGGAGGCGGACCGAAGATGGAGAGTAAAGAAGATAGGTGGAGAGGGTGTAGGTGGGGAGGTAGGGAGGGGATAGGTCAGTCCAGGGAAGACGGACAGGTCAAGGAGGTGAGATGAGGTTAGTAGGTAGCTGGGGGTGCGGCTTGGGGTGGGAGGAAGGGATGGGTGAGAGGAAGAACCGGTTAGGGAGGCAGAGACAGGTTGGACTGGTTTTGGGATGCAGTGGGTGGGGGGGAAGAGCTGGGCTGGTTGTGTGGTGCAGTGGGGGGAGGGGATGAACTGGGCTGGTTTGGGGATGCAGTGGGGGAAGGGGAGATTGTCCCCACTTGTCCCCACACCTCCTCCCTCACCCCCATCCCAGGCCCCAAGATGACATTCCACATTAAGCAGAGGTTCACCTGCACATCTGCCAATGTGGTATACTGCATCCACTGTACCCGGTGCGGCTTCCTCTACATTGGGGAAACCAAGCGGAGGCTTGGGGACCGCTTTGCAGAACACCTCCGCTCAGTTCGCAACAAACAACTGCACCTCCCAGTCGCAAACCATTTCCACTCCCCCTCCCATTCTCTTGATGACATGTCCATCATGGGCCTCCTGCACTGCCACAATGATGCCACCCGAAGGTTGCAGGAACAGCAACTCATATTCCGCCTGGGAACCCTGCAGCCATATGGTATCAATGTGGACTTCACCAGTTTCAAAATCTCCCCTTCCCCCACTGCATCCCCAAACCAGCCCAGTTCATCCCCTCCCCCCACTGCACCACACAACCAGCCCAGCTCTTCCCCCCCACCCACTGCATCCCAAAACCAGTCCAACCTGTCTCTGCCTCCCTAACCGGTTCTTCCTCTCACCCATCCCTTCCTCCCACCCCAAGCCGCACCCCCAGCTACCTACTAACCTCATCCCACCTCCTTGACCTGTCCGTCTTCCCTGGACTGACCTATCCCCTCCCTACCTCCCCACCTACACCCTCTCCACCTATCTTCTTTACTCTCCATCTTCGGTCCGCCTCCCCCTCTCTCCCTATTTATTCCAGTTCCCTCCCCCCATCCCCCTCTCTGATGAAGGGTCTAGGCCCGAAACGTCAGCTTTTGTGCTCCTGAGATGCTGCTTGGCCTGCTGTGTTCATCCAGCCTTACATTTTATTATCTATGATCTATCAAGCCAAGTTTCAGTCCACGGTCTGACTTGTCCAAAAATATATACCTGCTTGGATTGTAACAACATGTGCATGCACGCACACACCAGTATTTTCTTGGCTAGCTTTGGTGAGGTAACTGTGAGCCTGCTCTACATTTGTACTGGACAGCAGATCCCAGCGACTCCTGCTATCAGAGCCAAATGCAGAGACCTGATTGTCAGAGGAGAGTACATTTACCAATTTAGCTCTGTGTACCTACTGAAACACAATGAAATCTGATGCTGCCTAACCTTACCAGCATTTTCTGTTCTGATCTGATTTTCAATATTTTTTGCCTTTGGTTTTGCTCTACTTCATTGTACAACTGCTCAAGGGATGACTCAGTAATTGGCTGACCAGCTCAATTTGTTCAGTGGTATTTTTCACCTGATTTTTGTCTGAGCCACTGTGGTAAACTCTCAAATGTGTGAATCAATTATTAAATTAATGTTGAACATAGTGGTTAATAAGCAAAGCAATGGATCTTTACGAATAGCAGCATAAAAATACAAGTAAGTTACAATGACCTGGTCCAGTCTCAACTGGAATATTGAGTCCAATTTGGTGAATTTCACTTTAGGAAGGACATGACGGCATTTGTGAGAGTGCAGAATAGAAATACAAAAGTAGTTCCAGGCCAGGCAGAGATAACTTCAATTACGTTGCCAGACTAGGGAGGCTGGGGATATTGTTCTGAGAGAAAAGAAGCTTTTGAGGATTGAAATCAGATGTTCAAAACTAGGAGGAGGCTGGATTGAATACATCGAAAAAAGCTTCATAACTGTTAGTAGAAGAATCGAAAACCAGTGGACACTGATTTCATGTGATTGGCAATTAAGACCTGATGGTGACATGAGGAAAATTATTTATTGTTACACAGCAGGAAGTTGGGATCTGGAGTCACTGCCTGGATGGGTGATGGTGGCAGATTCAATAGAAGCATTCAAAACGGAATTAGATAATTGTTTGAAGGGAGAACATTTTGAAGGCGGGGCCTGTAAATAGGTGCGAGGTTTTTGCAAATTGAGAGCTGGTAGGAACAGTATGAGCCAAATAGTCACAACCATTCTTTGACTGTAAACTCCCATTGATCCTGACATTTCCTGCATCTCAGTTGACAGGTGGTCTTCATTCTGCTTTACTGAATTTTAGATTCATTTCTTTCCACATGAATGAAATGTAATGATCTTGACATGGCTTTCTAAATATGGGTCCTGTGGAAATATAAAATGTAATGTGCCTGAAGAGAAGCAATGGAAAATTGTTAAATAGACATCATCACATTTTAGGTTGATTGGAGGACTGCAGTTTTCTTTCAGCGTGACAGAAATACAAATTTAATGATGTCACAGCAGTGTGTACTATTTACAAGATGCACTGCAAAAATTCACCCAAGATCCTCAGGCAGCACCTTCCAGATCTGCGACTCTGCGACTCTGCAACTCTACCTCGCAGACGGAAATAATATTGCCCATTACACACATACAGTTGTAAAGCTTATAATGGTATTCCTCTCTAATTCCTCTCCTTTGTGAAGTACAGCAGCATAATATAGTTATTATAGCACAGAAAGAGGTCATTCAACCTATTATGCCTGCTCTGGCTCTTTAGAGCAGCTAAACTAATTATTCCCTCTTCTCTGCTCTTTCTAGAGCGCTGTGAATTTTGAAGTATTTATATAATTCCCCTTTGAAAGTTATGATTGAATTTGCTCCACATCCTTTCATAGGTACATAAGCACGAGGTTCCAGATCACAAAAACTCACTGCATAAGTTATTTTCCTCATGCCAGCTCAATTTTTTTCTTGTTTGAAATTATCTTAAGTTTGAGTTACCAACTTTGGAAGTAGTTTCTCCTGGTTTCCTCCATCAGAACCTTTCACGATGTGGAACTCCATCAAATTTCCACAAATCAATTTCTCCTGTAGTGATTGTCTGAAATTTGACAAACTTTCGTCTGCCCTGATGAATACAAAATGATAAGTTTTGGCACTGCATGTTTCTCTCTAGCATGTTGGGGAATTCAAATCTGTTCAGTATGAAAATTTGAATTCAGTTTTTGCAAAGTGGCTCTGTACTTGTTAGATTGCCACAAAAATGCATCAGGTTTAGTAATGTTGTTTCTGAGAGGAAATCCTGCCATTCTCGAGGAGAGGTGGATGACAGAGAGGGATGGACATGGGAAGATGCCAGGGATGGGGAGATTTTGAAGCTGGTGAACTCTATGTTGAGGCCATTGGTGGAATATAAGGTGTTGCTCCTCCAGTTTGTGTGTGGCCTCAATTTGACAGAGGAGGAGGCCCAGGATGGACATGTCGCCCAGAGAGTCGAAGGGGAAGTTGAAATGGCTGGCAACTAGAAGGTGATGTTGATTGGAGTGTACAGAGTGCAGATGCTCTGTGAATCAGCCACCGATTCTGCACTTGGTCTCTTTGATATTGAGGAGCCCATATTGGGAGCAATGGATGCAATAGACCAGGTTAGAGAACATACAGGTGAATACCTGATGGCTTTAGAATGATTGTTTAGGGCCATGATTGGAGATAAGGGGGAAGGTGTAGTGGCAGGTGTAGCACTTCCTGCGGTTGCAGGGAAAGGTGGGGCTAGTGGGTAGTGTGGAGCTGACGAGGGAGCCATGGAGTGAGTGGTCCCTATGGAAAGCAGGTAGGGCTGGGGAAAGAAATACCTTTTTCGGTGGTGGGGTCTGATTGCAGGTGGTGAAAATGGCGGAGGGTGATGTGTTGGATTTGGAGATTGGTGGGGTGGTATGTGAGGATCAGACATCCTTATTGATGTTGGGGACAGTGGGTTTGAGTGCAGAAATGCAGGAAAAGCAGGAGATGAAGTTG
Source organism: Stegostoma tigrinum (assembly GCF_030684315.1). Taxonomy (NCBI): domain Eukaryota; kingdom Metazoa; phylum Chordata; class Chondrichthyes; order Orectolobiformes; family Stegostomatidae; genus Stegostoma; species Stegostoma tigrinum. The sequence continues at coordinate 35,359,369 of NC_081381.1, forward strand.
AGGGCATTGTGAATCACAAGAGAGGGGAAATTACGGTCCTTGAAGTAGGAGGACATCTGGGAAGTCCAGGAGTGGAAAGCTTCATCCCGGGGGCAGATGTGGTGGAGACAGAGGAATTGGGAGTATGGGATGGCATTTTTGCCGGAAGGCAGGTGAGAGGAGCTTTAGTTGAGGTAGCCGTGCGAGTCAGGGGGAGCATCTGTAGAGAGAAATCAGAGTTAACTTTTTGGGTCGAGTGACCCTTCCTCAGAACGTTAACTCTGATTTCTCTCCGCAGATGCCGTTAGACCTGCTGAGCTTTTCCAGCAATTTCTGTTTTTGTTTCAGGCAATCTCTTGTTCAGCTCTGAAGCCCAGCCTTTCCTGTAGCTTTATTTTTGTCCCTCTTTCATCATAGCCTAATCTGTTCCTCTTAAATCACAGATCATAGGCCTTATACTTTAATGCATTGACTCCTTCTGACACCTCTAATGTTAAAACACTCCTTATCTTGCATGAACTTTCATTTCCACCTTAAGACTTTACAAGAGTTTGAAAGAAGTAGTAGCCGAAAAAGACCATAAATTCGTTCTAAGGAAGGGTCACCGGACCCGAAACATTAACTCCGTTTTCTCCTTCACAGATGCTGCCAGACCTGCTGAGCTTTTCCAGCAACTTTGTTTGTGTATTTTGTCCATGTGTGTTCTTAATTCACTCATCTCCCTCCCTAGCTTTAGATCATCGAATCATGGAATCCCTACAGTGTGGAAATAGGCCCTTCAGTGCAACTAGTCCTCACTGACCCTCGGAGCAGCTCCCCCAGACCCAACCCCTATAACGTACACATCCCTGAACACTACGGGCAATTTAGCATGGCCACTCCACCTAGCCTGTACATTTTTGGACTGTGGGCGGAAATCACAGCACCCGGAGGAAACCCACGCAGACACGGGGAGAATGTGCAAACTCCGCACAGACAGTCACCCGAGGGTGGAATTGAACCCAGGTCCCTGGCCCAATCTACAGATTATAGAGCTGAGGTAAGGAGAAGTCTGTTTTTTTCTGAACAGATGTGGTGTTTCTGTTTTTAATTTCAGAATACTAGCATTCATAGTTCTTTGTCTTATTTTTGGAATTCTACACTGTTGATGAGCTACTCAGGAAGTACAGTTTGGACAAGAGGAGATGAAGTGAATTTTAATTTCATGTAGGATGTAGTGAGAAAGTTTAATGTATGAGATCTTAATATGTGGAAAGGGAAAATTCAAACAATAGGACCATCTTAAGGAGCTGAGCCAGACACAGCTGGAGAGCAGCTTTTACAGAGCAGCAGTAAAATTGGAATTCTTAGTATCCTTCAACAGGTAATAACAGTTCCGCAGACGGATAATTGTGTTGTAATATTTTCATTGAGTCAAGCACAAAGGAAGCTGATAGATTGAACAGCTCTGAATATATTGTAAGACTGATGCACTGATACAGCCATCCAGAAATTTCACTGCATTAGAGAGAATGGTGTGAGTATCCATTAGAAAAAAACAATGTCAAACAAATAATGAACCTCTCTCTCCATCAAACTTTATTAGTTTCTATTTTGTTTTGGCTGTTGTCATTGGGCCTCTGAAATTTTCTTTATATTTCCCCCTTAGCTTGATATATTCCATTGTATTGATTCTTTATCATCCCTTCATCATGTATTGAAGTGAAAAATAGTTCCATTAGAAATTAGCAGTTATTGGTAGAGAGGTACAGGGTCGGCCATCATTATATGGAGATTCTTTGACTTTGACTCTAATGGAACTGCTATTCAGGCGAGTGTATTGTAGATGCTGAATACAATATTGTTTGTTTTATATTTCTGCCCAAGTCAAATTTGTAGCCCATTACGTTGTTACCTGTTCAAAGTCATTCACTCCCACATTATCAAAACTGTGGAAACCCTTGAGCCTCCTGGCATTCTGCAGGGTTTGAAAATCCAAAGCTTTTGTTGCCTAATCAATTTTTCTTCTCTTCCACTCTATGGAAAGCACTGGCATTGCTCTAGACTAGGATCTCTGATTCTGTGCCTCCTTTCCATCAGTGGTCTGTTGAACGTTTTTCCTTCCAATCACTTAATGTTCTCCTGATTACAGTGATAACTTTTTTAATTTAAAAAATCTACTTTATTCGTAAAAATATCTTTGTCTTAAGCAGTTTGGTTTTGTACAGTAGCATTGGAGAAACAATCAAACATTGGAGCTTGACACTATCCAGCAAACAAACCAAAGGTATTTCTTACTTATGCAAGTTATGACCAAAGTTCATAACCCCTGTCCTGTGATATTTTAGTGGTGAGCCACACCATCCATCTGTACCCCAGTGTCCAGAATTTACAGGTTCCCCGTACTAGTATGTTGAAAGTGCTGCATTCAGAATTCAGAGTGCAATCTGAGCAAGGCATGAAGCAGTCTTGTCGCAGTACCTTCAGGCTTATACTTCTTGTACTTGACAACCTAGCTCAGTGTGTTGCTTATTTTGTTGATTGCTGTTCTGCACAGACTAAACATTGTTATGTGTCACATCAACTTCATCTCCATAGGGTGCTAATTTCGCCTTTGTGTGACTGTGTGTAATGGGCGACAGTGAATCAACAGCCCATTTTATGGTCTCAATGGGATGGAGAGGAAGCAAATCATTGTCACTGGTTCTACACTATCACACAAAATCGAGACTTAGATCCACCTCCACTCCTTCCACTCATGCCCCACGCTATGTCCTCTCCCCCTGCACTTCCTATGCGCCCACCCCCCCAACCCCATCCCTGGCCAGTTCAATGGCATTCATTGCAAAGGTTCCTGAGTATTTCCTCCCATTTGACTTTTTATCTGGAATTCCGAGAGATTCAATAGCTAGATAAAAGTCCCACAAATGAAGAATATCCACAGCATAAGCTCACAGTGACAGAATGGAAAACAGCTTTATCTGCATGGTTTGTCCTCAGCCTATTTTCCTCTGCTAGTTCCTCAGTCTTTAACTCACCATTCTGATAGATGGCAATCATCCTGGAGACTGGTTCCACAGAGTTGCAGTCTTCCACCAGTCATCTTGATAAAGTGACCAGTACTCCTGCAGTGGTAGTAGGGACTGCAGATGCTGGAGAATCTTCGACAAAAGGTGTAGAGCTGGATGAAAACTGCAGACCAAGCAGCATCAGAGGAGCAGGAAAGCTGACGTTCCGGGTCAAGACCCTTCGGGATGCTGCTTGGCCTGCTGTGTTCATCCAGCTCTACACCTTGTTATCTCAGTATTCCTGCAGTGTTTGTTTCAATAGACAGCACACAACATTGCAGGCGCTTGCCACTTGGATCTCAAACAGTGTTGAGCAGCAAGGTCTTGCTGTTCATTTCTTCCCATCTCCTCCCCACCCTCATGGCGCTGACTAGTATGAGCTCTTTCACCTTACCTGAGATAAATCAACTCGATATCAATGGAACATTAAACCCAGGTTCATCCTAATCCATTTGGCTCTTTTCCACTTGCTATAGGAAATGACTTTTTGGTAAGAGTCCAACTGCAAGTTAGCCAAAAGAAACTTCCTTAGTTCACATTGCATTTTATATCAGCTGGCATTTAAAATAAGCCAGCGACCTTGAACATTACTTGCTTATGTAAATTTTCAATGAAGACAAAATTGCTTTAGGATGATTTTAATTTTGAATGATAAGATAATGCCTTTCTTCAGTTTGTAATTAAAAGCTACAAGGCCCTGCTGTTCGCAGTAATAACCTGTAACGGGACACTATTAAAAATAATGCTTCCTGCTTGAAAATGTCCTCCAGGGACAGTCTGAAATGTCTTAATAGTGGATGATGGTTTTACCATGAATATCTCCTCAGTCTGCAAGGAAGCAATCATTTCATCTCACATTGGATGAATGTGAGAAGGCCACAAGCTGAAGGTTTTAAGATGGAGCTGAGGTCTTATGGGTTAGGCCTCACATGAGGAACATGAATGTAACTTCATCCCATCCAGAAAGTAACCAGTTGGCTTTCCCAAGGAAGCCAATTCTGTGCCGGGTCAGCTGACTTCAGCCTGGTGTCAGGGCAACAGTTGCCCCAGCGACTTGAGGCTTGGAGGTGATGTGAGGTAAACCATTCATGCCTGACCACACTCCGACATCTTAATGTGGGTGCAGGCTTAATTTGTTCTTTAGTCATATGTAGTGTATGGACGTCACTGGTTAGGCTAGCACTTATTGCCCTTGAGAGGTGGTAGTGAGTTTTCTTAATCTCTGCAGTCCTAAAAGACTGGGCCCAGCTTCAAAGCCCCACTCAGTTTTATTGCCAGCTAGCAAGCTAATTTTGATGTGTTCACTGTCCCGAGGACTAAAGGCAAAAGGAAAATCTGGGCCCATGGAGCAGGCTGAGACAGAAGGAACAGGCCACTTTGGGTGAAATATCATGTAGCTGCTGATAATTCTGGAATCATATCCTATCTGGATGCATCATAGCTTGGTATGGCAACTGCTGTGCCCTGGATTGTAAGAAATTAGAGAGATTTGTGAAAGTAGCCCAGTCCATCCCTACAAGTAGCCTTCCATCCCTTGACTCCATCCATACTTCCTGCTGCCACGGAAATGCAACCAATATAATCTCCCACCCCAGTTATACTCTCTGCCATCCTCTTCCACTTGGTAGACAATACCCAAGTTTGAAAACCCATACCAACAGATTCAAGAACAGCTCTGTCCCGCTGTTACCAGGATTTTGAATGGCCCTCTCATACATTAAGTTGATCTTTCTCTGCACCTTTTCTTTAGCTATGCTGTATTCTGCATTTTGTTCTATTAAGCTAATGCATTTATGTTAGGTATGATTTGACTGAATAGCACACAAAACAATGTTTTTCACTGTGTCTCGGTATATGTGACAATAATGGATCAAATCAATATGCCCAGTGTGAGTCAGGGTAGGCTCAGGAGAGGAGTTGTGAAAATGCTAATAAGAAACACTAGCATGCCGATCTTCCTGAACTGCTCCTGTCCTCAAGGCATGGACCCATGCAGACGATCTGGGAATATTTTATGGGCATTTAGGATACAGTATAAGACAAATATATTTATTGCTAACTTTTACACTAATATTTCAATATGTCTGAGAGTGATCCATTGCCACCGAGGGCACGGAGAGGGTTGAATTCTCTTCTGGATTCTCCTGGTGAGCGGACACCAATTTCCTGCCAGTTATAGAACCTGATTCTCACTCCACTGAAACTAAAATGACACAACACCGATGATGGTTCAAGGATAACATGTCAAGACTAGTTGGTCATATCTTTGGAAGTCACACTCCTTCCTGCCCTGTCAATCAAGACTTTCTCCTCATCTCCAATACCTTTATGACTAATAAATGATGAAATTGAAAAATGGAGGTGCTATATTGCTCCTTGTCGGTTGATAATCATGATGTCACAAGAGATTTGTGCCCCGACCTGCACAAATCCCAGACTAACATCTTCGATCTGAGGCAGTCTGCATAGTTCAAAAGGCAGCACCATCCGTACAGGCCACTCAGATCTGCTGTGTTCATCTCTGTTAGAATTTCTGGGTCCTGGCTCTTTAACACCGTTTGGCTTAAAAGGAAAGGGTGATTGATTACTTCTTCTATTTCTCCATGTTTCACCGAAGTTGTGAAGGGTAACTGAGGGTTTTACTCTGTCAGGCTTCAATATAGCAAATTTATCTTTGCTTTCCACTCATCCCACAGCACTTACAAATTTAATGCTTCCTGATTAAGATGTGGGTGAAGTGAAAATAGAAGTGACTCAAGCCGTGAGCTCTCGCTATAGGAGTAAATCTCCTGCTGGTTCCCTTCCTGTGCTCTCGTGGTGTGTCTCAGTCAGTGCAGTTAATCTGGTCTTGTTCAAGAATTCAGCCTGAGAAATCAAAGTTGCTTTCTTTTTAAGTTGATTCTTTCTCCCTCTGCTGGAGGTGCTGAGTCTCACTGGGTTATAGCTCCCACAGTCATTGGCTACCTTCCAGCATCTCAATCAAAAAGTTATACTTCAGAGGGAACACGTTCCAGCAGGTTCTCGAGAATATTTGGCTATTTCACTCTTGCCATTCACCACCTCAATGTCCTCCTGCTTCATCATCAGCCCCTTCACATTCTCATGCTCACCATCTTCTTCTAACCATCTTCACTATCATCATCTACCTCCTAACCCCTCAGCTTCCATGCCATGCCCCTGAACACCTGCACACACTCTCTGCCCCTTCACTCTCCACCCCTTACCTTCCAGACCCTCACTCTCCCCTGCTCTCTACAATCTTTGCATTCTCTGTTGCAACTTGCTGCCTCCTCGCCCTGCATCCCCTCACTATTCTACCTCTCCATTGCCCACTCAGCATTCACCCCTTTATCCTCCTCACTGTCACCCTCCACGCTATCCACATCCTTTCCATCCCTCCTCTCCCCAGCGCAATGTGCCCTCGCCATCCGATTCTCCCATCATTCTTGCATTCTCCATCCTCTTCCCTCATTTCACTATGTGGTTCATTTGGTGTTAGTTAGATGTCTAGCACCTCCTAAAACATAATTTTGCCTGGGACTAGAGGTGAGTAGAAGTCGGGTAAGGTGTGGGGGCAGTGAGTGGTTGGTGGGTTGGTTGGCAGACCAGAGTAGGGAAAAAACAATTTAAAAATTGAATACTCAAAAATGAACGTACTCGTTACACACAAGGTCCATTTTGAGGTTCGCAGTTAGACCAGTTTGTATCATTCACAAATTTGACTGGGCTTTTCCTTTGGGTTGTGATGGACATTCTAGTGCAGAAAGTGGGGTGGAAATATTTAGAGTAACAGCTTTAGCTATAGTCGGATTTTAAGTCTTCCATCACCCAGTCGGTACGCCTATCTTTCACTCTGGCCTGTATTCAAATTGGCCTCGGTACATTGATCTAAAGACAGATTTTTCTGCTGACTGTTAGTTAAGGCAATAACTTCAAAGTTGTTTCAATCTAGGTCCTAATGGGCAACCAACTGGTCACAATTTGGTCCAAATTAACACTCAGTTATCATGTTTATTCCAAGAGGCAGCAGAGCGTTGCTCTTGGAAGTAAAATTATGGCACTGGTGTAGGAGTAGATGTTCTTCTGAAGTTGCTTTTAAAAGAAAAATGCTGCAGATGATAGAAGTACAAAGTGAAAACAGAAGATGCAGCAGGCTAGGCAGCAATTATAGAGAGAAAGTCTTTAGTTTTGACCAAGGCAGGAGGAAGGCACTGTCACTCCACTTCTGCTACATCACAGTTCACAATATGAAATAAAAATACCTTCTTTAGATACTAAGATACCAATTAAAACCTTATCTAGGTAAGGTTTTCAACAATGTGATCCAGCAATCTGAGTTTTTAATAAGCATATTAATTTGCACTTTAATCAAAACAAAATTTATTTAATGAAGATGCAATAATTGGTTAATATACAGTTTCAGTGTAACGCTTATCCTTCTGAATATCCCAAAAACATGTGTGCACACACACGCACACACGCACGCACGCACACACGAGCACACACACACACACACACACACACACACACACACACACACACACACACACACACACACACACACACACACACAATCTTCAGGAAAAGAGGGAGAATAAACAAATTTCTCTGCAAGAGATTAGTTTTCTGCAAAAGAATAAACACTTTGGCCAATGAGTTAATGTTGAAAGCAAAAGGATGAAGCATAGAATGTTCCAGCGTTTGTTGCTCTAATGTTCTGATGTTCGAAGTCATGCCACTATTCAAACATGGTTGAAGATACAGCTTACTCAGGAAATGCAAGCTTGAGTTGTTCTTTCCCTTAATGTTTCAAAAGAACAAATAGGTTTCAATCTTTGAACTCAACATGAGAGTTTGCTTTTCAGAAATGGGGAAAAAAAGCAGCTGGGCAGCTTGCTCTCAGCAGGTTTTGCCCCACCTCAAGAATAGTATGAACTGCTGATGTTGGAGTCTGAGATAACAAGGTATTGAGCTGGATGAGCACAGCAGGCCAGGCAGCATCAGGGGAGCAGGAAAGCTGACGTTTCGTGTTTTCTGAAGAAGGATCCAGACCCAAAACATCAGCTTTCCAGCTCCACTGATGCTGTCTGGCCAAGCTGTGTTCGTCCAGCTCCACACTTTGTTGTTTGGCCCACCTCAACATGTTTTTAGCAGGCTTCCCTTAAACTGAACCAAGAAAAACAAGTACAAAATCAAAGGTTGCTGGAAAAGCTCACTAGGTCTGGCAGCATCTATGAAAAGAAATCAAAGTTAACGTTTTGGGCCCATTGACCCTTCCTCAGAACCCTTTTGAGGGAGGGTCACCGGACCTGAAAAGTTAACTCTGATTTCCCTTCACAGATGCTGCTAGACTTGCTGAGCTGTTCCAGCAACTTCTGTTTTTGTTTCTGATTCACAGCATCCATAATTCTTTTGGTTTTTGTCAAATCAAGTGCTTCTCTAAGCCAGTCACTGTTCAAAACAGCACTATCAGCAAGCAGTTGTCACCCAGTTATGTAAATAAATTTGAATGATCCCTTTTAAAGAAACCACACCAGGAATATCCACAAAGCTCGAAAATAAATCAATTTTTCCCAATCCTTCAAAACTGAAATCCTTCAAGCCATATTAGATATAAAACCGTTTCCTAACACCTTTCATCAGAATGGTTCAGAAACACTTACTGCTTTTCTGTCCACAAATATTCCTGGATACCTTGATCATTTCCAGTATTTTTAGCTTTTATTGCTGTTAAGGCATGTGAGTTGTAGATGGAGCATTTGTCTGTACAGGATAATGCTTCAGGGGCCAAAGTGGGGGAAGGCTTTACTCTGCATACGATGAATATTGTAGCTGGCTTGGCACAAGACAGTGTCTATACCTCCCTAACAACCTGTCCATCTTAGAATAGAAATCTATTGTCATGTGTATTTTTACACAAAAAAGTGAAACATTTCACAATCTGCCATTCCCTGACATCTGTACTAATGACATAAGTCAGACATAAGAAAAAAAAAATTAAGATCGAGTTCATCTCAGATCAGTTTCAGTTTGGGGAAAGTTGATTAAGACAATGAACGCTGAAATACCCAGAAGCCCTGGCTGAAGAAGACTTCCACGCTGATTGCTTCACTTTTTGGAAGTGCTTGATGTACCACTGCTGAAGGAGCTCCATTCTACACTGAAAATAGTTGTTACCAACTGGGATTCCTGGCAAATAACACCAGGTCAATTTTACAAGCTCACTTTCCCAGTGAACGGACCTGAGGCACTGTTAGTCTTAGTCATCACCGTAAAATTACCCTTTGTACCCTGCCAGCACCATGTTAGTGTTGTCCCTGAGAACTTTGCAGAATGAAAGCAATAGAAACAAAGAAAAGAAATCAAGCCTTTAGCCCACGGGGGATTCTGATACAAAGTGAACAGCTTTGCCCAGTGATGCCAGCCCTGTGTGAGGCTACATTAAGCAGCTTGCCTGAGGCATTGCACAGTTATTGAACAGGTAATGTACTGGTGTTGCCAGTGGGTACTATAGAGAGATGCACAGAAGGTCACAGAATGTGGTACACATGCCAATGCCATAGCAAGAGTAGGAGAGAAATTTCAATTTGATATCCCGAAGAGCTAATCACAGTTTTTAAGATATTGGTTCTCTTGTTTGTAAGGAGCTTTATTGATCATGCTGTGTATCAGAAGCAGACTGTCAACAAAAAATGTCAACGGACTAAAAGAGTTTCTGGTAATGTCGGGGAAGGAAAAGCACTCAGACTGGTCATTTGCAAAGCTTTATTGTCACTGTTACATGACAAGTATCAGTTGGAATCTGGAACCTGTCAGCAAAGACAGCTGGAGGCTATGCAGCAGATTTAAGTCATGATACTGAAGCCTCAGCTAAGGAGGCGCAACGAGTTAGCTGTGTTCTGTTCACTGGTAACCAGATCTTGGGCAGACTCTTTAAGCATGGGTGCCACCTGGCCAAATGGCCTACTCCTGTTCCTGTTTCTTATGGTTGTACGGTCTTAAAGGAGAGTCTGTTGCCATTGAAACAGCAGCACGAGATCCTTAAACATCCTTTGCATTGATTGGCTTCAATCAAACGAGTGCAATGTGTTGGCAGAGAAATCATTTCCCCAAATCCTTGTATGGGCAAAGAAAAAAGAATTTGAATTTATACAGCATGACCCCAAGAGGTCCCAAAGCACTTTACAGTCAACTAAGTCTGAAACTTCAAATGCAGGCAATCTTTCATATGAGCTATATTACACAATGAGTTGCTGAAATGAAGCAGAAAATGAACCTTTGTGATGGGCTTTGATCCAGAAGCGGTAACAGTGAGGAAAATTTGGAACTACTTTGAAATGTTTGGGAAAATCTGTCATTGTTTTAAAAAAATATGTTGGAAAGGGGATTTTTTAGACTTCATATCACTTGTAAAATAATCCATTATAGTTTCCATTTAATGAGAAAGACTGGTTCATGTGAGCTGGTGACTCTTGATCTGGAAGCAGTACCAACTGGAGGGAAGTTAAGATGCAAAGGATGTGTAGCACCTAGATGAGAAAGAAGGAACAGAAGATCTGGAGCAAGGAGAGATAGATATGGCATATCCACATTACCATGGCTAATGAGAACTAAGAGTTGAGAAGGTTCTGGAAAGATGTGTGCTATATAGGGAATGTTGCATGCATGAAACGCTACTTTAGTGGAAGTAACTAACATTGGCTGTATTATTTAGGATAAAAGACTGGGATTCTGCTTTGAAGAACTGTGTGGTGAAACTGGTAGCATAGGGGTGGACATTAAGACAAAACCAAGAACTGCAGATGCTGGAAATCTGAAACAAAACAGAAATTGTGGAGAAACTCAGTAAGTCTGGCAGCATCTGTGAAGAGAAAGCAGAGAAAACATTTTGAGTCCAGTGACCCTTCCCTCAGAAGCAGTTCCTCAGATGCTGCTGAGTTTCTCCAGTGATTTCTATTTTTATATCATCGAGGTGAATTCACTTGCAAACTTCCTCCAGCAGTTTAATTTAATGTTAGTCTGTTAGTAGTTTACTGTTCATTCCAATTGTTCATATTAAATTTATGCTGAACCTGATACATGTTAGAGTGAGATCTTACTGGTAATTTCTTTATTTCAGGTTGTTTTATAAATTTGATAACTTTAGTTTAATGACCTCCAAGGGATTGTAAAACCTCTTGCTCTACATAGTTAAGTTTCCTGATTCCACTAGTAATGTTGTGATCAGAGATAATGGGAACTGCAGTTGCTGGACAATCCGAGATAACAAAGTGTGGAGCTGGATGAATACAGCAGGCCAAGCAGCATCTTAGGAGCACAAAAGCTGACGTTTCAGGCCTAGGCCCTTCATCAGAAAAATTTTGTTATCTCCACGAGTAATGCTCACTGGTTTTGATTTAAGATTTAACTTTTCTCAACTCTCTGAGTTTCTTGGAATCACTTAAAATAAGTTCCATTAGCTATTTACAAAAGTTCTAGGACCTGCTTTTGTTGTATGTGCTATCAGCTTGTGATTCAGGTAGATTGCTGCCATTATTCCTTGACTGTATCTAAGGGTCTACCTGGTTACAACAATTGAGGGAATCTACCGATGAGTCTTAACAAGAAGAAGTTGTTGTCTGAAACAAGATGTCATTTATTGAATGACAGCCATCAGTAAGTCAGACATTGTTACTAGGATTACAGGGAGACTTGTAGCTATTGGTGTCACCCTTCAAGATCCTACAATGTTTTAACTTACCCCACCCAAGTCTTTGTAACGTTATTGGATTGAGTGAAGCTCAATGCAGTCTCTAATATTAACCCTTTCAGAATCAATACCTTGTACAACAATTTAAACCGTGTCTACCTGGTGTCAATGACTGATGAAGTGGTGTCAAATGCTTTCTGATGTGTTTGCTCTTCTTCTGTTTCATCTTCTAGGTGTGCATAGGTGCAGATACATTGTTTCAGCCTGTAATTTTGATCTTGACCTGCAGTTTGCACTCCCTTGGTGCTGGTTCCCTTGTCACACTTTAACTGATGTCAGTGTAACTAACACCCAAGAGCAGAGTATTCTAATCAAAAGTTACATTCTGCAAAACCTCAAGTTCCAGCACATTTTGCAGCAGGTTTTTTTATATGAAAACAGACTCCCCACCAAAAGGACTAACCAGATCTGAGGATAAGTTAATTCTTTGGTCATCTTTAAAATTAAGCTGGATCTCTCATCCACAAGGACAGAAACGGAGCATGTTTTGAATTTTCTTTTCAATTTACAAAGAAAATCACTGGTGTATGCCGCTATACCTAGGAATTTTTAAGAGTGATTTAAAGTAAGGCTTCTCAATGGAATAAAAGTAATTTTCTTGTGATAAATTCATCAATAATAAAAAGAGAGGCAATGGCCCATAGGCATTATTGTTGGACTAAGAATCCAGCGATCCAGGTAATATTCTGGGGCCCCAGATTCGAATCTCACCATGGCAGATGGTGGAATTTGAACTCAATAAAAGCCTGAAATTAATGACCATGAATCCATTATCGATTTTTGGGGAAAGCCCATCTGGCTCACTAATGTCCATTAGGGAAGGAATCTGCCATCCTTACCTGGTCTGGCCTACATATGACTCCGGGCTCACAGCAATGTGGTTGACTCTGAACTGCCCTCTGGGCCTTTAGAGATGGGCAATAAATGCTTGATTAGCCAGAGACACCCACATCTCATGGATGAATGTATAAAAGCATTAATTAAACACGAGCAAATATTTCCAAAGATTTAAAACACTGCCTGATTGCTCTGGTCCATCGTAGATATTGCCCTGAGCAAAATGTGAATGAGTGGAAGCTAGGAATTGGTGGATGAATGGGCACAGTTTTGACATGATAGGTGCTAAAATTGCTATTTGTACCCAAAACTGAAACTTCACCACTCCACCCTTCACCTGTGCAAGGTCATCAAACAGGTCTGGGTGCAAGACCCATCAACAGGAATACATTGGGTTGCAGGACTGGCATCTGCAAACCACAGTAAATGCCTTGGAAGATGCTCTTCCACAATCTTGGTTGCTTTGTGGCTTAGATTTCAGACCAGGCAGACCAGCATCTTTAAGGTAAGTACACAACATCAAAAGATGTGAGTGTTTTAGTAGTGCCCACATAGCCTCCAGTCTCTCTTTCTCTGTTTCACGAAATCAGTGTATTCTGTCAGCTAGGTATATGTCATGTACAGGAATATCAGTAGGCACAGAACCCAAACTGTGTGCAATTCTTTGTCAATTCAGCCAGCAACCCCAGAGGAGACAGCCACACTGAGCCCTGCCGAATCTTCACCATCCCCCCAGACCTCCCACTGACTGAGGACGAACGGTCCGTCCTAAGAAAGGGGCTCACCTTTGCCCCCTACAACCACACATCAACGAATACCAGTCACGTTTGGACATAGAGCAGTTTTTCCGCCACCTTTGCCTCCACGCTTACTTCTTCAACCGGGAGCCGAACCCTCCCTCCACTGACCCCTTCACCCGCTTCCAACACAAGTCCTCCTCCTGGACACCACCCCCAGGCCTCCTACCCTCCCTCGACCTCTTCATCTCCAACTGCCGTCAAGACATTAACCGCCTCAACCTCCACCCCTCTCACCCACTCCAACCTCTCCCATGCAGAACGGGCAGCCCTACGCTCCCTCCGCTCCAACCCCAACCTCACCATCAAACCCGCAAACAAGGGTGGCGCAGTGGTAGTATGGCGCACTGACGTCTACATCACCGAGGCCAAACGCCAACTCTCCGACACCTCCTCCTACCGCCCCCTTGATCATGATCCCACCCCCGAGCACCAAACCATCATCTCCAACACCATTCATGACCTCATCACCTCAGGGGACCTCCCACCCACAGCCTCCAACCTTATTATTCCCCAATCCTGCACGGCCCGTTTCTATCTCCTTCCCAAAATCCACAAACTTGCCTGCCCTGGTCGACCCATTGTCTCAGCCTGTTCCTGCCCCACCGAACTCATCTCGACCTGTCTGGACTCCATTTTCTCCCCTTTGGTCCAGGAACTCCCTACCTACGACCGTGACACGACCCATGCCCTCCACCTGCTACAGAACTTCCAATTCCCTGGCCCCCAACACCTCATTTTCACCATGGACGTCCAGTCCCTATACACCTGTATTCCGCATGCAGATGGCCTCAAGGCCCTCCGCTTCTTCCTGTCCCGCAGGCCCGACCAGTCCCCCTCCACCGACACCCTCATCCGCCTTGCCGAACTCGTCCTCACCCTCAACAACTTCTCTTTCAATTCCTCCCACTTCCTACAGACAAAGGGGGTGGCCATGGGCACCCACATGGGCCCCAGCTATGCCTGCCTCTTTGTAGGTTATGTGGAACAGTCCCTCTTCCGCACCTACACAGGGCCCAAACCCCATCTCTTCCTCCGTTACACTGATGACTGTATCGGCGCCGCCTCTTGCTCCCCAGAGGAGCTTGAACAGTTCATCCACTTCACCAACACCTTCCACCCCAACCTTCAGTTCACCTGGGCCATCTCTACCACATCCCTCACCTTCCTGGACCTCTCAGTCTCCATCTCAGGCAACCAGCTTGTAACTGATGTCCATTTCAAGCCCACCGACTCCCACAGCTACCAAGAATATACCTCCTCCCACCCACACTCCTGCAAAAATTCCATCCCCTATTCCCAATTCCTCCGCCTCCGCCGCATCTGCTCCCACGATGAGGCATTCCACTCCTGCACATCCCAGATGTCCAAGTTCTTCAAGGACCGCAACTTTCCCCCCACAGTGGTTGAGAACACCCTTGACCAAGTCTCCCACATTTCCTGCAACACATCCCTCACACCCCGCCCCCGCCACAACCGCCCAAAGAGGATCCCCCTCATTCTCACACACCACCCCACCAACCTCCGGATACAACGCATCATCCTCCGACACTTCCGCCATCTACAATGCGACCCCACCACCCAAGACATTTTTCCATCTCCACCCTTGTCTACCTTCCGAAGAGACCACTCCCTCCGTGACTCCCTTGTTCACTCCACACTGCCCTCTAACCCCACCACATCGGGCACCTTCCCCTGCAACCGCAGGAAATGCTACACTTGCCCCCACACCTCCTCCCTCATCCCCATCCCAGGCCCCAAGATGACTTTCCATATTAAGCAGAGGTTCATCTGCCAATGTGGTATACTGTATCCATTGTACCCGGTGTGGCTTCCTCTATATTGGGGAAACCAAGCGGAGGCTTGGGGACCACTTTGCAGAACACCTCCGCTCGGTTCGCAATAAACAACTGCACCTACCAGTCGCGAACCATTTTAGCTCCCCCTCCCAGTCTTTTGATGACATGTCCATCATGGGCCTCCTGCAGTGCCACAATGATGCCACCTGAAGGTTGCAGGAACAGCAACTCATATTCTGCTTGGGAACCCTGCAGCCCAATGGTATCAATGTGGATTTCACCAGCTTCAAAATCTCCCCTTCCCCCACCGCATCCCAAAACCAGTCCAGTTCGTCCCCTCCCCCCACTGCATCACACAACCAGCCCAGCTCATCCCCTCCCCCAACTGCATCTCAAAACCAGCCCAGCCTGTCTCTGCCTCTAACCTGTTCTTCCTCTCACCCATCCCTTCCTCCCACCCCAAGCCGCACCTCCATTTCCTACCTACTAACCTCATCCCACCTCCTTGACCTGTCCGTCTTCCCTGGACTGACCTATCCCCTCCCTACCTCCCCACCTACACCCTCTCCACCTATCTTCTTTGCTCTCCATCTTCGGTCCGCCTCCCCCTCTCTCCCTATTTATTCCAGAACCCTCACCCCATCCCCCTCTCTGATGAAGGGTCTAGGCCCAAAACGTCAGCTTTTGTGCTCCTCCTGAGATGCTGCTTGGCCTGTTGTGTTCATCCAGCTCCACACTTTATTATCTGCAATTCTTTGTCTCCTGCTTTGTCAGGTCAGTAGATCAATAAGAAATCGGAACAATCTGTCATTCTACAGGATAATGGCTGATCCAGCATTGCTCACTTATTTGCCTGCCCTTTCCCCACACCGATCAAGCATCTATCTGAGCCTTAATTATTGAAAAGAGCTGCTCCCAATGCTCTCGGTGGGAAGGAGTTCCAAAAACCCTCGACCCTCTGAGAGAAGAAATTCCTTCTCATCTCAATCTTAAATTGGCACCCCTTGTTTTTGAGACAGTGTTCTCTGGTCCTCCTGGGGTGATGGGGAAAACATTCTCTCAGCATTTATCCTGACAAACTCCTTAATGATCCTATATCGTTCAAAAAGATCACCTCTCATTCTTATAAACTTTAAGTAAAGATGCTGGGGATTTGAATCAGAAGGGCAAAGGCATACCGAGAGGAGAAAGTAGCCATGCTTTAGCAAAAGATTGAGTACCGGGAACCTAGCTGCCCCTCTGTCGCAGGTAAGAAACTGATCATCAGGTGTAAGTCTCTCTCAGTGTTGCTGTACTCAGTGCAATCTGACCCATTTCTCACTTCTGTGAGATGGTGATCATTCAGGCCAACTTTGGTGTTCGGAAATTTTTAAACAGGGCCATTGATGCATAAAATTCAAGATCAAAGAGGAAGTATCTAATTTCATGTTTTTGAGAAGATTTGAAATTCGGATTGTGGTTGAGGTTTTAGACTTACTCACCGAGCTGGTGTGCTTGGTTGCAGATGTTTCTCTGGAAGCGCACTGATGCTGTTATCTAGCAAGTTGATGAGACATCTGCAATCAAATACACCAGCTCGGCAAGCAAGTCTACAGCCTCATCTAATTTCACCCTCATTCTAATGGCCTTCTCTGGGGTAGTTGCATCAAGCTGTGCATACGCCCTTGATAGGCAAGCAGAAGAATGCCACAACATGCTCGGGTTCTACCTATCACTGGTGTTGCAAAGGATGACTCTGGCTGCATTCCAAGTAGTTGGATCATGTAGTATCACTTGTCATTCATGATGAGATTTATGCAGAGAAATAACGTTGATCGTAAGTCCATCAGACAGTGATCAGCATGTAATGTCTATGAGGTGCTGTGTGAAAAGGAGAAGGTCCATCAGTCAGATGCTTCCCTGAGCACACTATCAAAATCATTTGGAAGAATGCATTATGGCCAGACATTACAAACAACCAGACAGAGTTTGGCAAGGGTGAAAATGGCCCAAGCCATCAGAAACCTCCAATATACCTGGAGTCTCACTGTGTCCACACATTGCCCTTGAGATGGTTGTGTGGGGAAGACACTGCTGTCCACCTCATTGTGTCTTTGCAAAGGAGGTCTGGAGCAAGATGCAATGATTTTTGTTGAGGTTCATCCAGAGCAACTCCATAACACAGGACTCTGTGCTCTGCAGGCTATTCCTAGGGATTCTCACTGAGTCAAACATCAACTGTGGTTGGAAGACCATCAACTTGGTGAAAGACACTCTTGATTTGTCCGAAACGTGCTGGTCTTCCAGTGCCAGAAATTGTTCTTGAGCCAAGGCACTTTACAAGCTCGAGGGCTGAGTGTTGAGGGACTCCATAAAGCTTGGAGCAGCTGTTGCAGAGGTACATTGGGGAAGGGTTGCCACCTCAGTTTTGGGTCTGAAAACTGTAGAACCCTTCAGACTGTGTGTCTTCCAAAAAACGCATACTGTGATTCAAAAGCATTGAAATGTATTGAGGCATCTCCAGAGTCGACAAAGATGTACAGAGAAAAGTTTCTGTAAATCCAACTTAAAATGTTTTGCCCTTGGGCCATAAACCTGATATGGAATATATTTTGGAAATAATAAGACTATCACAATGGTATAGAGTAAAACATGCTGTCTTAGGACAAATTGAAATTGTTTACTAATTCATGTAAAATGCTTATGAAAAAGCTCAAGTAAAATTTTATGAATAAAATATATTCTAAGATTTTTGTTTAAATAAAGTGCCAGTCCCAATTGTCATAGCCTTGTAAATAATTAGTGTTGCAAATAAACTTTGAGATGTATGACTCAATGAGAACTTGACCATCTGTAATGTGTGTTATTGAGGCTGGCATGTAGAAAACCACAAATCACATCAATTTCAATCAAGGAGGAGACATTCCAAAACCCTAAAAGGAAAACATTGGCTTCCCCTGATCTGTAGCTTCCCTGCCTCAGTGTGGTCCTGGTCATCTCCAGAGTAATTCACTCAGGCTAGGTCCATTCCCTCCAGACTCTAGTAAACACCCCATCACCTGAAATCTAGCTCCCACTGACTAGACCCGCCATCTTTCCATCTAGCCTTTTGCAAAATTATGAATTGATCATTCAAACGAAACATGCAAACTTATAAGTCTCTTCACTTGTTTGTTATCATCAAAAAATGTTATTACCTCAAAACTGAAATATTTTATACACACTCTTCTAGTTTTGTAACCTACTTAACTCAAATACATGATAATTCCCTATGCCCCTAGAGTATATTTTATGTAAAATAACAACGGTCTGAGAGGGCTACAACACTATAATTAAATCCCAAGAGTTCAGGTAACTGTATTAGAAGTGTTTTAGCCTTGCATGTTTGGCGCAATTGCCTTAATTGAATTAGTCTATTTTATTCATGAAATTGAGTTGTTTGCAATTAAACATTAAAAGAGGGAGAACATCTCTGGGATTTCTGTCAGTCGTCAAAGGTAATGTATGGATTCTTCTAGGAGCACTGCAGAAATCACTGTTCTCCTTCATGGAATCCTATATGACTAACAAAGCATGAATATGTGAACACCAGTTCACACATCACACCCAGTTGTGCATATACACACACACACACACACACACACACGCGCACACAAAAATCATATGTGTACACGTATGCCTAACACACACATATACAAACCATAAGCACAGTTCACCCACTAGCTACAAATAAAGAAAAATGTTCAGAAACACACAAACAAACAAAGTACACACTCAGAACTTTCACATACAGCTCCTACCTTGACTAGCAAAGCATAAGAATAAATCAACTCAAACACAGTTACTAACTAACAAGGACTTTCCTTTGCTTGCCTGGTCCCCTGAAGTCCTACACAGGGCACAGAGCCAATCCTATTAGTACTTCTTTATATATTGAGTCGACAATTTTAACACATTTATCTCTCACTCACATGTAAAAAAAATTCCCACAGCTGACAAAGCCACCTTTGAAGTGAAACCTGTACCTGAATGAATTTTCTGACTGGAATGGCACGCCATAAGATTAATTATTACCACATAATCACTGTATAGTGCAGAGGCCACAGGGCATGCTTATCAATTTCTCACATTTGCTCCAAAAGCAATTAATATACTGCAATTTTAGACAAGAATGTAAGGCAAAAGTGGCAGATGAAGTTTAAATACAAAATAAGATTGCACATTGAGTTAATAATGCAGCAAGAATGCCAGTAACAAAATATTTGATTTATAATCTGCAGAAGCTATTGCAAAAGCAGGGAAGAGACAATCCAGAAATGTTTTGGTACATTTTGGTGGCTTTTAACTGATAAATTTCAGCTCATGTTTAGTTGCACCTTCAACGTAACAGTCTGTCTAAAGGTGTTTTACAAGAGCATGGAAAAACAAAGTATGATACCAGAGGTCATAAAGGGATACCAATTCAGATAACCAACAACTTAGTGAAGGAGATAGGTTTAAAGGTGCTGGGGTGTCCTAGAGGAGCAAAGAGAGGTAAGGAGGCACAAACAGAAATTGCTGGAAAAGCTCAGCAGGTCTTGCAGCTTCTGTGGAGAGAAATCAGTGTTTACGTTTTGGGTTGAATGACCCTTCCTCAGAACTTCTTAAGAGAGGCAGCGACGTCAAGAAAGGTAGTGATGGAATTCCAAAGCTTGGGGCCGGGGTACCGAAGGGTCAGCGACCAGCGGTAGAACAATTATAATCAGAGATACACAAATGGCTGGAATTAGAGAAGTAGGGTGAGAGTTATCCTGGAGGATCACTGGGCTGAAGACTATTAGAGAGATTGAGAGGTGTAACGTCAATGACAGATCAAAGCCGAGATGAGAATTTTAAGTTCAGATGTTGCTTGATGGGAAACAACCTGAGTCAGCAAGCCTAAGAATGGTAGAGAAAAACATCTTGATGCAAGTTAAGTGGTGGAATGTTGACCTCTAGTATACAAAGAATAGCACGCAGGAAATTGACCAGGAGTGCATTGAAACAGTCAATTTCAGAGACAACAAAGGACTGAATGAAGGTTTTAGCAGCAATTAAACCAAGACAGGGAATAGAAAATAGACAGTGCTTCCACAGAAGCAGTTTCAATCACGTCATGTGGGAAAACAAAATAAATAATTGAAAAAAAACTCTGATGTTATATTGCAGGAAGTGATTGTACAAAGCAGGTTTGCATTTCCAGGAATTTAGTAAGTTATAAAGTGATTTGATCAAAGTTTTCAAAATAGTATGCTGAACAGATGGATAAGACTAGGGAAGTTGGGTGGCATAGTCTAAAAATTAGAACCGATCTCACAGAGTGAAATTAGGAAACACATCTATACACGGACATTGGTAGAGGTTTGGAATCCTCTTCCATGAACGTTACTTGGTGCTCAAAGAATTATTAATCTTAATGTGAAAATTCATATTTTTGTTAACTAAAGGTATTTAAGATCGTTAGGTAAATGTGTATTTGGAGTTAGGTCAGAGATTATCTCACTGCATGGTGGAACAGACCGAAGGGGATAAATAACATTTGTTTATTTAATGGGGGTACTTACTGTGACCTAGGTCTGGATTTTTGCAATGGTGGAGAGCCTCTCAGGACAAACCTGAAAATTGGAAATCCCACTTCTGAACATGACATCTGTTATTACCAAAGGCCCAGGATTGGATCAGACTTTTGCATGCACATTTCACAGTACCAGCTGCCCATGGAAACCAGCAGCTCCTTTACTCCTGCATTTTTGGTGACCTCAATGGGTGAGACATGGCATGTACAGATTAGACCTGGTAGGAGCAAGTAAGTTAACACTTTGGATATTGTCTGGGACAATTTTGTGGGAGGTCAGGTTCCCTTTGGGCTTGCAAAACATAAGCACAAATGTGCATAAAAAGTGCTTAAAACCATTGGAGCAATGGGAATGTTTAGAACTATCAAGATAAACTGTTAAAATAAACTGTCGAAAGTGTCAAGAAAAATTATCAACAGAAAATATCAAGAGAAATTATCAAAAGGAGACGTCAACACACTTATAAGTTCTGCCCATTAAATGCATGAAAAAGAAAATATGATAAAACAGATCATTGCTTACCCTTTCACTTTGTTGACATAAACCTCAGGGCTAACATTACTGCATTAGTGCTCAATTGATTCCACAAGCTTCCATTATCACAGTGGGGTACTGTTCAGTTCACTGTTTGATTGACAGATCAATTAGTTATAAACTGTGTATAATGGACAATGAATTCCAACACTTTTCCAGGAGAGACTATACGTGAATGCATTGTTTATGGTTATCATGTAGTTGAGGGAAGTTAGATGTATAGTGAATAAATTTCGAGCGAATGAGATTTTTTTTCGAAAAGAAGCATATCTGCAATGGACATTTTAAATCATTTCATCTTAACAAGGACCCTGAGGTATCCTCATGGTGGATTTATTGGGCGAGCTGGCATAGTAGATATAAAGGTAATGTGTGGTAAGTCAAGGACATCTTTTGAAACGAATTGTCACTAAGTTGGCATAGTGGCTATACAGGCCCATTGAGATTGGGCGCAGCAGTAAAATTCATTTAGAAGGCTTAAAGGGCCATGGAAAAACGTGGAAGGTCATAGGTTGGCATGAGAGACTGCAGGGTTATGGGAATGGGAGGAGGGGCATGGGCTAACAGGGATCTGATGGATAGCAGCCTCTGCACTGACTTTGGGGACTCCATTAATAACAACGCAGTTGGAACTTTCTCCCAGGTCTCATTTGCAGAACAGGGAAATGTCGCAGGAGCAAAACCTCAGACCACAAAGCCTTATAGCAAGTTTGGTGCTCTTTGTAATCACAACTTGTCTGGTTTTTATGCGCCTTCAGAACAAAGTTCAGATTGTACATTGTTTTGCAACAAAAATCTGCTGATTTGAGGAGCATTGAATCCATCACGAGCTCAGAGTCTTTAAACACTTGCTAGAAGTTGGACCCTACTTTGGCTGATGGGTGTTTACAGAAAAAATGGCCATTATCCCTTTGAGGGAAACACTTCAATGAGCATCAGCAACCAAGTCTTTTGACAAGGTTCAACAGTGAACCTTTTGGTTCACCTACTGATCAAAGGATCTGCTAACATCTCACCAACAGGTGAATATGAAAATCCATTTTATTGAGGGAAAACAGATACCATTTACACTTCAAAGTTTTAAACATGCTTGGCCTAGAAATTCAAAAGTGCAGAAACCAATCCCTAATCTTGTATAGTGAGATTAGAGGCCTCAGAAGACAACGAAAGGGGCAACCAGGAAAATAGGGAAATAGGAAGGGGACGTTGATGGTCAGCCTGGGAGCTTCAGATTTGGGTCAGTCTCAGGAATTGGGAACAAGGCATTCTTGGAATTAAACAAGGAACTGGAGATCTGAAGCAAGCACAGCAATTACTGAAGCGACTGAGCAGGCCTGGCAGCATCTGCACAGAGAAAAGCAAAGTTAACGTCCCGAGTCCAGTGACCCTTTGGAACAGAAAGCAGTGTTGCTAAGGGATTTGGGGTGGGTGAGTGGGCAGATGGAGGAGTGAGTTGAATGGTTGTAGACAGTACCCAGAGAGAGAGAGAGAAAAAAAGAGAAAGGGGAAGCAGATGAAAACGTAGCAGAGAATAAGCCAAGAGAGAAGTAAATGCTGAATGGATACTCGTGGGAAGAGAGGATTGTTGAAAATGGGTTGGTTATGCTGTGAGCAATCCACACAGAAAACGGCCTAGGGTGAGGGTAACAAACATAGAAGAGGGTGTTCACGTTTTTGAAATTGTCAAACTCAATGTTGAGTCCCGAAAGCCGTGGAGCCACTTAGGCAGGAGATGGTTTGTTTTTCCTCCAGCTTGTATTACACTTCCAGTGGAGCACTGTAGCAGACCTGAGACAGAAATGTTGGCATGCAAACACAAAATGATGTGGTGAAGTGGCAGGTAACTGGACTCTCAGGTCATTTTTACAGATGGAGTGTAGTCATTCCACAAAGCAGTCTCACAGACTGTGTTTTGTCTCCACAGTGTAGAGGAGACCACATTGTGAGCAGTGAATACAGTAAGACTAGATTGAGTGCATTGCAGGTAAATCATTGCTTCACTTGGAAGGTGTGTCTCGTGCCTTGGGTAGTGAGGAGATAAACATATGATTGCATGGGAAGGTGCTGTGGGGATTTATTGGGAATGGAGGAGGGGTGGATAAGGGTGTCCTAGAGGGAATGGCCCTTGTGGAATGCTGTCATGGAAAGGGACAAAGTATGTGTCTAGTAGAGGAAAGTGTTCACACTCTGAAATTGTTCTCACATTCTTGGAATGTGGGATCAGAGCAAAGACTCCTATTTCTCCTGTCCACATTCAATGAAGTATGTTTTAAAGTCCTATGTTCTTGCTGGTGATTTGCATTGGCCCTTTTAAGTACATCCTGTAGGCCACAAGTAAACCTTGTTTTCTCGAATGGAGCCAGTTTGCCTCATTCCCAGCTGTAATGTGTGTGGAGGAGAGACAAAGGGTTAGGTTTTCTTTTGAAGGTAGTAGGAGAGGAGCTACAATTGGCCTCAGGTTCCTTTTACTAGGGAGAGATGAGAATGAGGTAGAGTTTTATCTGATCGCTACAGGCTGAGGTCCCAACTGGGAAGTGTGCAAGTAGAGGTCTGAATCAGGATCAACTGTAACATTCTCAGTGGGGCTGAGCTAAAACAGTTTCACCTACACTTTGATTGATTTATTGTTGTCACATGTACTGAGATAGAGTGAAAAGTGTTGTTTAGCATCCAAAGTGCAACAGAGTGCAGCATGCAGTGTTACAGCTGCAGAGAAGGTGCAGAGAGATCAGAATTAACACTTGAGAGGTCCATTCAAAAGTTTGATAAATGCAGGGAAGAAGCTGTTCTTGAATCTGTTTGTACGTGTATGCAACTTTTATATCTTCTGCCCAATGGAAGAGGGTGGAAGAGAGTATAACCAGGATGGGAGGGGTCTTTGCGTATGTTGGTTGGATTTTTTGGGTCAGCGGGAGGTACTGATGGGCTGAGTGGATGGAAGGCTGGATTGCATAATGGACTTGGCTGTGTTCATGACTCTGTAGTTTCTTGTGGTTTTGGGAAAAGCAGTTGCTGTGGTATGCCGTGATGTATCCAGATAGGTTGCTTTCTATGATGCATCTATAAAAATTGGTAAGATTCCTTGTGGGCATGCCAAATTTCCTTGGCCTCCTGAGGAAAGAGACGTTGTTGTGCTTTCTTGACGGTTGCATCAAAGTGGGTGGACCAGGACAGATTGTTGGTGACAAGCTTTGTATCTGTTACTAAGTTTTCATTGGGTTTTTTTAATGGTTAAAATCCAAGGGACTATCGTTTCTTTTATAAGCTGAAAGTCACGAAGCAGGTCATTTCAAAAGAATGATTCCTTGATGCTTAAGGTGTTACTCGATTCAGTTCACTATCTGTCATTTCGGCTCAAGACAGGCTTCAGGAAGTCTTCACTCTTCGTTGGGAGTGACTGTGACATTCATGCGTGCAATCACCAATATTAATTGATTAAACAATCCAGAGCAACTGTAGTATGTTCTACAAGGTAAAAACTGTTGTTTTTTCACTTTTTCTTTCTCTTCTCTTTCATTGATTCTCCTCCCCAGCACCCTTATTGTGAGTGTGCATGTGTGATTCAGTAAAAAAGTGCCGGGTGTGGTGGGACTGGAGGGTAGTGTGGGCCGACTAACAACAAAAACAGAATCTCCCTCATCCTCACATACCACCCCACCAACCTCATCCTCCGACACTTCCGCCATCTGCAATCTGACCCCACCACCAACGACATTTTTCCCTCCCCACCCTTAACTGCTTTGCAGATAGACCACTCTCTCCGGGACACCCTTGTCTGCTCCACACTTCTCTCCAACCCCACCACACCCGGCACTTTTCCCTACAACCGCAGGAAGTGTTACACCTGCCCCTACACCTCCACCCTCACCCCCCCCTCCCAGGGCTTCAGAAGACTTTCCATATCCCAAGCCCCAAGAAGACTTTCCACATCAAGCAGAGGTTTACCTGCACATCTGCCAATGTGGTATACTGCATCCACTGTTCCCGTTGTGGCCTCCTCTACATCGAGGAAACCGAGCGGAGGCTTGGGGACCGCTTTGCAGAACACCTCCGCTCGGTTCGCACTAAACAACTGCACCTCCCAGTTGCAAACCTTTTCAACTCCCCGTCCCATTCCGCAGACGACATGTCCATCCTGGGCCTCCTGCAGTGTCACAACAATGAAGGTGCAGGAACAGCAACTCATATTCCGCTTGGGAACCCTACAGACCAGTGGTATCAATGTGGATTTCATAAGCTTCAAAATCTCCCCTCCCCCTACTGCATCCCAAAACCAGCCCAGCTCATCCCCACCGCCTAACCTGTCCTTCCTCCCATCTAACCTGTCCTCCCACCTCAAGCCCCACTCCCATCTCCTACTTATTAATGTTATCCCGCCCCCTTGACCTGTCCATCCTCCCTGGACTGACCTATCCCATTCCTAACTCCCCACCTACACTCACCTCTACTGGCACCATCCCCACCTTTTTGACCAGTCTGTCTCTTCTCTATCTATCTTTTCCTCTATCCATCTTCTATCCGTCTCCCACTCTTTCCTTATCTATTTCAGATCCCCCCTCCCTTCTCTCATTTCTGAAGAAGGGTCTAGGCCCGAAACATCAGCTTTCCTGCTCCTCTGATGCTGCTTGGCCTGCTGTGTTCATCCAGCTCCACACCTTGTTATCTCAGATTCTCCAGCACCTGCAGTTCCTACTACCTCTGTGGAAATAAGTCATCTTAGTGACAGCTCAGATAAATTGTCAGAAGCTTACCTCATGGTTAAATATGACATGTGCCAAACAATTCTGGCATGGGGTCTGAAGACAATAGCTACTCTCTTGCAATTGTTGGATGAAGTAGAATACAATATGAATGAGTCCCTCAAGCCTGATCCACCATTCAAAAAGATCATGGCTGATGTGATTGTAGCCTCTAATCCCCATTTCTGACAACTCCTTAGAACCTTTCATCCTTTGCTTACCAAGAATCCACCCACTAGTGATAGCAGGAATGGGAAGAAAGGGCAGATATATGCTTAGCTGACGACTGTTGCATCATTCTGATGTTTGGATCATTGTCATCTGTTCTGGGGCAGAGGTGACCTGTACAAGAGGGGCAAGTTGCACCTGAACTGGAAGGGGACCAATATCCTGATGGGAATATTTGCTAGTGCTACTCACGGGGGTTTAAACTTTCCTGTTTGTGGGTGCGACTAAATAGAAATGAGACAAGAGAGAAGCTCGAAGTTCTTACCGAAGTTAAAGACAGCAAGTTAAATAGACAAGGCAGGCAAAATCACAGCAGAGAATGAGGGAAGGCCATGAATTAAAATGCATTTATTTCAATGCAAGAGGGCTGACAGATAAGGCGAATGAATTCAGAGCATGGATGGGAAAATGAGTGGAGGATATCGTAGCCATTGCACAAATATGGCTGAGGTCAGGACAGGACTGGCAACTCAATACTCCGAGATACGGATGTTATAGGACAGGAACTTTCAAATATTGATTGGAGGAAGATATTCACAGGTTAAGGGACACCTGGAAAGTGGCAGGCTTTCAAAAGCAAGATAGCAAGAGTTCCCATTAGTGTGAAGGGCAAGGCTGGCAGAAGTAGGGAACATTGGATGATTAGAGATTTTGAGGATCTGATCATGATCCCTCCTTCCTAGCCCCATAGGAGCTTTGACGGATAGGGTAAAAGAGAATCCAAAGAGATGTTACAAGTATATTAAGGGCAAAAGAGTAACCAGGGACAGAATAGGACCCCATAAAGTTCAATGAGGCCATCTATGTGTGGAACCATAGGAGATGGGTGAGATCCTAAGCAAATATTTCACATCAGTATTTACTGTGGAGAAAGACATGGATGCCAGGGAACTAAATAGTGATGTCTTGAAAAGAGTCCACATCATAGTAGACGAGGTGCTGGAGGTCTTAAAACACTTAAAGTAGATAAATCCCTGGAACCTGATCAAGTGTATCCCAGATCATTGTGGGAACTAGGGATGAAGTTGTGGGACATTTAGCAGAGTTATTTGTGTCATTGATACCAATGGGGACGGTGCTGGAAGACTGAAGTGTGGCTAATGTGCCATTGTTCAAGGAAGGCCACAAGGAAAAGCCAGAGAACTACCGAACCTGGCATCACTGGTGTGTCAGTTGTTGGAGAGGATTCTGAGAGACAGAATCTGCATCTGTTTGGAAAAGCAAGGACAGATTAGGAATAGCCAACATGCCTTTGTGTGTGAGAAATCGTGTCTCGTGATTGAGTTTTTTGAAGAGGTGACCAAGATGATAGATGAATACAGA
This sequence comes from Stegostoma tigrinum, assembly GCF_030684315.1. Lineage (NCBI taxonomy): Eukaryota > Metazoa > Chordata > Chondrichthyes > Orectolobiformes > Stegostomatidae > Stegostoma > Stegostoma tigrinum. The sequence goes on from NC_081381.1 coordinate 35,386,974, forward strand.
GTGGTAGGTGCTTTCTACATGGACATTAGAAAGGCATTTCTCAAGGCCCCACATGATAGACTGGTTAGTAAAGTCAGATCACATGGGATCCAGAGAGAATTAGCCAATAGGAAAAAATATATGTTTGACAGTAGGAGACAGAGATTTATGGTAGAAATTTGTTGTTCAGACTGCAGGCCTATGACCAGAGGCATCACAAGGATCAGTGCTAGGTCCACTATTATTCTCTATTGTTGACTGATTTGGATGAGAATATAGGAAGCATGTTTAGTAAGTTTGCAGATGACAAAAAAGATTTTGGTAAAGTGAACAGTGAAGCAGGTATCTAAGAGTACAACGGGATCTTGATCAACTTGGCCAGTGAGCTGAGAAATGGTAGATGGAGTTTAATGCAGATAAATGTGAAGCGTTGCATTTTGGCAAAACAAACTAGGGCAGGACTTACACAGTTAATGGTAAGGCCCTGGGAAGTGTTGTCGAACAGAGAGACCTTGGAGAGCAGCTTCCTTGAAAGTGTCACCACAGGTATTAAGAAGGTGTTTAACATGCTTGCCTTCATAGGTCAGAGCACTGAGTACAGGAGTTGAGTCATGATGTTACGGCTGTGCAAGACATTGATAAGGCCACATTTGGAGTACGGCATATGATTCTGATTGCCCTGCTACAGGAAGTATGTCATTAAATGAAAAAGTGCAAAAAAGATTTACAAGGATGCTATCGAGACCTGAGAGTTTGAGTTATAAGGAGAGGCTGGGACTTTTTTACTGTGGAGCATAGGACGCTATGGGGTGACTTTGTAGAGGTTTATAAAATCATGAGGAGCATGGATATGGTAAATTAGTCAAGGTCTTTTCTCCAGGGTAGTGGAGTCCAAACTAGAGGGCGTAGGTTTAAGGTGAGAGGGGAAAGGGACCTGAGGGGTGACTTTTTCACACAGAGGGTGGTGTATATATGGACCTAGCTGCCAGAGGAAGTGTTAAGTGCAAGTGTAGTCACAACATTTAAAAGACATTTGGACAGATAGATGAATAGGAAAGGTTTAGAGGGATATGGGCCAAACACAGGCGAATGGGACTAGTTTGGTTTAGGAAATCTAGCCAGCAGAAACATGTTGGGCTGAAGGGTCTACTTCCAAGTTTTATGACTTTATGACTCACTTTTGCCTCTTTTGACTGTTTTCACTGCTTTTTCAGGAAGAAAATTCAAAGACTTGCAACCTGCTGAGAGAAAGAAAATCACCTGTTAAATCTCTGCTTTAAAAGGACAACCCCTAATTTTTGAACTGTGATCTCTAGTTCAAGACTCTCCCATGAGGGAAAACATTGACTCCCATATACCCCCAACAAGGGCTCTCAGGATCTTATCAATCAAATCACTTCTTATTTTTGTTGCAGACAACTCACCGATCACTTGAGTCATCACTCGGTGAGTTTAGATCCCATCATGTCCAAGCAACGACATAAACGGGACAACATAGAGCACACACTAACCCAAGCCACCTCATGGAAGAAAATATTGTGAACCAGCAATCCATTGAGGCAAGAGTTAAAGTCGAGTAGCCACCAGCCATGATTGGTTGGGATCTGATTTCCCAAATGTGGCTTGTTCATTTTTAAAGATACAACCTAAAACATGATTTAATTGTAACCAGTCATTAAAAAAGCACCAGGGTTTAGGCAGTAAGTTGCTCAGCGCTTGTCATGTAGATGTTCCCTTTCTAAAAGAAAAATACCGTGTCTGGGACCTGGCTGCATGCATTCTGATAAAAGCAAAATCTCCCCAGGCCCTGTAACATCAAGCTTAGAAAAAACAGGCAGCCCAATTTGCTTTGGTAAGATAATGACATGGTGTATTAATTCACAGATAAGGAAATGTTCAATAGAAACACAAATATAATTGAATTGTATTGTGGAGTAGTGCGAAAAGTCTGTGTAGGAGTTGGGTATTGTTCCTAATTATGGGCTGTGACACGTTTACACAATGTCTTACGAATACAGATCTTTCGGGACGATTAATTCTCTCCCAAGCTCCAGTAACACTGCAATAATCAATAGCTTCTTAACAGACAGCTCCTCCCATATCAGAGACACACTGAAAGGTTGTCCATCAACTCTCCAGCAGATGCCTCCTCCATCTACCCCTGCTCTACCTGATAACAGCTCAGTCCATTCCAGAATTATTAAATTCATGGAATAAATAAATGCCATTTTTAAAAGGCCTCTCATTTCTGAAGTTGTGACACAAAGAACACTTATTTTATGCCTCCCATTAACACTCCTTTAATTTCTTTAGATTTTTAAATATTTGTTAGATTTAGAGAACATAGTCTAGAGGGTTTTCTGGACCCGTCCATATGAGGGAAGTAGCCAAAGAGGCACTCAGAAAGGACATGACAATCACGACTCACATTCACATGGAGCAAACACTACGTTTCTAGGAGGTGATGGTGAATGGACAAGGCCACCGCAGAGAAGATGCTGAGTTTGAAGAGCAGAAGAGCCGTCAAGGTAAATCATGAAGAGACAGCTTGTCAACTTAGATAACACACTGAGGTAAATGAGAAATTCCTCAGTTTTGACACTCTTGCAGTGATTGAGTTGGAGCAGAAGATGCTACAATGACATGTGCCTTAGGAACATGGCAACAGGAGTAGGCCACTTGGATTGTTGGACCTCCACCACCATTCGACACTAACAATGCCTTTTGCCCACCTTATCCTCGTAAATGTGTACGTCATCGGTAATCGGAAATCTATCAGTCGCCATATTAAATACACTCAGAGACTGTACTTCCTCAGCTCTTTGTGGTAGATTATTCAATTCCAGGGATAGGCCATTTGACCTCTCAAGCCTGTTCCACCATTTCAGCCAGATCATGAATTTTACTCAGAGAGTGGTAAGGGTGTGGAACGCCCTGCCTGCCAATGTAGTTAACTCAGCCACATTAAGGGCATTTAAACAATCCTTGGATAAACATGTGGATAATGATGGGATAGTGTAGGGTAGGGGCTTAGATTAGTTCAAAGGTCGGCACAACATCGAGGGCCGAAGGGCTTGTTCTGCGCTGAATTGTTCTATGTTCTATGTTCTATCATGGCTGATCTTCTACCTTAAAGTCATTTTTCCACATTAGCACCATAACCCTCAATATCTTCCTTGAAGTAAGATCCACAGCTGAGCCTCTGTAGCCCTCTGTAGTAGAGAATTTCAAAAACTCACCACTCTCTAAGTGAAAAAAACTCCTTCTCAGTGCAAAACGATTCTGAGGAGGCAATGTGTGCAGGAGTAAGTATTTGGAGTTTTGGAAGAGCAAGAAAGGAGCAGATACCTCATCTGTACTGCTATTTCCAAAATCAGCAACATCCTGTACCATGGGTCATGTCTGTTTTCATCTAATTCCTTGAAAAATATGATTATCTGATTTTATTTTCCTGTTGAATTTTGTAGAGTGGAGATCCAGAAGCAGGAGATTCTGACAGTGTGAAGGATTGTTTAGTCTCACCCTCTTTCATAGTTTAGTTCTAAGACTGAACAAAAGGCTGTCAGGTATTAACATTGACTGTAGAGGCATTGAGCTTTAATTCTGTTGCACAAGGAATGAAGGCAATGGGTCATGTGCAAAGACTGTGTGGAGACCATTACTACAAGTTACCTAGTTGTTTGTGAACATGCTGTTGCTGTGGTATACTGCAGCCCTGCTATTGTTTACTAACAGAGTAAGATAGAACACTTGGTAAAAGGATGAGTGGATAATTGCCTGCAAATAAAGGCATTATGAGAAAAATTATAGGTCTCCCAGACAAGGAAGGAGGATAAAAGCCAGCGAGGATTGTGGCTCTCAATCATAATCCTGTGCCTGTTGTTTGACTATGTATGGCTGTAGGTGCAGATGGAACTGGGTTCAGTTCTGCTACTTTCTGCAGACAGACAGTCTGTCAATCCTGACCACTACAGAGAAATAGCCATCTGCTGCTTGTGTCATATCTTCAGTCCACCTTACAAATTGAGAAACATATAAGTCACTTCTGGAAGGGTGGCTTCTGTTGCATTGGAGTCTAGATACCAACCACTGCCATGTGCTTTACTGCCACTAATCCAACTTTCTACACTGGGTCTAAGGGCATATTGGTGTTTGGGGATCATCCGTTAGAGAGTTTCAACGAGAAAAAGAACTCATCCCAAATAGCAAGGTATACGTATTGTTGTGTCAAGGTATAATTCATTGCATGATGCCAATAAATACAATTAATTTTAACTAGTTAAGTGTAAATACCACTATCAGGAGTTGGTATGTCACATCTGTTACTATTGGGATCTCAGGTAGGACGTTGAGCAGTGACCATATAGAGATTTATAAAATCATGAGAGGTGTAGATAAAGTGAATGACAGATGGCTTTTCCCTTGGATGGGGGATTTCAAGAAGAGGGGACATATTTTTAAGGTGAGAGGAGAAAGATTTAAAAAAGACATGGAGGCAATCTTTTTAAACAGAGTGAGGTTTGTGTGTGAAATGAACTTCCAGAGGAAGTGGTGGATGCAGATACAGTTACAATGTTTAAAAGGCATTTGGATAAGTACACGAATAAGGAATGTTTGGAGGGACATGGGCCAAGCATCAGCAGGTGGGGCTAGTTTAGTTGGGGTTATGGTCGGCATGGACTGTTTGGATCAAAGGGTCGGTATGCATGCTGTATCACTCTATGGCTCTATAGCTGGTTCTCCACCCAATGAGTGTGTAAACGTCATCAGGTTAGGTAGAGCCAATACAACTTCAACAGTAAATCTGTCAGAATCATTTGCATTTTACACATTCCACACAGAATGCCACAGTGAGCAAACTGTGGCAAAGTTTGACTCTGGGGAGATTTGGGGCAAATGACCCAAAGTGTGGTCAAAGACAGGGGTTAATAAAGAGTGCCTTTTAAAAAAAGAGAAAGAAGTAAAGAGATTTATGACGAGCATTCCTGACCTGAGTGTCCCGGCAACTGAAGTGAGGCTTGTCAATCAGAGAACACAGAGCACTGCAGCACAGTACAGGCCCTTCGGCCCTCGATGTTGTACCGACCTGTCATACTGATCTCAAGCCCATCTAACCTACACTATTCCATGTACATCCATATGCTTGTCCAATGACGACTTAAATGTACCTAAAGTTGGCGAATCTACTACTGTTGCAGGCAAAGCGTTCCATTCCCTTACTACTCTCTGAGTAAAGAAACTACCTCTGACATCTGTCCTATATCTTTCACCCCTCAATTTAAAGCTATGCTCCCTCGTGCTCGCCGTCACCATCCTAGGAAAAAGGCTCTCCCTATCCACCCTATCTAACGCTCTGATTATTTTATATGTTTCAATTAAGTCACCTCTCAACATTCTTCTCTCTAATGAGAACAGCCTCAAGTCCCTCAGCCTTTCCTCGTAAGACCTTCCCTCCATACCAGGCAACATCCGAGTAAATCTCCTCTGCACCCTTTCCGAAGCTTCCACATCCTTCTTATAATGCGGTGACCAGAACTGTACACAATACTCCAAGTGCGGCCGCACCAGAGTTTTGTACAGCTTCATTATAACCTCTTGGTTCCGGAACTTGATCACTCTATTAATAAAAGCTAAAACACTGTATGCCTTCTTAACAGCCCTGTCAACATGGGTGGCAACTTTCAAGGATCTGTGTACATGGACACCGAGATCTCTCTGCTCATCTACACTGCTAAGAATCTTACCATTAGCCCTGTACTTTGCTTTCTGGTTACTCCCACCAAAGTGCATCACCTCACACTTGTCTGCATTAAACTCCATTTGCCACCTCTCAGCCCAGCTCTGCAGCTTATCTATGTCTCTCTGCAACCTACAGCATCCTTCGTCACTATCCACAACTCCACCGACCTTAGTGTCGTCTGCAAATTTACTAACCCATCCTTATACGCCCTCATCCAGGTCATTTATAAAAATGACAAACAGCAGTGGACCCAACACTGACCCTTGCGGTACGCCACTAGCAACTGGTCTCCAGGATGAACATTTCCCATCAACTACTACCCTCTGTCTTCTTTCAGCAAGCCAATTTCCGATCCAAACTGCTATATCTCCCATAATTCCATTCCTCCGAATTTTGTACAATAGCCTACTGTGGGGAACCTTATCGAATGCCTTGCTGAAATCCATATACACCACATCAACCGGTTTACTCTCATCCACCTGTTTGGTCACCTTCTCAAAGAACTCAATAAGGTTTGTGAGGCACGACCTTCCCTTCACAAAACCGTGCTGACTATCCCTAGTCAATTTATTCTTTTCTAGATGATTATAAATCCTATCCCTTATAACCTTTTCCAACACTTTACCAACAACTGAGGTAAGGCTCACTGGTCTATAATTACCAGGGTTGTCTCTACTCCCCTTCTTGAACAGGGGAACCACATTTGCTATCCTCCAGTCATCTGGCACTATTGCTGTAGACAATGACGAGTTAAAGATCAATGCCAAAGGCTCGGCAATCTCCTCCCTGGCTTCCCAGAGGATCTGAGGATAAATCCCATCCAGCCCAGGGGACTTGTCTATCTTCACCCTCTGTAGGGTTTCTAATACCTCTTCCTTGTGAACCTCAATCCCACCTAGTCTAGTAGCCTGTATCTCAGTATTCTCCTCGACAACATTGTCGTTTTCTAGAGTGAATACGGTTGAAAAATATTCAATTAGCACTTCCCCTATCTCATCTGACTCCACACACAACTTACCACTACTATCCTTGATTGGGCCTAATATTTCTTTCGTCATTCTTTTATTCCTTAAATACCTATAGAAAGCCTTAGGGTTTACCCTGATCCTATCCGCCAACAACTACTCATGTCTCCTCCTGGCTCTTCTGAGCTCTCTCTTTACGTCTTTCCTGGCTACCTCATAGCCGTCAAGTGCCCTAACTGAGCTTTTACATCTCATCCTAACATAAGCCTTCTTCTTCCTCTTGACCAGAGATTCCACCTCCTTCATAAACCATGGCTCCCACGCTCTACAGCTTCCTCCCTGCCTGACAGGTCATTACTTATCTAGGACATACAGGAGCTTTTCCTTGAATAAGCTCCACATTTCTACTGTGCCTAACCCCTGCAGTTTCGTTCCCCATTCCATGCTCCCTAAATCTTGCCTAATCTCATCATAATTGCCTTTCCCCCAGCTATAACTCTTGCCCAGTGGTATACGCCTATCCCTTTCCATCATTAAAGTAAACATAACTGAATTGTGATCGCTATCACCAAAGTGCTCACCTACTTCCAAATCTAACACCTGGCTGCCTCATTACCCAGTACCAAATCTAATGTGGCTTTGCCCCTTGTTGGCCTATCTACATACTGTGTCAGGAAGCCCTTCTGCACACACTGGACAAAAACTGACCCATCTATAGTACTCGAACTATAGTGTTCCCAGTCAATATTTGGAAAGTTGAAGTCCCCCATGACAACTACCCTGTCTCTCTCACTCCTATCGAGAATCATCTTTGCTATCCTTTCCTCTACATCGCTGGAACTACTCGGAGGCCTATAGAAAACTCCCACAGGGAGACCTCTCCTTTCCTGTTTCTAACCTCAGCCCATACTACCTCTGTTGACGAGTCCCCAAACATCCTTTCTGCAACTGTAATACTGTCCTTGACCAACAATGCCACACCTCCGCCCCTTTTACCATCTTCTCTGTTCTTACTGAAACATCTAAATCCTGGAACCTGCAACAAGCATTCCTGTCCCTGCTCTATCCATGTCTCCAAAATGGCCACAACATCGAAGTCCCAGGTACTAACCCATGCTGCAAGTTCACCCACCTAATTCTGGACGCTCCTGGCATTGAAGTAGACACACTTCAAACCAACTTCTTGCTTGCCGGTGCTATCTTGCTTCCCTGAAACTTTATTTCGGACCCACCCTACTCTCAAACTTTTCTATAGTCAAACTACAATTTTGGTGCCCATCCCCCTGCTGCATTAGTTTAAACCCACCCCAATAGCCTTAGCAAATTTCCCCCCCAGGATATCGGTACCCCTCTGGTTCAGGTGAAGACCATCTTGCTTGTATAGGTCCCACTTACCCCAGAAAGAGCCCCAATTATCCAAGAATCCAAAACCCTCCCTCCTGCACCATCCCTGTAGCCACGTGTCCAACTCCTCTCTCTCCCTATTCCTCGCCTCACTGGCACGTGGCACAGGCAACAAACCAGAGCCAACAACTCTGTTCGTCCTAGCTCTCAGCTTCCATCCTAGCTCCCTGAATTTCTGCCTTAAATCCCCGTCTCTCTTCCTACCTATGTCGTTGGTGCCAATGTGGACCACAACTTGGGGCTGCTCCCCCTCCCCCTTACGGATCCCAAAAACACGATCAGAGACATCACGCACCCTGGCACCTGGGAGGCAACACACCGACCGTGAGTCTCTCTCATCCCCACAGAACCTCCTATCTGTCCCCCTAACTATGGAGCCCCCAATGACTACTGCTCTGCTCCTCTTCACCCTTCCCTTCTGAGCAGCAGGGACAGATTCTGTGCCAGAGACCTGTTCCCCACTGCTTTCCCCGGTAAGTCCCCCCCCCCAACAGTATCCAAAACGGTATACTTATTGTTGAGGGGAATGGCCACAGGGGATCCTTGCACTGCCTGCTGGTCCCCTTTCCGTCCCCGGACCGTAACCCATCTGCCTTTTTCTTGAACCTGAGGAGTGACTACCTCCCTGTAACTCCTCTCAATAACCCCCTCTCTCTCCCGAATGATCCAAAGTTCATCCAGCTCCAGCTCCAGTTCTCTAACGCGGTTTTCAAGGAGCTGGAGTTGGGTGCACTTCCCGCAGATGTAATCAGCAGGGACACTAGTGGTGACCCTTACCTCCCACATTCCGCAGGAGGAACATTCAACTGCCCTGACCTCCGTTCCCATTATTCTAAATTCCCAAAGACTTAAAAAATAAACTTGTTACCTTACCAATCAGGCACACAGAACCTTTTTTTTGGTTCGAGGAGGAGGATGGATGGGAGACACTACCTGGGCAGTGTTTCGGTAACGCAACCACACAAATATATTACCTCACTCACTCACCAGTCCCGTGCCCGCTCCTGCTCAGCTTCCCTCCGCCTATTCACGAGGTAAGCTTTTTAAAGATTCAAAAACAGTGACTCACCGGCTTCCTGACACATAGTCAATGATAATAGAATCCAATATTCGTCAGCAAATATTGAGCCACTGGGTGAACAGGACATGGCAAGAGTTTGCACACAGTCAGCAGAGTTTTGAATGATCTCAAGTTTATGAATGAAGAAAGATGGAAAATTGACCAGGAGAACAATGGAATCATATCATGCAGCAAATATTGAAAACAATACTATTTACAGGAGTGACACCCTCTATTAATATGTTACCCTCGTCAGTGCTATAGTGGTCTCTCTTTTGTTCAGTTTGTCGTATTTGTTCCAAATCAGTTATTGTGATGGATGTGTTTTGAGGCTATCCCATCAATCGCTAGATGGTAGGTCACCTGTGAATGAGGCTGAGACTGCCAGGGCTTGGAAATCCATCACCTTCATATTAAAGAAATCACCCAAAATGCTTGGTATGCCTTCACTTGCCAACAACTTTAATAATCAGCAGTTCTTCTGGCCTGACTGCCAGTTATTGTTGGATTACAGATAGATAGCAGAAGTCAACCTCGCTTCCGATACCTGGCCCACGTGACTGCAGTGAGTGTTGGCAGGAAAGACATCATAGACAGTTTCAAAGGGCTTTGTTGCACCCACCTGTCTGCCCCGTTTCATCATTACAGCTTGGTGTCCATGGAAAGGAGCCTGCAGTGTCCACTGGTGCAGTAAAGGCCTTCAGAAACTAGTATGCATCATCCCCCCAGAGCTGACATTTTAATTTAATTTTGATACAGTTCCATTACAATTCTGTAAGTTATCATTGACTGTATGAATTTTGGTTTTATTACAGTGGATGTCTAATGTGTTTAAGGTTCATTAAAAGTTTCAATGCTTTTCTCCATTCACAGCCCAGCTTTGTCCATTGGTACAGCTGAATGGAGTCTGCAGGAACCCACTGTTGTCACCATCTTGTATGTATTGTTTTGTGCCACAATCAGCTGGGAGGCCTTTGGTAGATTCACTGCCACTTATCCTGCTTGCTGCTATTTGTGTAAGCTACTGAGGCCATGTGGGAAGGACACCCACATGACATGTTAGGGAGAGGATAGGCCAGGTCTTAACTCCACAGGATATGTTTATTACACATTACAAAATAGCTAGTTACATTTCAACTGAGATACATAATGGTCTCTTATGAGAAGTCAAGCTCAAAGTAAGAGTAAGTTTCACATTGAAACATTCTCATAAACCATTGGTAGCAAAGAAGACACATTAGAAACAAAGTTCTAAAGAAGGGTCACTGGACGCAAAACATTAACTCTGATTTCTATCCACAGATGCTGCCAGACCTGCTGAGCCTTTCCAGCAACTTCTGTTCTTGTTTCCAATTTCCAACGTCCACAGTTCTTTTGGTTTTTGTTTTACATTGGAACCACTGATTAGCTTCTCCTAGGAACAGTCCTTTGTGTCCTGAAGGGTGGACCATTTCCGGCTCTGAATATCTCACAGAGTTTTGATGGTCAAATTTGATGTTGATGATGGTCAAATTTGTTGATGGTCAAATTTGAATTTAATAAAAATCTGAAACTAAAAGGTAAAACCATTGCTGATTGTGATAAAGCCTCATCTGGTTCACTAATGCCCTTGAGGAAAGAAAGCCACCATCCTTAGCTGGTCCTGCCTATATGTGACTCAGACCCAAAGCAATGTTGTTGACACGTAACTGCCCTCTGAAATGGCAGCACAGTTGTATCAACCAATAAAAGAAACAGGGTACGATACTGGGTGGACCACCTGGAATTGACTAAAGGACTGGGCATGACAATAGCAAACCTGTCGACTCTGTAAAGTCCCCGTAACATCTGGGGGCCTAGGGCTATGTATTTCAGATCCTAGTTTATTGTACTAAATAAAACCTCACATCCCTCTGGTTCTGTTGCAAACAACTCTAAGCTGCATCACGTACTTATGTTTTGCCAGTGGAAATGATTTTGTTTTCTTACTTACACAATGTGAAACCTTCATAATTTTGAGTACCTTGATTAAAATTCTCCTCCTGGCTTCCGCCAGAAAGAATACCATGACAGCTCTGTTGTTGGCGGATTCCCAAAGCAGTCTATTGTGACAGAATGTGAGGGTTAAACGTCTAAGAGACAAAACACTTTGGGCTCTTTACAAACTGGAGATTAGTATTTTGCTGCTGCTGCGCTCAGAATGTCACCTAAACATCTTCAACTTAATGATTTTTGATTAAAAGGCTCTTTGCAGCAATTCTGAATCCTTCAGAGATCCATTTAATGATAGATAACAAGGTGTGAAGTTTATTAGCTGTGTGGGCTATAAATTTGTTGTCTTGACTGGTGATAACGGCCTTGGAGAGCTTCACACCGACTGTCGCAACACCAGATATAAGCTTCAGAGCAGCTTTGAGCAATTATGGCCTGCCACCATCAAACAAACACAGATACACACAAGCACAAATTACTGATGCGCGCACCCTCTGACACATTATAACAGAGCAGTGTGGGCTACTGGAGTTTATTCTTTGCCTTCTCTAATCCTTGATAGTTCCCTACGTGCCAGTAAGTGTTGCTGAACTCCCTATCTCCCCACCGACCCTCACCACCTTCCTGCCCTGCCAGAGCTCTGTACAACCCTGAAATCCCACCTGTGTGCTTGTTTGAGCCTTCCCGAGGGTGAAACCTTCAAGTGCATTCATCAGCTGGCCTGTCAGAGTAGAAAAAAACTGAACCGAGTCTCTTGCTCAGTATCAGAAAGTCAGCGCACGCTCACTCTCTTAATATTTAGCTCTAAGGATTTGCAGTGAATGAATTAGAGGTGGATGGCTTTTATTTAAGCAGATTACTGACAGACAGGATAAAAATGCCAGAGTCACTAATGTTAATTAAGCCACTTACAGAGGCTTTTCTGGAAAGTGTGTGTTTTCGTGAAAGTAATTTATGTATGTTTTAAAACTGAAATAAAATGCTGCGGAGGCTGGAAATCTGAAACTAGAAGAGACAATGATGGAAACATTCAGTGCTGGGCCAGGCAGCAATTGTGGAGAGAGAAACCAAAATAATGGCCTTGTTGCTGGAGATACAAGTATGGAGTGACTGGAAGTTCAAACCTCATTACCTCTAGTGTTGTCTGCTTCCATATACTTCCCTCACATTCTAGCATCCATAACCATGAGCTCATCTAAATCTCTGCTGTTTGCGTCTTAACATGCACCACGTTCCATGAACCAATCACCACTTTGCTCACTGACTCACAATGACTCCTGATCAAGAAAGATCTTGATTATAAAATTGTCATCATTTGCTTGCAAATCCCTTCAAGGCCCTGCCTGTGTAACCTCCCCTTTTTACACTGGAGCACAGGAGGTTGAGGGGTATCCTTATAGAGGTTTATCATTTCATGAGGGGCCACAGACAAGGCAAATAGCAAAGGTCTTTTTCCTAGTGTGAATGAGTCCAAAACTAGGGGTGTACTTTTAAGGTGAGAGGACAGGTTGAAAAGGGATCTGACAAGCAACATTTTCGCACAGAGAATGGTTCGTATGTGGAATGAACTGTCAGAGAAAGTGACAGATGCAGATACAGTTACAAGGTTTAAAGATTTGGACAGGTAGACGGATAGAAAAGGTTTGGAAGGATATGGGTCAAATGCAGAAGATATCTGTGTTAATATAATTCTGGCCCATTGAGAATCCCTGATTTTAGCCATTTCACGATTGACAGCTGCATCCTCAGTTACCTAGACCCCAAGCTCTCCCCTAACACATTCTACATCTCTACCTTGTTTGCCTCAATGAAGACAACTTGTTAAAGCCAACTTCTTCGATCAATCATTTGATCATCTGGTTTTTAACTGAATCCTCCAATCATTTCAGAGAGTGGTCATTCCACATCTTGATCGGCAGGCAAGGAGGAAAGGACAGATGGCAGGTGAATGGGTGAACATTTGCTGAAAGGTAAGGAGTCAGCAGATGCAGGAAACCCTAGACCACTCAGAACAGTCCCGCAGATATGAAAATTTGTTGGCTATTTAACACAACTGCGTTGGGGTGGATGACTTGACATAAATCCACAGTATGCTTGAGACTACTCTAAGGAAAGAGAGAGGCTGGTAGACAGATTAGTAAGTTAGTAGTAATGTATAGCTCAATAGTCCAAGGCATAGACAGTCTACATTGCAGCAGAGGTCATGAGTTCCACATGGTCTATTGCCTCCTGTGTACAAGTGTTCAGGATATAATGGAATAGCTGGAAACACCCCTGGAAAGAGATGACGAACAACCAGTGGTAGTGGTTCAGGTTGGAAGAGATGGCTTGGAGCACTTAGAGTCATAGAATCATACAGCATAGAAACAGACCCTTCAGTCGAACTTGTTCATGCCAACCAAATTTTACAAACTAAACTGGTCCCACTTGCATGCATATGGCCCATAACTCTCTAAATGTTTCCCACATATGTACTTGTCCAAATATCATTTTAAAATTGGATATTTGCATCTACTACTTCCTCTGGCAGTTCACTCCATGTATGAGCCATCCTTTTGTGAAAATATTGTCCCTCGAATTTCTTAAATATATGCCCTCTAGTTTTAAACTCCCCCAACCTAGGGAAAAGACATTTGGTAGTCATATTATTTATGCTCCTCATGATCTTATAAAACGCTATAAGGTCACATCTAAACCTATTATGCTTCAGTGAAAAAATCCAGTCTTTCCAGTCTATTTTCATATCTCAAACCCTCCATTCTTGGCAACATCCTGGTAAATCTTTTCTGAACACTCTCTGATTAAATAACATCCTTCCTATAACAGGGAAACCAGAACTGTACACAGTAATTCAAAAGTGGCTTCACCAATGTCCTGTACAACCACAACATGACGTCTCAACTCCTATACTCAATGTTCTGACCAATGAAGGCAAGCATGCTAAATGTCTTTTTAAGCACCCTGTCAACCTGTGAGGCAGCTTTCAAAAAACTATGTACCTGAACCCCTAGGTCACCCTGTTCAACAATACTACTCCAGGGCCCTACCATTAACTGTATAAGTCCTGCCCTTGTTTATTTTACAAATACACAAAACCTTGCATTTATCCAAATTAAACTCCATCTGATACTCCTCATCACATTGGCTCAATTAATCAAGATCCCTTCGTAATTTTAGACAACCTTCTTCACTGTCCATTATACCACCAATTTTGGTGTCATCCACAAAAGAACTAACTATGCCTCTTATGTTGTCATTCAAATCATTTATATAATGAGAAACAACAGTGGACCCAGTACCAATCCCTGCAGAATACCACTGGTCACAGGCCTCCGGTCAGAAAAACAACCGTCCACCACCACCCTCTGAAACTGACCCAATTGTAATCTGTCCAGTCTGTCTCCTGCTGTCAAGCAAACCTCCCTGAACCCCATGCGATCTAAATTTACTAATCAGTCTACCACGCAGGACCTTAACACAGGCTTTACTGAAGTCCATGTAGACAATATCTACTGCTCAGCCATCATTTGGTTACGTCCTCAAAATAATCACATTTGTGAGACATGATTTCCAACACGCAAAGCCATGCTGATTATCCCTAATCAATCCTTGCCTCTCCAAACGCATGTAAATCCTATCTTTTAGAATCACCTCCAATAATATACCCACCACTGATGTCAGACTCATCAGTCTACAGTTCCCAGGCTTCTCCATACAATATTTCTTAAACAAAGTCTCAACATTAGCCAGTATCCAGCCCTCTGGCACCTCACCTGTGGCTGTGGATGACACAAGCATCTCTGCTTGGGGTCTGTTAATTTCTTCCCAAGTTTCCCAAAATATCCTAGGATACAATTGGATTAGTTTTAGGAACTGGGGAATGGGTTGAAAGCAGGGCCTCCAGGGTAACAATCTCAGAAATGCACCCTGTACTATGAGCTTCATCACTTAGACACAGATAGATCAGTGAAGTAAATGCGTGGGTTGAGGACCAGCATGGAGGAAAGACATTTGGATTTTTGGGACATTCAGATCATTTTTGGGAAAGGGAAAAGCAGTTTAGAAGAGATGGGTTTCACCTGAGCGAGAAAGGAAAGAATCGCTTGGCTGAGAGATTAAATAGTGTATTGGGGGTGGATTTAAGCTCATAAGACAGGGGAGTTTGGGTTGACTAGTGTTACCTAGTTTAGGACACACCAGAATAGGTCAAAGACAGAAAACGGAGAACAAGGATAAGGAAGTAAGGGAAGGCTTGAGTGTTGACAGTGAATAAAGAGATGGTCATCTTCCAGTAGGCAAAAAGGAGATAAGGGCAGGGTTAAATTTTACGTACGTAAATGCTAAGAGCAGAGTGAACAAAATTGGGAAACCAGAAGCACAAATTACTGTGGCAAATTAAGATGACATTGTAGCATTGATAGAAATGTGGCTTGAGCCAGATCAGGACTGGGGATACTTAATATCCCAGGTATTGAGGATTTTAGTAGAATGAAGGTGGGTAAAAAAGGAGGAGGCGTAGCAGTCTTGGTCAAATATAGGATTATTCCCATTGAATGAGATGCAGTTCCTCAATTAGAATCTATATATTGAGGTTGGTTGGCTCGCCGAGCTGGTTCATTGTTCTGCAGACGTTTCATTACCCTGCTGGGTAACAACATACAGTGCAGCCTCCAATGAAGCGTTGGTGTGTTTTCCTGCCTGTTATTTGATCTCTGGTGTCCGTCGGGCTGGATTATCTGATTTCCAATTTTCCTTTGCAGTGGAGCATATACACATGGAGTTCAACCCCATAAACACTTGACTGCAAAGGAAAACCGGAAGTGAGATAATCTAACCTGACAGACTCTAGAGGTTAAAAACCAGGCAGGAAAACACAATGACACTTCATCGCAGGCTGCAGTGATGATGTAACCCAGCAGGGTAATGAAACGTCTACGGGACAACCAACCAGCTCGGCGAGCCAACCAACCATAGCACCCTCAACCTGAGATAAAAGTCTACGCTAAAACCTGAGAGAATCTATGTAGTCAGAGATGAGAGACAGAAAGGGAGCCTTTGTTGGGTATTTATTATAGACCTCCAAATAGTGAGAAGGAAGCAGAAGACAGCATTTGTCGGCTGATTATGGAAATCTGCAGGACAAGCAGGATTGTAATATTTGGTGATTTCAATTACCCTAAATTAGACTGGGAAAAAGGTAAAATGCAATGCATGGAAGGGGAGAAATTCCTGCAGCATGTTCAGGAGAACTTTCCGGAACAGTACATTTCCAGTCCTACCAGACAAAGAACAGTGCTAGCTCTGGTCCTAGGAAATGGGACAGGCTAAGTGGAGAATGTCAGAGAGGGGGAGCATTTGGGAAATAGCAATCATAACATAAGAAGGCTCAATATTAAGTTGGAAAAGAGTGAAATAATCAGTTAAGGATTAATGTCCCAGACAAGAAAAGGGCAGATTTTAGAAGTCTAATAGTTGACCTGAAGCAGGTTGATTGGAAACACATTTTGGTAGATAAAACTGTGGATGAAAAGTAAGACAATTTCAAAAGAGAGAATTGGGTGCAGCTAGGTACTAACAAATGAGAAATAAATATGGGGGATCCAAAGCTAGAGTACCCTGGAAGACTAAGGACATTGGTGAGAAAATAAGGAAGAAAATGGACGCACATGATGTGTTCCAGAATGATAACAATAGAAATCGAGAAGAATATCTGAAATGCAGAAGAGACACTAATGAGGACAGCTAAGATGAAGCATGAGGAAAAGACAGCAGGCTGTGCTAAAACAAATATTAAAATGTTGTTTAAATGTATTGATAGTAAAAGGTTACTGAAGGATAGAGTGGGGCTCATAAGAAGCAAGCAGGGCAAGCTGCTCTCAGAAGCAAAGAATGTGGCAGAGGCTCTAAATGAGTACTTTGCTTCTGTCTTTACCAAATTAGAAAATGGTGACAATAGTCCAGTTAAAAATGTGGGTGTTGAGCAACTGAGCAGTATAGTGATAAGATAAAGAAGAGGTGCTTAAAAGGCTGGCAGCACTGCAGGTAGAGAAGTTACTCGGCCTGATTGGGATTGTTGAGACCCTAAATTGCAGACAGAAATTTTCCAGGCTTCTCTGAAGAGAGGATTCGCCCTGGGGGACCGGAGGGTTGCAAATGTGGTACCACTGTTTAAGAAAGGGACAAAGGATAAGCCATCCAACTGCAGACCTGTCAGCTTGACGTTAATAGTGGGAAAACTGATGAAGGCCACAGTCAGGAATATGATAAATATACACTTAGAGAAAACTAAACTAATACCAGACAGTCAACATGGCTTTGACAAGAGCAGGTCATGTCCGACAATTGATAAGGTGGCACAGGCAGTGGACAAGGGCAATACTATGGATGTTGGAAATTTGAATTTTCAGCAAACATCTGGTATGGTGTCACAGGTTGGTTAGCAAATTTGAAATGTTTGGTATTGATGTGTCCTTAGCAGCATGGATTAGAAGTTGGCTAAAATATAGGAAACAGAGGGTAGATATACATGAGCATCTGTCAGATTGGAGACAGTTTGAAAGTGGTATTCCCCAAGGATCGATGTTGGGACCCTTGCTTTTTCTGATTTGCATAAACATTTCTTGAATGCATGTTGAGGGCAAACCTCTAAGTTTACAGGTGATACTAAGCTAGGGGGAATAGTAAATTGTGTGGATGATGCGGCTGTCTTCAGAGGGGCATAAACAAATTGGCCGAATGGGCAGGAATCTAGCTGATGAATTTCAAGAAATGTGAAGTAATGAATTTTGGTAGAAGAAACATGGAGAGATAATACAGGTTCAATGGTACAACACTGAGGGGAGTATAGAAACAGAGGGGCCTTGAAAGCAAGGAAGCGAGGTTACATCTCTACAAATCATTGGTCATTAACGTGAGTTCTGAGTAAGAGTCTCCAGGCCCGAAATGTTAACTCTGTTTTTACCTTCACAGATACTGCCAGACCTGCTGAGCTTTTCCAGAAATTTTATTTTTGTTCCTGATTTACAGCATCCTCAGTTCTCTCGGTTTTTATTGGTCAGATCATATTTGGATCATTGTGTGTTCAGTTCTGGTCACCTTATTAAAGGAAAGATGTTAAAACCCAGGAGAGAATGCCAAGGAGAATTACCAGAATGATACCAAGAGTGACGGGCTTCAGATACAAGGAAAGCCAGAGCAGTGCAATTTGGGTTTAAGTCAATGATGTACATCTGAAACCTGTGGAACATTATCAGGTGCACAAGGACTCGTTGGGGAAATCTAAGCTACCAATGACTGGTTTGTACTGCCCTATTTACTGCACTAATGCTTCACACAGCGTCAGAGGCTTGGGCCATATAGACACTGCTCACCCAGATACTTATTCTAGAAATAACTTAACATCTGGCATAACCCAGTGATTGACAGTGTAAGTGAACCCACCATCTCCATATCCCCAATTAGCATGTCCTACCAGACTACACCACTGACTCAATGAGCCCCACTGCTGACCACTTGAACCCTATCCAGCAAAAATGACCCACTCCAACTGCTGCCAACTTGATAATGATTATCCCTATGTCTCAATTAGCTCTCCCTCAACTATGCAAGCAAACTTAGCACTCAGCTCCAACTCAACACAACCCACCAATACCATGCTTGCCTTCATTGGAAGGGGCATTGAGTATAACGATAGACTGGATCTTTATAGAACTTTAGTTAAGCCACACCCGGAATATTGTGTACAGTTCTGGCCACCACACTACCAGAAAGATATGGATGCTTTGGAAAGGGTACAGAAGAGGTTTACCAGGATGTGAGAGACAAAAAAAAACTGCAGATGCTGGAATCCAAGGGAGATAAACAAAAGCTGGAAGAACACAGCAGGCCGGGCAACATCTGGAGGAAAGGAGCAGCTAAAGTTTCAAGTATTACCCTCCTTCAGTCCTGAAGAAGGGTAATACCTAAAACATTGTCTGCTCCTTTCCTCTAGATGCTGCCTGGCCTGCTATGTTCTTCCAGCCTCCTATTGTTTACCAGGGTGTTGCCTAGTATGGGGGATTTTAGCTATGAAGAAAGGTTGGATAGACTGGGATTGTTTTCACTGGAATGCAGGAGGTTGAGGGGTGACTTGATAAACATTTATAAGAATGTGAATGACATGGATAGGGTGGAAAGTAGGTGGCTTTTTCCAAGGGTAGAGGGGTCAACTACCAGGGGACACAGGTTCAGAATGTGGGAGACGGGATGAGATGTTTAAAAGAGAGGCAAGTTTTCACACAAAGGGTGGTGAGTGCCTGGAATGTGCTGCCTGAGGAGGTGGTGGAAGCTAACGCAATAGCAGCATTTAAGAAGCACCTGGATGAGTACATGAATAGGAAGGAAATAGAGAGATACAGATCCTGTAAGTGAGGAGAGCTTCAGTGTGAAAGGGCAAAATATGCCAGCACAGGTTGGGAGGGCTGAAGGGCCTGTTCCTGTGCTGTATTGCTCTTTGTTCTTGTTCTATCTACTTAACTGAAGTAGTTCAGCCTTAGAACTGTTCTCAAGGATCTTTTCTGTGCTCTTTCTAATGCCATCACATCTTTCAAAATGTATGATGCTCAGATCTGGACAGGATACTCCAAACAAGTGACCATTTTAATCTTCTTTCCAAATAGATTGGTCTACGAGAAGCACACTTACCAACAAAAAGAGTTAAAGAGTTATAGTTATAGAGCTATTGAGTCATACAACATAGAAACAGAACCCTTCGATCAAACTAGTCCATGCCAAGCATAATCCCAAACTAGGCTAGTCCCACTTGCCTGCTCTTGGCCCATATCCCTCCCAACCTTTCCTATTCATGTATCAATCCAAATGTCTTTTAAACGTTGCAATTGTACCCATATCCACCACTTCATCAGGAAGTTCATTCCGTACACAAACTACCCTCTGTGTAAAAGATTTGCCCCTCATGTCTTTTTTAAAATCCATCTCCTCTCACCTTAAAAATGTGCCCCCGGTCTTAAAATCCCCCACCCTGGGGAAAAGACAACTACCATTAACTCTATCCATACTTCTCATTATTTTATAAACTTCTATCAGGTCACCTCTCAACCTCCTGCGCTCCAGTGAGAAAAGTCCCAGCACATCCAGGCTTTCCTCATAACTCAAACCTTCCACACCTGGCAACATCCTGGTAACTCTCTTTTGAGCCCTTTCCAGTTTGCTTGAAGGTCTTTTTGAACCATGTCATTCCAAACCAGGATGGGCTTGATTGTAAAAATGTAAATGTGTTGGTGTTGCCTCTTTTGCCTCTGATTTAGTGTGATCATCTTTCAATCGCAATGGCTCCAAACTGAAGACTATCTTTTACAATTTCTACTCATAGATCTCAATTTACGAAATAAACTAATGGTGAAAGTCTTTAGAAAAAGTACGGCTTATTCCTCCTGTCTAATCCATCCACCTTTAGCTCACAGCATTTAGGGAAGGTTAAAGAATAATTAGAGAGCCTGCGGACTGTGACACAAATTTTTTGCACGACTGAGTTCTTTCTAGTTTGTTATATGCTACCTTCTTCAGTTTCAATGCTTCTTGTTAGTTTCAAAAACTTAATAAATTGAATTCAAAAGATTCTAAGGATTGCTGTGGCAGGATGTCTTGGAAGTTAATACTCAGTCTAATTTCAACTTCCAATTGGAGCATGTTTGTAATAAATTTAAATATATTGCTCATTAAATGATTTGAAAGTCTCTCTTTTTATTCAAAATCTCTCTCTTCACTCCCAGATTCTGGTGTAATTTTCATGAGATATCCATCTTCTGCGATACTAGATTTAGCTATAAACCATAAGTGGGTTTTTAGAGCCCCATTAAACTCCATAAAAAAAAGTGTTGTAATTTTCCTGGACTTCACAGCAATAGTATCTGTGCTTGATTTAGAGGCTCTCCATATGCAGTATAAGGTTTATGGAGAATGGGGCTTCAGCATGTCAGAAAATGAAGAAGGGAAAGAGGGAGAGAGAGAGAGAGAGAGATTCTGGAGGTAATATCACTGATAGAAAGTTATAGCGTGAGATTACAGAAGGAAATTGCGGAGGAGAAAGTTTGGGCAAACAGAGACCACAGAAGATGAGAGATCGCAAGGACAAAGGGAAAGATTGCACGGGAAAGAGAGGATGTACAGTAGCTCAGTGGTTAGCACTGCAGCCTCACAGCGCCAGGGACCTGGGTTTGATTCCATCCTCAGGCAACTGCCTGTGTGGAGTTTGCACGTTCTCCCCGTGTCTGCGTGGGTTTCCGTTAGCTGGTCCAGATGCCTCCCACAGGCCAAAGATGTGCAGGCTAGGTGGATTGGCCATGCTAAATTGCCCACAGTGTTCATCGATGTGTAGGATGGTACGTTAGCCATGGGAAATACAGGGTTACAGCAGCAGTGGGGTATGTCTGGTAGGATGCTGTTTGGACGGTCGCTGGGGACTCAATTGGCTCCACGGCCTGTTTCAACACTGTAGGCATTTTAGGGAATTTCTAGAGGTGGGTGATATTGTTGGGAGAGAAATATTGGGGACTGAGAGATTGCTGATTGATGCATTATACTTAAGGGAGAAATTATAGCTGGTTGTTTGAGCACTTAGCAGACAACAATGCTGCTGCTGCTCTTGGCCCACAAGACATACTGAATGAGTTTCCCCTTAGCTGCTGCATTGCCAAATGACAAAAAATCCCAGTTGGCAGCATTTAATTTATATCAGTGCCATAATCTGAGGCACGACAATTAGATTTAACATATCCAGTCCCAATTCTGTGATGATTAAAACCAGAAAAGGGCACATTTGTGGCCAGTTATGGTCAGGTCCTGCAAGTTTCAAGTAACTTAATCCCACTGCCTGCAATCTCTCCCACTTGTTGTGTGGTTGGGAGGTCTGGGGAAGGTAATGTAAAAGATATCCTCAGTACAACAAGACAATGACAAGTTTTTCTAGAGAAAAAAACAACTGCTGGAAATCTGAAACAAAAATAAAATTGTTGGAGGATCTCAACAGGTGTGGCAGCATCTATGGACAGAAAGCAGAGCCAACATTCCAGGTCCAGCGACCCTTCTTCAGAGTTGATTGCAGCTGAGAAAAGGTGGTGTACAGGCTGAAAACAGGCTGCAAGGGAGGAGTAAATGATAGGTTGAGATGGAGCCCGAGAGAGGGAGAGAGAACAGTAGTTAGGCAGACAGAGGGATGGATAATGGTAAGAAAAGAAGAAAGAAAAGCTGCAAGTGGTATAATGAGTAGATGAAAACAGCTAAAAACAGCCCATGTGATGACAAGGCCTGGAGTGTGGGGAAGGGTAAAGGAGAAGGAAGATGGTGCTCAAGACCCAAAATTATTGACCTCAACACCAAAGGCTGCAGGATCCCCACGTGTAAAATGAGGTGCAGTTCTTCCAGCTTGCAATGAGCCTCACTGGGGCACTGCAGCAAACCTGAGACACAGGTGTTGGCCAGGGTGGATGGCGGTGTGTTGAAGGCCAGGCACCAGGAAGCTCAAGATCATTTTCATGGAGAGAACAAAGGTGTCCTGCAAAGCAGTTCCCCTGTCTGTATTTCATCTGTATACAGGGGATGACATTGTGAGCAGTGAATAAAATGGACTACATTGAGTAAAGTGCAGGTTAATCCCTGGCCTCTTTTGACACTGTAAATCCTAAAGCCTTTCAAATGCTTTGAATTAGGCGATACGTTAAATTGACAACTATCTGATGTTACCAATTCTGATTGGGAGGTGGCTTAGTGATATTATCGGTGGAACTGTTAATCCAGAGAGCCAGGTAATGTTCTGGAGACATGGGTTCGAATCCCACCTGGACAGATGGTGAAATTTGAATTCAGTATCAAAAATCTGAAATTAAGAATCTACTGATGACCCCCTTTGTAGATTGTTGGAAAACCTATCTGGCTTTCCATTAAGGTCCTTTTAGGGAAGGACATCCTTACCTGGTCCAGCCTATATATGACTCTAGACCTGCAGCATTGTCGTTGACTCTTAACTGTCCTGTGAGCAATTAGGGATGGGCAATAAATGCTGGCTTAGTTAGTGATGCTCTCATCCTGTGGATGAATAAAACAAATTGTTCTTATTCATGGAGGTTTCACCATATGATATCTCCAAGCCCAATTGCCCTTCCAAATCAATTGTTGCCCCAGTTCTCCAATAAATATAACATAATTAATACTCAATAAATGATGGAGAAAAAAGAAATGGCAGAGGAACTGAATTGATACTTTGCATCAGTCTTCATGGAGGAAGACACCAGTAGCAAACCAGAATTCCGTGACAGTCAGGGAGCAGAGCAATGTGTAAGTGGCCATCACTAAGCAGAAGATGCTAGAGAAGCTGAAGGGTATGAAGGTGGATAAATCACCTGGAATGGATGGACTACACCACACATTTCCGAAGGAGATAACTGAGGGCATTGTGGAGACTTCAGTGGTGATCTTATAGGAATCTTTGGAATCAGGAGGGGTCACAGGGATCTGGAAAATGGCTAATGAAACACCCCTGTTTAAGACGTTGTGGGAGGTGTGCGGAAGATAGGAAACAACAAGTCGGTTTAGCCTGACCTCAGTCGTTTGTAAGATTTTAGAGTCCATTATTAAGGATGAGATTGCAGAGTACTTGGAAGTTCATGGTAAAATAAGGCTGAATCAGCATGCCTTCATGAAGGAAAGGTTATGCCTGATAAATCTGTTAGAATTCTTTAAGGAGGTGATGAGCAAGTTAGACAAAGGAAAGCCAGTGGATGTGATCTATTTAAATAAGTCGAAGGCCTTTGACAAGGTGCCAGACAGGAAGCTGTTAAATAAAATAAGAGCCTATGGCATTAGATGCAAGGTACTGGCATGGATAGAGGATTGGCTGACTGGCAGATCACAGGGAGCAGGGATAAGGGGGTCTTTTTCAGGATGGCAGTCAGTGACTAGTGGGGTTCCACAGGGGTCAGTGTTGGGGCCACAACTATTCACGTTATGCATTAACAGTCTGGACAAAGAAACTGAGGGCATTGATGCAGATGACACAAAGATAGGTAGAGGAGGCAAAGAGCACTGAGGAATTGAGGAGGCTGCAGAATGGCTTGGGCAGGCTAGGAGAATGGACAAACTGGTGGTGGATAGATGTAATGTAGAAAAGTATGAGGTTACTCCCTTGGGCAAGAAAAATAGAGGCATAGACTGTTCACTAAAAGGGCAAGGCTTTGGAAATCTGATACACAGAGGGACTTAAATAAATCCTGAACTAGGACTCCTAAAGTTAATATGCAGGTTGTCAGCAGTTCAAAAGGCAAGTGCAATGCTAACATTCATTTCAAGAGTGCTAGAATACAATAATAGGGACGTACTGCTGAGGCTGTATAAGGCTCTGGTCAGACTGTCTTTTGAATATTGTGATCAATTCTGAGACCTGTATCTAAGGAAGGATGTGCTGTTCTTGAAAGGGGTCCAGGGAAGGTTAACAAGAATAATACTGGGGATGAACAGCTTGTCATATCAGGAGCTGTTGAGGACTCTAGGGCTGTACTCAACGGAGTTTAGAAGAGTGAGGGGTGGAATCTCATTGAAACTTACATAACACTGAGACACCCGGATAGATTGGACACGAAGAAGATGTTTCCATTAGTAGGAGCGACTAGAACCTCAGAGCACAGTCTCAGAGCAAAGGGACGACACTTTAGAACTGAGATTTCAAGGAATTTCTTCTGCCAAAGAGTGGTAAATCTGTGGAACACATGACTGTACAAGGCTGTGGAGATATGTCAATGAGTACATTCAAGACAGAGATAAAATGGTTCTTGATTAGTAAGGCGACCAAAGGTTATAGAGTCATAAAGATATAAGGCACAGATACAGGCCCTTCAGTCCAACTCATCTTTGTCAACCAAATATCCTAAATAAATCCAGTCCCATTTGTCAGCATGCAGCCCATATCCCTCTAAGCCCTTCCTATTCATATACCCATCCAGATGCCTTTCAAATGCTGTAATTGTTCCAGCCTGCACCACTTCCTCTGGCAGCTCATTCCATACACGCACCACCCTCTGTGTGAAAAAGTTGCCCCTCAGGTCCCTTTTACATCTTTCTCTCCTTACCTTAAACTGATGTCCTTTATTTCTGGATTCACCCACCTGAGGAAAAGACCTTGTTTATTTTCCCTACCTATGCTTTTCATGATTTTATAAACTTCTATAAGGTTTCCCCCTCACCATCTGTCGTTCCAGGGAAAATAGCCCGAGTCTGTTCAGCATCTCCCTCTAACTCAAATCCTCCAACCCTGGCAACATCCTTGTAAATTTTTTCTGAACCTTTTCAAGCTTCACGACATCCTTCCCAAAGCAAGGAGTCCACAAATTGCACACAGTATTCTATAAGTGGCCAAACCATTGTCCTATATAGCTTCAATATTTACCTCCCGCTTCCTGTACTCAATGCACTAATCAATAAAAGCAAACATACCAAACGCCTTCTTCACTGTCCTATCTACCTGCAACTCCACTTTCAAGGAACTACGCACTGCACTCCAAGTTCTCTTTGTTCAGTAACACACCCCAGGACCTTATCATTAAGTGTTTATGGGAGAAGACAGGAGACTGGGGTTGAGAAACATTTCAGCCATATCTGAATGGTGGAACAAACTTGATGAGCTGAATGGTCTAATTCTGCTCCTATATTTTATGGTCTTATTTAGCACTGACCATACATAACAGCAAATTAACGCGGTGTGTTGGAATTATAGGCAGCTGGCAAATAAATCAAAGTACCCACTTCCAAATATGACAATTAAGAGTCAGAAGTATTAACATGATGCTCAGCATATCCATATGCTTGTGGTTCTTTTGAAAATAAAGCCAGGCAATTCAATTACTCACTGTTGATAACCAAAGTGTTTGTAAATTGTTTTAAAAGGTCCTGCAGGGTAATTGTCACTCTCTTAATGATAAAGGAACATGTGTTTACAAATAGCTTAATTTAATATCTTTGCATTTCTCGTCAGAAGCCTTAATGAGAATATAGCTAATCTAAATAAGCATTTAGCTGTTACATTAATGGGGGGAATCGCATTAAAGATGTTAATTAAAGATATCCTCATTTGTCAACAGCAATAAATGCAGTCGCTACTGATGCCTGCAGGAGGCAATAGTGTGTCTCAATTAGTAGAAACAAAGTCACTTATCATAGTTTGTCCAAGTCAACAATAATACTCTTTCTCCTAAGTCATCAGGCTATGGATTCATAGCTGACTTCAGGATCCATCAAAATAATTTGATTGGCCCTTCAACACGGCACTGAGGAGTGCTGCATTGCTGGAGATACCATTTTTGAGATGGTAAACCAAGGCCCTGTTGGCCCCTTCCCAAGTCTGGAATGGGCATTGGAATCTGACGCAATAGTGAGTCCTGACACTGCCAAAAGGTTCATATTATATGTATGGAACTTCCCGCATGTGCACATATGGTGAATGTCTTGTTAGTAAACATGGCTGCACCCAAATAAAGGGGAATGGGATAGAATGATGTCACTGGCAGTAACCGATAAAGTGGTAACCTGTCTTAGACTTCCCATGTAGATGCAGTGGTCGAGAATGCACAGGAACACCTCTTCTTCCTCAGGTGGCTCAGGAAATTTGGCATGTCCACAGGGACCCTCACTAACTTCTGCAGATGTACTGTCAGCTTGGTATGGCAATGATCTGGCCAGGACCGTAAGAAACTGTAGAAGGTAGTGTGCACAGCCCAGACCATCGCAGTAGCCAACCTTCCATCCATGGGGTCCACTTACACGGCTCATTGCTGCAGAAAGGCAGTCAACGTCATCAAAGTTCCAGCACACACTGGTAATGATCTCCTACAACTTCTTCTGTCAGGCGAAGACACAAAAACATGAACATGATCTGCCAGACTGCGTATGAACAAAGCTTTTCACTGTACTCTGGTACATGTGACAATATAACAGTCAATCAGTACTGGCAAGAGAACTGCACACATGTATTTTTTCACATGAGATTGAAAGCATTATTGAAGTGTCAGTAAGCATTCTTCTATTTGAAGTGTGTCTGCCAGTATTGTAACCATAGTGTCCACTTCATTGATTAATTGGGAACTTTCTGCACACTAAGTGTTCACTGCCTCTCATCAGTCTCAATGACCGACACTGTGTAGAGTTATAGAGCTATACAGCATGGAAACAGACCCTTCAGTCTACTCGTCCGTGCTGGCCAGATATCCTGAATTAATCAGGTCCCATTTGCCAACATTTGGCCCATACCCCTCTAAACGTTTTCTATTCATAAGCCTATCTAGATGCCTTTTAAACATTACAATTCTACCAGCCTCCACCACTGTCTCTGGCAGCTCATTCCATACTCGCCCGCACTCTCTGGGTAAAAAAGTTGCCCCTCAGGTATCTTTTAAATTTTTCCCCTCTCACCTTAAACCTACGCTCTCTAGTTTTGGACTCCCCCACGCTAGGGAAAAGACCTTGTCTATTCACCCTGTATGTGTCCCTCATGATTTTATAAACCTCTATAAGATCACACCTCAGCCTCCAACGCTCTAGGGAAAATAGCCCCAGCTAGTTCAGCCCTTCTCTACAGCTCAAACCCTCTAACCCTGGCAACGTCCTTGTAAATCTTTTCTGAATCCTTTCAAGTTTAATATTTTTCCTACAACAGGGAGACCAGAATTGAATGCAGTCTTCCATAAGTGGCTTAACCGGTGTTCTGTATAGCTGCAACATAACATTCGACTGCTATGCTCAATGCACTGAACAATAAAGGCAAGTGTATCAAAATGCCTTCTTGACCACCCTGACCACCTGTGACTCTACTTTCATGGAGCTATGAACCCGCACTCCAAGGTCTCTTTGCTCAGCAACATATCCTGGGATGCCTCCATTAAGTATATAATTTATGCCCTGATTTGCCTTACCAAAATGCAACACTTCATATTTATCTAGATTAAGCTCTATCTGCCAATCTTCAGCCCATCGGCCCATCTGATCAAAGTCCATTGAGGTTTTAAAGGGACAGAGCTCCTGGCGCCACAAGGCATGACCATAAAACTGGCCCATCCAGGTTCCAGACCACCACCTGCTGAATGTCCATCCAAATTATTGATTTCTAATCAAGCAAGGGAAGATGTCTCTCACAGCCACAGATCATCAATTCAGTGATATCCATGCAGATGAGATGTTCTCTTCAATTCTCAGATCCTGAGAGGGCATTGACAGCCAATGGGTTCCCACTGGACATGTCCATGTTAATTCTTGGTCGTGTACTGCAGTAGTTTGTAGTGCCGTCTGCAGGATGGATAATCAGGAAACTCTCGAGCCTGAGATAGCGGTACAAATATGTAGACAGATTATGGAAAGATGTTGGAGCAACAGGGTGGTGGTGATGGGAGATTTTAACTTTCCCAACATTGACTGGGATTCACTTAGCATTAGGGGTTTAGATGGAGCAGAATTTGTAAGGAGCATCCAGGAGGGTTTTCTAGAGCAGTATGTAAATAGCCCAACTCCGGAAGGGGCCATACTGGACCTGATGCTGGGGATGAGCCCGGCCAGGTGGTTGAAGTTTCACTAGGGGATAACTTTGGGAATAGTGATCACAATTCCATAAGTTTTAGAATATTCATGGACAAACACAAGAGTGGTTCAAAAGGAAGAGTGCTAAATTGGGGAAAGGCCAACTATAGCAAAATTCAGCAAAAGCTTGGAATGTGGATTGGGAGCAGCTGTTTAAGGGTAAATCCACATTTGATACGTAGGGGGCTTTTAAAGAGAGGTTAATTAGAGTGCAGGACAGACATGTCCCTGTGAAAATGAGGGACAGAAAGGGCAAGATTAGGGAACCATGGACGACAGGTGAAATTGTGAGAGTAGCAAAGAAGAAAAAAGAAGCATACATAAGGTCCAGGCGACTGAAAATAGACGAAGCTTTGGAAGAATATCAGGAAAATAGGACCAATCTGAAATGAGGAATTAAGAGGCTAAAAGGGGTCATGAAATATCTTTAGCAAACAGGGTTAAGGAAAATCCCAAAGCCTTTTATTCATACATAAGGATAAGAGGGTAACTAGGGAAAGGGTTGGCCCACTCAATGACAAAGGAGGGAAGTTATGCGAGGAGTCAGAGAAAATGAGTGAGATTCTTAATGAGTACTTTGCATCGATGTTCATCAAGGAGAGGGACATGACAGATGTTGAGGTTAGAGAGCGATGTTTGATTATTCTAGGTCAAGTTGGCATAAGGAGGGGGGAAGAGTTTGGTATTCTAAAAGGTCCCCAGGTCTGGATGGGATCTATCCCAGGTTACTGAGGGAAGCGAGCAAAGAAATAACTGGGGCCTTAACAGACATCTTTGCTGTATTCTTAAGCATGGGTGAGGTCCTGGAGGACTGGAGAATTGCTAATGTTGTCCCCTTGTTTACGAAGGGTAGCAAAGATAACCCAGGTAACTATAGACCAATGAGCCTGACGTCAGTGGTGGGGAAGCTGCTGGAGAAGATACTGAGCGATAGAATCTATTTACATTTGGAAGAAAATGGGCTTATTAGTAATAAGCAGCATAGCGAGTTTTGAGAAGATTTGTATAAGCAGCATGTTTTTGTGCAGGGAAGGCCATGTCTTACCAACTTGATAGAATTCTTTGAGGGAGTGACAAAGTTCATAGATGAGGGAAGGGTTGTGGATGTCATATACATGGGCTTCAGTAAGGCATTTTATAAGGTTTCCCGTGGTAGGCTGATGGAGAAAGTGAAGTCGCATGGGGTCCAGGGTGTACTAGATAGATATATAGAGAACTGACCGGGCAACAGGAGACAGTGGGCTGCAGTGGAAGGGAGTTTCTCAAAATGGAGAACTGTGACCAGCAGTGTTCCACAGGGATCCGTGTTGGGACCACTGTTTTTCATGATCTGGACAAAGATATAGATGGTCTGATTAGCAAGTTTGCAGATGACATTAAGATTGGTGGAGTAGCAGATAGTAAAGGGGACTGTCGGAGAATGCAGCAGAATATAGATAGACTGGAGAGCTGGGTGGAGAAATGTCAGATGGAGTTCAATCCAGGCAAATGTAAAGTGGTGGATTTTGGAAGATCCAATTCAAGAGCGAACTATACAATAAATAGAAAAGCCCTGGGGAAAATTGATGCACAGAGAGATCTGGGTGTTCAGGTCAATTGTACGCTGAAGGTGGTAACACAGGTCGATTTGTTGGATGGGGTATTCAGTACAAGAGTTGGCAGGTCATGTTACAGCTATATAGGACTTTGGTTCAACCACATTTGGAATACTGCGTACAGCTCTAGTCTCCATATTATCAAAAGGATGTGGATGCTTTGGAGAGGGTGCAGAGGAGGTTCACCAGGATGGTGCCTGGTATGGAGGGTACTAACTATGAAGAGAGGTTGAGTAGATGAAGATTATTTACATGAGAAAGACAAAGGTTGACGGGGGACCTGACTGAGGTCTACAGACAGGGTGGATAGTAAGAAGCTTTTTCCCAGAGTGGGGGCCTCAATTACTAGGGGTCGCGATTTCAAGGTGAGAGGGGATAAGTTTAAGGGAGATATGCGTGGAAAGTTCTTTACGCAGAGGGTGGAGGGTGCTTGGAACGCGTTGCCAGCGGAGGTGGTAGAGGTGGGCACGATAGCATCATTTAAGATGTATCTAGACAGAAACATGAATGGGCAGGGAGCAGAGGGATAGAGATCCTTGGAAAATAGGTGACAGGTTTAGATAAAGGATCTGGATCGGCGCAGGCTTGGAGAGCCAAAGAGCCTGTTCCTTTGCTGTAATTTTCTTTGTTCTTTGTTCTCCTGATCTTAGAACTTGCGTCAGGAGTATTGGAAGGATTTACAGCCTGATATGCAGTTTCGTCCAAGTTACAAATTCCCCACTCTCCATGGCCAACGAGTCCTGAAGTTGGACTTAACCTTGGAACTTCAAGCCCAGAGATGGGGACACGAGCTCTACGTTTCCAACACCACGTTCAACTGCAGGTTTAAAGTCTACACAGATACACAGAGAGCCGGGTCTGAAGAAATCATTGGAGTCAAAAGTTAATTCCTCTTCTCTCTCCACAGATGCAGGCAGACGTCGCAGAGTTTCTACAGTGTTTTTCATTATTGTGTGAGGGGGAAGACGGTGAGGAGCTGTCAAGGAGTAAGTGAAGGAGAAGGGAAGTGAGTATTCAGTGAGAGCAGACAGCAGGTGAGGGGAAGGAGAAAATGAATTACCAAAACAACAGCTGGAGGCCCTTTTCATCATTAGTTCTTGTTAGCTCAGCATTCTTGGTGACAGAATTATAATTAAATGACAGATTTATTTTGTTTTTATTACTCAGTGAGTGTAAACCACAAGTATTTCGGGATTTCAATTCTACTCTCACAGGCTGACATTCCTGTTGGCGCAGAGTGAACATAGGAAAGTGTGGGAATCGGTTTGTGCGTGCGTGTGTGTGTGTGTGCACATGTATTTGTTCATGTGTTCATTCACGTGAAGTGTGCGCATACGTGCGTGCATGTGTGTGTGTGTACGTGCGTGCGTGTGTTTGTTCATGTGAAGTGAGCACGTGCATGCATGTGAGTGGGTGTGTGTGCGTATGCGTGTGTGTGTGTGCATGCGGGCATGTGTATGTGTGTGTGCATTTGAAGTGTGTGCATGTGTATGTGCATGCATGCGTGTGTGCACACGTATGTGCATGCACGCTTATGTGCACACATGTGTGTTTATGCAGGTGTGTGTGCATGCATGTGTATGTGTGTGCTTGCGTGTGTTCATTCATGTGCATCTGTGTGCCCGTGCGCGCACGTGTGTTTATTCGCGTGAAGTGTGCGCGCGTGTGTGTGCATGTGTGTGTGTGTGTGTGTGTGTGTGTGTGTGTATGCACACGCACGTGTTTGTTCATGTGAAGTGAGTATGTGCATGCATGTGAGTAGGTGTGTGTGTGTGAAGTGTGCATGTGCGTGTGTGTGCACGTGTGCATGCGTGCGTATGTGTGTGTGTGTGTGTGTGTGTGCGCGCGCATGTGAAGCGTGTGCATGCGTGGGTGCGTGCATGCGTGTGTGTGTGTGTGTGTGTTCGTGCATGTGCGTGTGCGTGTGCGCATATCTGTGTGGGTGCCTTGTGTATGACGACGATCTGCTGTGTTCATGGCTCCTTTTAGGAGTGCCCTACACAACCGTGCCGCAACATGATCCCTACACAAGCCCTGCATGACTCAACCCTTTTTCCAATGACTGACTATTGCATGGCTGCACAAATAAATTTAAAGGGCCCTTTGACTTTTAAAAATACGTGAGGAAAAACATGGTTGTGATGCCTTTACTGCGCAATAGCCTACAAACCATGACCACCCATGGTCTTTCACTCCTTAGAACAAAGTCACTTAGTCTCCAACAGCCCTCAGATACTTAGGAGCGTTGAGAGAGAAAGGCAAACCTGACAAATTGACGTTTTATCCTGGGGGAGCAATGACAAATGCACAGTGACAGAATCGTCCTTTAGCCAGTCCCGGGCAGGCAATGCAGCCAATTTGTCATTGGCAATGAAAGCCATTTTTGTCAAATGCCATGTAATTGGAACAGTGGTGGGGGGCTTCCTTTCATTATTACAACTTCCTTTGCATGGCCAGTCAGCTGCCTGGAATGTTATGATAGCAATCCACAATAAACTGATTACTGATCACGCTGTGAGCTGCATCATCTCGCAATTTGGAAGCAGTCTTGACAATCTGGATTTCTATTCCCTGCCCTCATCTGATGATTATTACAGATGTAGAGCTGCCTTTCTGAAAATGGCCTTTTTGTGCAGACAGTGACAGCGCACAGTTCAACCAAGGACACTGCTCCAGTTAGGCGTGGCATGCACATCCATCGGTTTTCCTGCACACATCACTGACCAGCGGAAAGATGGAGATTTTTTCAGTATTATTGAGGCACTTAAGGTGCCCCACACTCATAACCATCCCCAGTCTGAGCACCCAACCACATAGACTCAAAGCTGTGCCCTTTTGGCTCTATGTGTTACACTCAAAGCAATCAGAAAGACCTGAACTTCAAAAGGCTCAAATATATATATTAATATTTCATTGAAGTGCCCATACAGGTTACGCAGAAGTTGGCTACTTTTGAATGATTGCATTTGTACAGTCACGCTAGAAAAATTTAAAGGGGCCATGCACTTGGGGAAAAATATATTTTCTGCACTACGTGAAAAACTGGAAAATGCAGAATTTGTTTGGATTGAGGGCTTTTGAAAAAATCATGTGGTTGCCTCGAAATGAAGTTAACAGTTTAATGTAAGCTGTGGCTTACTTGCTGTTTGCAGAAAATCAAGTGGTTTCAGAGGAAAGACAAGCAAAGCTTTTAGGGAGATAAGGATTTTTCCCCGAAACGTTGACTTGCCTGTTCATTGGATGCTGTCTGACCTGTTATGCTTTCCAGCCTCACACCTATCGTCTCCAGTATGATAATCTCAACTAGTAATCCAGTAGATTGTGAGAAGTCATCTAAAACAATTCTTTGTTTTCAGAACCTGGTCCAACAAGGTTTTATTTCCCTCTCTGCTACTCTTTGTTGCTTAATGCATGAGCCCAACAGAAACTGTTGTCTTCTGTTTGTGTGTGCGCATGTGAGTTTGTGCGTGTGTGTGTGTGCATGTATGTGTGTATTCAAAGTTAAGGAGATAGAATTATAATTCTGCATTATGAATTAGAACTAATCAGTGTTTTGCCACTTGTTTTTACAAATATATTTTATAACAAATGGGTTATTTTGAAATGATTAAAGAAGCTCAGTGAAAATCTCTTTTATTCTGCATAGTGGATTACATCCTGTTCACGGAAAGTCAAGTGACTTTAGAGAAAAGACAAGCGAAGCTTTTAGGGAGATAAGAGTATAGTGCAAAACAGAAGCAGTTGGTGATTGAACCAACACATTTATCCTAATTGTGTGGCTGATAGAGTACTGAGACTTGATTACCAGAAGATTCTCCCATCACAGGTATAACAGTAGTTGAGATGCCTCTGTTATCTAATAGCCACCACAATGCAGAAGGGCAAAGTGAGGTTTAAGGGTAATTACTCTTCCTAACATTACTTGGAAACATATGATGGTCTCCATTAGAGTTTGAAGGTCAGTCTGATTGCACCTCATTTTTGTGGGGCAGATGAGTACACAAAGTACAGCTCTACCATGGACCCTTCCCATGCGAGAGAGAGCCTGGAGCTGCTCCACCCTCATGGCATGCACAATTAGCAGGTTAGGGATCTTTTCTTGTCTCCAACTCAATGGCATATCAGCCACCCTGAGCGAGAAGCTGATGTCTGAAAATGTTGCACAAATAACGGTCACAGTGACGCCTGAAGGCCCTGACCCACTTACCGGACCTTAATGGTAGGGCCCACTGTGGAGAATGGAAAGCACCCAGCAGCACATGGGCTGTTGCAGCAATGCCAGGCACTGACCGTAGAAAAAGAGTAGGAACTATCAGTTCCGTCTACTATTCATTATGTGGCCTCAAAAAGGCAGGAAGAAAAAAACCTTACTATATAAAAGAACAAAGAAAGCTTGAGAGACAGTGCAGACTTGATTCTACAGTTCATTGGCCCTCGGTGATGAGATGGGAATGGGGTACCCATACATTGGGTGGCACCAGTGATTTTCCCGCCAGCATACCATCTCACCAGCAGAGGAGAAGGAGGCAATAGGTGGTCATTCTGCCCTCATCTCAACCAGAGCATCTTTCCACATCCAATGGCATTTAGCCAGAGGGATGAGTCCGCCAGGTATATCCTGGTCGCCTGAGAGGAAGGTCTTCCACTTTGTGTACACCACATCCTATAGAGGGCTCCCTTAGCAACATTAAGTGTCCCCATAATACTGCCTGCCGTTGCCAACCCACATCGCTCACTGGACCCTCTCAGTCCCCACTCTCCTGCTGGTGGGGGCAAACTGCAATCAAGATTCTCCCCCTCCCCTAGGTGCAGTCACAGTGGTGGCCTCCACCCCCCAGTTAATATAAAAACATAACAATACAAGGAATAGGAACAGGTTATTCAGGCCTTCAAGCCTGTTTCAGCATTCAATAAGGTCATGACTGATCTGGTTACTGTTTCAACTCCAGTTTACCCTCGCCCAATAAACCTGACTCCTCTATCAATCAAACTCAGCCTTGAACATATTCAATGAACCAGGCTTCACTGCTCACTGGGGAAGAGAATTCTAAACTTTAACCACTCTCTAAGAGAATAAATTATTGCTCAATACTATCCTAAATTGGAAACCGTTCAATGTGAGACAGTGCCTCTCCTAGTTCTAGATCTCCCCCCATGAGGGAAACATCCTGTCAGCATTTAGAATCTTTCCAAGAAGACCATGTCTCATTTCTCTAAACAGTAATCAGCGCAGCATCAACCTGCTCAACCTTTCCCTTTCAATCGACACCACAACCCAGGAATCGGCTCAGTGAGGCCTCTCTGAACTGCTTCCAATGCTAATACATCTGTAAGTGAGAAGACCAAATCGGTGGACAGTGCCCTCAATGGGGTCTTGCCAATACCTCGAACAGTTGTAATGAAATTTCTTGACTATTGGATACCAGGCCCCTTGCAATAAAACACTGAAGTTCCATTCGCTTCCCATTTGCTTTCTGCATTAGCATGCTGCATGCAGTGATGG
This sequence comes from Stegostoma tigrinum, assembly GCF_030684315.1. NCBI lineage: Eukaryota > Metazoa > Chordata > Chondrichthyes > Orectolobiformes > Stegostomatidae > Stegostoma > Stegostoma tigrinum. The sequence continues at coordinate 35,422,801 of NC_081381.1, forward strand.
TGTTCAGCCTGTAAACTGGCCATCAGTCTGATTGGACAGCAGTTCCTGGGATTGTGGCTTATGTGTAATTAACAAAATATGCATCTGCTTCTACAATGTTATCATTTTTAGCTTTATTTCCTATCTTCTAACTTATACAATGTATATATGTAATGTGCAACCTTTTTTCTTTATTTTCTCTATTTTTTTTATACCTAAGGTGGAGCCATGTGTTGGCGATATTCTACACTTTCCACTGTACTCCTGTTGTTTTGCAACTTGAGAATACATGACAATAAATCTAATGTTAATTTCAATTACTGACTGCTGACATGAGTTTAAACCCACCCTCACTTTCTATTACATGAGGGGGACACTAACCTCCCCCAGCACAAAATCCAAGCTTTGGAGTAATGGGACTTTAACCATGGAAAGAGCCTGGCTGAAGCTCACACAAAATAAATATTTATGTACTTATAGTTCTGATATAGTTGAAATAACTTCTCACAGGTTGGTATCCGATCACCAAGTCATTATTTACATGTGGAAATTCCTTGATACTGATCCAACTCCCTTAGTGCCACCAGTGAACAGGTGCGACTAGAAGTTGATCAAATTTAAAACCATTACGGACACTTCCAGTGGCAGTATCACTGGTGGTGTATCTGCCAGTGGGAGGCAGTTCAATGCATCACATTTGCTACTCAGCCTCCCGGATGGTAATTATATACACTTAACAATAGAGTCCGCCGCTGAATTTGGCCTGAAGCTATGGGCGACAAGCCTTGTCCTCTTTCAGTAGACCTAGCAGTGGTTTGTGGTCCTTTATTATTATAAATGTACGCCCATAAATGTATTGGTGGAACTTCCTGACTCGAAAGGAGACTGCCAAACCTTCCTTCTCTATCTGGCCAAATTTACACTCTATATTAGCCAAAGTCCTGGACTTATAAGCTGTTGGACGTTGCTCTCCGTTGGGCCACCTATGAGCTAGTAGCATCCCGATACCGTATGGGGAGGCATCACACGTCAATACCAGGTTTTGCTTCGGATCAAAACGTGCCAACACTTTAGAAAATGATGGCTGTTTCTTCACTTCCCTGAAAGCTGTGGCTTGGCTACGCAACCATTTCCAAGGCTGACACTTTTCAAGAGTTAATGCAAAGCTGCCAGGATGGATGTCAGGTTATATATGAACTTTCTGTAATAATTCACCAGCCCAAGGAAAGACCTAACTTCTTGAAAAACTTTTGGGTATTTAATTAGGACTTCAGTCAGGCAGCCATTATCAAATTGCAGGATGTTCAAGCAATCAAGGTGAATCTTTCTCGACCAGTTTTCCCTCATAAAGCTTAGGCTCAAGCCTGTACTACAACCAGTGGTAACTGAACCAACTGCTTTCCGTAAGAGCCCAGAAACAAAGTTGTGCACTTAATCTGTAAAGGGTTCCCAGTGTAGGGTCTCAGTCAAACTGAGGTCTTGTGCAAACTTAAGGGATGGAATCCAGAATGAATTTTGTTAAAGACTGCTGCTGTGCTCACCGAAATGGCTGTGCTGGTATTAACCACCTTTGGAACCAGGTAATCATTTAACCAGATGTTTGTTTACATTGGCTCTGATTTGGATGCTGCTGAACAATTTAAGTGTTCCAAATCAGATCTAGGTGGATTTTCCGGGGTGTGCACTCCCCTGGATACCAGTCTATGAGTCCTCTTACTTAATTTAGGTCTAGTGGCGGTCTTTCACTGACTCAAGTCCACATACTGGCAGGAATTACAATGGGTTAGATCCTGAAGAAAATTTTAACCATTTGGCCAAGACTTGGCTTTGTTCTGGGACTTTGCTGTTTGCCATCCAAGAGTCGCTGTAATCAGGATGTGTCTTGAGTGAGGCTATGCAATTGTTTTCACTCAAGCAGTGTTCCTCAAGCTGAGTCAGATTATTGGGCATGTCCATTTCTCTCAGAACACCCTTCAATTCATATGCTCCAATTCTGTATTTTCTGATGATAAAGCCAATTGAAACCCAGCTGGGCTTTAGCTAGTAAATGCTTTTGCATTGTTACATCATTAATCCCCATGTACCAAATGGTTTCTCAGTATCTCATTAAAGGTCTAACCAAAGTTACAAGCTTCTACCAGTCATCTTAATCTAGTCAAAAATCCTGACACAGATCCCCCTGGTTCTCAAATTGCCAAGTAAAAACGATAGACGCTCAGAATTAGAGGAGACTTGGGGTCATAATAGTCTCTAACTATATCCATCAACTCTTGAAAGATTTTAGTTTCCGGTGCCTCAGGGGAAGTTAGGTTCCTGATAAACAAAAATACGATGGGTCCACAAACTGTCAGGAGAATTATTCTTTGCCTTTCATCTATCCCAATCACATTTGTCCAATAAAAATTAACAAATTCTTTCCACATTCTCAGCTCAGTCTTTGACAGCAGAATCAAACAAATCAAGCTTCCCAAATAACAGCACAATGCTAGAAATGCTAACCCCAAATCAAAGATGACTGTTGGCAAGTGAATTTCTTCAGGAGCATGCTTTGTTCTCATCGCCACCAAAATAACCTCACAGGCGTCGGTGTGCTATCACCAAGTCACCTTTTCTATATGCATGACAAGTTCTTTACACTGATCCAGCTCCCTCAGAGCCCTCTGAGTGTCAAGATGTCTGGCACTCCTGTCTTAATCTGTCAGCCACGGCTTCCTAAATGGACCTAATTAACAGTCTCAATCAGGGAACTCATATTCTATGAGGTCTATCTGACTGAGTGTGTTACAATGGGATTTATATTTTCCATGTGGATCTAAAGGGCTCATAGAGCCACAACACATCTTGCACCTCAGAGAGATTAATTTTCCTTTGCTTTCATTGTAATTGTGAAATATTTTCCTCCTGAGATGGGGTTATTTAATTAAATGAAGAAAGGTGAGGAATGGCAGGCCCCTGACAACATGTTCTATATCACCAGGTGTGCAGGAAAGAGAAGAATTGCATCAAGGAACAACAGTTTTTATGATGACAGATTTCATAACGTTAAACCCTGGCCAATACTAGGGTTTATCTCTCTTACTCAGCTCAGCTGTGGGGCTCCCTGTGGTCAGATTGTTATGCCTTTTAAATAAAGAAAAGTATACCATTTCCTTAACTCTTCATGAAATTCCTCAAGATATGTGCTTCACAACAAGAATATTCTGCTCATCTGTGGAAACCTTTAAAAACAGAATTAGATTAATTGTAACTGCAGTGTATCCTGACAGGTATGCTTCCACACAGATCATTTTGGACAGCTGCCACACACCACTGCTTCCTTACCCCCTGTGCCAAGTGAAGTGGAAGATAATGGGGTAGCATCCTGTAGCAATAGAAAGTCTCTTCAAGGGCAAGTAACTCAAATCCCTGCTGCATACTTTAATTTTCATCTTGTAATTCACCCATATCAATCTGGACTCCAGGTATTATGCAGGTCATTTTAAAACCGTTACCTCAGCTATGCTGTTGCAGCAACTCTCTTCTCCATTTCTTTCGCTGGAATACCGCACCTCACTTGCTGCAAATTACCAAAATGTGAGGAGATCATCTATGAAGCAGATGGGGAAACTGTTCAACCAATGTCACTTTCAATCCAACCTCAGTCAGTACACTTGTGTGTGTGCCCATTCAGAAACAGAGCTGCAGGTTATCATGAACTCCTTTTCTGAAGTATACAAGAAAATGGACCTTTCATTTAACACCCAGAAATCTTAGGTCGTCTCACCAACCAGCTCCCACAGCAAAACAACCCCCCTGCCCCCGCCCTGATGATTAAGATCCTTGGGGAGTCTGGTCCATTTTCAATGCCTTGGGAACCTCACCTTGACAAAGGCAGTTGATCTAATTCATCACTGACTCCAAACTGCCTTTGGACAACTGAGGAAGATAGCATTCAATATTGGATCTTAAATTCGACACCATGGTGATGGTTTAACTGCCAGCAGACATGCCAGTGTTCCACTTCAGAGACTTGGATGATCTACAGCAGGCACATCAAAGAATTAGGATAATGGGAAGAGATCCAAATTATCTGCTGATTCGTTGGAGACTCTGGCCTGTGACTTACATCGATGGAGAAGACTCATCTGTGAAGACTCATTTGGGACTGGGGTCACGTGGAGGTCAGACTGGCATTGTTGCCAGGAACGGGCAGAAGCACTATCAAGGCAATGTGAACATAAAGTCCATCAAAACAGATAGGTTTGCTAACCCCTCAAACACCATCTGACTACATGTGGCCGAGTCACAAAGCATTAGATTTATTGACCATCTCAGAAACTATTGAACTGGAGTTGGGGTTGAATCAGGTCATCCTCAGTCCTGAGGGATTGCTTAGGGCTGTTACCCCAGTGCAAGGGAATGAAGATTCTGGATGTAAAGTCTTGGTCCTCATAACTACATTTCTACAATCGCACCCTAGGAAACTTTGCTTTCAACAATTTCTTTGTAGTGACTCTTACTTCTAGTTACATCAGACTCTCTTGGCTCAACATTTCAAAGGATTTTCAGTGTCTTGGAACCAGCATTTATGAGGCTCCACAGCATTTCTACAGTGCTGACATTATCTACTTATGTGTGCAGAACAAAATAAGTTTACAGCCCATTAGACTGTCAGAGCTTTCAAATCTATCTTAGGCACAGACAGTGGCACCAGTTCGATAGAGCCAACTTGTTGTCCTGGTATTCTCCAGAGACGTGCTGTTTCTGAAAATCTCTGAAGCTGGCCTTTAATTCAGAACAGACTCAGTAAACAAGTCTATGAGCCTTCATTTCTCTAACAGAGAACTGATTCTATCACTAAATCAAAACAGCACAGACCAGTCCTACCGTCATTTACTATTCACAATTGGTTAGCACACTGAAACAAGGATCCCCGTGCCTGGGGTGGCCTCTGTTCCAGAGATATCGATGTTGACTTAAGCTGAACACTGCAGGCTGTTTTGTTGCCACCCACAAAATTCCTGGGATTTGGAAACAGCAGTGGTGGCTAGGTCAATTGTATGGCTCCCGACCTATCTCCTTGGGCAAGTTTAATTAAATCTGCAGAGGCCCAATCAGGGTCCTTCCTGACCTCAAGATGGATTAAGTGAGCTATTAGGGAGAACATGTAAGAAATGTGAAGTAACAAGAACAGCTGTTGTTCTTTAGACTCCTTGTGTAACAAAGGGTCACACAGCAATTGCAATGAAACAGGTTATTATTGCTCCTTCAGCGTTAAAGTGAAATATATTTCAATGTGAAGTTGTATTCTTGCAAATGTGGAGGAATTCTCATCATAATATGCCTCTTTAAAGCTTCAGACTGAAAGGCAATTTATTACTGTACCATCAAACTGACAAATCTTCACACCTTGTTAAACGCTCATAAAAACCTTCAACAACAATTGCTGATGTCATCAATGCTTAAAAACAATACCTATTTTGGCTATTATCTGCATAGAATCATTGATTGGTTACAGCACATGAGGGGGCCATTTGGTTTGTCTGTGCTAGCACTCTGAAAAAACAATTTAATGAAGTCCTGTCCCCTGCCTTCTCCCCAAAGCTAATTTGCAGATAATAATGAGTCTCTCTTGAACGCCGTTTTTGTAATTTGTTCAAACGGTGTAAATGTTATTGGCTCAGCAAGCATTTATTTCCCATCCCTAACTGTCCAGAGGACAGTTAAAAGTCAACCATAATGCTGTGGGACTGAGGTCACGTGGAGGTCAGACTGGCTAAGGAAGGCTGAATTCCTTCCTTAAAGGGCATTAGTGAATCAGATTTTTTTAAGAAACGAAAATGGTCACAATTAGGCCTTTTTTTTATGGAAGCCAAATTTCACCCCCTGCCACAGCGGAATTCGAACCCAAGTTACAGAATATTGGCACAGGGGGCCCTGGATTACTTGTCCAATGTCATGACCTCAAATTACTGAATGCACCTCTCTCCACCACACACTCAGGCAGTCATTTTCAGATACTATGCAATTGGTGTCATTGAGACATTTATGGTATAGAAGGATGCCATTTAGCCTGAGTACATGCCAACTTCTCAGAAAACAATCACGTTAGTCTCACTCCCTACTCAACTTTCACAGACCTGCTAGTTTATTTCCTTCCAATGTCCATCCAATTTCTTTTCAGATCATTGCTTCCCTGATCACCACTCTTGGGGCAGCAAGTTCCAAGTCATTTTCACCTGATGCATTAAGCCACTCATTTTCCCTTCATCTCACTTCCCCCTGAATCCCCTGCCTAAAACCTTAAATGTATGTGCTGGTCCTAGTACAATCAATCAATTGAAACATGTTTTCTTTGTATAACTTATCTAAGCCTGCCACTTTGTACACTTTCAGCAAATTTTCCCTCAATCTGCAACGCACCAAGGAACCACCCCTTGACATGCAATGGTGTTAGCATCACTGAATTTCCTGCTATCAACATCCTGGGGGGTTACCATTGACCAGAAACTCAAATGGATTCATCACATAAACATAGTGGGTACAGGAACAGGTGAGAGGCCACGAATACTGTGGCAGGTAGCTCACTTCTTAACTCCCCAAAGACTAACCTCCATCTACGAGTCACAAGTCCGGTCTCTGATGGAATACTCCCTACTTGCCTGGATGGGTACAGCTCCAACAACACTCAAGAAACGTGACACCATCCAGGACAAAGTAGCCCGCTTGATTGGCACTACATCCACCAGCTTCCACTGCCTCCACCACCGACGTTCAGTAGCAGCACTGTGTACTATGTACAAGATACGCTGCAGAAATTCACCAAAGATCCTGTATAGCAATTTCCAAACCTACAATCACTTCCATCTAGAAGGACAACAGCTGCAGATACATGTGAATACCACCACCTCCAAGTTACCTTCCAAGCCACTCACCATACTGACTTGAAAACATATCGCTGTTCCTTCATTGTTGTTGGGTCAAAATCATGGAATGCCCTAGCAAAGGTCATTATGGGTCTATTTACAGGAGGTGGACTGCAGTAGTTCAAGAAGGCAGTTCAACACCACCTTCTGAGGGGCAACTAGGGACAGACAATAGATGCTGGCCAGCCAGCGATGCCCATGTCCCACAATTGAATAAAATAGAACAGCTCTAGCTTTCCCACCGTAAACTTGTAACTAAGACTCCTTCCTTCCTGTCACCATTCTGGTAAACCTCCTCTGCACGCTCTTAAGCACATTCACACCTTTCCTTCTCTTGCTACACTGAAAGATTTTTCATCATGGTGCTTAATTTTTGAAAATGAGTTACCTTAAAACTGTGCCCTTTGACTCTCAACCTTTCCAGAAGCATAGAGAACCAAAGGACACAGATTTAAGGAAACTGGTTAAAATGGGGACCGCTCTTCTCTATCTCCTCTATTCACATCCCTCATGATTTTGAAGACCTCAAGCCAATGATCTCGCAACTCTTGCCCAAAGTGAACAGTCAGAACTTCTCCACTCAAAGTTCCCCATTCCTATTTTCCTGAATCTCTTTATTGCCTTCACATCTTCCTTAAATTTTGTAAAATTTAGTTTGTTACAGTATGATGAGAACTTAGTCATCATATCTTCAAGTTTATGGGCTCAAATTGTATTGTGTATGCAAAGTATGATGGCTGTGCTCATCTGAATGTCCAGCTAAAGTTCTGCATGTTGCATAGTTATGTTCCTAAAAGAATTAATAATTAATTACACTTAACTAGTCAATGGAACTTGTACCTATTGCTATTCTGCAATTCATGGCCCCAGTTATTAATACACATTTCCCTTCTGGTTAAGACTTACCTTACTAGTGATCTATCGTCTTCCACTAATATTTAGGCAGACCCTTATACTCAAGTTTCCATTTTTTATACGTTTCTGTTAATCATTTGTGACTTCTGTCATAGTGCTTCATCGGGGGCTGGTTAACCTGTTAAAGTTTGTTGTTTTACGAGTAAAGAAGATTGATTCTCGTAAGTTTGTGTTCTAGTTTTTGTGAGTTTCTGTTGACAGTTAAGTGTTGTTTTTGTTCCAGTGCCCCACCAGGGGATGTTTAATTTGATTAATGTTCTCTTTAAAAGATGATCAGGCCTTTGTGAATCAATGGTAATACCTCGGGCATTGTCAAAGCAGATCTGAACAGGTTGAATAAAATTAGACAAAAAGGAGGTTTGCTGGTAGCGATCTATCCCAGTTGCTAGTGGCCAGCAACCTGGAGTCTAACGCTGTGCTGTATAAGTCTTATTCTGTTGAAAAGTGATGGAAGGTGCTAATTCAGGCTCTACGCCCTTCATTTAAAAGTTATTAGACCTTTTCTTTGGGTGAGTTTTGTAGCCAAAAGAAATTCACATAATTTTCTCTATCACTTTCTGCTTCATTTCTGCTCCAGTCACCACTATCCTTCCTCCCCATCCTAGTGCTCAGAGTGGAATCTAATCCTGATTACAGGGGCTTCACACAATCTCTGGAGAGAACCCCCACATCATCTCATTTGGGGGAAGGTCTGTCCCTGTGACACGCTCTGGAATGAAAAACCCAGATGGGAATCACCCTGTCCTCCATTCCTCCTCCCACTCTGATTTGTAAACCGCATGAAGGCTGGCAGCTCCTCCCTGGCATCAGTGCCAGCAGCAGACTTAGCAGTAGGTGCCAGTAATGGAACCAGCACAGGCCCAAGACCAGAGAGGGAGCCAGGGCGCAGGTGATGGCTCCTGAGGGGATCACAGCCTTGCGGTCACTGGAGAAGGGAAAGAGAGGGCAGGGACTAGCCCTCAAGTGGGCCCCTTCCCCCCACTTCCCAATGCGAGGTTTGGCAATTAGGCACCAAGTGCCTGGCGTTCAAGGCCCCCCGCCTCCCGCCCCATCCCCCAACCACCCCCACCACTTGGGGACTACCTGTGTGGTGTGTGCCCTGCCCCTCACTGCAAAAATATCAGCAATGGCAAGATGAGGATCTTAATAGGTCACTTCACTGTGAAAGGGATAATATTAAAGTGTTCCATAAGAACCACCCACTCTACTGATGTCATATGTACTCATTAACAAAACAGTTTAGGATTAATAAGGTGTGAGACCCAACACTTTATCCTCCATAAGCTGCTGTAACTATGTTCATTGTATGAATGCACCCTGTAAGTTCTGACTAATTTGCAATAATCTGGATCTTGGTAACTAGAGGGCACTCTAGTTAGACCAGGAAGAACACACAGTTTCATGACCACGTCTGCTCAACCTGTAGTTTCCTACATTTGGTGGCAGCAGCCTGCATCATGGGCACAAGTTTGAATCAGAAAGTTTCCCGATCAGTTTTGAAGTCAGGCAAGGCTGCCTGCTCTCTCCTGCCTTGTTTGTGTGTTGTATAGAGCCTTTTGCCAGGCAGGATGTGAGCCTGAGAGGGGTGACTATTCCAGGCAGCAGAGGCCTACAAGTCAAAGCCTCTCTGTACGTGGTTGATGTCGCCATTTTCTGCATGAATCCACTGTCAGTGCATAGACTCACGAGCATCTGCAACCAGTTTGAACTGACCTTAGGTGCCCAGGTGAATCAGGGCAAGAGTGAGGCCATGTTCTTTGGCACATGGGCCAACTGATCCTCTATCCCCTTCACTGTCAGGACAGTTTACCTAGAGACGGTAAGAAAATGGTTCAGAGGGGCTGGGATGTGAGCATATTGCCAAGGTGATCTTTTGGGAGCACTGTTCCCTCTCCATTGCAGGTAGAATCTGGTCATCAAGCATGAGGCACTGTTTCTGTTGTTGTATGTGGTGTCAGTCCATTCTCTGAACCTGTGTTATTGCAGTCACCCATGCCATCTTCCACTTCATCTGGAGGTCTGAGATGGGCAGATTCCACAGAGACACCAGGTACAAAACTCTGGTTAAGGGATAGGGGAGCGAAGAATGACCCAATGCCACCTTCATCATGATGGTCACCTTTGTGTGCAGCTGCTTTAAGCTGTGCACAAACATTCGATATGCAAACACCAAGCTTCAGTATGACCTTCCACTTGTCCCCACTTTTGCAAAGGATGGAATTTCCATGGAATGCTCCAAGTAGTTAAATATCCATTATGGAGAAATTTTCAAAGAAAAGCACCTTTGACCACTAGTCCATCAGGAAGTGGTCAGCACGTAGCATTCTCGAGACCGTGCAGGAAAAGGAGAAGGTGGATCCTCGTGCAGTGATTCTCTGGGCAGAATTTCAAAGTCATTTGGCAGAATGCCTCTTTGTCAGGGCTTTCCAACCACCAGCAGGGCATTGCTTGGCTGATGGTGAGAAGGGCACTGCCTATGAGGTCCTTATTGTATGCTTGGTTGGTCTGAACCACTGCACGCTGCCCTCAAAGCAGCGGTGGGGACAGATGAGACTGTGACACATTTCCTTCTGGAACGTGCCTTTGCATAGGACATCTGGAGAGAGCCTGGTTTTTGTCAAAGTTTGTCCCAAGCAGCTCCACGACGCAGAACTCTGTGCCCTACGGTCTCTTCCCTGGCTCACACACTGAGACAAACACCAACTGCACCTGGAGGACTACAACTCGGTGAAAAATGCTCTTTGGTCTGCCCGAAGCCTGTCGGTCTTCCAGAACAAAGAGTTGACCTGCAGTGAGTGTTGCAGACTGGCCCATTCCAAGGTCCGGGCCTACATGCTGAGGGATGTACTAAAATTTGGGGAAGCTGCTGGCAAGGCTCAGTGGGGAAATACCATTGTCTAGAGTCTTTCTGCTGAAGTTAAATAGGGGTCCTCTCAGTTATTGGATCCTCCTGGTGCCTCAAATAGATGTAATTATAGCCTTGTATAAATAAGAAATGCCTGGTTTGTTTTGTTGAATGGAGTCGAGGTCCAATGTTTGTTGCTTTTTTATATACTACTGTGCAGAACCAAATGCTTTAGTGACTGTATGCGCAGATATTTTTATGAATGGAGTGTATTTTTGAAATAAGGAAAACAGCTCCTACAGCGTACTAAGCTGGAATGCTCGTACAACACTCCTAAAGGCTTCTGTTGGTCTCAGGAAAGGAAGACTCTCCAGGAGCCATCCCAGTCCAGATTTAATCAGGGCAGAGCCAGGACAATGGCAAGGTCCATACCCAGGACGTGCATTCAATTAAATGTCCTCCCCATCTCCAAACCCAGTTCCGGGCACGGCCTTAAATTCTGCCCTTGGCAGTGTAAAACCCAGCCTTGTACACCCATTTTCTAATCTTACAAGGTGCCTTGCTAGATTATGTTTCAAAAAGCAAATACAGATAAAAATGACACACTTGAAAATGCATGTCCATCTCTTCCCCAACACCAACCAGCTCTCTTTACCTTGACCATGCAGAATCAGTGCGTGAAGTGAACAGGGTTACATAAAGTCACAGATTACTTCAAGAGCATGGCAAAATGCTGCATAATTCTCATTCTCTTTTTCTGAGAAAACAGTAGACCAATTTGTTCTCCGTTTCATTCACAGAGAGCTGTCCAAAAGTCAAAATGGGAAAGAAATGAGAGCAATAATTGAAAGGCAGCCTTAAGCAAACAATGACACCTGGCACAGAGTGAACCTCAAGGCCAGGCTGCTCTTCCTCAAGAACCAGGGAGGTCACCGAGCTATGTACCGGTGTTGGTCATGGCCGGGCCTTGGCCTCCCAGGCTCTCATTGCTCTTGGTTGGCCTGTTGTTGTGGTCACTGCTGTTGGCAAAAGTGTGGGTAGTAAGATCACATTGGCGTGATCAAGGTGGCAGCAGAGCCAGGGATGCCTAGTTGTGGGGCGAGCGTGGTTTCCCAGTGTTAGCGGCCGTGGCAGCGAGGTTGGCCCAGCGTTGAATACATGGCAGTGTCTTAAAGAGTGGTGACTCCCGCATTGGTGGGCCTGGCACAGGTGGCAGCGAGGCGGGGTTGGGGTGGTGGCAGTGCATGTGTCATGGAATCATAGAATCCCTACAATGTGGAAACAGGCCCTTCGGCCCAACAAGTACAACACCGACTCTTGGAGCATCCCACCCAGACCCCTATAACCCACCTAACTGACACATCCCTGAACACTACAGGCAATTTAATGTTCTGGGGACCTGGGTTTGAATCCTGCCACGGCAGATGGTGGAATTTGAATTCTATAATCTGGAAATAAGTATCTAATAAGCGTCCAGAACCTCAACCTGAGCTACAAATCTTCTCAAAACTCGATAAGCATCTAATGATTACCATCAAAGCATTGTTGATTGTCAGGAAAAACCCACCTGGTTCACAAATGTCCTTTAGGGAAGGAAATTGTCATCCTTACCTGGTCTGGCCCACATGTGTCTCTGGACCCACAGTAATGTGGTTGACTCTTAGCTGCTCTCTGGGCAATTAGGGCTGGGCAATATTCTGGCCTAGCCAATGATGCCCACATCCATGGATGAATTAAAAAAGAAATCTGCTCAGTTATTTAAGTGTGGTCTGACTAGGGCTTTGTATAACTGTAGCATAATGTCTGCATCCTTACACTCCAGTCCTTTAGATATGAAGGCCAATATAGCATTAGCTTTCTCAATTATTTTCTACACCTTTTCGTGGCATTTTAAAAGAGTTATGCACCTGAACCCCCAAGTCTTATTAGACATTCACATTATTTAATTTTGTGCCTTCTAAAAAATAATCTGATCTATCCTTTTTCAGTCCACAATGGATAGCCTTGCTTATGTTAAAATCCATCTGTATCTAAGTTAAAGATATTTTTATGGGTGCACCAAATCATTTGCCTAACTCTGTCCACTCAGCTAATTCTTCATAATCCCAATGCACAATTAAAAGGTAGGAAATTAGATCGCAAAAGGGGAGTGAGTCTGATATTCTTTATAGGTTGGTGCAATAAGTTTCACTTACTCAGTTATACAAACTGATTTATGGTGGCTGTGTGGTGCAAAGAGTAACAATACTACCTATGGACCAGAAGCTCGGAGCTCGAATCTCACACCAGGACTCGTTGGCCTGAGAAGGTGTCTTCACAACAATGCCAAACAAATGGATTGTCAGCTTGTAAATCCTTCCAATACGGCTAATGGCAAGCAGTGAAAATGGGCAAGTCTCCTGGGCGACCACACTGCGCATAATAGTGGACTAATCCACCGGCATGGTGGCTCAGTGGTTAGCACTGCAGCCTCACAGCTCCAGGGACGCGGTTTCACTTCCAGCCTCAGGTGACTGTCTGTGTGGATGTTGCACGTTCTCCCCCTGTCTGCGCGGGTCTCCTCCCACGGTCCAAAGATGTGGAGGCTAGCTGGATTGGCCATGCTAAATTGCCCATAGTGTTCAGGGGTGTGTGGGTTACAGGGGGACGGGTCTGGGTGGGATGCTTCAAGGGGTGGTGTGGACTTGTTGGGCCGAAGGGCCTGTTTCCACACTGTAGGGAATCTAATCTAAATCCACGGACTAACCTTGGGAAGCAAGGACAGGAGGAAAGGCGATAGAAATGGGTTTAGGAGGAAACTGAGTGTTTAATGGCGGAGTGAGGAACATGGAAGTGGGATGTACTGGAACTGTTAAAACACAATTAGTATTTCATGTCTGATATTTGTTTGTTGTTCTAATATTCAGGCCACTCCTTGAGTAAGTTGACAGACCAGCTTCACCGAAAGTTCCACTAATGCTCTTGTAAACGAGCAAAAAAGACTGGGACATCAGAAGCCTCAGCTGGTTCACTGTCTGATTATTATTCATGAGGGGAACACCTGGAACACACCCCAAGTGTAAGTTTTCACAGGGACTAGGCTGATTTTTTTTTGAAATAGTCAGATGCCAAAAAAAACTTTCAAATGACGTGCCAAGACCAAATCAATGCATCTGTCGAAGTGTCCTGGAGTGATGAAACATCCTAAATTTTAATGCATTTAGTTTTGGAAAATCCTACAACATGGAATTAAAATGAACCTCGCTTTGCTATTGGTTAATGTATATCAAACCGATGCCGCCCTTGTTTTCCCAGATCCCCTCCGAAGAGTCTGACACAGTCATAATGAACCTCCCTTGGTTTTAAACACTAAAACACGAGGCTGACACTTAAATCCTGGATCATTTGCCATCCCTTCTGTCTGCAACAAGCTTTTGTGAATGGAGAAAGAGAAATCACAAGCATCTGGTGTAAGTCTTTTGAGATCAGCAAATCTGTCGGCTGTAGACATAAGGCGCTCTTAAATTCCCAACTCCCTACACTGCAGTTCTTAGTTTTAAAAGTGAGAAACAACCTTTTCTAGCCTTCATCATGTGCAGGTAGGCAGCTTACATGGTATTTTATTAATGAAGAGAAGGAATAACTGTGCTGGATGGAAAATGCATTTTCTATCCTTCTCCTACTCCATCAACCTGCTTTATGAATGATAAGTGGCACAGAAGAGGCTCTGGGTGGAGTGCATTTTGACTTCCTGACCATAAATGAGTGGGGTCATTGCCTAGCATGCCACCAGAAATCTGGCAGTCATTGTACAAAGGAGGATCCATTGGCTCCCTTCCCAGTTCTGGGAGTTATTCCCTACATGCCAATACAATACAATTCGGTGCCATCTACAGTTCAAAAGCAAGACAAGCAATGGCTTCGGTTTGTTACAAAAGCAATTTTTATAAGATGGGTACGGTAAACAGAAATTAAATCTGGATGCAATGGCTTTAGTATCGCTGCAGGCAAGGAAACGTCTGCAGACACTGAGGGATCACAGCTGAACAATGAACATTCCAGATATTTGCTTGACAATCAACAGGTAAGGGAGTACTTTCTTTGCATTCTTCAAACTTGGGAAGAGGGCATCATTAGCAATGTTGGTATTAGAACATTACAACACAGAACAGGCCCTTCGGCCCTCGATGTTGTTCCGACCTGTCATACCGATCTCAAGCCCATCTAGCCTACACTATTCCATGTACGTCCATATGCTTGTCCAATGCCGACTTAAATATACCTAAAGTTGGCAAATCTACTACCGTTGCAGGCAAAGCGTTCCATTCCCTTAACACTCTCTGAGTAAAGAAACTACCTCTGACATCTGTCCTATATCTTTCACCCCTCAATTTAAAGCTATGCCCTCTCGTGCTTGCCGTCACCATCCTAGGAAAAAGGCTCTCCATATCCACCCTATCTAACCCTCTGATTATCTTATATATGTTTCAATTAAGTCACCTCTCAACCTTCTTTTCTCTAATGAAAACAGCCTCAAGTCCCTCAGCCTTTCCTCGTAAGACCTTCCCTCCATATTAGACAACATCCGAGTAAATCTCCTCTGCACCCTTTCCAAAGCTTCCACATCCTTCTTATAATGCGGTGACCAGAACTGCACACAATACTCCAAGTGCAGCCGCACCAGAGTTTTGTACAGCTGCAGCATAACCTCTTGGTTCCGTAGCTCAATCCCTCTATTAATAAAAGCTAAAACACTGTATGCCTTCTTAACAGCCCTGTCAACCTGGGTGGCAACTTTCAAGGATCTGTGTACATGGACACCGAGATCTCTCTGCTCATCTACACTGCTAAGAATCTTACCATTAGCCCAGTACTTTGCTTTCTGGTTACTCCTACCAAAGTGCATCACCTCACACTTGTCTGCATTAAACTCCATTTGCCACCTCTCAGCGCAGCTCTGCAGTTTATCTATGTCTCTCTGCAACCTACAGCATCCTTCGTCACTATCCACAACTCCACCGACCTTAGTGTCGTCTGCAAATTTACTAACCCATCCTTCTACACCCTCATCCAGGTCATTTATAAAAATGACAAACAGCAGTGGACCCAACACCGACCCTTGTGGTACGCCACTAGTAACTGGTCTCCAGGATGAACATTTCCCATCAACTACCACCCTCTGTCTTCTTTCAGCAAGCCAATTTCCGATCCAAACTGCTATATCTTTCACAATTCCATTCCTCCGCATTTGGTACAATAGCCTACTGTGGGGAACCTTATCGAACGCCTTGCTGAAATCCATATACACCACATCAACCGGTTTAATCTCATCTACCTGTTTGGTCACCTTCTCAAAGAACTCAATGAGGTTTGTGAGGCACGACCTTCCCTTCACAAAACCGTGCTGACTATCCCTAATCAATTTATTCTTTTCTAGATGATTATAAATCCTATCCCTTATAACCTTTTCCAACACCTTACCAACAACTGAGGTAAGGCTCACTGGTCTATAATTACCAGGGTTGTCTCTACTCCCCTTCTTGAACAGGGGAACCTGTCAATTGTCAAATTGTCAATTACTAATGGGGTGCCATATTTTATTTGAGAGGGCTTTAACATAAAAGTATGATTGTTATGCTTCAGTTATACATCTGGAATAGTGTGCGTAGGTCTGGTCTCCTTAGTTAAGGAAGGATGTAAATGCTTTGGGGGTGGTTCAGAAGAGGTTAACTAGATCAACAGCTGGAATGAGCCGGCTGTTATACGATGGCAGGCTGGGCTTGGTTCCACCAGGGTTTAGAAGAGTGAGGTAGTGATTCTATTGAAGCGAACAAGATCTTGAATGGAAACAAAATCAAAGAGCAGCAGATGTTGGAGATCCGAAACAAAACCTGCATCTGAAAATGCTGAAGGAACTCAACAGCTGTGGCACCATCTGTGGAGAGAAAAACAGTGTTAGCATCTCAAGTCCCGTGACAGGGATAGCATGGTGGCTCAGTGGTTAGTACAGCTGCCTCACAAAGCCACAGTGACTGTCTGTGTGGAATTTGGACATTCTCCCTGCGTCTGCATGGGTTCATCCCACAGTCGAAAGACACGCAGGTTAGGATGGATTCACTGTGCTTACTTTCCCCATTGTGTGCAGGGATGTGCAGGCAAGGTGGGTTAACCATGGGAAATGCAGGGTTAGAGTAGGTGATGAATCTCTGATGAAGGGTCTAGGCCCGAAACGTCAGCTTCTGTGCTCCTGAGATGCTGCTTGGCCTGCTGTGTTTATCCAGCTACACACTTTGTTATCTTCGAGTAGGTGGATCTGGTTTGAATGCTCTTCAGAGGATTGGTGTGGACACGTCGGGCCAAATGGCCTGCTTCCAAACTGTAAGGTTTCTATGACACTTCATCAAGGTGGTCTGATAAGGATGTTTTATTTTTGGGTAAGCACAGAGCCAGGGAACACAGTTTTATAGTTA
The DNA here is from genome assembly GCF_030684315.1 of Stegostoma tigrinum. Taxonomy (NCBI): domain Eukaryota; kingdom Metazoa; phylum Chordata; class Chondrichthyes; order Orectolobiformes; family Stegostomatidae; genus Stegostoma; species Stegostoma tigrinum. The sequence continues at coordinate 35,439,894 of NC_081381.1, forward strand.
GGCATGGCCCCTTCAGGACAGGGGTGAAGAGACTTTTTTTTATTCTGAGACTTGGTCAACCCTGCTTTAGAAGGTAATGGAAATGGGGTCATTAAATAGTTTTAAGGCAGAGATGTTTAAATTTTTGCTAGTCAGCAGAACCAAAGTTTGTGAGGTATGTTGGGAAACGTTAATGGAAGAGCAGACTTGAAGGGCTGAACGGTCTCCTTCTGCTCCTCATTTGTATGTTTGTGTGTTTCAAGTTGTGCTTTCTGCTTTAAGATATACCATTTCTTTTTTCAAATCCTGATGGTAAAAGTCAAGTACTTAAAAGATTTACATTGTTCCTGCATCCAATAAATTGACAAGGTAGTGTTTATGCTAAATGCTCATCTTTCACTACCACAAATAATAATATCTTAGCTGAAAAGCAGTATTGACTTTCTAAAATTAGAAATAATATTTGTGCTTCAGAGCAATGAACAATCTATGAATCAGTGCAAACATACAGGGAGTGATTAATGCATGGGGTGGTGTTTGAGTGGGATAGTGGAGGTGTCATTCAAAAGGCAACTCCATGCTGTGATGAGTAGGTTGCTTGATGACTATAGGCTCCTTCATCTGTACTGATCTTTCCGAAAGCACCTTGCTGTCACGTTGTATTACAGTGCTGCTCATTATGTGACCAGAGGCTGTTGCAGCCCATCATCCCAATCCACATGTGGTCCTGAAGGGATCAGATGCTCTTTGTGATTCTGCACTTCATTCATGCCCTTTACAGGCGGTGGGATGTTGAGGGAGTTGGAATGCAATGCTGTTCCCTCTCCCTCTATTACTGCCCGTTAAAGAGGCCGCTTCCAGGCGGCTCAGTCACCCGAGCGACACAACAACTCAGCTCAAACAGAGAGAGATAGCAGGAACTGGTCGAGACCCGAAACGTCAAACTTTCCTGCTCCTCTGATGCTGCTTGGCCTGCTGTGTTCATCCAGCTCCACACTGTGTTATCTCAGCTAAAACAGGGTTACGCAATGAAGCAGTCAGAGCACATTATTAGGACAGGGGAACAGATATTTCAACATTTTTTAGGAATTCAGTTTAACCGCTTTCCAATGGAGAAGGGGTAGAGCTAAAGCTAAGAAAGAGGAGAAACAATAAATGAAATAGTGTGTGGCATTAGGGAAATAAAGAGAATATTTCAGAAGTATAAATCTACAAGTCGATGAGAGGATAGCAGTAAATAAGAAAAATATTGCTTTGTTTGAGAAATTAGTAAATAGGACACAAGATTCAGATAGCATGGAACGTAAACACGATGTGAAAGGCTTTCTGAAACATATTCACAGAAAATACCTATTCGAGGGAAATCAGTAAGTAATGTCAAGGATCCAAAAGGCGGCACTATATCAAGTGGTCAAAGGATGACAGAGATCTTAAATAACATTTGTGTGTCTTTTCAATACAGAGGCAGAATTTCTAGAAAGGAATATAAATAACTAATCAGGAGTTAGCTCACAGGCTGAGTATGTTAAAGGGGGACAGGGCTTGCAGTTAGATGGATGGTACCAAAGCACGCACGTTCGAGGGACTTGAGGAATTGGCTAATAAACATGGCTCCGGGCCTGAGGCAATTTTACAAATTTTGTTAGAAATAACTGGTGCTCGAGAACTGGAGTAATGCAAAGGCAAAGCCAGTTTCTGAAAAATTGCATTAGAATAACCCAGCAGATCTGGAAGGCTTACATCACTTGCAGGTTAAGGCATCAAAGGAAATCCTGATGAAGGGGGTAATGAATCACCAGATGAAATCTAGGTGATCAAAAAGGCTGTCAGTATATTTTCGTTCTGTGACGGAGACGGACTTACTGGACCTAAATTGAGGAGAAGTGGTATTTGATGAATAAGGAAAAACGGAGTGAATATGTACTGTCACAATATTTGCAAAGCTTTTGGTACAGGAAATTGTGAGTGCTCCATGCTCTAAGACACAAAGCCTCCAGTCTTCTTAACATTTAGGCATGTTCAAATTATTTTGAACTATGGTTTGAATTGTCTGCATATCAGAACAGATTTGAAAGCGTCAGCAGGAAAACCTTGCACAGTGAATTAGAATTTGATATGGAGAGAATAAATCATAAATCATAACTGCTCAAAGCCTGCCTACCAACTACAAGGCACAAGTCTGACTGAATATTCTCCACTTGCCTGGATGAGTGCAGCTCTGGTTATACTCAAGAACCTGACACCATCCAGATCAAAGCAATTCACTATTGGTACCACTTAAACATTTACCCCTCAGCCACTGACACATACCAGCATCTACAGGCTACAATGCAGGAATTCAAAAGGCCTGTGCCAATAACACCTTCCAAACCCACAACCTGAGCCAGCTGGAACGATAAGGACATCAGACACATGGGAACATCACCCACAGGCTCCTAAGCAAGCCACAACCATCCTGAATTGTAACTATTGGCATTCCTTCACTGTCATTGAGTCACATTCCTCAAACTGCCTCCAAACAGCATTGTTACTGTACACACAACCCTAAGGACTGCAAGCAGTATAGAAAGGTAGCTCATCAATGCCTTGTAATTTCTGACGGATAACAAATGGGGGCCAAGCAATACCCACATCCCATGAACAAATTAACAAAAGTAACTGGGCACAGAACTGTGTGAGAACAGGTGATGATTAGTGGGTGCCTCAAATGTACATGACCTTAGATTCATTCTTGTTTGCAAAGAAATTGGATAGGAGTTGTAAAGAAAGATTAAAGCCAGAACCAAAAGAACTGTGGATGCTGTAAATCAGGAACAAAAACAAAGTTGCTGGAAAAGCTCAGCAGGTCTGGCAGCATCTGCGGAGGAGAAAACAGAGTTAACGTTTCGGGTCCAGTGACCCTTCCTCAGACCCGAAAGATTAAAGTCAGAGTTTTTACAGAATGACAAGAGGCCCTTTCGCCCATTGTGTCCATTCTGGTCATCAAGCATCTATCTATTATAACCCCATTTCCCAGCACTTGGCCTTGAGCATTGTATGTTATGGCATTTCAAGTGCTCATCTAAATATTTCTTAGATGTCTTGGGGGTCCCAGCTCTACCATCCCTCCAAGCAGCGAGTACCAGATATACACAAGCCTTTAAGTGAAATTTTTTTTGCTGAAATCACCACTAAGCCTCCTGGCTCCCTCTCTTAAATCTGTGACCCCTGATTATTGTCCCTTAAAATAAGGCGAAAGGTTTCTCCATATTTATGTCCCTCAGATTAACTTAGGTGGCAGAAAACAATGAGCCAGTGTTCGAAGGGGTTTTGTTACTGGAAGCCTGTGTCCAGTGGAGTATCACAGTGTTTGAGCTTGATCTTTTGCTCTTTGTTGTGTATATTAATGACCTTTGTACACCTCAACTAGATACACCCCTCACCATCCTCTACACCGGGAAAATAACCCCAGCCGATCTGGTCTCTCCCCTTAGCTCAATCAGTCCTGTTCAGACAATTCCTGGTGGATCTCTTCTGCATCGTGCCTTGCGTAATCTCATCCTTCCTGTATTGAAGTGATCACACTGCACACAGCACTGCAGCTGTGGCCTAACTAACTTTATATACAGCTCCATTATAACCTCTTTGCTCTCATATTCAATGTCTTGTCTAAGACAGACAAGCACCTCATATGCCTCTTAACCACCACATCTAACTGTTCTGCAGCCTTTAGGGATCTATGCACATACGCACACCAGATTTCCTCTGATCTTATGTACTTCCTAGGGTCTTACTGTTCAATGTGCACTCCCTTGCCTTGCTAATCCTCCCAAAATGCATCATCTCACACTTAAGGGTGAAATACCATTTGCTATTGTTCAACCCATCTGACTAGCCTGTCTATATTGTCCTGCAGTCTAAGTCCTCCTCACTATTTATCACAACACCAATTTTCAAGTTCCCTGCAAACATCCTGATCATACCTTCAAGATTGGTTTGAGCCAGCACAAACCCTGTGATACACCACTGGACACAGCCTTCCGGTGACAAACACCCTTTGACCATCACCCCTTGCTTTCTAGCACTAAGCCAAATAGATCTAACTTGCCAAACTGTCCTAAATGCAAGTTACTCCTGCTATGGGAAGAATATTAATAAATTGGAAAGGATGCAGCAGAGAGATTTAAAAAGTTGATACTGGGACTGGAAGGTTCGAGTTTTATGGAGAGGCTGGAAAGGCATGTTTCACTGAAGTGCCAGCGATTGCGGGGTGACCTTAACAAAATTTATAAGATCACGAGGGACAGAGATAAGACAGCAAATGTGTTTTCGGTAGAGTTGGGGACTTCAAAACTAGAGGCCATTGATTTAAGGTGAGAGGAGAAAGATTTAAAAAGGGACCTGATGGGCAACTTTTTCACACAGCGGGGGTTCATTTGCCAGAGGAAGTGGTAAACACAGGTACAGTTACAACATTTAAGAGATGTTTGAATAGGTACATGAATAGGAAAGGTTTAGAGGGATATGAGCCAAACACAGGCCATTGGGACTAATTTAGTTTGGGGAAATTTAGTTGGCATGGACAAGTCAGAGCAAAGGATCTGTTTCCATGTTGTACGACTCTACAACACTGTCTTCCATACAGACTGTCACTTTGGTCTCTAATGTGTCCTGCTTTTCTTACCTTGGTTGTTCTCTTGCCCTAATGATATTTCTAATGTATCGCCTGCCTGGGGCTGAGCAGGTAATTGGTCTCTGGCAGTCCTCTGATTGCCTGGAGAATTTCTTCCTTGCCCAGTTGCAGTGCTCTTACTGTGAGGCGATCACCAGATTGTGCTCCCACACTGTATATGCCCATGGCTCCCACCAAGGCGTCAATTTCTGGGCTTGTGGGGGTGGTGCAGAAGGCAGCCTTGCTGCTGCTTCCTCAGAGGCCTCAGTATTCTCCTCCTCAGTGGGCAATTCAACCACAGTTGGCCACTTTCTGCAAACAGCGTCAGGGAACCTGCAAGACTTGGAGAGAGAAGGTGTCGCTGCCAGTGGTTGGAAGTTGAATGCAATGACTGACAGCAAAAGCTTCACGTGGACGAAAACATTAACATAAACTTAATGGCTCAACTGCCTATTTCTGTTCTACAACATTTGACGATAAAATAATTCCACAAAATTACTTGTAAATGAGGTTAGAAATAAAGCTGCAAAACCAAGGGAAGTGGATTGAAAATAATTACAGATGATAAATTGACAGATGCCAATTTAATCTTTAATGTAAATTTGCACACCAGGGTCCATTCGATGAACTTTCCACAAGTAAAAAGTGTTTGAGAAAAGTTGCTTTAGAAAATTTAAAGAAGACAAGTAATCACAATGCAAATGATCTGTAATGTTGTTTCCCCATAGACAATAATAATAAGCAATTTGTTTGTTTGTCTTACTTATCAACGAAAATCTCACATCTATTGTGTTAGCGAATCATAGGTTGAGTTCACTCAGTAGGAACTTCTGGTTGTGAATAGCTAGAGATTTAAAAAATAGAACAGATAAAGAAAGGCATGGGGGAAGTTTTGAAACCTGGAAAGGTTGCTAACACTGTCAGGTTTGTCACAGAAAATTATAAAGGGCTTTTACCTTGGTAAAGAAGTTAACAATACTTTCGGGTACTGAATAAGATTAGCGATCTGAGTCAAGGGATCTGACCTTTTGAAGTTCAGTAATGTGACATGTCCTTTATTTGGTATAAACCACTCACAATGTGGTTTTGCACTCAAGTGGTCGAATTTAATTGCTGCAGCTTCCTTCAAACATCACAGGGAATTCAGTCATCTGCCTCCTTAGAGATTGCTTTGCTTCCAACAGTTGTCAGGCAGACGGCCACTGTTCTTCAGCCCTAGTACAGCCAACAGGAGCATTGGCCAGTGCTGGGACTGCAGTAGGTCCAAATCAGCAACCACGAAGGACGCCCTAGAGGGCAGAAGGGTTTACGGGATTCAACTGGTCATACAGGTTCCTTTGTGTTGGAGGGAGATGTGAAAGGTGGTTTTTTTTTTAAGAGGCAATGGGCTACCAATGGAAGCAGGATGAGATCCATAAGTGACTATTAATTGGCCACTTGCAGGCCTCACTTGACTTCCACTGACCCTTTTCCCTGTCTCTGGGTTCACTGGAATGGGTGGAAGTGGGGAGGGGAGTTGGGAAATCAGGGGTCTCTGCCGCGTACCTTCCCTCCTGATTCTATGCTCCACTGGTCTCCCACCCCTCATGGAGGGATGGAGAGAAATTAAATTCTACCGAAAGGTTTCAAAATTGAGGCCTCTTGATAAGTCAACAGGTTAGGAGGCAACAACAATGAGTTATTCAAGGAGCAAACGATAACAGATGTGGGGGGGAAAGGAGTGGGGAATGGAAGGAGAGGGAGGGAGAGCGGGGGAGCGAGATATAAGGAAAAATGAAGCAAGATGAGAAATAAGGATTGAAGAGGGAAAGCCCAGCAGGGATAGTAAGAGAGGGCTGTGGGGTGGGTGGTGGTTAGTGGTTTCAAAATTGAGGCCTCTTGATAAGTCAACAGGTTAGGGGGCAAGACATAGAAAGAGAGGGCTTTGGGGTGGGTGGTGGTTGGGGAGGGGGGCAGGCTGGGAGTGGGAAAGTAACGGAGGCTAAAAGAGAAAGCAGAGGAGAATGCAAATGGGCATGGGAAGTTGCTGAACAAACAGAGGCTATCAGAGGGCTAGTGATGCTGATTTCTTCAGTCAGCGTGGCTAGGACAGGTAAAGGCAGGTACAGTCAGGGGATTCTCTAGTAGTTTTGTTGATCAGTAGCCGGGGAATAGTTCATGTCAAAAATTGTATTCAATTATGGGAGTCAAGTTGTTCAGATTGATTCATCTCACTTTCTTTATAACATATTTAGTCCAGCACTATCATTTTCTGGCCTTCGATTTGGAATTACCTGTAGACCACCAAAAAAACCAAATCTGATCAAATGAGGATACTGTGCCAGCAGTGTTACTTCTGCCTCGTTCAGTTTGTTGAAAGTTGCTGGGTCAATGTCGAAACTCCAACACAGTTTGTATCAAGCGCAATCTTACAATGGAAGAGGCTTCAAATGTCACCCTAAAACTTCACCCACTCTCGAAACCACCCACTCCAGACTCACTAGATACAGTAAGGAGGATATGTGAGCAGGGTTATGATGTGGTGACCAATCCGTGCAGCTGGGAGGCAGATTGCTCCTTTGAGGATACCCAGCAAGCTAGGTGGTGGTTAGGACTGCCGCACTGAGGAGAAAGGTGTTTTCCTTACCTCCCTTAGCCTCTTTTGGAAGATGCAATTCCTACTCCAAGCAACTGGGCTCCTCAAACAAAAAAAACAAACAGTCAGAACCACCATTGCATTCAGACGTGTCCCACAATGAATGACTCTCCCTGATATCACATGCTGGCTCTTATTTCTTCCCTGATCTCTCCCAAACGCACACAGATCACTCTTGACCGTCTAATCCATGCTGTACCAAGCACAAGCTCACAAGCTCCATTCATACCAGCAGACACTGATTTGCTTAGCATCGTGTTAAGCTGGTTAAATCGGGCTTGCTTCTAGGCACAGGCCTGGATAAAACGCACATGGAACTGAGTTAAACCTTCGCAGCATTCTGCAAAAGCTGGACATTTCAGTTTCCCACCCAGAACTGCTCCCATCACTTTGAAATCTCATTCCATTGAAGATCAGGTCTCCAGCTGTCCTCTAGGCAGCAGCACTATTCTGACTTTGACCTGTTCAATTTGACTTTTTGAAGCTTTTTTTTTAAGAAAGCTTCTTTGAATTTAGTCCAAAAATAAATCAATGCGAATTGAATTCTATTGAGTATGGTTGCATTGCCTTATAATATGAAATAATAACACTGCAGTACCCTCGCTCGCTGTAGTTCTAACATCACTTTACTGTTGTGTGTCACTTTTAAGACTGAATGGATATGGGAATATAAAATGTACGGATTGAACCAAATTAAGTCTGATTGGAACAGTTGTTCTGCATGTTCACCTTGAAATAAAGCAGCCTAATAGTTTATTTCTGGCTTCATCCCATTAAGATCATTCTCAGTTTGCCTTCGGAGATATGAAAAATGCAAATATCTGGTTCAAGGCATGTTAATACTGCTGTTATATCCCCAGCTTACACTATTAATATTACAAATTAATATCATGCAGTGCAAGACTCTCAGACTACTTATGGGATAACTGGCAGTATTCAACTTCAGAAAGTGTTTACAACAAATCCAAATTCCAAGGCTCAGGATGGATGTAGCAGTGTAAATGTGTCTTAGAATACATAAAGTGGTACAGGAGACGAACCTGAGGCTGATAATGGAAATCTCATTAAAAACCATCAGCACATTGTCTGACAACAGTAAAATCAAATAACATTGCGTAGCTTATAATGAGTAACAGTAACAGTGAGTAACAATAGACTATGTCTTCCTGACCAGCCACCAGGACCATCAAGCCATAGGAACATGCCAGGAGCAACACTGAGCATCTCTGGAAATGAGATACTAACCTGGTGAAGTGACAAGATGCCATGCATATTAAACAGCAGAGCTAACAAAATATGAAACTAACAAACCGGATCAAAGTTCTACTGTCATACCATGTTCATTCATAAATGCTAGGAGATAATTAAACAATTAAAAAGAAAGGGAAGGCTACAGCAACCTCTAGGTTATTAACAATGACATAATGAGCATTAAGGTGCAACCACCTTCAGTCAGGAGATGGGTAGTTCAGTCTCCACTGGAGATCCAGTCTGGCCATTCAAACCCAGGCGCACACTATTGAAGCTGTTTTTGTCCACAGGAAGCTTAATGCTCAGGATCGACTGATAAAGAGGGCAATAACCTTCCTGTCACAAAAGGCTATCTCCAATTAAGTGAGAGTCAAACCACCTCCCCTTCACATTCTGTGGCACTCCCATTGCTAACTACCTCACCATCAACGTCCCAAGGAACCTGACAGACCAGAAATCTCACTGAACCAGGCACTTAATTGCTGCGACTCCAAGAAAAATTCAGAAGCTGTTTATTCTGTGGAAAGTGACTCATTGCCAGACTCTCCAAAACCTTTCCAGCATTCAAAGCACAAGCCAGTGGTGTAATGGATTACTCTCCACTTGTCTGGAAGAAAGTAGCTGCAATAATATTCACAAAGCTCAACACCATCGATGACAAAGAAGCCTGTTTAATTGGCACTCTGTCCTCAACCTACAGTGCACAACAGACACTGTGCACATCATTCAAGCCAATGTCATACTGATAGCACCTTCCAAACCCACTGCTTTTACACAAGGCCAACAGAGTCATTGAAACATCACCAGCTCCAAGTTCTCGCCCAAGCTATACACCATCCGGACTTGGAAATATACACATTGTCACTGAGTTAAGATCCTGAAACACCATACCTAACAGCATTGTGAGAGCACTGTTAGCTCATGCATTGAAGTGGTTTAGGAAGGCAACTCACCACCATCTTGTCAAAGCAGCAAGAGGCAAGTATAGATGATTGACTTGCTAAGAGTATCCATATCTCAGAATCATTTATAAATATATAAGGTTAAATACATCCCATGCAGACTTTATGAATGACCTATCAAACAAGCCCACTCCACTAGTCCAGCTCCCCATTCCTACAAACTTTCCCCAAATGGAAATTACTATCAGCCCTGCTTTCACTACTCTTTCAGATCAAGCTAACTATCATCTCTCATTTGAAAACCACACTGGATTAGAAATCAGACTTCAATTCGAGAGAGAACATGGACAGCTGGTTTTGATTTCTGTACTTTTCATCGAAGGTGGATGCAACGTTGGCAGCTTTGAAGAGGGAACTTTCAAAACTGAGCGCAAGAAGAATCGAGAGGTTCAACTGCATTTTTCTTTTGATCTTGAAGAACTGATTAGATGGATTCAAAAGGTCATTTGCACTCCTTTCCACAATGTGGAGAAATTAGAGAGATGACCATCTATCATTTGGTCCTCACGGCATTGCAGAGAATGGCACTCAAACATTGGGAAGAGACTCCCTACAGAAAAAGTAGCACTGGAACAACTACAGTGTAAATCACAACCAAGTGATATACAGTGCACTGTCAAGGGAAAGATCCAGGGATATAGAATATAAATGGGGCTATAAGATTTTTTTTGATTCCCTGTAACAAAATTTCTAATGAATGTACAAGAGAAAAAAAAACGAATACGATAATATAGATATCATTAAAGAAATGTGGTGCACATTTCCTAACATTTTGATACATTGCCACAGGATTTTGTGCTTAGATCTAGAGTTTTGCAAACAGCAACTAAAAATAGGCAAATTGTGAATCTTAGTCCCATAGGCTGTTTAATTATTCATTCGGAGATTTAATCAGAACAAAATAGAAGCCAGTGAAGAGAAAAGACAGATTACTCACTGAAGGTGTTCTTGTCTTCATTATTCAAGTGAAGCTCTCGCTGCATGTACACATGGGTAGTGGCTTGAAACCAGCTTTAAATGCCTGAGGGAGAAATGGGAAAGATGCTTTTCTTTTTAAAAGTCCAAGATATCAATGTGACATTCCCATTTCTCAATGCTTTATCAATCCTTTGTCTCTCCTGACCTAGTACAGACCTTTAGTCAGATAGCCACCATTGGAACACAGCTATATTGAGGTAGGCCACAGATCATCCATGATCTCATTAACTAGCAGAACAGGCTTGAGGGAATGAATGGCCTACTCCTGTTCCCATAACTGCCAACTTTTCTTTTTATTCGTTTGTGGAATGTGGGCGTTGCTGGCTGGCCAGCATTTCTTTCCCATCCCTAGCTGCCCTTGAGAAGGCGGTGGTGAGCTGCCTTCTTCAACCGCTGCAGTCCTCCTGCTGTGGGTTCACCCACAATGCCAGTAGGGAGGCAATTCCAGGATTTTAACACTGACGGAATGACAATATATTTCCAAGTCAGGATGGTGAGTGACTTGGAGGGGAAGTTGGAGTTGGAGTTGGTGGTGTCCCCAAACGTCTGGTGCCCTTGTCCTTCTAGGTGGAAGTGGTTGTGGGTTTGGAAGGTGCTGCCTGAGGAGAGAAGTGGTTTCTTCTCTTCTTTTCCTTGCCTCAAGTTTTTTCCCCATCCCCCCCCCCCCCACCACCGTCTTAAAAATGTGTTACACTTCTGTTGCCCCACCACACCATTCTGTGCGTGCCAATTTGGATATTAAGTGTGATCAGGTTCTGACCTCTTGGAAAAACCCCTTTTTAATCTCTTCAACAGATGGATTTACAACTGCCTAGACCCTGAACTTTGGAATTCCATGTCTAGGCCTCTCTGTGTATTTATCCTCTTTAAGAATCTCCTTAAGACTTACTTCTTTGACCAAGATATTTGGCTACCTGAACTAATGTGAGTCAGTGTCACATTTTGCACAGTAATGCTCTAGTGAAGTGCCTTGCAACATTTATCAATGCTAAAGGTGCTAAATAAACAGAAGTGGATGCTTTTTCTTCTAGTTGTGCTTGCGATGTGGACATCGCTAGCATTTGTTGTCCATTCCTAATTACCTTGACAAGGCGGTGGTGATTTGCCAATGTAGGCACACCCACAGTACTGCTGGGGAAAGAATTCCAGGACTCCTACATTACATGTTAGGAGGCATCTCAACTAAGCTCAATCCTGGTCTGAACCCGACAGCTATAGACACATTTTTCTCCAAAAGGGTGGCTGGAGGCTAATCAGAAACAGGAATTGTGGTTGATATCCTGTGGTCCCCTAAGGGTTTTGAGGGCAATTATAATGATTCCCCCTCCCACCCACCCCAGGTTGGAGATGAGACTTGTGGCATTCTGTTGCTACCTCCTCAATTCTACAAGGACAGTGCATATACTGATAAATACATCAGAGCAAAAATATCACCTTTTAACATAATGCCGATTCCATTTTCACATACCCCTCATGAAAATAAGCTGTTTCAGTGTTTAACAACCTTCAATTATTTTTTTTTTCCGGCTATTTCAACATCATACAGTATGGGCCCCAGCCTTTGGGCAGCTTCGCTGCATGCATTATAGTGTAATTTGCCACAATTCAATCTCGTATGAGTTTGTCAAATACAAAAAAAACTCTCATCAAGAGCGCTGACCCAGGTAATGGATCATAAATGCATCATCAGTTGCCTACATTTTGATGCAATTGAGGCCTTAGCCTTGATAATAGTCCAAGTTAATTCATAACTTTGGTCAGATCCCGAGGGGCACTGTATTTGCAAGTGCTTCAGCAGCAATTCATATAATTAAATGAAGCACGCAAGCTCACAGGGAAATCAATTTCTCATTTATACCCCGTTAAATTCTTCTGCTCATTACAAAGGGATATTTTCACATTCAAATGGAAAGGGATTGCAATCGTTTCTTTTCCATTTTCTCAATTTCTGATGCATGTTAGCCTGGATATTTGAGGGGTGGGTGGGGTGGGGGGGGGTGTGGCCCAGACAAAAGCAAGATACTGCAGATGCTGGAAACCTGAAAATAACACAGAGCTGGAAAAACTCAGCTGGTCTGGCAGCACCTGTGAAGAGAGAAACAGAATCAATCATTGTCAAGTCCAGCATGACTCTTTCTTCCTCCAGCAATTTCTGTTGGTTGGGGCAAAACTTTCACCTGCCGCTTTCACCCCAACATATTTAAGCCCTGTGTCAGCTCTCTCTATGCAGGATTCCTGCCACAAGACGGAATCCACATCACCATCTAATGCAGAAAGGTCTTGCAACACTACAGTAAAATGTCCATTGTAGTACCAAAAGTAATAGATATTCACAATGGTGGGGGAGGGGCTCCAGAGAGGAGGACATTTCTTTATGCCTGGAGCTGGGGTTTTGGGAAATGCAGGCTAGCTTGAGAGCATGGCTGATGGCTTTGCCATCTGATTTTCTCACTTCTTCTGCTGTTTTCATATAAGATAGCAAAGGACCATCCAACCTCCCGTACATATAAAGGTCTTTACTCTAGAGGGAAGGACTTTTAAGCAATGAGTAGGACCTGACTCTGCAATGCATTTCATAGAATCCCTATACTGTGGGAGCAGGCCATTTGGCCTGTCAAGTCCATGCCTCCCCTCTGAGGTGCATCTCACCCAGACCCACCCCTCTACATAATCCCTGCATTCACCATGGCTAATCCACTTAGCCTGTGCATCCCTGGGAACTATGGGCAATTTCCGCAGCCAATCCACTTAATCTGCACATCTTTGGAACGTAGGAGGAAACTAGAGCACCCAGAGGAAACCCACAAAGACACGGGGAGAACATGCAAACTCCATACAGTCGCCCGAGGCTAGAATCGGACCCAGATCCCCTGCGTTGTGAAGCAGCAAAGCTAACCACTGAGCCACCATGCTGCTCAACTTGGTAGGTGATCCTTTTCTTTTCCCAATCTCCAACCACCTTCATGTCCTCCCCGCCATTTTTATCATGATATATAACCTGATAGACAGTGATTCACTGAACTTTCCCTCCTTTTCGTCTTAAGGAGAAAGACGAATATTTTGGGAGTGTTATTTTCAAAGAGAAGGTGCTGTGGTATAGGAGGTCACGTTCCTTCTTCTGAGCCAGAAACTCAGATTTCAAGTCTCATTCCAGGACTTGATGGCCATGGAAGACGGCTTCATAAAGCTACCAAGCAAGCAGCTGATCAACATGCAGATCCATTCAACGTGCCTATGGCAACTGATAAGGATGAAAGGGGCTCCTGCCCAATGCAACGTGATAACCCTGAAGGTACAATCTTTAGCTTCAGGATATTGACCTGTTCCAGGAAGAACAAGCTACAGGAAGTAGATACAAGCATGTGCTGTGCGTGGGCTGCGTGTCTCTCTCACTATGGGAGGCCACTACTAGGTATCTGACTTCAAAATAGTGAAACCAAAATTCATCCCATTGTCTCCAAAGCTCAATAATTGCATAAACTTAAGGAGTACACTTTTGAGCTTAAGTCCTTCAATCTCCTTTTGCTGCGATCTACAAGATCTTAAATCCTAAAGTGTGCATTTCTTTAACCGTTTTTGTTTGATTTTCTCCCGTCGTCTTCTCTCTCATTGTCTATGGGTCAGGAAAGAGCATCCGTGTCCTTTGCCCTTCACTAAGTCTTCTCAAAAAATAAAGAGATGTTTTAGAAATCACTGGTGTCATTTTCCCAGGGTATTCTTCAACACGATGCATGAGGCCATAAGAAATAAGAGGAGGAGTAGGCAAATCTGGCCCCTCAAGCATGCTCCTCCATTCAATAAGATCATGGCTGATCTTTTGGTAGACTCAGCTCCACTTACCCAGCACTCACTATAACCCTTAATTCCTTTACTGTTCAAAAATATATCTATCTTTGCCTTAAAAACATTCAACAAGGTAGCCTCAACTGCTTCACTGGGCAGAGAATTCCACAGATTCACAATCCTTTGGGTGAAGAAGATGCTCCTCAACTGAGTCCTAAGTCTGCTCCCCCTTATTTTGAGGCTATAGCCCCTAGTTCTAGTTTCATCTGCCAATGGAAAAAACTTCACCACTTCATTCTTTAAAAATTTATGAAGGGAATGAATATATTTTTATAAAATCCCCAGTCATTCTTCTAAATTCCAATGAGTAGACTGGCCCTGTACTCCAATCTCTCCTCATAAGCCAACCCTCTCAACTCCAGAATCAAGCAGGTGAACCTCTTATGTATACCTTCCAGTGCCAGTTCAAGGAAGGAAGACAAAACAATACACAGAGCGCCGGGTGTGGCCTCACCCTATACAGCTGTAGCACAACCTCCCGATTTTTAAACACTATCCTTCCAGCAATGAAGGACAATATTCCGTTTGCCTTCTTAATGACCTGCCCCACCTGCAAACCAATTTTTTTGTGTTTCATGCACAAGGGCACCCAGGTCCTTCTGCACAGCAGCATGCTGCAATTTTTCTCCATTTAAATAATCATCTATCAAAATAGAGTACAATGTTGGTAAATGTGAGGTCATCTATCTGCCAGACCATTGCCTACTCATTTAACCTATATATATCGCTCTGCAGGTTAATTCTCTCTCAATTCAAGAAGTTTTCCTTTAGATTGGAAAATTGTCAGTGTCAGACAAGGGGAGCAATATCTTAAAAATTATATCAGCGATAATGGGAACTGCAGATGCTGGAGAATCCAAGATGATAAAATGTGAGGCTGGATGAACACAGCAGGCCCAGCAGCATCTCAGGAGCATAGAAGCTGACGTTTCGGGCCTAGACCCTTCATCAGGGAAGGGGGTGGGGTGAGGGTTCTGGAATAAATAGGGAGGGGGGGGGGGGTGGACCGAAGATGAAGAGAAAAGAAGATAGGTGGAGAGGAAGAGTATAGGTGGGGAGGTAGGGAGGGGATAGGTCAGTCCAGGGAAGACAGACAGGTCAAGGAGGTGGGATGAGGTTAGTAGGTAGGAGATGGAGGTGCGGCTTGGGGTGGGAGGAAGGGATGGGTGAGAGGAAGAACAGGTTAGGGAGGCAGAGACAGGTTGGACTGGTTTTGGGATGCAGTGGGTGGAGGGGAAGAGCTGGGCTGGTTTTGGAATGCGGTGGGGGGAGGGGACGAACTGGGCTGGTTTTGGGATGCAGTGGGGGAAGGGGAGATTTTGAAGCTGGTGAAGTCCACATTGATACCATTGGGCTGCAGGGTTCCCAAGCGGAATATGAGTTGCTGTTCCTGCAACCTTTGGGTGGCATCATTTCCACTCCCCCTCTCATTCTTTAGATAACCATTTCCACTCTCCCTCCCATTCTTTAGATGACATGTTCATCATGGGCCTCCTGCAGTGCCACAATGACGCCACCCGAAGGTTGCAGGAACAGCAACTCATATTCCGCTTGGGAACCCTGCAGCCCAATGGTATCAAGCAGAATATGAATTGCTGTTCCTGCAACCTTCGGGTGGCATCATTGTGGCACTGCAGGAGGCCCATGATGGGCATGTCATCTAAAGAATGGGAGGGAGAGTGGAAATGGTTATCTAAAGAATGGGAGGGGGGAGTGAAAATGATGCCACCCGAAGGTTGCAGGAACAGCAACTCATATTCCACTTGGGAACCCTACAGCCCAATGGTATCAATGTGGACTTCACCAGCTTCAAAAATCTCCCCTTCCCCCACCGCATTCCAAAACCAGCCCAGCTCTTCCCCTCCACCCACTGCATCCCAAAACCAGTCCAACCTGTCTCTGCCTCCCTAACCGGTTCTTCCTCTCACCCATCCCTTCCTCCCACCCCAAGCCGCACCTCCATCTCCTACCTACTAACATCATCCCACCTCCTTGACCTGTCCGTCTTCCCTGGACTGATCTATCCCCTCCCTACCTCCCCACCTATACTCTCCTCTCCACCTATCTTCTTTTCTCTCCATCTTCAGTCCGCCTCCCCCTCTCTCCCTATTTATTCCAGAACCCTCACCCCATCCCCCTCTCTGATGAAGGGTCTAGGCCCAAAACGTCAGCTTCTGTGCTCCTGAGATGCTGCTGGGCCTGCTGTGTTCATCCAGCCTCACATTTTATTATCTGTAAAATTATAGCTAGGTTGCACAGGGCTAAGAACAAGACACGTTTCTTCAGAAAGAGGAAAGTGGATTGCCCGGAACTTTTATTTTTGGATGGAGGGAAAGTAAAAACCCCAGCCATTAATTAAAAACACCAAAACAGAGGTTATTGTTTCCGTTGGATAAAATAATTAAGATTTATGGACTCAAGGCACTCAGACGGCATTAAAATACAAGTTAGACACAATCACAGAAGCAAAATTCTGCAAATGCCAGAAATTTGCACAGTCCTCGATCTGACAACACCTTTGGAAACATTTCAGCTCAAAGATCATAGCCATGATCATAAGACAGGATTGAGGGATGAAATAACTCAATTCTGAAGGGTCTAAACCCAAAACGTCGTTTCCTGCTCCTCTGATGCTGCCTGGCCCGCTGTGTTCATCCAGCTCTGCATTTTGTTATCTCAGATTCTCCAGCATCTGCAGTTCCTACTATCTCTATAATACAGCAGGCTTGAATTTTCAAGGAGATGCTGACCAATCTATACTTTCATCATGAAAGAGGGGAGGTCAGAATTTCTGACAGGAGATCCAACTCTGGGTGCCTTCAGAAATGCAGAGCCATACTTTCATTCTTTTGGAGTTCAGAACTGAAATTTCAAAGATGCTGGCAGCCACTTCAACAGCTGCTTTCTACTGTAGGTGCATAATGGTTAGGTGTGATTTAGAGTGTTGGGAGATAGGACACCAGCTATAGGAGAAGTTGGGGGGGGGGGGGGGAGGTGGTCTGACAGGTTGCCTGGTAAGTAGGGTGCCAGCTGGGTAAGGGGTAGGGTACCAGAGGGCCAGGTAAACAATGCATGTTTACAGTGAGATGGTGTAGGTGGGGGAAAAAAAAAATCAGGTTCAGCAGCGAGGGAGTATGGATGTCGGGTCTCTGGAGGTCCGGGGCGAGAGGGGGTTGTTTGCATTCAGGTAGGCACTGGATCAGAGTCTGAAGGTGAGAGGTAAGCATGGAATCTGTCGAATAGTTACCTAGATGTTACATTATAGGCCAACTTTTCAAAAGTAACTACTTGATTTCTTCAAAACCCTCAATTTAAATGGGGACTTTCCGAAGGTTCCAGCACAATGGAATTCCACAGGGTTCTCATACACATGACCCATCTTTGCTGGGATAACGAGAGTCTGGTCAGTGAAAGATCTGAGCAATGGCACTCTACTGATGAAAAGAATCTGCCAAAAAAAATGACAAATGTTCCACAGACTTGAGGGAACTAGAGTAATGAGTTCTATAGTAGGTCAACTTAAAAAAAAAGTGTTCATTCCACAAAGCTTGAGAATTATAAAATGATGAATGTGTGGACCAAGATAGATTCATGCCAAGTTCCAATCCAACACAACAAAAAATAACACAATTATCTAAGCAAAACACTTAGACCAAAAAGGTAATCTTGTGTTTTGATCAGAAACACATATTGCATCATTATCCATATATAAACACATTCAAACAAACAGTCATTGAAAAAAATGCCAAGTGTGAGGCCTAATTAGAATGAAGTAGCTTGCACTCATATTTGGACGTAGCTTGTTTTGGCTCATTAGGTCGCACTGGTTTTGTTAGTTCTGTGTACAATTGGAAAATTGTTGACTTCAATATATTTTAATCATCTGGGTTTTATTGAACATTATGTTGAAGTGAGGACATATGAATATACAAATTAGGAGCATGATTAGGCCACTCAACCTGCTCTACCATTCCATAAGATGATAGCTGATCTGATTACTCCACATCCCGACTAGCTCCTATAACCTTTCACCATACTATTTAGCAAGAATTGGTCTCTCTCTGCCTTAAAAATATTCAAAGGTTCTGTTTCCAACATCTTACATAGAGTTCAAAGATTCTCAACTCTCTAAGAAAAAAATTCTCCGAAACTCCGTCTTAAATGGGATATCCTTCATGTTAGAATTTTCCATAAGAGGAAACATTCTTTCTACAACACTCTGAAGCCCACTCAGGATCTAATATTTCAATCCAGTCACCCCTTACTCTTACAAACTCCAACAGATACAAAACTATGTTGTTAATCCTCATTGAAACTTGGTGGAAGAACTTGGTAAGTGAAATCCACGGAAAACTCTCTGCTGGACAGATTCATATTTAATGCAAAGCAGAAAAGGTTGCAGAAGTTCCTCAGGGCAATACCTGAGGCCCAACCATCTCCAGCTGTTTCATCCAGAACATTCTTCCAGATGAATGGAGATTTTCCACTGAGGATTACGCAGTGCTCAGTTCCATTCACAAATCTTCCAACAACGAAGCAGACTGTGTGTGCATGCAGCAAGACCTGGACAACATTTAGGCTTGGATTGATAAGCAGCAGATAATATATGCGCCACACAAATAGCAGCCGTTTTAACTGTTCCAATACAAGAATATGTAACCATCTCCCCCTTGACATTACTGTCACTGACTCACCCAACATCAATATCCTGTGGACTCTTCACTGAGTAAAATGAACAGGATCAGCCACACATATGAAGTGGCTAGAAAAGCAGGTCACATACAAGGCATTCAATGCAAACAGCTCACTCCCAAATTCCTAGACCCTTTCAACCACCTCCAAGGCACATGTCAGTAGTATGATTGAATACATTCCCCTTACCTGCGAGGATACGTCTCAAACAACACTCAAAAGGCATAACAGCCTTCAGGATAAAAACAGCTCTCTTGACTTAGGACCCATATTCCACTATAAGCATTCTCTATTGTCACTACCAGCTCACTGTCGCCACAAAGTGCAATGTCTATAATATGCATTGCAGCAACTTGATAGGGCTCTACCAGTGCCTGCCAAAGCCCTGACTTCTACCATCTATTACAAACGGCAAATGCTTGGGAAGTCCACCAATTTCAAGCCCCCCTCCAGAAACATACCATCCCAACCTGGAACTATAGCACCATTCCTTCAAATCCTGGAACTTACTACCTAACTGACTACAGCAGGTCAACTTGGCAGTGCTCTGCCACCTTCCCAAGAGAATCTAGGGAGAGGAAAGAAATGCAGATTTTTTTTTTCCTGCAACAAGTAAATGGCAGAAACAAATGTGAGAACTTTGGTTAGGAATAGCAGACCAGCCAGTGAACAAGTCAGAAAGGCACACAGTTTAAATATAATAAAATGTGAGGCTGGACGAACACAGCAGGCCAAGCAGCATCTCAGGAGTACAAAAGCTGACGTTTCGGGCCTAGACCCTTCATCAGAGAGGCTGAGATGCTGCTTGGCCTGCTGTGTTCGTCCAGCCTCACATTTTATTATCTTGGAATCTCCAGCATCTGCAGTTCCCATCATCTCTCACACAGTTTAAATACTGCTTTCCATGGCCATGGTTAGGATGGTCCAAGTACTTTTGAAATGTAGTCTCAGTTGTATTTTAGACAAAAAAAAAAGGCAGTGAATTTATGTACAGCAAAACTGAAAATTGTGTGGAAAGTTTATGGTGTGGATGACATGGTCTGAAGGATGTGGCACAGTGGTTCATTGGTTAGGCACTGTGAGGCAGCAGTGCTGAGACCTGTGTTCAATTCCAGCCTCAGGCAACTGTCTGTGTGGAGTTTATACATTCTCCCCATGTCTGCATGAGTTTCCTCCAGGTGCTCCAGTTTCTTCCCACAGTCCAAAGATGTGCAGGTTAGTTGGATTGGCCATGCTAAATTGCCCCATAGTATCTTGGGACGTGCAGGCTGGGTGGATTAGCCATGGGAAATGAAAGGTTATGGGGTGTGGGTGGAATGCCCTTCAGAGGGTTGGTGTGGACGGCTTCCACACTGCAGAGTTTCTACGATCAGACAGTGCAA
Organism: Stegostoma tigrinum; assembly: GCF_030684315.1. Lineage (NCBI taxonomy): Eukaryota > Metazoa > Chordata > Chondrichthyes > Orectolobiformes > Stegostomatidae > Stegostoma > Stegostoma tigrinum. The sequence goes on from NC_081381.1 coordinate 35,460,267, forward strand.
GGCAACTTAAACTTAGGAGCAATTCATAAAACTCTTCTTCTCAAACAACTGGCTTTGCCATTCAGGAGGTTTGGGGCGGGGGGGTGTGTAGGGGAGAGTATGCTAGTGAGCAAGGAAGCTGTTACAAATTAGAACAGAAATGAATGGAATTTCCAATTATGCAAAACAGCAAGGGAGCAATTTGTAAATTGCTTAGATTCTTTCATAAGATACGTAGAAGGATTCTCTCCTATTGAATAACCATTAATAGAAATACAAGTGGATGGATGCTGTATAGATGGATAGAACTAGGTTTAAAGTGTTTAAAAAGGAGGCATTGCAAGCAATCAAGACTTCACTGAAGGCAGCGTGATTTAAATGTTTATCCAGATGGTTAAACTATTTTCATTTTCCCAGAAGCCTTTCTCAACACCACGCTATCTGTAAGTGATAGAAGCAATCTAAATGAATATGGTCTTCCTCTATCAGGCACCAGGCTGAAGCTCACTGGTTAGGGAGCATTCAACCATTCAAAAGATTTAATTCAATCAGCAACTTGACAGCAGAGTAGTTATTTCATACATCCGAAAACCAAGCTGGGGGTATGGACATGTTAGATCTTTCTCACGTTCGTTAGCTCTATTCAAACAAAATGCCTCAGCACCACCATCATTGATGACCTTCCTAACCACGAGGACAGTCTTTGACCTCTGCTCCTGGATTCATTGTGTCTGTTGTTACATGCACAGAATAATCAGTCCCTGAGACAATTCTAAAGTCTTTTCAAAATCATAGGATCCCCACAGAGCAAAAAGAGGCCATTCAGCCAGTCATGTTTACACTGACTCTCTGAAGAGCATCCCTCCCAGATCCAGCGCCCAACCCTGTGGCACATAATGCCACAATTACCCAGTCTGCACATCCCTGGAGACAGCAGATCAATTTAGCATGGCAAACCACCTAACCTGCGTATGCAGTCATAGAGATGTACAGCACAAAAACAGGCCCTTTAGTCCAACTTGTCTAAGATGTCGTGAAACTTGAAAGGGTTCAGAAAAGACTTACAAGGATGTTGCCTGGCTTAGAGGGTTTGTGCTATAAAGAGGCTGAACTGGTTGGAGCTATTTATCTAAATCTACTTCCATTTTGCCACCATTTGACCCTTCACAGTCAGCTACCCATCCAGGTGTCTCTTAAATGTAGTATTTTTACCAGCCTCCACCACTTCCTCTGGCAGCTCATTCCATACACGCTCCACCCTCTGCATGAAAAGGTTGCCCCTTAGATCCTTTCCAAATCTTTCCCTTCTTACCATAAACCTATGCCTGCTAGTTCTGGACTCCCCCCACCCACAGCGAAAAATCCTTGGTTCTTCACCCTATTCATGTCCCTCATGATTTTATAAACCTCTAAGGTCAACCCTCAGCCTCCAATGTTCCAGGAAAGATAGCTCCAACCAGTTCAGCCTCTCTTTATAGCACAAACCCTCTAACCCAGGCAACATCCTTCTAAGATAATAAAATGTGAGGCTAGATGAACACAGCAGACCGAGCAGCATCTCAGGAGCACAAAAGCTGACGTTTTGGGCCTAGACCCTTCAGAGAGGGGGATGGGGTGAGGGTTCTGGAATAAATAGGGAGAGGGGGGGAGGCGGACCAAAGATGGAGAGAAAAGAAGATAGGTGGAGTGGAGAGTATAGGTGGGGAGGTAGGGAGGGGATAGGTCAGTCCAGGGAAGACGGACAGGTCAAGGAGGTGGGATGAGGTTAGTAGGTAGGAGATGGAGGTGCGCTTGGGGTGGGAGGAAGGGATGGGTGAGAGGAAGAACAGGTTAGGGAGGCAGATACCGGTTGGACTGGTTTTAGGATGCAGTGGGTGGAGGGGAAGAGCTTCCTTGTAAACCTTTTCTGAGCCCTTTCAAGTCTCACGGCATCTTTCCTACAACAGGGAGACCGGAATTGAATGCAGTATTTCACAAGTGGTCTAACCCATGTCCTGTACAGCTGCATGATAATATTCCAACTCCTATACTCAATGCATTGACCAATAAAGGCAAGTGTATCAAACACCTTCGTGACCATCCTGACTACCTGTAACTCCACTTTCAAGGAACTATGAACCTGCACTCCATGGTTTCTTTGTTCTGCAACACTCTCCATCTTTGGATTGCAGGAGGAAATTTGAGCCATTCGGAGAAAACCCACACGCGGAGAACATGCAACCCCCACAGAGTCACCCGAGGCTGGAATTGAACCTGGATCCCTCACACTGTGAGGCAGCAGTGCTAAGGCTTGCACTCTACTATCAGCTAGTAGTGCAAACAGTGTCAAAGGAAAATCTTCTGGATCCAAGAGTAGAACCTCATTTCAAGGCACTGTTGGTTACAACCTTGATAAGTGTAATTGGAACATGCAAAACAATGCAAAGAATGGTTTGCCTTTCTTATTTTTCCTCTTGAGAAGAGGGCTGGGAAAGGAGTGCAGGGTGGTTTGGTAGTTGTTGGCAGCATGGTGGCTCACTGCTGCCTCACAGGTCCAGGGACCTGGGTTCGATTCTACCCTCGGGTGACTGTCTGTGTGGAGTTTGTACATTCTCCCCGTGTCTGCAGGGGCTTCCTCCATGTGCTCCAGTTTCCTCTCACAGTCCTAGGATTTGCAGGTCAGATGGATGGGCTATGCTAAATTACCCATACTATCCAGTAATGTGCAGGCTCGGTGGATTAGCCATGGCTAACACAGAGTTACAGGGCTCGGGTAGGGGGTTTGGTTTGCGTGGGATGCTCTTCGGAAGGCCAGTGCAGGTTCAATGCGCCAAACAGCCTGCTTCTGCACTGTTGGGATTGCATGATTCTATGAGTGTGTTTTAGCATCTCTCAATATTCCTACCCCATCCTGCTCACATCTTAAATTCCCAAAACTATTCCTACTCAATCTGAAGCACTGAGGTGCCCACCTACTACAAGTAACACCAGACCCAAAGCAATACATTAAATGACCAACTACTAATCCTCATCACCTTCTCATTCATATGGTTTCAATTGTTATAGTATGCTCTATATATCTGTGGTTCAAACTGGGAGCCCCAGTATTACAAAAAGGACTGGTGCTACAGAGAAGTAGCCAACCCACATTGCCGCAGTTTGTATCATCTATAAAACATACTGCAGTAACCCAAAGCTCCTTTGATAACACCTTCTGATCCCAGGACCTCTACCACTAATATGCAAAAGGACAACAGATACACTGAAACACTATCACTTGTATATTTTCCTCTAAGCCATTCACCATCCTGATTTGGAAATATATTGCTGCTCCTTCACCATTGCTGGGTCAAAATCCTGGAACTCTCACTCCTGCAGCACTACATCATCGCCCCCACCTCCCCAAGAACCACAATAGTTCAAGAACCCGGCCCACCACCACCTTCTCCAGGATAGTAAGAGATGGGTAACAAATGCTAGTCCAGCCAGTGACCCCAAGACCCCATAATTTCTGGTTCTGAAGAAGGGTCTCTGGGCCCAAAAGGTTAATTCTGCTTTCTCTCCACAGAAATTGCCAGAGCTGCTGTGTTTCTCCAGAAATGTTTTGTTTTCGTTTCTGATTTTCAGCATCTGCTGTTCTTTGGGGTTTTGTTTTCGTTTAATCTTCAGACCACTGCCCCAGAGCCCAGCACTAAACTGGGCAGTTAGAGAATTCACCCTCCATTGTTTTGCAGCCAGCTTTTCACAAGTAAACATTTTAAAATGGTTCAAAACAGCTTTTTAAATTCAAATTGTATTTTTAGATAGGTCATGACTCACTGCAATGTTATTACGTGGAATATAATGAATGGGTGCAATTACAGTAAAATAACCTTCAAAGAATTCAGATGTTTAAATATTGTAACACTGAAGTGATTTATCATTTGGACCCCAAGATGACATTATTTACACAGTTACATGGAAATAATAACAACTTTCAAACCATAAAAACCCAGTCTGTTCTGGTATTGCTACATAGATTGCAATCTGTTCTCTTCCCCTAGTTTCTGTTCTTTGAAACTGCCTGAGCAAGTAAAGTCACAATAGTCCCAATGCACCGCAGGGCTGCTCTCATTAGCGAGACATGACTGGTTGGGAGTTTAATCCAAAATGTCACCCTCCCTCAGGCCCAGGGAAACATTGAGAAGGAGTACTTATCATGCTACCTCAGCTAGTATGGGAACCAAACCCAAGCTATTGGTGCCATTCTGCATCACAAACCAGCTGTTCAGCAGACTAAGCCAGTGTTCCACCCATGGAAGCCCAGATATCAAAGAACAAAATGACTTTGAAGCATTTTGCAATGAATGTTTAGGGGTGCCACAAGAGGGTCAGTGGCTAGCTCTACTGCATTTCAGCATCAGGGACCTGGCTTCAATTTTAGCCTTGAGTGACTGTGTGGAGCTTGCACATTCTTCCAGTGTCTATGTGCGTTCCCTCCAGGTACTCCAATTTCCTCCCACGGGCCAAAGATTAGGTGGATTGGCCATGCTAAATTGCCCGTAGTGTCCAAGGATGTGTAGTCTAGGTGGATGAGCCATGGGACATGCAGGATTATAGGGATAGGTTAGGCATGTGGGTCTGGATGGAATACTCTTCAGAGGGTCGGTGTGGATTCTATGGGCCAAATGGCTTGTTTTCACACTGTAGGGATTCCATTAATCAGCACCTGCTCCCTCAAATTCAAGGAGTAGCATTTGAGAGGCAATTAGGTACAGCACTAAGGCATTGAGCCCCTTTGAGCTAGCTCTGCCATTCAACGAGATCATGGTTAATCTGACAACAAACACCATTTACTGAGGGTAATGCAGTCGCCAAAACCTGGTGACCCATCAATTTAATGGCATACTCAAAATACTTAACTGTTCATATTTCTGAACCCATGAAACCAGAACACGGTGACATAATCGCAAAGTTAAGCAAGGCTTTTCAAACATGATGTCACAGGCATCGGCACACAAAAGGCAAGGAGTTTCCAAAACTTGGGCCCCACATAAAGTCGAGGGAGGGGAGGTCAACTCAAAAATATCAAGTCCAACGCAGATAGATTTCTAAGCAGGTCTGGTAGCGTGTGGAGAGAAATCAGAGTTAATATCTCAGGTCCCTTTCTCTCTCGACCTGAAACATTAATTCTGATTTCTCTCCACAGATGCTACCAGGCAAGCTCAACTTTTCCAGCAATTTCTATTTTGTTTCCGATGTACAGCATCTGCAGTTCTTTCAGTTTTATAACGGATGGATTTTGGTCAGGAAAAGGATAATGTGTTAAGGATTCTCATGCCATGGAATTGACAGAGCTCAATGATCTAAAGAGGCTCAAGGACTAAGTACTCTCTTTCTGATCCCCTCTAATGACACAAACAAAAAAATCAGATTTTGAAAATCAGTGACCAATTATTGTTGGTAACTTCTCTTGGCTGGAGGTACAGAAGATAACTAGCAACTGAGATCAGTGTTCCTGTTCTATACTAGGATAGCAGATAGTGTATTGTACAACTATGTTATTTGTGGAAAGTGTTTTAACTGTTTTCTTTTAATTGATTAACTTTAAAATTGGCATTAATGGCCAGGATACTTCCTTCAGTTTAGATATGGCTCCCTCAATGAATAATCATGGTTCAATCTGATTACCCAAATCCACTGGGTGGAAGCATTGGGAACTAATACCATCCTACAAAACCCAAGAACATAAATAATGCAATGTTAGCTTCACAAAACAGGACATTTCCTGAAAGGTGAGCTGTGCCTGATTAAATAGTACTCCCAAATTTCCAGTGCTTCTACAAGTGGGACATGGAAGGCAAGTTTAGCAACACAGTTATGAGGATTGAAAGATTCAAATTGACAAAGGTGTTAATATAAAAGTAGCTACGAGAATATGGGCAGTTTACTTGACATTGGATTAACATGGTCCCTAAGTAAGCCCAGTTACAAGCAGAAAGGAGGGTCATTTATTTTATAAATACGTCAGACAATCCAAACCTCACGGCTGAACACAACAGAGCAGTGCCATGTTGTACTGTCAGGCAAGAATGGGGAGAATTTATGCTTCACCATTACCTCACACAGCATCACCATACGTTAGTCAATCTTAAAAGTGTCTTATCAACTCAAGTCAGGAGCCTCACATACACAGAGAGCAGGTCTAAGTCCCAGCTGTTAGAAATTTAACTCATTTTGCCCACAATTTACTTCTAAACTATATAAAATTATTCATCTATTGTAATGGAAAAGTATTCATGCCAAGATAAAGCTGATCGAGTGTAAATCATGCCCCCTGCCTCGTTACAACATTGTGAAGAAAAATTGATTCAAATAAAGGGGCACAAAGAGGGGCTGGATTCACAGTGAATGATTCCAGATTTGCTACAGCAGCGTTAAAAGCTTATGAATTCACTTCAAAAGAAAAAAAATCAATAATATCAATTGAGACCAAGAATGCAGTCTAACAGCATTAGAATAGGAAAGGAGAACTTTCCTTCACTTTCTATTTTATCCAATACAGTATTTCACAAGAAAGCAGTTCTGCAGTCACTTGCAGATTATCAGGGATAAAGACCAAAACACATACTAGATACAGATTGGGTATGGATCAGTAATGCTTTGGAAATCTTGTGCTGATCAGCTCGTCAAAAATCTACAAACACACTTAAGTTAGCGTTGCTCTTCATCCTTACGAAAATAACCAACAATATTTAATTGTAGCAACATATGAAAATGCAAACCATTGCTACTGAAGGATGGATGAAGAGAAAATACAAAATATCCTCCCTGCTATAAGCTTTTGTTACCTGCTTTTGTTTGTTACCCTGAGCACCAATCATTCTTTGTCCAGAAAATACACATGGAATTTGACAAGCCTCCGAACTTTGAATTTTGATTGAACATCTGGAAAATGTTTAGGAATGCTTTCCAGAAAATACATAAACAGAAGTTGATAAATTCTCCTAATATTTCATTGTATTTTTAGCAACCCAATGCTTTTTGCAGTTCACTTCGTCTTTCCCAGTCATACTCAGCACAGCCACGATGGTGACTGTCTGCACAGCTCCAGTTACCCTGAAATTAAAGTGTTAGAACTTGAAAACAGAACAACTCCCTTACACAAATCATTTACGCACCTGTGGGACAAAATGATCCTAGTATTAGAAGGCAGGGATGTATATCCAGAGCAAATTTTAAAAAGTCATTAAAACCAAAGGTGGGAGGCCTGGGGTAGACCAGCTTTGAACTTGTGGGCAATGGTAATGTTCATACCTCTGGATCTGGAGACCTGGGTTCCAGTCTTACCTGCTTCCAGAGGTATGTAATACCATCTCTGAACAGGCTGATGAGAAAATATCTAGAATGACAGGACATGCCTGAGGTGATAAATATCCTACTCTTACTCCCTTGCTTATGTCCTTATATTCAAAGAACAGGTTACAAAACAGAACTGGTGAAATTCTACTCAGTTTATTCTTGGCCACTATTTGGCAACTTCTTGGAAACATTTTTGAGGATAAATGACTTGGAAAGTGATGGACCCATCATTCTTTTGTACAGTTTCCAAGATTGGCTCTCACATTATATACCGTGCAGTATCATGACCCTTGAGAAGAAGCTGGTAATTAACACTAAACTAAGCCAAAGACACCAGCCAATGCACTTCTGAATAATTCACACAAACGCCATGCTGATTTAAAAATTCAGATTAGCCATGAACAAAAAGCAGCAGTTGTTTAGCCACTTAGGTACCTAGGGTCACAAAGCATTGATGTACAAACAGGCCAAGACATTGCCAAAAGTGTTAGATTGACCAGACTGCATTTCTTTTCCCCAATGAATTCACTTTTTATTGCATGTTCAAAGATATTGTGGATGGGTAATGGCAAATGACTATGTACTGCAGAGCACTGGCAAACACTCCTTTAATCCTGCAGCCAATACAATGCCGTGGTTGATAGTTGTGTGCACGTTCCAGAAATTTCATGTCAGTTATGGTAACAATTGACCGTTGTGAGTGTAGGTTAATGGATCAACTCAATTGCTTTCATCTTGAGCTCACAACAGGCTCATCAGTAAACAAGAGAATAAAGGAGGGGGTCACATTTCAACCACCACAGTTGGTGGGAGCTTGTGCATTTTATAACACACCTCCAGGGCAGGTGGGACTTCAACCTGGACCTCCTGGTCCCACAGAGGTAGGGTCACAAACCCGTGTCACTAGATCCTTGTTGGATCTTGCAAATTTTTTTTTTAAAAAATCAACCTGCTCAGACATGGTATGACTCAATTCTGGAGTAGGTGGGACTTATGGAGTCATACAGCACGGTAACAGACCCTTCAAACCAACAATTCCACACCGACCATGTTCCCAAACCAAACTCGTCCCACTTTCCTGCTTCAGCCCATGTCCCTCCAAACCTTTCCTATTCATGTACTTATCCAATATCTTTGGAATGTTGTAACTGTACCTAGTTTTGTCCACTCGTTTTAAACTACCCCACTGTAGGGAGAAGACCCTTGCAATTCACCTTACTTATACTCCTCACAATTTTATAAACCTCAATAAGGTCACCCCCTCAACCTCCAATGTTCCTACAAAAACATCCTAGCCTTTCATTATAAATCCAATCCTCCAGTCCCAACAAGATTTTGATGAATCTTTTCTGAATCCTTTTCAATTTGATATCTTTCCTATAGCATGATGACAAGAATTGAGGGCTTACCAATGTCCTATACAACCTCAAATTGACACCCAACTCCTATACTCAAAATGTCTGAGCATGAAGGTTAACCTGTGCAACACCTTCTTAACCATCCATTCTACATGCAATGAAAATGTCAAAGAATTATGTACCTGAACCCCTAGGTGTCTCTGTTCTACAACACTACCTGAGGCCCTGCCATTAATTGTTCATTTTACCAAAAATGCAATACCTCGCATTTACCCAAATTAAATTCCACCTGCCACTCCTCAGCCTGTTGATCCACATCTTTTTGTAATTTTAGATAACCTTCTTCACCAATTATACCATCAATTTTGGCATTATCCTCAAAACTTACTAATCATGGCTCCTAAGTTCTCATTCAAATGTCAAACAGAAGTGGACCCATTACTAATTCCTGTCACGTGCCTCCAGTCCAAAAAAACACCCTCTACCACCACCACCGTCTGCCTCCTACCATCAAGCCAATTTGGAATCCAATTGGCAAGTTCTCCCTGAATTCCATGGGATCTAATTTTACACATTAGTCTACCAGGTAGAATCTTGTCAAAGGTTTCACTGAAATCCACATAAATGTTTACCATGCTGCCCTCAAACGTTTTGATTGACTTTTTTGAGGAGATAATCAAGTTCAGAATTAGATGTTGGCCAATAATAAAAATGAATGATTTTTCTAGTAACCAACTGGACTGATTCCATTGTTAGAACAAACACATGAAAGTTCATCAAGGTTCAGGTTCTAAGTGGCAGATCTTTAATGATTCTACAGTTAAAGTTCCAAATGATAGATCATAACAGTTCCAAGGGTTGCCTGCAGTGCAGTGATTTGGATGAGTTTTACTAGCTTTTGGAATTGTTACCCATGGCTAAAGTATGGTGTTGGAGCGAATGCTTGGAAACTAAATGACTACCTCCTACTTTGCTCACTTCATTGCTTGAAGGACAGGAGAGGATGTGTTTGATTTACAAAACGATGAAATGTTGCCCTTGAATATTGGATTGTAATCTCCAGTATCCAAGAATGGCTTCCTTTTTTGGGGATCTTGAACCCTGAGTAAATATCAATTGCATGGTTCTCAAAGAGTCACTATTTACAGAATTTAACAAGTCTGTAATTTGTAAAGAGCTAGCACAAAGAATAGGCAAATTAACAGTCTCCTTAGGCTGTAGCTCTCTGTAGTTACATGGCTTGAAAACCAGACTAAGAATTCCCAAATTATAGCATTAATTATCATGCAACATTCTTCTTCTGCTTCCCCTTCTTGGAGATCTTAACTATTCCCAACAAGAATAGGTATTTAACACCATAAATACAAGCATTCCCTCATCATATTCCAGTTCAAAGGCAGCATAAAAATGTGTCTGCTAGTGTGAAAGTGTAGGTTTTTCTTAAAAACAGAATTACCCTCATATATACAAAAATCAACCAGGGAAAGCAAAATAAATCATAAATTTTCTTCTTTTTTGAAAAGACAAATGAGAGGAATTCTTGTTTTCTGGCACAGCCTTCCATTTTTAAAATAGCTGAATTTTCTTGCCAGTTGAGTAACTTGGTTTTTAGAAGTTACATGTAATGTGGGTGATATTTGGCAGTACCCAGCATTGGGAACTTGAAATTTTATGCCAGGTAATTTTTTTTTAAACTCAGTTACAATGGTAGCCTGAAAGTCTCAATAGAATGAAAACAAAAGGGAAGTTTCAGCTGTTTACGTGCTGTCCAAAACCAGTAATGGTACAGCACTGGAGAAGACTCAAGGAACATAGTCTAACCTCTCAAACAAATTGGTGAAAGACCTGATGAAACCATTAGAAAAAGACAATGCCTCATCAGAAGAGGTACTACTATTGGTGAGGTTGTATACAAAAGCCACACTCTAACTTGCTGGTAGTACATGATAGATTATCACAAAGAGAGAGGGGTTTATGATGAATTAGGGTATTCTATAACCTGAATATTTGCATTTATGTCTCAAGCGAGACCAGGATCATTAGCACCAGTTTTCAAACTGTCCAACTATTACACAAATTAAACATACACACAGATGATTGAAACAGAATCATGGAGTTATCAAGCTCATAAGTTGCAGAGACTGAAGAGAACTTTATTTTCACAAAACTCCATTGCTCCCAACTACTCTTCCCTAAGGCTGATAGAGCTGATCATGCCCTTCCATGTATTTCATTAGTAAGCCAACCAGGTAGGATATAACAGTGGCATGGGAAGAGTGACTTCAGAATCCCCAGGCACGAAGAGAGTGGGATGGGACCCCATCGTTATCCAGTGATTTCTGCTGGAAAGTGCACTTGTGTTGATCCTAGATAAGCTTCAGCTTTGACGCCCTCCAAAGTCAAATAGCCTAAAGACATTCAATGTCTAGGTTTCTGTACAAAGATTGGCCACTTGGGCACAGTGTCAAAGGGCTGCCGGCACCCATAGAATTATATCCCAGTTTTCAGGGGTGGGGAAGAGTGGATAAAGGTGAGAGGTGAGAGGTGAAGGAGGTGGAGGTGGAGGTGGAGGTGGAGGTGGAGGTGGAGGTGGAGGTGGAGGGAGGTGATGATAAAGTGGCCTGGAAATGACTTCAACATTCCTTCAACTTCCCAAAGCAGCGAACACAGGGCTGACACCTTAGTGACTTTTGTTGGGGGGGGGGGGGAGAACAGGAGAATTAAGAAAAGGGCAAGGGAGTGAGAAAAGACAAACCTTATGGCACAACATATCTTTTCCCTCTTTCTGTATAACGCACCATTCACCCAACAGCTGGGAATATAGGGCAGAAAGAGTTAGAGAGTTAGGAGCCCTCCTTAAAAAGGGAGCTCTGACACGTGAATGGAGTCAGCAATAACGGTCAAGAATGCTTTGAAAGCTTCATGCTAACCAAGAGAGGGATGCACAACCTCTTGCTAATTGAGCATGTAACCCTGTTTGCAAAGTGGAGTCTTCTCCAATTGCAAGCATTTGAAAATGGTGCGTCTGCTAATAGAGTATAGCTCCAGCAGACACATTCCATAAATGCATATCTGTACACCATCAGAACTCTACAAAGACAGCGGAATCTGCCAAATCAGCAGCATGTTTTCATTCCTGTTGTGAACAGCCGGCTTGAAGTCCTTGTTAAAGTTCTGGTAGCCCCTGCCTCCGGACGCAACGGCAACCGAGCTGACTTTCTCTTTTCTAACAACCTCTCGGGCTGAAGACCTGCTTCGAACCCACACATCTGGGTCATCGACGATCTCGTAGATGGAACCGTCCTCAACGCTGTGCTCCAGCGAGTTCTCGTTGGCATGAGCTGCAGCACCGTGCGCTGACAGTAACTGACCGGGTAGGTGAGAGGTGGAGTGCAGGCTGTAACACAGTGAGATTCCTTGCTTCTTATCTGTGTGATCATGCTGATCCTGAAGGGATTCCTGGGATGAGGAATCCTCTTTGCTATTCAGTTCCTGGTGCTCATGCATGTCCTCAGTTGACTCACTCTTCAATAAGTCCAAGTCCAGAGAGCCAATGGTAGGGATCAGAAACTCCACAGGACCACAATGTGCATTCAGCGAGATCATTCCCTTTCCTGTACAGAAGACAGAAACAGAACTGAGCAATGACTGGAAATACTACTAAATACAATGCAGAATCTCCACAATCTAACGTCTCCCTGAGTCACCATCTTTACTCGAACCACTCAAACGAAGGGTGCTTTCTGAAGGAGGGATGCCAGTTTTGGTCTTGATGCAAAGAGAGGGATATCTCAAAAACCATTTCAACATCAAGCAAGGGTTTGATGTTCGATCATACCCCAGTCTCCTGGGGTGGGGAAGAGTGGATAAACATGAGAGGTGTGATGAGGAGGACGAGATAAAGTCGCCTGGGAATGACTTCAACATTACTTCCAATTCCAAAGTAGCAGGCACAGGGCTGACAGTTTAGTGACTTACCTTACTGCAGACCGCTAAACATTTATCAAGTCAAAAATATGTGGATTAATTACCAAATAAAGCCTCCTTCACCACGCCCTCCTTCACAAACACTGAGACAGGCACAGAACTGATTCAAGGAGAGTTAATCTCCTTCCACATTACTCAACAAGTCAGCCCCTACCCTAAAACAGTGGCCTCAGCTTTACATACAAGACATTTCCAAGCCCTTCTAACTTGTCTAAATCTCAGCACCAGCTTGTTGCTAATCAACAGTAAATGATGTGAAATGTTAAATTTACATCTACGTATTATTTTGCACATCTTCATTCATGATGGCATTATCTCACAGGATATTCATTCCTATCTATATGCAGTTTGATTAATCATGTCAACTAATCTGTTCCTTTTAGAATTCTTGCGACGAAACTAAAAATGTGACAGTAAGCAACATAGGGAGCAAAAATGAGTGATACAAATTTTTTTTTACCTGTTACTTTTGGAATTCCTTCCAGTTTTGGTACTGGTAAAGTGATCAAAATTCCTAGATTGGTCCCAACCCACAGCATCCCTTGGCAAACAAGCAAACACGTCACTAAAATGTTCTTCTGGCCTGATTAAAGGAGGAGTAAGTCGTAAAATATCATTGTCAAATTGTCCACACTACTTTAAAGCAAAAAGAGAGACTAGTCGCAATCATTTGTTTCATTTTCAAAAAGATCAGAGAATATCTAGACATTTTCTTTACCTTGTGTCGAATTACAATTAGTGTTCAAGCTTAATAATAGAGTAACAACCAAATGGTGGTTTAATCAGAGCATCAGTTTGGCTTTACATAGCCAGCTGAAATGGAGTATCTCTGGCCTGTGAAATAAATCCCCTTTCCTCGATAGGTCTTTCTTATCACCACTGCAATTCCATTCAGCAGCCAGTAACCAGATAATAAAATCCAAAAGAGAGATGACAGTAAGTGCACAGCAAATTTCATAATATACAGAATATTCCAGAATTTTGGTTTTGCTTAAATTTAGGGAGATGGTCAGTTCGGTTGGCAGGACGGCTGGTTTGCGATGCAGAGTGATGCCAACAGGGTGGGTTCAATGCCTACACTAGCAGAGGCGACCACAAAGGGCTCTCTTTCTCAACCTCTCCCCTCATGCGAGGCATGATGACCTTCAGGTAACCACCACTGGAACCTCTCTCTCCCTAATGAGACATCATCTCTCTGGTCTGGTAAGACTATGTCGACTTTAATAATCCAGAAATCAAGATTTCGTTACCTTTTGACAATCCCTAAAAATTTGTATTTTCCTGGAAAAAGTGATGAAATTTAACCTTTGCGGTGGTATAAGTGTCTGCTTATCTAGGCATTCACAGCAGCTACAGCTTACACCTGAATTATTTATCCATGCTTGTGTTTTGTTTTGCAGTAAGGTCGAGACAGTTGTTTGGTCTCCCAACACTATACTGCTCAAGTCCAGAGTGTTTAATGCAAGAACTGTTTACTTACAGCTAAAGTTTTATTTTTAAAAAAAAAAATCAACCTGCCTAGACATGACGACATACCTCCAGGCTGGTAGAACTTTAGCCCAGATCTTCTGGCCCAGAGGTAGGCTTGCTACCACTGCACCACAAGAGTGCCCATGCTCTAAAGCAGAAGTTGTTGGAATCCAAAATGAAAACACAAATTGCAGGAGAAACTCAGCAGGTCTGGCAGCATCTGTGAAGGAAGAAACAGACTCAACGTTCGGAGTCCAAAGATGACTTCTGACCGGCTTGAACAGGCAGTTTTCCAACAATGCTTCAATCAATGGCTGTGATAAAATGATTGGAACAAACTGAAATGGGATATGTACATTTTGCTGGGTCAATGCTGTTACTGGCGTTTGCTTTCTACTCATCTATTGGCTGATTTACTAGTGATATGGATGCAATGTATAGATCAAATGCTGTATAATTGGCGAATCACATACTGGAATCATGACTATGATGCCTTGGTAAAGAATGTGCAGGGGTTTGAAAAAGGTCTGCCCTTTGTGGTAACAAGGCAGGCTTGATCGAGAGAGCTGTACAGCAAGTATTACCATCATTTTCTGTTATTTCAGGTTTCTGACATCCTGAGTATTTTGCTATCCAGCATAGCGTTGAGTTGAAGCAATTTGGTAAATGAACTTGTGCAAATACATGCTTGGCCCTGATTGACCAAGTTTACACAAGACAGCCAGGAAGAGCTGAACCTTTCTGAAACAGGAGTTTGCTTCCTAAAAATCGTTTAAGCTAGACGCATACAACACTCATCAGAAAAATTGCTGTGAAATGCTATTGTTTTGGAATTTTCTTCACATTCCACTTCGTGGATTCACCAGCGTCAGGGACCTCAAGATCATCCCCATCCACAACTGCCCCATAATCTTGTCAATGGGGTCCAGCAAACATTGAGAGAATTACTCAAAAGTCTTTTGACTGAATGTTAATCTGATATGCTAAAGCAGGAGTAGTTTAAAGCAATTCTTACACAAAGATAAAATTTTACGACAATGGGACAGGAAAGAGAGCACTAGGGACACTAAAATTAAATGTTGCTTAACGTCAACAGCTCAGGTGACCACACTGTAAATTCTTCCAGTTTCATGTCGCAATTACAGTGACAGAAACTGGATACGTTCACTCCTACTCACAATGCAGCCCATCTCCCCTCAACTCCAGCATTACTGCAAGAGTCTGACAGCATGATCTCTTACTCTTCCTTGTCCATTTGCTTAATGGTCATTGGCACAAAGAACTAGGATTACGGAATGGAGCCATCCCAGTGATGTCATGCTCTGGCGGAAGTCAGTGCTCAAAACTCAGCAAGTCCTGAAGTGGGATCAGAGAGCCCAAGTGGAATTTTGAACTGAGATTTTGGGGTCATGAACCCTGGAGGCAGCCATGAACACATGGAGCTCTGTGCTCTAACAGCCATGCTTCAGCTCAAACAAGTCTCACCAGGAGGTCATGATAACTTTCAAACCTTGGCATGGAGGTCACATTGAGATAAATTCTAGGAAGACGGTGATGGCCCCAGAAAATATTGATGAAGCAGAAGGACCCCTTTAAACACATTTTTCTGACTCCCAGCTTTCGATAGCGCTGCCATCTTTGAGATGCAATATTAAACTGAATCCCCATCAACGCCTGCACATGAGCCTAAAAAGATTTGATACCACGGTTTTGAAAAGCAGCTTGGAAGTTCCCTCTGGCACTCAGGCCAGTCCAGGGTGAAGACAGTAATCAGGGGGCTTGGTGTCAAGTTCATTATCTCTGAACCCCAGCCCCAAAACAGTGGCCCCAAAACATGACAAGCCCCCTACAGCTCCAAGTCAATGTCATTGGGCTCTGTTGCAAACCCTTGTCCAGGTACTGTCGGTCAGAGGTTAGCACTGCTGCCTCACAGAGTCACGGGCCCGGATTCGAATCCACCTCGGACAACTGTCTGTGTGGAGTTTGCATTTTCTCCCCATGTCTGCATGGGTTTCCTCCCACAGTCCAAAGATGTGCCGGGTTGGTGGGTTAGACATGGGATATTACAGGAATGGTCTAGGTGGGATGGTCTTCGGAGGGACAGCATGGACTAGTTGGGCTGAAGGGCCTGTTTCCGCATAGTAGGGATTCTATGATTAGGTTAGATAGATTGGCCATGCTAAATTGCCCATTGTGTCCAGGGATATGCAGGCTGGGTTGGTTTGACATGGGAAATGCAGTTCTTCGGGAAATTGGGGGGGGGTGCTCTGGATGGGATGCTCTGAGGGTTGGTGCAGAGTCGATGGGCCAAATGGCCTCTCTCCACACTGTAGGTATTAAATGCACTGTCTCAGCCAACTTCACTAAACAAATGAGCTGTCACGTCATTCTTAGATTAGATTAGAATCCCTACAGTGTGGAAATAGGCCCTTCGGCCCAACAAGTCCACACTGCCCCTTGAAGCATCCCACCCAGACCCATCCCCCTATAACCCACATACCCCTGAACACTACGGGCAATTTAGCGTGGCCAATCCCGCTAGCCTGCACATCTTTGGACTGTGGGAAGAAACCGGAGCACCTGGAGGAAACCCACACAGACAAGGGGAAAATGTGCAAACTCCACACAGACAGTCGCCCGAGGCTGGAATTGAACCCGGGTCCCTGGCACTGTGAGGCTGCAGTGCTAACCACTGAGCCACCGTGCGACCCCATTACATAGCTGCTTGTTAGATCTCGTGTCGAAAATTGGCTGCATGCCTTTGTCAGTACAAACAATGTTATATTTCAAGCTATTTAAGCTACTTAACAGGTAGTAATGCTTCAGATATCCGAGGGCTGTGGTAGGAACTACATATTTTACTCTTTCAATATAATGATGTTCATTACTTATTTCAAGGGATCCTATTCTTACTGATTAATCTTTCCAAAAAGGAGATAACAGATAAACAGAACTACAGGCTGGTTAGCCTAACATCTTGCATTCGGAAGTCATTAGTCTATAATAAACTGTGAGATAATAAGTTAAACATGGTTTTATGAAGGGAAAATCACGCCTAATAAGTTTGCTACAACTCTTTGGGAAGGTGTGAGCAGGATTGATAAAGGGAACCAGGTGATGTAATATATTTGAATTTCCAAAAGGCACTTGACAAGGTTCCGCACACGATTACTTTATAGGAATCTATAGTGTTGGACACGGTATATTAGCATGGAGCATTTTCAAGATGGAACTGTAACTAGTCAAGTGTCACATGGATCAGTGCAGCAGCCAAAATTATTTACAAGATATATATTGATGAGCTGGTTGAGAGATGTAAATGTACTGAGTTTGCTAAGGACTGAAAATTAGGTGGGGAATCAAGTGGTGAGGCTGAAACAGAGTCTGCAGAAGGATACAGACATGTTAAGTCAGTGGCTGAAAACTTGGCAGCTGGAAAATAAATGCGGGAAAATGTAGTTGTGCACTTTGGCAGGAAGAACAGAAGAGCTGGATATTATTTATTGGCAGAAAGATTGCAGAAATCTACAGGACACAGGATTTGGGAATCCTCATGCATGAAATCACAAAGTACTAGCATTCCAAGTTCAGTGGGTAAGAGAAAAGGCAAATAGAATGTTGGCTTTTATTTCAAAGGGAATGGAGTATAAATGATGGGAGGCTTTGCCAAAACATAACAAAGGTACCTGTTAGGTCATATCTGGAACACAGATTTTCATCCCCTTTCTAAACAAAGATATATTAGCATTGAAGGCACTCCAGTGAAGGTTCATGAGGTTGATCCCAGGTTCGGAGAGACTGTCTTAGAGAGAAGTTAAACTTGCACTCATTGGTGTTTAGAACAATGAGTGATGACTTTATTGTAATATACAAGATTCCCCTTGTAGCAGAGTCTAGGACCAGACGGCATAATCTCAGAGTTAGCAGTCAACCATTTATGATAGGGATGACAAAAAACTTCTGGTATGAAAGCATAATGAATCTATGATGTTCTTTACTACAGAGAGTGTCGAGGCTGGGTCGCTAAGTATATTCAAGGCTTAGACAGACAGATTCTTAAAATCAACAAGGGAATCGAGGGTTATGAGGAAAAGGCAGGAAAGTGGAGTTGATGATCAAGTGATCAATTGTGATCTCATTGAACATGGAAGTCAATGGGCCACTTGGCCTATCTCTGCTCTGATATCAATGGCCTTTTCCTAGGTTTGCACTTCATCACACTTTGGTGCAGTTCTTATTGCTTCTACAAGTAATGCTCAACATGAGGCTTGTTTTGCTGCCTTTCATACTTAAAACAAATCGGTCAAAATATTCTATGGAGTGACAAGTACCTTACCTGGACTGAAGAACGTGTTGCGTGGAACAACGTTGATTTCCTGCAGATGTTCTAGAGTCTCAGTGTGGAATAATCGAATGGAGGAGCCGGCTGAGAATGCCATCCACACCCCACCACCAGCTTTTACCATCTGAGTCACTCTCACCTCGTCATCAGGGTGGACCTCAAAACACTGCCAGATACAGGAATGGAGAAATCAGTTTATTTGTTACAGAAACTCCACCACCTTATTTTCAAAGCAGTGCCAAGCTAGATCATTTTAATTGTTTGGAAAACTGAAAATTAGAAGGGACTCCCTTCTGCTTCAAAATAAGAGTACTTCTTCTGAATTGTTGCATGCAACACCAGACATAATTTTTAGACAGCAAACAGAACATCTGATCGCAGACAGATAAGTTACTCTGGCAGCTAAGTTGTCCAGTGCAATTCACCCACACTGACAAACTGCACCGATGAATTAATTGCTCTCCAATTTTACCCTGCTCTTCTGGATGGGTAGGATGTTCCTCTATCAAAAGCATGCAGCTAAGACTCCTCAGTAAGAGGCTCAGGTTACTATTTTAACCCTGGGACATGAGCTGGGGGAGGACACTGATCAGTCTGATAAGCAGAAGCGCTGGGCACAGAAGAGGCTCAAGATGGTATATATTGAAACTTCATTTCACAGCTTTGCTTGTGCAACAAAGAATAGCAGACTTGTCCCATTGAGGGAATACTCAGGACTCCCACTTAGGTCCCTGGTGGCTGCTGTGTATTTTTCATGTGTCTCAGCATATCGCTGCATTGTTCCAAAATGTGTGCAACAGGTTTTATTTACAACTGCTTTAAAATACCTCTGCAATCTCAAAATGTTTGCATCTTGCTCACAGCTCCAGTTGCCAGCAGCAATCCTTTATTCTGTATGGGCATCACTGGCACTTGATGCCCACCCTACTCAGCCTTGAACTGATTGGCCACATTAACATTGGTCTGGAGTCACAAGTAGAACGGGAAAGAATGGCAGATTTCCTGCTTTCAGGGTCATTAGTCAACTAGATGGGTTCTTTTGACTAACTTTTAATTTCTAAACTTATTTTTATTTAATTCAAATTTCACCATTTGCCATGCTGAGATTCAAGCCCACATGCCAGAATAAAAGGCTGCAGGTCTGAATTACCATGTCATTGCTTCTGGGATGACTGCTTATTTGATCTGAATCCACATCCAGACTTAATGAACTGAGCACAGAATCGTTAACAGACTCTTATAAATCAAACACAAATTAAATGAGCACTAAATAACCGCCCCTTGAAAACCAATACTTTTTCTGTCCATTGATCACAGAATCCCTACATTGTGGAGACAGGCAATTCCTCCCAGCAAATCCACACTGACCCTCTGGAGCATCCAACCCAAACCCACCCAATCTGTAGAACCCTGCATTTCCTATGGCTAATACACCTAGCTTGCGCATCCCTGAACACCACGGGTAATTTAGTACAGCAAATCCATCCAAACTTCACTTCTTTGGACTGTGGAAGGAAACCAAAAGCACCCAGAGGAAATCCACGCAGAGAACTTTAGAATGTGAAACTCCACACAGACAGTTGCCAGAGGGTAGAATCGAACCTGGGTCTCTGGTACCGAAGGGCAGAAATGCTAGGCACTGAACCCAAGCTGTTACTTCCTGCCTCTTGCAAGCTTGTTAGTGAAAGGGGCCGTGCAGCCGAGGCCCAGCAATTACATTTGTCCAGGCTTCACGCTGGCATGGACGAAACAGCCTGAGTCACTTGCACCCCAATGTAATTGATGCTACAGTAAAGAACTGTATCATAGATAATGGGAACTGCAGATGCTGGAGAATCCAAGATAACAAAGTGTGGAGCTGGATGAACACAGCAGGCCAAGCAGCATCTCAGGAGCACAAAAGCTGACGTTTCGGGTCTAGACCCTTCATCAGAGAGCTCTGTGGAAGGGTCTAGGCCCGAAACGTCAGATTTTGTGCTCCCAAGATGCTGCTTGGCCTGCTGTGTTCGTCCAGCTCCACACTTTGTTATCTACAGTAAAGAACTCCTCGTTTAGAACCAACACAATTAACTGAGTGAAAAAAAAAGGTATTTGTATTCTTCCCTTGCCTGAAAGAGGACCCTCCAACCCCCGCCCCGTGTACCCGAGTGACACCTTTCCTTTTGGAAATCCACTGATGCTTTCAATCTTGAAGCAATTAGCTCAAAAAATTTAGGCAGGTTCATACTGTAGGTCTTTGCCCACTACAGATTAGATTTAACCAACCTGGTTTTGTTCTGTGTGGTATCCTCATAAATAAGTGAAAAAGAGAGGGAAAGAAAGATTTCCACTCCATCAGTTTGCATTGGACTGAAATCCAAATGGCAAAACGCTAGTGTACAAACAGACACCATGCAGTCCCACCGACAGATAAACATTTCAAAAGAATTCTATCGTGTCATAGAATTATTCACAACGCAGCCTAACTCAATAAACGCAAACTGTTTGGAGGACAATCATGTAGACACTGACACGGTCCCCTTTATGTATTTTCCAATCTGAACCAATTATAAAACTGACCTGAAACACTCGAAACTAAAACCTACAGTCTCCCAGTTTGTGACAGAAAAGGATGAAAAAAAATCTTTCCCAATCGATGAAAAGGCCATTCATTCCAGAAGCTTCATTAATATGTGCTGTAAATGATGGAGCTAACATCACCCTGCAATGGCAGACTATGAACTGATTAACATACTGAAGTACAATCCTGTGATTTAAATCAAGCCCCTCACCCTTACTCCAATTCAAATCAGAAACACACTAGTCTCATTTTTGTTAAATAAGCAGACTGTCCATTGACAATGTGAACAGGTAATGTGTCCATTTATTTCAGAACAAACATGTGCATTACTGTTATTAGAAGTAATGCAACACAGATGCAGCTCTTATAATTTAAAAAGAAAATCAATGAGAATAATTGTGAATATCAAACAAACACCATAGAACACAGCACATTTAAGATTCCCCAAAGTATTATTGAGCTGTTCACTTCATGAAGATTCCAGGATAAATGTCACCGATGTACTCTGCTATTTCTTCTAAGTCAAGACACCCAAAAGAATGCTATAAATCAGCAGCAGGAAGCAGAGGTCACGAAGCCTTCCAACTGTTATTTCTCCTTCTGATTGCTAACCAGCGGACAATGTTTTGCGTGATGAGATTTAGCTCGGTCGTGACGCCCTTCACACAGCTTAGAGTGTATCTAGGCTGACACTTCAAGAATGGACTCTTTAGAGATGCATGTGAGAATAAAAGAGTGCCTGAGGAACAACACTCAGTAAGGGTCCACGTCTTCAGTGAACGGGATGAGAAAGAGAAACAGAACAGTGCCAGGAACGTTTGAAATTTACAGCTCAGAGGCTGTCAAATTCAGCTTAAATCTACTGAGATCTAGATTAAGCATTTTTTTTTTAAAAAAGGGGAGGTTGAAAAAGCCCAGTCAGCCTTGCAAGCTAGACTAATTTTTTTCCAGTTCATTGATGACAGATGCTTTAGCAAATAGAATACATTGAGTCCCTGTCAAGAATATTTCAACAGAGTAGCTGAGATCAAGATTTCTCTTTCTCTCCTATTCCTCTAGTTTCACAGCGCATCCAAAAATAATCTCACACAAAGAAAATCAGCCTCTCAAAATTTCAGCAGTTCTCTGCATATTGTCAGAATATCTCATCAATAGCCCAAGGAGGACGCAAAAACAAACAGAAATCAAGTTAATTTGTGATTCAACAATTCATTCTATAAATCTGATGGTTTTGTGTGTAATAATTATGGAAGGAGTGAATAAAAACATTCTCCCGATGTATCATTATAAAAAGAAAGAGAGAGAGTTATGTGCATTTGTTACAACATTGGGTTATACCTCACTCAATGGTAGCATTCAGTTCTGTGCCAGGTGATTATGTGAAATTCAAGAACACGAAACACACAACACAGGTCATTTAGCCTAAATAGAAACCAAAAGAACTGCAGATGCTGGAAATCAGAGACAAAAAAAACAGAAATTGCTGGAAAAGCTCAGCAGGTCTGGTAGCATCTGTGGAAAGAAATCAGAGTTAATATTGTGGGTGACCCAAAAAGTTAATGATTTCTCTCCACAGCTGGTGCCAGGTCATTTAGCCTAACCACTCTGTGCCAGTTTTTACTCCTTACTCAATCCATTGCCTAGCCTAATTTAGCTATTAGTTTAACTTTCCATTCCCTTTTCTTTAGTATGCTCCTCAAGGCTTCTCTCAAGTGTATCTAAACAATTCGCCTCAATTACTCCATATGTTAGGAAGTTTCACATTCTCTCATCACTGAGTAGATAAGTTTCTTCTGAATTCCCACTTGGGTTTCTTGGTGAATACTGACAGTCTCTGGTTTTCCCCTTCCACCCAAGTGGAAAGATAATCTTTGTACAAAATCTCAATTCAGTCACACTCTGCAAGTGGCTAAGCTTTTAAAATCAGCCCAGTGTGTTTACTAAGCTAATACTCGATTGTGTTAAGTCAGCCCCTCCCAATAGCAGGGGACCAGCCTATTTATCCTTTCTTACCTGGTGTAACCTCACAGATAACTTCAGTCATCTTCTGCACCTTTTCCAGTGCCTCTATTACCATTTTCTAATATATCAACTGTACTCTCATTTAACATAACTTTTCTTCTTTCAAATTCAATTCCTCTGGAAATAAACGCAAGTGCTTGGTTTGCCATTTTATGGCTTTATTGACCCACAGTTACAACATTTATCATTGGTATATTTGCACTCCTGCAATCATTTGCTACTTCATCCCCTTCTAGATTCGTAATTGCTAAAGTGCGATTTGTGACTCTGTTTTCCTTGTTTCCATGTGGAGACAAGGTTTCATCATCATTGCTGCCAATGTTAAGCTTACATTTGCAGAAGTCTTTGAGCACATTCTCTCCCCCTTTTGAAAGGGTTGCAGATCAGGATCTTACTCCAGAGACTTATGCACAAAATTTAGACTGACTTGTTAGGACAGTACTGGAGGATTGCTCCGCTGTTGAAAATGATGCTGCTGTAGCAAATTAACCCCATCTATTCTCAGGTACACAATGAGATATGAAGTAACTGTTGGGAGAAGTTCAGTGATGTGCCTCCTGTTGTTTGAACCAATAATTATCCCTTAACCGTAAACTGAAACAGAATTTTTAAAAAAATTTCATTGCTATTTGTGGGTGTCTGCAAAGTGGCTGTTATAGTCATAGAATCATAAAGCAGGGAAATAGACCATTTGGTCCAAACAATCAATGCTAAACATAATCCCACCTACCTGCTCCTAGCCATATCCCACCAACCCCTTTCCTGTTCACGTACTTATCTACGTACTTTTAAATGTTGTAACCGTGCCCACAACCACCACTTCCCTCGGGAAGTTCGTTCCACACTCACACTTATGTGTAAAAAAAAACCTGCCACTCGTTTCTTTAAATCTCTCTCCCCTCACTTTAAAAATATGCCCCTAGTCATAATACTAGGGAAAAAGACACCCACCCTTAACCCTATCTATAGATCTTATGATTTTATAAACTTCTATCTGGTCATGTCTCAGTCTTCTACACTCCACTGAAAAATGTCCCAGTCGATCCAGTCTTTCTTTATAGCTGAGACCTTATAAACCCAGCAACATGCTGATATAACGCTTCTGAACCCGCTCTAGCCAACAATTGCACAAAAAACCCCATCATGCACAACAGCATCAGAGGAGGACAGCAGAGTGCACAGGGATAGGGCAGAGAACTGGTGGTTGCAGGATGGTGAATGGTTCATATACCAAGGGATACAAATTAAAAATTAAAATCAAGACAGAAATAAAAGTCAGGCAGAATTTATTTTCACTGGAAGGAACAAGAATTGTACATGAAGAGCCAGTGATGCATAAAAAAATCTGTTCGGGCCTGAAGTAGGGGCATTTATAAAAACAGAAGGAACGGAGAAATAGGTTTTTAAAAACAAGCTGGCCAAAGCTTAATGTAATTTTCTGTTCTAGAAAATTTTGTTGTTGATGAACTCACGGACTCTGAAGAATTGTGGTGTATGTCCAAGTCTGCCAAGAAAGACAACAGTGCCCCTTTAAGGTTAAATGGATTAGAGCACATTTTGTGCCAAAAGAAACTGCAATAATACTCTGGTGTCAGAGCAGTAAGCAACATCTGCTAGTTAATTCTATTGCTGCTAGTGGGAGCATCTAAATCCATTTTTGCTTCATGTGGCTTTCATAAAATATTCTCACAGAAATTAATCAAAGATCATTTTCTGCAGAGTATGCACACTCCTGCCCACTTTGTAATGCAAATGGCTCAAGCTTCTCACAGCTAATATGAATTTTTAATGTTTTATGCAAAGCCTTAAGAGATCCTATCATTTAAAAATAAATTTTAAAATTGTCCTCCATCATCAAAGAGATGGGTTTATGGCTCCAGCTGTGCAAAGATTTTACTGACTGCCAGGAAAAGTAGTCAGCAGATAGGAGTTATGCCTACAAATAAAAGGCTTCTGATATGGCACTCACAAACAAAATCTTACAGATAGCACATGCACCATGTGTCAAAAGTGAGACAGATTGCAAGCATCAGATACTTTAGTACCAAATCAATCAAATTAGAAGCAACTTCATCATTTTCAGACTGCCTCGAAACTTCTGCTTGGTGCTCCTCTCAAATTTCTCCTCATGATCCAAGTGCCAAATGCATCAGCCCACAAACCTTTCAATGACCCGACCGCACCATGTTACCGACAATCTTCAACCCTCAGATTCTCAAGGCTGTCAAAACTCCTTGCATCCCTCTCCCTTACAATGATCTGCAGCCTACTTTTCTACAACCTCATCACACTGACTGCTCTGGTCTGGAAACTGTATTGGTTGGCCAGAGATAGAGATAGCAGGCCAATTCTCAACAACACCATCATTCTTCTATAGTACTTTGGGAGTGGAAGTATGGAGGATACAGTATTTGGTTAACTCAAACAACTATCATTAATGCATTGTGAAGTTATTTCACTGTTTTATGCTTCAGGAAAATAAAACAATCATTTCACTTTCCCTTTATGTTGGTATTTCTTGTGAAATATTTGGACAAGTGCAGTTGAAAAGCTTCAAAATGCTTCGTTTTACAGACAAATATTTATGCTGTGTTTTCTAGCTTATACACTTGTGAGATAAGGCTTTCAAATGTCAATTCTATAATCCAGAGAATTCACAAATCCAGAAATGACTTGGTCCCAAGCACAAAGTAAAACAGAACTGCTCCGAAGATCATACTGGACTTGGAACTTTTGCTCAGTTCCTCTCTCCACATGTACCATCAGATCTGCAGAGTTTCTCCAGCATTACTTTAAAATCATCCAATTTTCTCTCCCAACCTTCTCAACATTAGCATTTCCTTAAGGAGTTGAGTCAACAGGGCAGCTACTTACAAACTTAGAGCTAATGTAGAAGTAGCTTGATGAAAATTGTGGAAACCAACATACAGATCAGTGTCAACCCGTAGCAGCTGGGTAGAATAAAAAATGCACACAATCTGTAATAAAATGTTATTAATGCAGATCATCAAATTATCAGATTGTTGTACAGGCCCATCTGGTTTACTAAGGGATGTCAGGAGAAGTCTGGCCTTCAATCTGTACTGGCCTACACACCACTCCAAACCCATAGCAGTGTAGACTTTTAACTGCCCTCTGAAATGGCCTGGCAAGCTGCTCAGTTGTTACATTAACCAGAGATGGTTAATAAATATTAACCTTCCCCTGCATGTCCTCATCCCAAGAATGGCTAACTAAAAATCTACCCTACGTAGCTTTCATTAAATCATTTTCATTTCACCTGCAGACACAACAGATCGTGCAAATTACAGTCATTACCTCCTGACGCATGCCTTTATGGAAATCCCATCCTGACAAAGAACTGTGCACCTCGCCACTGCAAGGTCAGTCAACAAAGGATAAACACTTAAAGTGAAAAACACAAATGGCACAGCCATTGTAATTCTGCAAAGAATTTAGATTTTTCTTTCTCATTGTAATATGGACATCAATATGGCAGACAGCATACACGATTTGTATTCTCCCCAAGTTTATAGAGTCATAGAGCATTGAAACAGACCCTTCATTCCAACCTCTCCGTGCCAACCACAATCCCAAACTGAGCTGATCACACCTGTCTGCTCCTAGCCCATAATCCCTCCAAACCTTTCCAATTGATGTACTCATCTAATTGGCTTTTAAACATTGTAAATGTGCCCACAACCACCACTTCCTCAGGAAGTTCCCTCCACATGCAAACCACCCCGTGTAAAATATTTGCTCCTTATGTCTTTTTTTTTTTAAAATCGCCCTACTCTCACCTTAAAAATATGTCCCCTAGTCTTGAAATCCCCCATACTTGGGGGATACACTTACCATTAACCCAATCTATACCTCTCATGGCCTTTCAAACCACAATAAAGGTCACCTCTGAATCTCGTATCCTCCAGTGAAAGAAGTCTCAACCTATCCAGCTTTTCTTTGTAACTCAAACCTTCCATTGCCGCCAACATCTGAAAAGTCTCTACTGAGCCGTTTGAGTTTTTTTAAATGCATTCATTTATGGATGTGGACACTATCACCTCAGGCCACATTTATTGCCCATTTCTAATATCCTTTGAGGGGGTGCTGGTGAACATCCGTCATGAACTGCTGTAGTCCACGTCATGTAGGTACACCTACAGTACTGATACATTAAGGAGCTAGAGGGTCGTGGTACCCAGTTCGGCCACTACTATCTGGGAGAGAGAGAAATACAGTTTCTCAATGCATTAATATATTCGAATTTTCACATTGAAGCAACCAGAAATGGGAGGGGGATGAAAGAGTTCAACAATTCACTTTGTAAGTTCACCTCAAGGCATTAGATTCAAGCTCGATTTGCTGCAGCAAAAAGGAGGGAACCTAGATCTCATTAACTTGATTAAAAATACCAAAAGAACTGTGGATGCTGTAAATCAGGAGCAAAAACAGAAATTGCTGGAAAAGCTCAGAAGATCTGGCAGCATCTGTGAAGAGAAGTCAGTTTCAGTTTTCAGTCCAAAATGTTAACTCTGACTTCTTTTCACAGATGCTGCCGGACCTGCTCAGCTTTTCCAGAAACTTCTGTTGTCTGATTTTGAACTTGATTTAAAGGCTGGTCATGCAGCAGAATGCTCAAGGAAGGAGGACCAACTTTCAGTAATACCAGCGTACATACCCGGGTAGTGAAGCAAGCAACATTGATCAACGTGACCTTGTTCCGACAGCTAGCCCACACCATCTCATCCACTGCCAGCAGAGATTCGACTGTAGCAGAGCCAACCTTTACCAAGTGGGGAGTATCCCATTCCCATTTCCCATCTGGAGAATGGAAGAAGAAAAAGATTGGATGAGTTGGAGCAAAATGAGATTCCCTGATCACCATCACGCACTATTGGGAATCAATTCAGCAGTAAAACACAAAAGGTATCCAATAGGTGAAATTGAGCCTGAAAATTTACAAACGGCCAAAGACACCCATTTATCTCCCAACACAGTCCCTGACAGAGGCTCATCAGATGGAGTAAGGGAGGGAGGGCATTCACCTTTATTCCATGCCAGTAGCTGGTCGAATTGCACATAGTGATGACTCCATCGATTTTAGTGACGTCCATAAGTTCAAGCCCATAGGTAAGTATTTAAAACAAAAACAGATATTTTGAGCGAGACATGCCCAAGTGACTGGTGAGACCAGATTGAAAATCTACAGTCTCGTTCTTGCTTGGTTTGATTGATCAGTTTTAGAAAACCGACCCCTACACATTGCCCAAGGGCCTGATGAGAGGTCCCGCAGTAACCAGGAGAATGTTATCGTGCCATCTTACAGCTGGAGGTCAGGAGTTGGGCAGAGGAAGTAATGCCACATACCCAACATTTAACCACACACTCACCACTTGTCCTGGTGTATGCTGCGACAGTCCCATCCTGCAGGCCAGCAAACAAAACGTTCATCAAATGCTTGAGGCACACAACAGGCACCTCTCCGGGGCTTTTAAATATAAACAAGCACCGGGTTGCCATGTCAACACTCGCATATCCCACAACACTGAAAGGAAAGATAGATTAGTTGTCAGGCATCTGGTTGGATTGAAATCAAAATTAGGTACACAATCACGCACGCGCACACAGACGCACACACACAATCAAGGGTATTTCTGTGCTAACACTGGCAGACAATTGTTGGCATCTTACATTCTCCTCCATGCTCCAGATCCTGGAACTGTTATTACTCTCTCACACACCACCGTCTCCCTTTGCTCTACCCATCCACCAACCAAAACGTTTATATAGGATCATACCTCTGGCTATTCAGAGGATAGTGAGTTGGTGGAACAATCTCTCCCAGAAAGCCATGAAGGCAGCATCACTGAATATACTTAAAGGCAGAAGTAGTTAGATTCCTGACTGAAAAATAAGTCAAAAGGAGATGGGGCGACCAGGAGAATGGAGCTGATACCATAATCAGAGCAGCCAAGGCCTTATTGAATGTCGGGAAGGGCTTGATAGGCTGAATGGCCTGTTCTTGCTCTTAGTTCCTATACTTTTAACCGCTGCCTTTGAAATTGTTCTTCACTACAGGAGTCAGAGTCTTGACAAGATGATTAGGAGAGGTGAAGGACGGAAAAACTTTGAAACAATACTGAAAACAAATAAACAAAACAAACATTCTGCCTGATTGGAATTAAACTCAAACTTTGAATTTTTCCAACTTTACATGGGGAATATTCAGTACAGATTAAGAGATCCATTCATAAAATTAGGGGCTGTTTGACTGATGACTATATTCGGAGTTTGTAACATTAAATTGTGCGTGATTTTGTTTGCGGTCCCCATGTAAAAAGTACCCCCCCAGGCTCAGAGACAACGGAAAGCTCCATTTTGTTGACAGATTTATTTTCAACATGTCCACCTACAGCATCTAATGTACACTTTGTTCAAATTACCACCTCAGAGGTTCATTTAAAATGTATACCTGCCCTTGGGTAAGTCTGCAGCACCACACACAGGTAGGAGTCAGGTGCAAGCACACAGAACTGTGCACATTAAAAGGAAAGTTCAAGGTAAAAAACACACCAGGGGCCTAAACAGTCCAAAAGAGGGTTTGCCAGAAAATAAGGGAAAATGTTAAGGTCTTCTTTTAATTGTTGCAGCATTTGTTGCCCATTCTGATTTGAGCTACAGAAAGAGATAGAGAGCTGCATATTCCTGAACTGCTGCAGTCCGTGGGGTGTAGGAAGGGAGGGAATGTGCAGAATTTGAACCAAAAGGACAAAATACGCAAAACTTTCTTCGCATTTAGAAGATTAACTTTCTCAGTTTAGCTTCATGAAGGTGTTTCACTTCAACTATTTACTTGCATTTTATCATGCTCCTGTGCATTTTCAGTAATTTCTGCTGTGTTTTGATTGCCCAGTCTTCACATTACATTCAGCTGTAACTAAAGTATGCAGTCTGTCAACACTCAACATTTGCTTGGGCAATGGGGAGGCAGGGGGTGCAGTGCCTGCAATTGTTTGCCCTAGGTCATCAGTTCAAAGAGATCATCATATGGTACTTTTCTCGGGTGCACAGGAGGTTCATTAGTTCAGGACAGTTTTTTACTTCTTTACTGCAGGTGTCATGATATTACTGTTTTCATCAGTGGACCTGATATTGACTAGCTGATCAGTCCTGAATAAAATCAAATTAGTTACAGCTCAGGAGGCAGCCATTTGACCCACCCAGGTCTGTATTAGCTCCCTGCAGGAGCAATGAAGCTATTTCCACTTATCCTGCTTTAATAGCACTACAAACTTATTTGCTAATTACCTGGAGCAAAATGCGTTATTGAAAGCAGCAACGAAAAGCATTGCGATGCACTGTTAGTGCCTCTACCTCTGATGTAGGGGGCCTGAGTTCTAGTAAAACTCCCACCTGCCTAGAGGCGTGTCCTACCATTTCCCAACAGGTTGGATGAAAAAGACTAGTATAACATTTTAGGGCTCTTACGGCACTGTGGTATTGTCCCTACCTCTGAGTCAGGCAGCCTTGGCTCAAATCCCACCTGCTACAGAGGTGTGTAATGGCATCTATGAACAGGTTGATTGGAAAATATTTGGAAGCTGCAATCTTCTTCTTCCAGACTCTCAGGATGAGTCTTTCCAATTTCTACTGACTTGTTACTTAAAGATTTTCATTACGTTGTCATTGTCTCTTTTGCCAATCATCTTCAATTAGTTCTCGATCTTTCCAACTACTGTAACCGTTTTTCCCCGATCTACTCTATTCAGACCTCATGATTTTGAGCACCTTGATCAAGTCTCTGCTCAATCCCTTGTCCAGAAGGAGAACAGTCTCAGCTTCTCCAGTCTGTCGATATCATGATATTCTTCACCCTGGAACCATTCTTGTCAATCTGTTCTCTATGTTCTCCAATATCTTTATATCCTTTGTAAAGTGTGGTGCCCAGACATGGATGCAGTACTCTGGTTGATAGTAAACCAATATTTTATACGTTTGTATCATAACCATCTTGTTTTTGAAAGAAAGGCTTGCATTTATATAACATTTTCATGACCAGAGGATGCTTCAAAAGCACTTTACAGCCAGAGAGGATGTTTAAAGTATTGTTGGTGTTATAAAGTAGCAAGTGGGATAGCCAATTAGCACACAGCAGCTATCCAAATAAAACAATATTGTATTATCAGCCAGAGAATGTGTGATATTGATCAAGGGATCAATATTAGTCAGGACACCAGGGGAAAAAACCCTGCCCTTGTCTCAAAGTGGTTTCATTGCATCATTTGCATCCACCCAAGCTATCAGATGAAACATTAATTTAATGGCTCATATAAAATATGGCACATGTGGCAGTGTAGCATACCCTCAGTACTGCACTGAAGGTCACTGTAGAACTAAGAGTAGGTGGAACACAATTTTTCTGAAGCCATATACATATCTGTTTCCATTTCTGATGATGAAGATTACTTATGAACAATTAGCAGTCAGTTGCTTCGCTAATCTAATCTCAATTAAATGCACTGTGCTTCACAATGGTTTATCATACACAGCATGATCCAATCACTGGTCAAGAATAAGAATTAGTGAATTTGTATTGGGAAATGGACCTTAGGGTCTCCCCAAAGACATACATAACATCTGCTCATTTCTCTCCAATTTTTCTGTTGGAGAATAAGCATTGAGCATCAAGTAAAACAAAAGAAATAATTTGCATATATATGGCACCTCAATGTCCAACACACGTTCATGGTCAATGAAAAGTTTCAGGATGGCATTGTAGCTCAGTGGTTAGCACCGCTGCCTCTCAGTGAGAGACCCCCCGGTTTGACTCCAGCCTTGGGCGAATGTCAGTGTGGAGTTTGCACATTCTTTGCGTGGGTTTCTTCCAGGTTGTCTGGTTCTTTACCCCTCCGGCTCCTACGGTCCAAAGATGTGCAGAGGTGTACAGGCTTGCTGGTTTGGCCATGGGAACTGCAGGGTTATAGAGATAGGGGTGGAGGTTGGGTCTGGCTGGGATGCTCTTCAGAGGGTCAGTGTGGACTCAATGGGCTGAATGGTCGTCTTCCACATTGTAGGATTTCTATGTTGTAACACATGCAAATTAGATACTAAATTGCATACAGCAAAGCCCCTCAAACTGGTCGAGAAATAAATATTGCTTTAGGACTCTGGAAGAGCTTCTTGTTCTTCTCTGAAATAGTGCCAGGAATCTTTTAAGTCCACAGTAACAGGACAGTCATAGTCAGAGATTAATGTTTGTGATGAAAGGTTTGTCATTTACATTAACAGATATTAAGCTTGTAACTAGTTTTGTATATTCGTGTGAGGTGATTAATAGCTAACTAGGTTAATCATTTTGCAGAGATAGTAGAACTGCAGATGCTAGAGAATCTGAGATAACAAAGTGTAGAGCTGGGTGAACACAGCAGGCCAAGCAGCATCAGAGGAACAGGAAAGCTGACATTTCGGGTCTAGACCCTTCTTTAGAAATGGCATTTCTGAAGAAGGGTCTAGACCCAAAACATCAGCTTTCCTCTTCCTCTGATGCCGCTTGGCTGCTGTGCTCATCCAGTTCTACACCTTGTTATCTCCAATCATTTTGCATCTGTTTTTAATGGATCATAGAGCTGATGATTGAAAGCCTCCTGGGGTGTTCATGGAAGCTTGTTTATATAGTAGGGCTTTATGACAGGAGAATAGAAAAATTAACCCTTTAGCTTAGCAGAAGTTAACACAAGCAGTTTCTCTTTAAATTTAGATAAAAGCCTCTGAATTTAGCTCAAAGACAACATGACTGCAGTCAGATCCAAGAATAGTTTCTCCAAGAATAGTTTCTCCAAGAATAAGACATCTGTACAGAACAATTGAGGAAATAATTAGCTCAATGAAAGGGTATTGTTTGTTAAAACTTCCAGACCAGGTGTGTTCAGTTATAAACCTGCATTTATTATTCAAAGCTGAGAAAGGCAAAGATCTCAGTTCTGTGAATATGCAAGGAAAAAGGCTTTCCAGCACTGGTATGGAGGTCAAAGCAGGAAAGTCAAACTCACAGATTTGATAGGGCAGCACAAGCTATCTGGATTTTGAATAACAGTAAAGTGATGGTGCTGGAGAGTAGATGGGATTTTAGTTTGCTGCGTATTTGAAATCTTTTAAAATGGGTTCTACTTTTGTTTTGATCTATTTATTGTCCTTTTCTCAGTTGTATTTTGTTATTAAAACATGGAAGACCACCAGTTTAAATTGAAAAAAAAACAAAGTTTGATCTATTGAGTCACGTTTCATTCTGGGATCAGGCTTGTCAAGTAGTAATGTCAGCCAGGATTATAACACCCATCATCCTGAAAATGGCAGCTCCAACACAGGGCTCCTTTCGAGCATTGAGAACCAAGATCAACAGTGATAGTTCACTTTTCAGTGATTTGGACAACGCTCACAATCTGCCAATGTAAGTAATAGCCACTTGGTTAAAATGCCAGAATTAATGTTGCATTGGTCATCTGCATCCCAATTCTGACCATATCCTGTTCACCATTTGGCCACTTGTGTACTCACCTAAATTGGTGCTCATTCCAATAATGACCCCTATTTAAAATTCTCAAACTGATGTTCAAATTCCTTCCCAATTTTATGGCCATCTCTTGGTTCTTCTGAACCAAGACCTGTGTGCTCCTCCAACTCAGGCTTGTTTTTGTTCAGATCTGGTTTCCTTTACTCTATCCTTGGTCTTCAGCTCCCAGCTGAAAGCAGTAGAATTCCCTCTTGAACTGCTCCATCAATTTCTCCCAGCCTTGAAATTGATCCTCAAAATCTATTCCTTGAAGCATGAATTTGGCCAGTTGACCTAATAGCTCATATGGCCTGGTGTTAACCTTGGATTGACAGCATTCCTGCAAGATACCTTTGCAAATACAGACTACCTCCGCAAAATGGCAGGTTAAATGTAAATTGAATTTAGTTGAGCTGCCCCCTTACAGTTCAGTAGCCTGTCCAAAAGATTGCCTAAGTTCAGGCATTTCGAAAGGAAAAGGTAGCTAGCAGTGTTTTCAGAACTGTTCTCAGCATGTATCAGCATCTGCTGAAGTAACTGGAAGCAGGGAGGAAAACAAAATAATGCAAATTGAACCGAAAGACAAAAGAAAATAATTTCTAGCACCTTTTACCTTCTCAAAACATCCCAGGATTTGACTAAACTGAGCACATTTGAAAAGTCTTCACTGTTGTATTGTAGGAAATACGGCAACTAATTTACACGCAGAAAATGTCCACAAATGGCAGAGATAAAAACTGGATTGTCAGATCTTGTTTGAGGGATAAATATTGGCCAGGGCACCATGTTCTTCCTTAAAGTAGCCTGATAGGATTTTTTTTTTGCATTTTGCTGAAAGAGCAGACAGAGTCTCTGTTTGATCATGGTATGTGTATCTCAGACAATGCAGCATCTCTGCAGTAGGACCATCAGCCTAAATTTCACGGAGAGTGACTTGAACCAAAACTTTCTTACGTGGTGGCAAGTGAGTCAGCCACAGCTGCAGCTTAACTATTGTTGTTGAAAAGAAAAACCATTCTGGATTAATTAATAACAGAAGCACAGAAAACAGGCCGAATAGCAGCCTTCCATCTGCCAGCTCTTAAAAAGACCAACTCAGCAAGTCCTGCTCCTCTGCTTTCTCCTCTTTCGCAATTGGAAATGTTTCTGTCAGTTTACTCTGCTCAGAACCCCCATGATTTTGACCACTTCTATCAAGTGTCTATTCATCTCCTCTGAAAGGGGCACAGCCCCAGCTCTGCCAGTATATCTACGAAACTGAAAATTCTCATCCACTGATAATTAGTTTAAATCCCCGCTGCACTCACTCCACTGCCTTCATATTCTTCCTAAAATGTGGCGAACAGAAATTGAGACAAAGTTCCAGTTGAGACCAGGCCTGTGTTTCGAAAAACATGCACTACAATGTTCTTGCTAAGCTACAGTTTATAAAACCTTGGATCCTAAACCCCCAACTCAGTTCTTTGGCTCCTGCCTTCCTTCCTTTTGCTGAGCAAAGCGTAGGATTCAACTTCTTTGTTCTTCCTACGAAAATATATCCCTTCACACATCTTGGTAATAAACTCAAGAGCTTAATTTTAAAGGGAAAGATTTCAAAGGTACCCAGGAGCCAGATTTTTCCACACAGGTGATGGTTTGTTATGTGGAATAAACTGCCAAGAGTAGTGGTGTTGTTGGGAGATACAGTTACAAATTTAAAAGACATTTGGACAGATACATGAATAAGTAAGGTTGAGTGTGATATGGGCCAAACAGACTAGTTTTGTTTAGGAAGTCTGGTCAGCACAGACGAGTTGAACAGAAGGTCTGTTTTGGTACTCCGTTACTCTATAGCTTAATCTGCGATGTGCCTGCTCATTCACCGGCAGTGAGACAGGAAAATTAGCTCAGTTGGCTGAACGGCTGGTTGGTGACACAGAATGAAACTGACAGTCTTGGTCTAACGAGAGAGCAGCCCTACGGTCATATAGGTCAATGGAGACCTCTTACATTCCACCAGTCTGCCTACATCCATCTTCATGATATCCATCATTATTCCTCACATTTCAAAAATCTTCCAAGTTTTGTGTCTTCAGCACTTCTGCTATCATTTCCTGTACGAGGCTAGGTCATAAGTTCATGAAAAGCAGCAATTCAAGTATCAAGCCCTAGAGAACATCATTTTATATGTCACCCTCTTATCTACTAAACTATCATCTACTGCAGTACCACTCTGTTTCCGTCATCTAGCCAATGGAATATCCATGCTGCCAATCCCCTGTTCAAACCTTGGGCTGTAACTTTGCTGGCACTTCCATTTTATGGTAATTTTACATGGCACACCATCACATGCATTTTGGAAGTTCAGGTAAAATCAATATTTAAGAATGTTATATTTAGTAGTAGGAGTTTATAATTTAACAATTAAAAATTATTTTGAATATTTAAACTACATTAAGCTCATGAGGAACTATTGGGGGAGACACAAACAAGAGTCTCTTTGGAGTTGACAAGAGAACAAAACGTGACTGACCCCTTCTGTTCCAAACTGATATTACATTCACTCAGCTGTGCTGAAAGATTATTTCAGCACTTTCGTTACACTGCTTGGAAACAGAGTCATTCAACACAGATTCAGACCCTTCAATCCATCTGATCCGTGCAGATCAAGTTTCCAAAACCAAATTAGTCCCAAATCCCTATTAACCTTTCCTCTTCATGTACCTGTCCAAATGTCCTTTCAGATGTCATAACTGCACCTGCATCTACCACTTCCTCAGGCAGTTCAATCCACATACAAACCATCCTGTGTGAAAATGTTTCTGCTCAGATCCCTTTTAAATCTTTTCCCTCTCAACCTAGACCTATGTCCCCTAGTTTTGTACTCCCCTGCCCTGTGGAAAAGATCTTTGCTATTCACCTTATCTATGCCTCTCATGATTAAAAATAAACTCTATTAGGTCACGCCACAACCTCCTACACTCCAGTGAAAAATGACCCAGACTATCCAGCCTCTCCTTACAGCACAAATCTTTCCACTCCCTGGTCAAGATTGCTGATTCATTGTACAGAGCTGCTGCTCATCTTTGCCAATATTGACAACTCTGCGACAGAAGTTATACTTAAACAAACATGCTACTCTGTGAATTTCATGCTGGTTACATTAGTGCCGTTGATTGAAACTCTTCCACAATATGAGCATCTAACACTACTGGATAACTAAAATAAATTGCTGGAGAAATTCAGCAGGTTGGGTATCATATGTGGAAAGAAATTAGAGTTAGCATTGTGAATCCAGTGAACCTGTTTCAGAGCATTCTGAAGGGTCACCAAGTTTGAAACAATAACTCTGCTTTCTTTCCACAGATGCTGAGTTTCTTTAGCAATTACTGTTTTAGTTTCAGATTTTCAGCATCTGCAGTTTCTTGCATTACTTCTGGATGTCTGTAGGGTCCTCATTCAAACTAGCACAAGTATTTTCTTCAATCTTGTCAGAGAAGGCGCCATTTCCCACATCAAACATCACAATTTCAAAACGAGATCAACAATTCAGTGCCTATGTTTTGTTCTTTTTTAAGAGCTTCCACACAAATAGAAACACACTATTTGAGAAGTATTGGTCAAGAAACAAACAAACATTTAACACTGTAAAGTAAACACAGGATAAAACTGAACAGATCAGGGAAATCCCTCGCTGCAGAAGCTTTGAAATTGTGTCGCAGGAGGTTAATAACATGTTTCTGATTAAATTCTTTTGCTTGCTTTTTCAAAGAACCTGTTCAAGCCATTCTAAAAGGAAAGCAAAATAACAAGGGCACTGAAAAATAGAAATAAAATTGAAAATGCTGGAAACACTCATCTGCAGAAGGTGCTATCAGATTCTGCTGAGATGTTCGACTCAATCCTGACAGACTGGGTGTTGTATACGTGGGGTGAATGCCTTAAGTGATCAAGTATGGATTGGGGTACCACTGCTCTAATCTACCTGAAAGACTCTTAGTGAGTACACGATATGAAGCTTATGTAAATTTACAGCATGAACATGATCTACAGTATCATTAACCTCAAAACTGTCGTCCACAAACTCCTCCTTTATTCTGACTGAAGCCCCATGACATTAAGACCATACAAAATAAGAACAGGAGTAGGCCATTCGGCCCCTCAAGCCTGCTCTGCCATTCAATAGGATCACTTCTGACACAATATCCTTCATATTCACTTTCCGCATCATGGCTTGGTATGACAATTGCTCCGCCCAGGACTGTAAGAAACTACAAATCATCATGCAAGCCAACCTTCCACCCACTGACTCCAACTACACTACTCGCTGCCTTGGGAAGGCAGCCAACATAATCAAAGACCGATCTCACCCCAGTTATAATCTCTTCTATTGGGCAGAAAATACAAAAGCTTCTACACGTGTACAAACAGATTCAAGAACAGCATTCCCCCGCCCCCGCCATTGTTAATAGACTTCTGAATGGAGCTCTCAAATTTTAAATTTAGTGTTGGCCTCGCTCCTTACATGCCTTCTCTACAGCTGTAACATTGTATTCCTCACTCTGTTCTAATAGCCTAATGAGCTTTGTGCATTATGATCTGCCTGTACTGCATGCAAAACAAAACTTTCTATTGTACCTGGGTACATGTGACAAAAATAAATCAAATCCTTGCATCTTTCCCATAACTCTTAATTCCCTGACATTTTCACAGTGGCTGTTAATTACTGCACTCAGTGAAGCATTAACCCCTTTGGACTCGTATACGCAACATATCCGGAACCGTCTACTTTCGATTCCAGCATCTGCAGTTTTTTTTGTCTCATATCCAGAACCTTGTTGTTCAGAAGACGCATGGTTAATATAACAACGAAATTTCTACTAAAACCGCACAATCTCAAAAAGTAGTAGTGGTATGGTCATATTACAGAACCACCTATTACAATTTGCTAGTACTATGGAATGCACCTCATTTAGATTGCAGCATTTATTGCATTAAGCACCAGTGACATTGAAGAAACAATTAAATGAATCACTTATTTGTCCACACATTTAGTTGACCCTGGCAAAGATGTTCCTCAGACAACTGAGAGAGCAGTACAAGTCAGCTGTGGGTACATGGATAGCACACTTGCAGAGTCAGAAGGTTGTTGGTTCAGATCACACTTCAGAAACACGTGCCCCAAAATCGAAGCTGACATTCCCATGCAAAGTGAGGGAGTACTGCACGGACTTTTGCATGGAGGTGAGAGAGAGGAGGGGGGAGGGATTGGAGGTCAAAAAAGCAAAGTTCAAAGTTCAATCTTCCTACAAACATCAACTGGATGATAAAAGACCCTGTTGCAGTATTCAAAAGGGAGAAGGCAAGCAGTGATTAACTGCCTTACATTAACTGATCATTTGTTTCACACTCATACAATCTGTTCAATATGAAATGGCTGCCTTTTTTGACTACATGATAATTACGCCTTCATTTCAAAGTGATGCACTGCTTGTGGAACAACGTGGAATTCCCCAAGATATATTACAAGGCCAAAGACTTTTTCTTCCCTCTCCATCACGGAGGAAATGGTATAAATTATTGGTGACACGAAATGTACTGATCAGCAAAACATTAAGGAAGGAACTTGAAGGACCGGCAACTCTGGACAGCAAGTTAAGCCATTGTGGTTCCCCAACACAAAATGGATGCCTTACCTGCCATCTTTCAGGCCCATAACAATAATTGGGCTGTCTCCTGATTTCTCCATCAGGCAACCAGTGTCATCTTCCTCTCGGACTGCTACAGGGATATACTCCATGCACAAGACCCAGGAGCTAACCTGGAAGGACTTGACAAGCTTGGGAGCAGATCTGTTCAAGGAGAAGAGATCGACCTGCCCCTGCCCCTGCCCCTGTTCTCGCCCACTGCCAATCTGTGAAAGGGCACAAGGAAAGAAAAGGAACAATGTTAAGTTTTGTTCTGCTGCCGAAAAGGGGGCTGTGACTTGTATCATTAACAGATTCCTGCTAATGTCAGGATGACTTACCCAAAGGTATCCCTGTGCAAGACAGGTACTGGCAATGGAGATCCCAAGTAAGGATGGTTGCACTGGAGTGTGAAGAGCTGTTTCCGGCTAGATAGACAGGAAGACATTTAAGTGGTTAATAAACGCACACATTCTTCTTTTGCCTGTCATATACCATCCACTGAACGGAGTAATCCTCACTCTCCAAATGAGGATGCCCATACAATGTGGAAGCAACATCCACTTCCTATTTGTATTTCCTACTATTCACATCAACACAATTATACAAAAAAAACCCCCAAAGGACCGCGGATGCCACAAATCAGAAGCAAAATCAGAAAGTGCTGGAGAAAGTCAGTAGGTCTAGCAGCATTGGTGGAGAGAAAGCAGACTTGACATTTCGGGTCCATTACCCTTTTCCAGAACAAAATTACCCAAATCAGAATCAGCATCTGCCTTGGTGATCTCAATGTTGTTTCCTGCACTTGCTGTCTTTTCACTCTGCACATGTCTGCGATGGTCAGGGCAAAGATCCTCTGAACTGTCCAAAGCCTAGGAAACCGTTTCATACACACTTGCTGCTCCCCAGCTCCTTGGTTACCGAAACTAAATTCTGTTGCTTAGTCCTGTTGCACTCACTTTCTATGGTATAAAAACTTGAATAAAGGAGTTCTATTCATCAATTACCATCTTCCTCCAATTGTTGTGGTAAAACCACAATACCCAGTCCTAGATCTACGCAGGAAGACTACTCAATGTATCATCACTGATAAACACAGCAGTCTGGGGCCATTAAAATCATTGCTACTCAATTTAACTCTGCTTAACACCAAACCTTTTTGTTTATGTCAGCACATACTCTAGGTTTCCCAAATTAGAAAATAAAACACCAAGAGCTCTGTGAATTTTCACTAGGTTTACCCAACACAGACAGAACAAATTGCTCATGTGAAAATATTTAACTGTTCTCCTAATCAATTGCTACACTTCAGGCAGAGTTACAAACCAGTACTACTGCTGGGGAAGCATGGTAACTCAGTGGTTAGCACTGCTGCCTCATGGCGCCAAGGACCCAGGTTCAATCCTACCCTGAGGCACTGTCTATGTGGAATTTGCATGCTCTGCCAGAGTCTGGGCAGGTTTTTCTCCAGGTGCTCCAGCCCAAAAGATGTGTAGATTAGGTCGATGGCTGTGCCAAATTACCCTGTAATGTCCAGGGATGTGGGTTAGCCATGGGAAACGCAGGGTTACAGGAATGGGGTGAGTCACTCAGAGGGTTGGTGTGAACTTGATGGGCAAAATGATCTGCTTCCGCACTGCAGGGATGCAATGTTACTTAAAACCTTCACAAGATTTGTGAAACTTGATAGCAGGAGAAAAGTGGCTAACTTTGGGAAGGTGTAGTTACCACCCTGTTTAACTATCCTTCACCAGGAGAAAGATAGAAGCTCCTCAACACTGCAAGACAACATACTTTAGCCATGATAACCAGCAGGAGGTGCTATCATTGGCTTCCAGATAGCTGGTTCCAGGAAGAAGATGTCAAGCCAATTTCTCATTCTTAGTCTGAACTCATGCACTTACATGCCAAATACAGAAGTTTTCACATTGTAACCTGGACAACTGCAGTTACTTGTCACCTCAAATGCTGTAACATTAGCCTGTACACAGTAATCATTTTCATAATCTGTTGGCAACTACTACTCCATTCAGTCTCTAATGATCCAGAGATCATGCCGAAGGAAATCTACATCAAGTAAATATTTAGACAGAAAAGTTTATAAAATCACAAGGGATATGGATCAGACAAATAGCCAAGGTCATTTTCCCAGGGTAGGGTATAAGTGAGAGGGGAAAGATTTAAAAGGAACCTAAGCGGCAACTTTTTCCACAAAGAGAGTGTGGTACATGTATGGAATGAGCTGCCAGGTGAACTGGTGGAAGCTGGTACAATTACAACATTTAAAAGGCATTGGGATGGGTACATGAACAGGAAGGGTTGAGGGAGATGGGCTAAATGCTGGCAAACGGCATTTGATTTATTTAGGATATATGGTCGGCATGGACCAAAGAGTCTGCTTCTGTGCTGTACATCTCTATGACTAATTGTAGTATTCAATCGAATCAGCTTCTTTTCTCCATTTCTAGGTTGCCTTGGGGGACACTGGTAAATATTGTTGATGCACCTCAATGAGATTGAAAGACAGGTCTGAATTGAAGTGGCTAACCCAGGAGTTGTCATTAAAATAAAATGAACGTACCAACTCCCAGATTCTGCAGACAGACTGCTCAAAGCAACACTGCTGATAAACTGTGCAGTAGGTGGCAGTTTGAACATTCTTCTGGATTTGGACTCCTTTGAAACAAACTGGTGAAGTGGCTGCCATGTTCAATGGGTACTCCTTTCATTTCTACCCAAAAATACAAAATGCAATATTAGTAGTGATTGCCTCTGCTACAAAAGCAGGAGCTGGAACAGAGAGAATAGGAATCCAGAAATCTACTGGCAACCAAAGGGTTGAGATGCATTACATCCTTATACAAACATATAAGCGTGTTCGATTGTCATCAGCTTCCCTTACATTTGATTAAAATGCTCAGAAAGTAAATGCTGTATAATTGTTGACAGATGGTAGAAATTTTTGCATTTAAAATAAAAGAGCAAGGGACATAGGTAGAAGTCACTCATGCAAATTACTATTATTTCTGCTGGAATATGATTAAAAGCTGTAATTATTTGTTTCTGCCAGTCACTACACAAAGGCCAAACAGCTGCAGTTTGCCTCTATGTTATCCTCATAATTAAAAAAAACCTTTATATATCCAACTGCCAGTCACACACTATTGAGGGGACTAGGACCAATGAGTTCTATGGTCTCCAAGTACTCTTTGTAACTACCAACTAATTGACTGATTCACACATTCTGAAGGGTCATATTAGATTTAAAATTTGAAACATAGAAAATAGGAGGAGTGGGACATTCAGTGCTTTGAACCTGTTCTACCGCCATTGTGATCATAGCTATCATTTAACTGAATAGCCTGTTCCTGCTTTTCTACCATATCCTTTGATCCCTTTAGCCCCAAGC
This sequence comes from Stegostoma tigrinum, assembly GCF_030684315.1. NCBI lineage: Eukaryota > Metazoa > Chordata > Chondrichthyes > Orectolobiformes > Stegostomatidae > Stegostoma > Stegostoma tigrinum. The sequence continues at coordinate 35,502,929 of NC_081381.1, forward strand.
CCTATACTGAAAGCCTTCTTGAAATCTTAGTGTTTTGAACTGCTTTCTGTGGTGGTGAATTCCACAGACTTACCACTCACTTGGTTAACTCTATTCCTCTCTCCAAAGCTATTCTCAGACCTGCAGAGAGTTTCTCCAGCACTTTCTGTTCTGATTTCACATCGCCAGCATCTGCAGTACTTTGCTGGGATACACACGCAAGCTTGAACTCTGTCACAATTTGGAGGCTGCAAATGTACCATCCAGCGTCACCCTGAAGTTAAAACTGAAAGGGTTAGAGAACTGAGCCTGGGTCTGGCACTGTGCCGAGTTGGCTGATTTCAAACAAAGTACCAACTAGAATCCTTTCATAAACCTCTATTTCCCAAACTCAAGAAAGTCAACCTAAGCTCATAGTCCTTTCGTTCATTTCAGTGACTCCTGTGAAATCTCAGGACTTGTCCACATCTTTCTTCTAAAATACAACTACAGCCCTGGAAAAACAAAAAGAGTGTAGATCATCTTTTCCATCAAATGTCAGGAAGGTAAAATTTGCAAAACAGGATTTCATACCGGGAGATGATGGCCTAGTGCTATTATCATTGGACTGTTAATCCAGAGACCCAGACAACGTTCTGGGGACCTGGGTTCAAATCCCACCAGATCAGATGGTGAATTTAAATTCAGTGAATATCTGGAATTAAAAAGAGTCTAATGACAACCATGAACCCATTGTCAGTTGTGTGAAAAGCCCATCTGCTTCACTAATGTCCTTTAGGAAAGGAAACTGCCATCCTTACCTGGGTCGAGGTCACAGCAACGTGGTTAACTCCTAACTGCCCAGACGGGCAATGAATGCTGGCCTAGCCAGTGACACCCATATCACGTGAATGAATAACGAAAAATAAAACTTCACACAGAAACAAATGTTTGTGAAATAAACAGATCAAATTGCTCAGATCAATTTATGGAGAGCACATATTCATTGGAAGCATACTGGGAGAAAAGAACAATCTAATATTTTCTTTCACATTCCATTTGGGTCTCTATCTCTCCATCCATCTACATGGCTGCACTAACCATCAACACTCAAAAAGTGGTGATGATCTAACTTCTGCTTTGTACTGATGCATTATTTCTTGGCTTTGTAAATCCCCAAGCTTTTCAAGCATCATTACTTCATGGTACCTACACCCAAACCACAGTGCACAGAAATACCTCAAATATTTAACAGAGATAATAGGAACTGCAAATGCTCGAAAATCTGAGATAACAAGGCATAGAGCTGGATGAACACAGCAGGCCAAACAGCATCAGAGGTGCAGGAAAGCTGACGTTTCAGGCCTAGACCCTTTTGCAGAAATGGGGGAGGGGGAAGGGGATTCTGAAATAAAGACAGAGAGAGGGGTAGGCGGATACAAGATGGATAAAAGGAGAAGATAAGTGGAGTGGAGAGGAGACAGACAGGCCAAAGAGGTGGGGTTGGAGCCAGTAAAGGTGAATGTAGGTGGGGAGTTAGGGAGGGGATAGGTCAGTCCAGGGAGGACAGACAGGTCAAGGAGGCAGGATGAGGTTAGCGGGTAGGAGAAGGGGGTGGGGCTTGACGTGGGAGGCGGGGATGAGCTGGGCTGGTTTTGGGATGTGGTTGGAGGAGGGGAGATTTTGAAGCTTGTGAAGTCCACATTGATATCCTTGGGCTGTAGGGTTCCCAAGCAAAAGATGAGGAGATGCTGTTACGACAGCCTTCAGGTGGCATCGTTGTGACACTGCAGGAGGCCCAGGATGGACACATCGTCCAAGGAGACAGAGGGGGGAGTTGTTTGTTGCAAACCGAGCGTACGTGTTCTGCAAAGTGGTCCCCAAGCCTCTGCTTGGTTTCCCCGATGTAGAGGGGGCCACAACAAGAACAGCAGATTCAGTATATCACATTAGCCAATGTGCAGGTGAACATGTGTTTGATGTGGAAGGTCTTCTTGGGACCTGGGATGGGAAGGGGAGTTGTAGGGGCAGGTGTAGCACTTCCTGCGGTTGCAGGCAAAAGTGCCAGGTGTGGTGGGGCTGGAGGGAAGTGTGGAGAGGACAAGGGAGTCACGGAGAATGTGGGGTTCATCTGGAGAGCAGGTAAGGGTGGGGAAGGAAAAAATGTCTTTGTTAGTGGGGTCAGACTGCAGGTGTCCTCATTTTTCAAGGACCGCAACTTCCCCTCCGCAGTGGTCAAAAACGCCCTTGACCATGTCTCACATTTCTAGCATTTCATCCCTCACACTCCCTACCCGCATTAACAACCAAAACAGAATCCCCCTCATCCTCACGTACCACCCCAGCAACCTCTGATTCCAATGCATCATCCTCCGACCCTGCCACCATCTGCAATCCCATTGAATGTCTGCAATGAAATGATCAACTCTCAATCTTAATCGCAAGATCTTATCTAATTGGCAGCCACCGCCCACATAACAACAATGAAATTTTGAACACGCGTCCGTTTCATTTCACCGACATCCAGCTCGTCTCTACCATATATCGTTGCATAAGCAAATCAGGAATAAAAAGTTTTAATGTTTCACTAAGTTTTCAGCCAAATGCTTCATCCAGCTTCATTCAATACAATCTGCTTCCAATTAGCATTTAGATAACATTGGATTTCAGACAACAATTCATAGTTTCAGTGTCATGCCTAGATAATGAAGTATACTCCATAAAGAACCACTGGCACCTCTCAAAGATACTCAAACAACTGATCAAAGACAGTTTGACAGCCGCAACTCCAGATGCGTGGGACAATGCAAGAATGTGGACACAAAGGGCCTCCTTTTGTGACTCTGAACTACCAACAGGAACTGAACCCATGTTGCTGCCATCAGTGTTGCATCATATGCTAGCCATCTAAGCCAAACCACCATACTTTCCCCACAAATCCAAAAATTAGAGTCAAAATAGTAAAGAGCAATTGTCCAAATAAAACAGTGCCTGGGATAGGCAAATAGAAAATATTGCTACCACTAAGTCCGTTCCCCACCCCATGCGAAATAATCAGATTAACTGTCAACAAAAACTGGACATTTATTTATGGGGTAATTGGCGGCCAACATTCACAACATTTTCTTCTTTTATATCCTGGATTAATATTCTCAAATTGCTAAATGCACCATAAAGTAGATTGCAGTGGAATGGTGTGCAAATTGACTATTATTTCCACATCTCTAACTGAAAGGAATTGGAAATTGAAAGTGCAGCATGCCAAAACACAGTTTAGCTTGTGAAAATAACTTGGAAGTACAAATTCAATTATTTCCCCTGTATTTGAAGCAAAGTTGCTGACCATTTGTTTAGATTTTGGATAATGAAAAGTCTAGAGACAGTGTTTACTTAGGTAAAAGATTCAGATATAGTTTAAAAACATTGGCAAGGCAGGAGCAAGAAGCTGGATGTAGGCCTCTGAAGTCAGCAATACAAATCATTTCAAGCTGTCTTGGGATAAAAGGTACGGCATAAAAACAACGCAGCAAGGCACATCTGATCTGTGGAAAACAACTGCAGTTTAAGTGGCTGAATGGCTTTTCCCCTGCACTTGAAAATCCAACCTTTCAACTTTAATTTGCACCAAGGGAACATACTACAAATGACGACTGGAATTGGCTCATGTAAAAACTTTGGCGTATGGAGCCCAGATCTTGAATAGGGAATATTATAATTCTCAAAAACATAATCCTAAGATTATGTAAAGCTGTGTCCGTTGTGGTTCAGAAGCAGCACTCACTGTAACAGTGAATCAACTTCAAAAAGTACTTCAGTAATTGCAAAGCACTTTGGAATATCCTGCGGTTGTGAAAAGCATCATTATAAATGCAAGTTCTTTCTATCAAAGGCCACAACATCAAAGCCAGGATTAAAATGCGAATCGCTGATCAAACATGCGAGAAGTGCCAATTTATTTTTATAAAAAGGTGATGGATACCTTGTTGCTTTATCTCGAACTCACCTTCAGGTCCGGGCATTTTGAGCTGTACATGGGCATACGACAGGCCAGCAAAGGACACCAAAGTGGAGCCTTTGTTTTTCCATCATCTTCAATACAGAGCCAGCCAGGCTGGTTATCCTTAGCTGCAGGTGTGCGAGAGATAGAGTGAGAGAGAGAGAGTGCGCGTGCAAGATAAATCAGGCATATACCAAGACAGCTTAAAAAGAAACAGACTTTAAGCCCACTACAGAATAGTTTAAGCATTGAATTCCCAATTCAGTTATGGCTTCAACTCACTCAAAATATGGTCTAGTGATTTTTTTTTAAAAAATGGGATAGTCCAGTTTTAATTCTCTGCCACTGCTCCTGACATGACCCATTTGCTTCATGGAACCGTGGTACGGCTTCTGATCATCCTGTGACTCCTTGTTTGGGAGCTCATTCATCATAAGCCTTAGCTCTGTTACAACGTTTCTCATGCCCATGGGTCTTTCAGGGTAGAGTTCCAACTAAGCACCACCTAATGGGCACAGTGGCACATTGATATTCCAGGTATGACATCCCTACAGCCACCCTGACTGACAAGGAGTGGCCAAATCTAGCTGCCTCTGAGTTGGCAGGCTTCAGTGTTACACTGGGTGATGCATATACCACAGCTTTCAGGAGAACTGATCTTTCAAACGCTGAACAGGTGGCCCTGTTGAAGCCACTGATTCAAGAGGAAAGTTGCACTGAACAGCAATCACATAATTCCCACTCAGCCATTATTGGCCACCCTTTTGATCTAAAACAATGGACAAGGGACCATGTGGCAGCCCACGCCGGCTGAAAAGCTATTATCATCCATTCAATACAATGAAAGGCTGGGTATAATTCTGCTAATGTTCTATGAATTACTGGCGTCTTTTAATTAAGTGCGCTCAACATGAAGAGACTCCTACACACCTTAATAGTGCAGCTAATTAATCTCAATAACAAGCTGACAGATCAAATTTATGAAGTGAATCATGTCAGATGTGGCAATTTTTTTGGTACCAATGCACACAATGCTCAGCAGGACGTATCCATTGTGGCAGGTTGATTCAGGACATGCTATAATTATTCAAACAAGGTACTGTGAAAGTGGGTTGGTGGGGAGGTGGGTGGAGATAAACACTCTGGGATCACTTCAGTGTTAGTGGGCAATAAATGGGAGTTGTTTTACTTGTTTCCTGATCACCTTCCACAGAAAATGAAACCATTTCTGTTTAGGAGTTCTCCACTTGCTTCAGCACAAGCTCCAGGACATGGCTAAGGTCACCACAATTTTATGTTGCATTCTGCCAGCAATTTATTGAACCCAAACAAAGCTTTGATTTTCTCAAGTTACTGTTAGCCTTTATTTCTACACACTACTATGGTCAGCAAATTATCTCTCCTTTTCTAGCAAAGCACAATTGCAAATCCAGATGCAGTTCCACAACCCATCTTGCACACCGAGATTTACACTTGTTAACCACCAATAATCCAAGGACTCCATGATGTACTGGAATTTGTACAATTTGTGCCTGATTGGTCAGGTTTCAAAGTTTCAATGGATGACCAAGCCAAAACTAAGATGCATTTAACCTACGGCCAAAGTTTCCACCCATTCACTACAACATTGGTGTGGGCAGTTGACTGTAAAGTCGCAAAGTTCAGAATTATTCTGTGCTCCCACCTGTGGGAAATGCTCCTAAATGAAGGCCCAGCAACAAGGAGATGAATCCACATCCAACAGTGTGGGAAGACAGGTCTGCGGAAATCTAAAACATACTCTGAGAGAATGCTGGAGAAATTCAGTAGGGCTGGCAGTATCTATGGAGAGAGAAACAGAGTTAACCTGAAGGCTCCTGAAGGAGAGTCGTACTGGACTCAAAAAGCTAACCAGTTCTCTCTCCACAGATGCTGCCAGACCTGTGGAGTGTAACCTACACATATTGATTTGAAAAAGTAAGAGGTGGTTAAATGTTACACTTTTAAGCTGTAGATTCTGGCTCCTCCAGACCATTACCTACTTAGTGCAACTTTAGCCATATGCAGCCGATTCACCCAGGAAATCTTACTGCGAGGATTCGGAGTATTGAATACCACCATAAAGCTGACCGGTCTTCCAGACCTTTAGGAAAGGATTAAAGAGGGAGAGAGAAAAATATAATCAGTTTTGTTTACTAGTCAGCAGAAATCTTCAACTGCTCTGAAAAAGCAAAGCATAAGATTTTTGTTGTTATTAGGTTGTTTCTAGAGAAGTCTCTCAGGAAATAAGCAGCTGTAAATTATAGATTAAAAGCTTAAGCTTCCTCAACCTCCATAAAAGACATGTGGAAACAGGTTTAGAAAATGCATCTTTTAGAAGAAATCCCGCTAAATCAGATATTAAATAAAGGCACTTCGTACCCAATGCAGCTGAGATACATTTTTATTAAGAAATGTTAACCCACCACATTTTTAAATTAAAAAAAAGAGTCATTTAATACATATAGGATTTTCAAAATATCACTGTGAAAGAGCCTATCGCAAATCCTTGGCTGAAAATTTATAATCAGATTTGTGTGGCGCTGACGCAGTCTGTTATGGACACACTGCTAAGCAAGATGCTGAACTTGTACAAAATTAAACAAACGCAGCTCATCCTCCTGTGATGCATTCAGAACCTCTTCTTTTGCTTTTCGTAATTTTCTCCCCTCGTTATTTGTCATGGAGTCATACAGCACAGAAACAGACCCTTTGATCCAGTCAGTCCATGCCAACCATGATCTCAAGCTAAACATGTTCCACCTGCCTGTGCTTGGCCCTACCCCTCCAAACATTTCTAATTCGTGTACATACTTAAATATCTTCTAAACATTGTAACCATACCCGCATCAACTACTTTCTCTACAAGTTCATTCGCACATGAATTTTTTTTTAAAACATTCTCCACTCACGTTAAAATATACCCCCATTCTTGAAATCTCCCACCCTAGGGAAACCACACTTGTTATTCACCCTATCTACAGTCCTCATGGTTTTTACAAGCCTGTGTAAGGTCACCTCTTGACCACCTATGATCCACGTGAAAAAATTCCCAGCCTAACCAGCCTCTCCCGAGAATTCAAACCCACCATTCCCAGCCCCATCCTGGTAGACTTCTTCTGAACCCTCTCCAGCTTAATAATAAAACTTTCCTATAACAGGGAGACGAGAACCGGACACAGTACTCCTCAACATAACGCCCCAACTCCTACAGTCCCAGATCTGAGCAATGAAGGCAAGTGTGCCAAACGCCTTCTTAGCCACCCTATCTACATGTGATGCAAACATCAATGACTTATGTACCCGAACCCCTAGGTCTTTCTGTTCTACAACATAACCCAAACCCCCCTTTTAATTGTATAAGTCTTGCCTGGAGGTATTGATTGTCCCCAAGAAAACTGAAAACCCTTGGAGAGCTTACTATAGCAGTCAAATAGCATGTGTAACCTTAAAACACACAGCATTAGGGAATGGGAAGGCAATGGCTTTGTGAGACTATCATTAGACTGCTAATCCTGAGACCCAGGTTCAAATCCCACCATGGAAGATGGTGTAACTTGATTTCAATAAAATTTGGAACTAAGATTCTAATGATGACCTTGAATCCATGTTCAATTGTTGGAAAAACTCATTTGCTTCACGAATGTCCACCAGGGAAGGAAAAGGTGCCATCCTTACCCGGTCTGGCCAGTATTTTTGCTTTGGGGCTGGAGTCACAATGTGGTTGACTTTTAAGTGCCCTCTGGGCAATAAATGCTGCCTAGCCAGTAATGTCCTCATTCCATGAATGAAAAGAAGAAAACAAATTGACTGGGAAGTTCGCCGCATTTAAGTGCAAATGCTACAGGTCAGATCTCCAAAGACGAGATGGTATACAGGAAAAAGATTGAGTGCTTAACAGCATGGTATAAAGACAATCTCTCCAACACTGCTGCCTCATAGCACCAAGAACCAGCATTGAAGTTTGCATCACATGAAAGATCAATTATCTGAAAATTGTATTGAGACAGTAATTATGAAAAGGCCTAAATCATAAAACAAATTATTCAAAGGATTTGATGGTCACCCACGGTACAAAATGTGTTTAAAGATCAGAATTTATGAGTTGGTTGGTTTGTTTCCACCCTCGGGCGACCATCTGTGCACATTCTCCCCGTGTCTGCGTGGGTTTCCTCCAGGTTCTCTGGTTTCCTCCCACAGTCCAAAGATGTGCAGGTTAGGTGGACTGGCTAAGCTAAATTGCCCATAGTGTTCAGGGTTGTGTAGATTAGGTGGGTTGTAGGGAGACGGGTCTGGGTGGGATGTCTGAGGTTCAGTATAGGTTTGTTGGGCCGAAGGGCCAGTTGTTTCCAAACTGTAGGGATTCTATGATTCTATGACTAACTGTATCAATAGCACTGACGTGGAGATGATAGAGAACTCCAAATTTCTGGGAGTGACGGTCTCCAACAATCTATCCATCCACGTCAAAGTGACAATCAAGAAAGTATATCAATACTTCTCCTTCCTCAGGAGGCTAAGGAAATTCAGCATAGCAAGAAAGACACTTACTTTTACAGATGCACCATAGAAAGCATCATATCTGGACACATTACAGCGTGGTGTAGCAACTGCTCTTCCCAAGACCAAAAGAAACTACAGAGTTGTGAAAACAGCCCAGTCAATCAGGCACCCAGCCTCCCATCCGTTAACTCCACCCACACTTGCCACTGCATCAGGAAAACATAACCAAAGCGCTCTCTCACCCTGCTGCAACTCTCCTCAACGTCTTCCATTATGCAGAAGATATAAAAGTTTGTATACACACATGAACAGATAACAGAACAGCTTCTTCCCTGCTGTTATCAGACTTTTGAATGGACCTCTTTTGCATTAATGTTGATCTCTCCCTGCACCTTCTCAGTAGTTGTAACATTGTATCCCGAATCTGAACTATACAAGTTCATCGGGATAACAGAACAATCTGCCTGTAAAGGCAACACTTTGCACTGTACCTCAGTATACGTGACAGTAATGAATCAAATCAAACAATCAAATCAATCCTTTATACAACCGTTCCAACACCCAGATACGTTCCAGCAGGGAAGGTCACAGGAACAGAATGGGTTCTGAGAACTCCGATCTTTCCCACTCCCTAATTCAGGGGAACAGAGGCCAAATGTAGCAGTAATTGCAGATGATAGAAATCAATTTTTTCAAGGTGTGGTTCAGCTTTCGACTGATCTTTATAAGTAGTACTGGCTTTTTAAACCTCTGCTGGGATTGGAGGTAGGTGATCGTTGGCTGGTGTACCTGGGTCCCCAGTCCCATGCTCATCCCAGAACGGGAGCACAGCAGGAATTAGCTAACTGAGCTGAGCACATCTATTAACGCAACTTAATTTTCCCAGTTGGTGTCTTGGTCGTGCATGCAGTTCTAGTCTCCGCAGTATAGGAAGGATTTGATTACACCCGAGAGGGTATGGAGGAGATTCACCAGGGTGTTGCTTGGAACGGAGAATTTCACCATTGAAGGGTGGCTGAATAAGCTTGCATTTTTTTTCTTTCGAGTAGAGAAGGTTGAAGGTGAACATGACGGAGGTGTAGAAGACTGCGAGGGGAATGGAAACGTTGTATAGAAAGCAGCTGTTTTGCTCATTCAAAGGGTCACAACAAGGCAGCACACTTTTAAAGCGAATGCAAGGAGGTTTAGAAGGGATCTGAGGAAAACATTTTTCACCCAGAGGGTCGGGGGGGGGGGGGGGGGGGGGGGGTCCAGAATGCACTGAGAATTGTTAAGGCGGGCAACCTCAACTTTTAAAAAAAAGTATTTGGATGAATGGCACAACACTCAAGGCTAATGGCCTATTGCTGGAAGTTGAAATAAAGTAGATAATAATGCATCTTTGGCAGTATGGACTCGATGGGCCAAAAGGCCTCTTCTGGACTGTATGTGGGGGTGGCACGGAGACTCAGTGGTTAGCACTGCAGCCTCACAATGCCAGGGACCAGGGTTCAATTCCAGCCTCGGGCAACTGTCTGTGTGGAGTCTGCACATTCTCCCCGTGTCTGTGTGGGTTTCCTCCAGGTGCTCCCATTTCCTCCCACAGTCCAAAAAGGTGCAGGCTAGGTGGATTGGTCATGCTAAATTGCCCATAATGTTCAGCGGTAAGTGGGTTATATGGGGATGGGGATGGGGATGGGTCTGGGTGGGATGCTTCAAAGAGCGGCGTGGACTTTTTGGGCCAAAGGGCCTGTCTCCACACTGTAGGGAATATAATTATTTTAGGTGGCACAAGGGGGTTTAAAGCTGCATGAAGGTAACTTCTCAGTGGTAGATCAGAAAGGACTGAAAGGGCAGTGCTCCAGATGGGCTTAGACACTTGCCTCCTCACTGCTGCCATTCTACACTTGCTTGGCACCAGCAGTGACTACTGGCTGTTTAACAACGACCCACTCTGTTGCCAATCTTCCAACTTCCATTGTGGCAGCCTAGTGACGAAGGTCACCGATTTCCTTCAGATTGAAAGATGGAGCACCTCCATCATAGCATGCAGCAGCTACTTTGAAGAGAGAAGGTTTCCCACAGGCCCTTCAACCTCAAAAGTCCAACCTTTGTCGTCAACTGGACAGCAAACGTGTGCTTTCAATTCAAGAGGAGTCATACCGTTTACAAAACGGTCTCGCTCTCGGTCTCTCTCGCTCGCTCTCCCTCCATAGATGCTGCCAGACCCACTGAATTTCTCCAGCACTTGTGCTTTTATTTCTGCTCTGGCCATTCATCACCAACCCCCAGAAATATCACAACAAGAATCCATTCTAACAGTGTGGACTTCACTTCCCCAGTTGACAGGGTTTAGAAACCACTGAAAATTCCAGTCTACATTTAGTTAAGTGGGGGGCAGGAAAAGAAAAGTGCAGCTTCTCCTCCAGGGACTAGGCACAAATTATCATCCACATCCTTGCCACTGGCTCACACGCATCAGATGCAACATGGAATCATCTAGACACAGACTGCATGGCCAGCCTTGTTGGTTTTTCCTCTCATCACATCCTCCAGAAGAAAACAAACATACATGAAAAATAATTAACCAGATATTACTGCCAAAGAACACATTCAGGTGTTGCTGGAGACGTGAAGCAGAAAGCAGAGAAGGGTGCAAACACATTTCAGTTTGCATCTGAAAAGCAAAATTAAAAGATCGCGTCTCGGAAGGGGCCATCCAGGAGAATGCTCACGACCAGACAGGTGAAGACTGCCCAAATTAGACAAAAAAAAGGAACAGAAAGACACTGTCGGCCAAATATATAATCAGGAAAAGCATATTCCTTCAAAAGTGTTTAGTGGTGAGATATCTACATGTTGCAATTAAAAGAAAAACAACTGAATTCAAGGAATTTTATTTCTTAGCTTGTCTGTTTCAGTTCTGTGGCAATAAAGTGTAAATGGTCAAAATTAAACAAACATTCTCTCAGACCCAGGCACCAACTTGATAAATAACATTTCAACCAGCAAGTTGGACTCTCCTCTGATCACTATCACCATCAGCCTTCCATCCCCCACTGCCCTCCCGAAGCTGCTTACTTGTCTGGTTTCCCTGGCAACAGGAGACGGAGACGACACTTGTTTGCTGATTGGATCTCGTCCTCTTTAATCCTGATCAGCCTCTGGAGGGCTCGGATCCAATCCTGGGCAACAATGAGGTTTAGGTTCTGGAGATGGGGACAGAGTAGAGTTAGCCACCTTGGTTGAGACGACTAGGTATTATCACAAAGATCCCACAAAGGAATCAAAACATAAGACATGCAAGTGCTCCCTTTTAAAAAGGTCAAAAAATCACAGAAGCAGGAAAGGGAGGGAGGGTCACATTTAACAAATCATCTTCACCAAATCACATCTCTCAGCACTTCATCCACATCAATGAACTTTGTCATTTGTTTGCGGTTTTGTTGCTCTTCAGGTGAAGAGATTTTCCTTCAAGTTATAATCCTATCGGTCCCCCACCCCTGACAGAAGGATCACTATTTTGACTTTGCTTTTGTGACCAACTGTTTGGATCTAATCCACCTAGGCTGGACATCACGGGGCAATTTAGCATGGCCAACCTACCTAACCTGGACATCTGGGGATGATGGGAGGAAACCGGCGCACCCAAAGGAAACCCACGCAGGCACAGGGAGAGCGTGCAAACTCCACACAGACAGTCGGCCGAGGTTGCAATTGAACCCGGGTCCCTGGCGCTGAGGCAGCAGTGCTAACCACTGAGCCACCGTGCTGTATTAAGAGAGAATATGCAATATTGCGCTGTGTTACCTGTGGAACATGAGAAAGGACTGTTACTTTTTCTTAAAACTATTACTTCAAATTAGATCATTGTTATTGCTATGGTCATGCAGGGGCAAAAAATGCCATGTGTATTGCAATGTACTCAATAAGTGCTGGATGGAGAGATCAATTCAGTATGGGAGGGAGAAGATGTTAAGACAACGGTTATTCAGGAGATGGTGTCAAACCAGTGGTGCTGATTGTTGAGTCATGGGAAGTGATGGTAATCCTCATGTCCTTTCATCTCTAAGGCAATGTGAGCTTCCTTTCTAGAAGCATCCAAATCGGGCTTGTTTTTAATAAGAAACACTGGCATAATTGCACAGGACCAAATTGTTTCAACACCTCCTGCCTGTCAATATAGTAAAAGTGCCACTTTTAGACTAAGACAGTCCTCAATGATCATCCTTTAAATAGGCCTTTGCTGTTATTTGGGCAAGTCTTAGGTCATCATCCATGTCGAGGAGTTGACTTTGTCACCCATCAACCATCAACAAATATTATCTTCGTAGAGAAGCCAAACTTTGTGGAATAGATGCACTGTGACATCTTCCAGTATCTCTTCCTCTGAGAGGCAACACGTGCCCATCGCTCACTGTCTCAAACAATCCTTACGATAAGGTAGAAGGAGCCCTTCTGGTTGAGACAGACATCAGAGTGGAATTTTTTTTAAAAAAACATGGCCACTGCTGCTTTTTTCCCAACCACTACAAAAAGATGCCCTGATCTTGCACAGAAAATAAAGCCAAAAATGGTTTGGAAATTCAGTGTTGACGTTGTTGTTGGATGTTCAAGGGTCATACCTGGTAAGTGCCATGAAGTGTGCTAATGAGCTGCGATATCTGGTTCACAACAATAAGATCTTGTTGCAATTCCTGAAGCTCTTGGTAAAGCCGTGGAGGACCCATATAAATCTTGCCTATGGAGGAAAAGCAAAATGAAATCAAGAGTGGAGTATCCAGAAGTTTATGGAAAGCCGACAGGAATGTCAGAACTCGACTGCATCAACAAGCAATCAGTGAGGGTCTGTCCACACTGTGAAATCTCACATACAATAGCCCATTCCTGAAGATATTAGCTCTGGATTACCTGCTGCTCTTAGGCTCCTTAACTAAATTTCCATTCTCCAGAGCAAATTTAACAAACGGTTGAAAATTTGGCTGATTTGGGAGGTGGATGGCTTCCATATTGGAATTTGTTGCAGTGGCATTTTTTTTCCCTAATTTGTTCACAGCTATGTTTGTCCTAATTGCCCTAGAAAAAGGGGGTTTCTGAGCTGTCAACATGAACCACTGCAGTTCTGGGGAATGTAGGAACATCCACAGTACTGTTGGGAAGGAGGTTACAGGATTATGACCCAGCAACATTGAAGAAATGGCAACATAGTCAGGTGTGTGGCTTGAAGGGGAAACTTGCAGTTGGTGGTGTTTTCATGTGTCTGCTGCCCTTGTCCTTCTTAGTGGTAGTGCTATCTTAGGGCGTTTTGGGGATTTCTGCAGTGCACCCTGCTGCCACGATGCATTGAAGGGAGTGGACTTTTCTCTTTATTCATTCACGGGAGGAGGGCATCGCTGGCTCGGCAGCACGTATTACCCATCCCTAATTGCCCAGAGGGCAGTTAAGGGTCAACCAAATTGCTATGGGTCTGGAGTCATATGCAGGCCAGACCAGGTAAGGATGGCAGTTTCCTTCCCTAAAGGATGAGTGAACTAGATGGGTTTTTTTGACAATTGACAGCGGATTCACGGTCATTGTTAGATTATTAATTCCAGATATTTATTGAATTCAAATCCCATCATCTGCTGTGGCGGGATTCAAACCCAGGTCCCCAGGACTTTGTCTGGGTGTCTGGATTAACAGTCCAGTGATAATACTACTCGGCCACCGCCTCCCAGAATACTGAATATTCTGGATGGGACACTAATCAAGTGGGTTGCTTTATCCTGGATAGTGTTGAGCTTCTTGACTGTTGTTAGGGCTATAGCCATCCAGACAAGTGGGGAGTATTCCATTACACTCCTGCTTGTGCCTTGTAGATGATGGACAGGCTTTAGGGAGCCTGATTGTTTCTCAGAGCCCCAAAATTTTCTGGACTTCAAGTATTATCCAATTACCCTTCAAAAAATTCTTGCTGAATCTCCACCCAGCACCCTATGAGAGGCATCGCATCCCAGATTATTACAAACAAACACTATTGACTGTTGTTCACTTGGCCAGCTTTTTTTTGGTAACCATGCAGTCACTTTTCCATTAATCTCACAGGCTTCAATTTTTTCAGGCACTCTATTGGGGGTAATTTTGAATTTGGTAGATCTACAAGCAAACCCAAACTTACTTGATAGAGAGGTCGAGGAGGTCTTTTTGCTCCCTGGATGCTGAAAGATAATTGTATCTTTGTTGTATCCTTTCCCTTCTAGGCCAACCTCCACTACCTGAACCTGCAGCAGCGGGGTGCTCCATTTCACAGTGTACTTCGGGCCAACAGGAACCAGGCTGCCAATGTCTGGCTGACTCCTAGAACAGAAGTTATGGAACAGGAATTAAATACTATTGCACAATCTTGTACTATTACCTAACCAGAAATTAAACCTGGATAAATTTCAGCATTGTTGTGCAATAAAGTAAAAGAGGAGGAACACAGAATGCCAACTCCCAAATTGTCAGAAAAAGACAATTGGTGGGAAGCTATTTATCCATCGAGAAAATCACACAGCCAAGACCAATTCAATATCCATTTGTCTTCACTTTCCAGTAGGCTTCACTGGGCTGTTCTGGACATGGGGACAAGAATTAGATCTTTTTCTCAGTTGAATCCAGAAACAATGGGAGTGACTTTAAGAGTGGTAACAGCCCCACATCAGATATCAGACACCTCAGCACAGATTAGATTGCATCATGACCTTCCAGCCTTTATGTGCAAATGCATCAATGCACTGAGCCCAATGGAAAAAGCCATGTCTAATACATTTCAACAGAAGCAGTTCAAAGGATGTATATGAAGAAGCATTTACAGCAATTCTGAAGTCTTGCATACACGTACGGAAGAGATAGAGGACAAGAAACGTGAAAAATATTTAAAAAGTTACGAGTTCATCACGATTTCAGACTGAGGTTTTGCTCCCTTATGGTACAGTAGTAGACCATTTTCAATGTAAATTCTGGGCTTGTCACACGTGTGCAAAGGACCCTTTTTCTGCAATAGTATGTCTCAGATCAGGTGCCATACAGCAAGTATTATTTAAAGCTCCCTCTACATAAATCTCAAGTTCAGAAAAGAACATCACCGCTGCACTTTGCGACATTGCCACCCCAAATTACTAACCAGTGTCACATCAGAAATGATTCCCTGCCATGCATCAACAGTCAACGCCAATAACTAGGTTGGCACTCGGTTCACTTCTATAGTTAACCACTAGAGGGACTTATCATTCAACAAAATCTGGGTTGGACTTTAAACTAGTGAGCAGAAGTGACTAATCCCATGAAACTGCATGGCACTAACTCACCAAAGGCTCCTTAGACAGTACTTTCTAAATTCAACAGCTACTCTCTGGATGGACAAGGGCAGCAGATACATGGAAATGGCATCATCCACAAGTTCCCCTCCAAACTACATGCCATCCCAATTTGAAAACATACCACAGATCCTTCATTGTCACTCCTGTAAGACGCTACAGAGAGCTGCGAACACAGCCTAGTCCATCACTCAAACCAGCCTTCCACCCATTGACTTCTTGCTGCCACTGGAAGGCAGACAACATAATCCAAGACTCCTCCTACACTAATTATACTGTCTTCCAACCTCTTCCATTGGGCAGAAGATACATAAGTTTAAACACACATACCAAGAGATTCAAGAACAGCTTCTCCCTGGTTGTTTTTTTTTCCCCTGAAGAAGTTCTTCAAATTTTCAATTTAATATTGATCTCACTCTTTGTACCTTCTCTGAAGCTATGACACTGTATTCCTCACTCTGTCCTATTACCCTAATGTCCTTTGTATGATATTAACTGCCTGAACTGCATGCAAAACAAAAACTTTTCACCGTACCTACATCCAGGCGACAATAATAAAATCAAATCAAAATTCAGGGACGTCCTTTGTAAAAGCAGTGTGGTTCTATTACCTTTTATGGACTGCAACGATTCAAGAAAAAAATCACCACCTGATTCAGGACAATCAGTGAGCAGCAGTAAATGCTCACCAAGTCAGTGATGCTTACAATCTGTGCATAAATATTTTTCAAAAAAACGCATATTTATCCACCCTCCATTAGTAGGTCTACACCTAGTTGGCTTCAGGGGACCATCATTTGTCTGACATTGGAATGTTCACTGTGCAACTTTACTCACTCTATTTCTCTCCAGTGAGAGAAATCAAGGAAATTATTTTAAAAGGCATGTTTATCTCAGGTCCATAATGACAACTAAAAGTGTAGGATTTACAGTTTCACCTCCTACACAGCAGTAATAGAGCCCTTTTCAAAGATTTGCCATCATGTTAAGATTCTACCGAGGCATAGGGACCAGGGAGCAAAAGCAACATAGGACAGCCATTTACCAATTGTATTTACATTGTACTATTTCCGAGACAGCGAGAAAATGGGAGCGGGAATGGTAATTTGTTTGGACATCATCAGATCATAAATTGGAGCCAGTTTAACAAGGACTGTATGTGAGGGTGAGTGGGAAGTAACACCAACAGCCTGGGCTGGCAGCATTAGGTACTTACTTTACATTGATGTTGGCACAAATGAGCAGATCATTGAGCAGGAACAGACGGCGCTCCTTGGATTTGAGGATCTGCCCCTTCTCTCCATAAACCGTCTCGGTCAGAGTCTCACACAGGATCAGCTGCCGCTGGCCAGAACTTAGCAACTGCAACAGGATCAGAAGACACAGTGAAAAACTGTACACACAGACTTTATGATGGGAGGTTATAAACTAAGTTAATAATGTGGATGGGAGCAGGTTACACTATCATTTTCATCAGGGCAGGCATCCAGGTGAAAGCTTTGCTTGTGCAGCGGACAAAGGCAATTTACGATTTAAAAAGGGCAATTTGCCAGGGGTTACAGTCTAAGAATATGGGGTAAGCCATTTAGGATGAGACATGAAAAAATTTCTCACCCAGCTCCGTGGAGTGGTGAGCCTATAGAATTCTCTGCCACAGAAAGAGGTCGAGACCAAACATTGAATATGTTCAAGGAGTTAGATATTGTTCTTAGGGCCAAAGGGTATGGAGGAAAGAATGGGAACACAGGACTGAGCAGAATAAATCAGCCATGATTAGACTGTATAGCAGATGAGTCTCACAAGGGCTGAATGGCCTACTCAGGCTCCCATTTTACATGATTCTATGATTTTATACAGCTCTTTCCTATTCTTCATCCCATTGACTGATCATGCAGTTGAGCCTTACAGATTTTCCAGGTGCCAGATTTAACACCAACCTCTTTGGAGCATTAGACAAGTGAAACTGAGAGAATTAAAATCTATCAGCTTCTCATACCAGAGAGCTGAACTGTGACCAGGCTGATAAAGCGCATGTGGGTGAACCCAAAACTGGTCTCAGCAGTCATGCATCCCATAGTGAATAGCTACTGAGGTTCACTGTCTGCATTTGCATTTGATGAATAGCTATTTGGGCATTGCATTAGCCTGGGGTTGGTGGAACTGAACCCAGGTATGTCACTGTACAGTGCATGAAGAATGGCAATTGCCAGCTCATAAATTAACCTGTCAACAAAGCAGATGGTTAATTAAAATCACTACACTGTTTAGCAGCCCCTAACACCCAGTAGGATTCAACACTGTTAGAACCAAACTTCATATAAAAGTGTGTACACTTTTCATGGGAGTGTTGGGGAGGGGAGGGGAGCAGAACGCACACGGGGAGCATGTTGAGAGAGTTACACAGTGACAAATATGCCAATATTCAGAATGCAAGAAGAACGGTGCATAGTTTTTCCATAATACATGAATATCATACAAAATCACTGCAAAGCAATGCCTTCAAACTTAAGCAGTATTCAACTTTTTCCAAGCTTTCCTTTCTCCTAGATTTTAATAAAGTCTGTGCCATTTACACAAATGCTATCAAATTTGCTCATTACCCAAGAATCTAACTTTAGCCCCATGCAAATAAATCCAATGCAGTCAGATTCACGGGTGTGTGAAGGCATCGTCACATTGTTATACTTCGTGCGCAGGATGTCAATTGCTCGCTTATTAAATAATCAAATGTCAACACTGCAAGCTTAAATTATTAAAATTGTTTTAATACTGTATTTTATGATGTAGCTGCTGGCCAGCCACTAACACCAGGTAGCGTTCAGCCTTCTTTGAGCTTAATTTACATTTAGAAGAGATATTGCATAATCTTAGAAAGGGCACCACTGCTCTACACTCAGCAGTTTTCCTTGCACATTATGTTAATTACATTAGTCAAATTGCAGCACATGGCCATACACAAAATGTCAGTTAGCTCGGAAAAGCTGCGTCTCAGCTCATCTCATGGTGCAGTTGGTAAACGTGTTGACGCGCAGCTCGGTTACACAGAGGATGATCTGACACCCGAGAACCCATCAGCACCAAGACAGCTCACCTCTGTCTGCTCAAACAATGCAGCAGCTAGCTGTATACTACCCACTGTTTAATATTTGCTGCCTTCTGTCTAAGTGAGCTTCCATTCTCCATTCAGGGGATGCCTGCCAATGCCTAGACACTGCCAATCTAACAACCTCCCGATGCATTGTCAAGTGCCCTCATTTCTGACACAGAATGGCAATTAATTATATGTGAATTCATAGGAGGGTGAACACTGCCAGATTATGAACACCATTGCCAGTCAACTAACTTCTAATTTCATCTAGACTCCACATACGCACACAGCTGGGGATCACTGAATGAGGTATGGGAGTGGAAGTCACAATCTGTTTTCAGGGCACACAGGCGATTTGTTCACATGTACAGGCCATTTATATTTGTGCACAGTCTGTACAGAGAAATCCTGGCTGAATACTCCCATCCTCTGCCCAGGGGCCTGAAAAATCACCAGCAGCAAGGCTACTGCCCGGCATGTACCCAGGTTCAAGGCAGGCATCAAACTTAGCATTACCACGATTGGTGTGACACTGTACCACACACTGGACGGGCAGTGAAATCACAGAAGAGCTGATTAGAGGCTTTTAATGTAAATGGATTTCAGACACAAAAGGCACATTCTTTTTGCTATAGCCCCATTCAGATGGCCACTGAACGACTCAATCAAGGGGCAAAATGCTGTTCTTGAACTAAATTGCCTGCCTTGTGTAAGAAAGTAAAATCTGGCGGCGAATGAAGTGTCTCTAATTTGCAGACTATTGCCAACCCAAATAATCAGCTGATATTCTGTGCTCGGATTTTAAATCGTGCAAATGGAACAAAAGTTCTCTTTGGAGGAAAATGCTGCTACTTCCAATATTGCAGCAAGTATTTTTTTTGGTGGGGAGGGGGTGGAGGTGGGGCAAACAGAGTGGAATCAACTAGAGAGCGTGAGACAGACAGACAGAGAGCGCCCGAGAGAGAGAGAGAGACAGACACACCCTGACAACGGAAAAAGAAATAGGCAATCATTCCAGGGACGTGTATAATCAGGAATAGTCTGAAATAACAAAAGCAACTGCACAAACTATAATTTTCCAAATTTCTAAACCCTTCACCCTAGTTTCTAACAGCTTTACAACAGACAATTTCCACTCTTGGCACCTGCTATTGAGCTCAGCCAGTTAAAATAACAGACTTCCTATAGACAAAATTTTGAAGGATGGCTAGCCTGAAGGAGGGATGATAAATGGATAATTAAAAGAAATGGTTTGTGATTTATCCCAAGATCTTCATTTCTCCTGCTATTTCCCCTTCACATTGCCTCTTTACCAAGAGAGGCATGTATTTACATTGCTCTTTAATGACCAATGATGTCTGAAGAGCTTTAAAGCCAATGACGACTACTGAAGTGTCGTCACCATTAGAATGTCAGAAACTGCAGCGGTCAATTTAAATACAAGAGATGGGAATAATTCCAAACAAATAATGTGATCCTCCCACAGCCTCAGCTTCTACAGGACCGGCCGTCGAACATTCATTGGTCAAGACAACCCGCTACTACTAAAATAGTGCTGTGCAATTTTTTTTCAAAAACCCAACAAGGTAAACTGGGAAAATCTGTTACTGGGTAAAACACCTGAAAACCAGTGCAGGATGTTTAAAGAAATGTTTAACAGGGTACAAAATCGGTTTGTACCAAGAGGGAAAGCTGCACTTCACAGAAAAAAAAGTCACAGACAACTGAAACAATAGGAGAAATAAGAGTTAAATGAAAGGGCTTATAGAAATGCAAACTAAAACACAAATCTTGCTGAATGGGAAAGATGCAAAGACAAGCAAAGGGCCACAAAGCAGCTTTTATGTACCTCTGAAAGGAATTGTGAAAGGATTCTTGCTAGGGACACCAAAACCAATAAGACATTTTCTAGTTACATAAAATGAAAAGCAGGTGGTCAGGAGCAATGTTGGCTCAGTAAAGATTGTCAATGACTACAGGGAAATGGCAGACAGGTTAATGAATTACTTTGCCTCAATAATTACTATAGAAAGCAGGACAGTTTGCCAGAAGTCCCGAGGAAACTTACAGTAGATTGAGAACAGGGACTGAATGAAATTAATGGAAATAAAATGGCAGTAATTAGGAAACTAATGGAATTAAAGACAGGCAAATCCCCAGGATCCAATGGTTTCCTTTCCAGGGTGTTAAGGGAAATAGGGGAGCACATTGAAGATGCCCTAACTATAATCCTTCACAGCTTCTTAAATAAAGGGGTTATCCTTCTGGAAAACTGCACGTCAGTCCACTTTTCAAAGAACGACAAAAGAGGAAAACCAGGAAATTACAGACCAGTCAGTCTAACATATGTGATAGGGAAGTTGTTAAGAGTCTGCAATCAAGGATGGGTAACTGAAAACCTTAAAAATTCAGTTAATAAAGGGAGAGCCAGTATGGATTCACGATGGGTAGGTCACACCTGACAAACCTCACTGAATTTCTTTGAAGAGGTGACTAAGACAGTGGACAGGGGAATGTCTATAGAAGTTGCTCATATGGACTTCCAGAAAAAAAGTTCCATATAAGAGACTTTTAACTAAGCTAGACACCCACTGAATTGAGGGCTAATTGTTGGCATGGCTGGGAAACTGTTTGAAGAGCAGGTGACAAAGTCAGGATAATGGGTTGGTACTCAAATTGCAAGATCTGACACTTGTGGTACACCACAACGATCTGTGTAAGGGCCTCAATTATTCACATTTACAACAAGTTAGATAATTGCATAGAAAGTTATACATCAATGTAAGTTGACAACACAAAGTTAGGCAGCATTGTAGACAGTGTAGATGAAAGTATAAAGTTACAAAGGACGTACTGATAGATGAAATGAAACAGGTAAAACCATGGTAGATGGAGTAAGCAAGAAAGGTCATCCACATTGGGCCAAAAAGGATAGTTCAGGGTACATTCAAGGTGGCATGAAGTTAAGTACAGCGGATTAGATGCACTGATCTTTAAAATGTCACAAACACAGGCATAAAATAATCAAGAAAGCTAATGAAATGCTGGCCTTTGTAACTGGAAGACTAGAATACAGGGTTGCAGTTGTACAAAATCCTGGTTAGAGCCCACTTGGAGTATTGAGAGCAGATCTGGACACCATACCTTAGGAAGGGTAAATTCGCCTTGAAGGGGTACAATGCAGGCTTATTAGAGTGATACCTAGACGTCAGGAATTAAGCCACGAGAGATTTTACAAATCTGTGCTTTTTTTGTTAAAATTTAGAAAGGTGAAGTATGATCTGATTGAAACCTTCAAGATATTAAAAGGAAAAGACAGTTTCTCTTTATCTACCCTATCTCTACTGGTTGGGGATTCTAGAACTAGGGGGCAAAGTGAGCAACTCAGGGCCAGGTCATTCAGCAGGGGCACCAGGAAGCACTTCTATACATAAAGGGAAGGAACTCTTTGGAAACCTAGCACAAATGGCAGTGAATGCTGGTTCACTTATTAACTTTTAAATCCGAGATAGATAAATACTTGTACAGCAAAGGTATTAAGGGATATGGGCCAAAAGCAGATACATGAAGTTGGCCACAGATTAGCCATGGTCCCACTGAATGGTGGCCTCAGTCGAACATCTCATGCAAAAATTGTTCTCTTCAATGGTACAGCAAACTTGCAGCAATGCTTTTGTCTAAAATTGTGCTTACTGTGGGTAGGATACTGAAGCTGGGGATCTCAGGGATATAAAAAAAAAGTCTTGAAAAAGATTCCACTTTACAGAACGCATGGAGCTGGGGGTCTTAAAATGTATAAAAGGTTGATAAATCCCCGAGGCCTGATCGTGTGTATCCCAGGACATTGGAAGATGATTGTGGGGTCCCTTGCAGAGATATCTGTATTATCAATAATCATGGGTGAGGTGTTGGAAGACTGAAAGGTGGCTAACATTGTGCCAATGCTTAGAGGCCACAAGGAAAAACCAGGGAGCTACTGACCCGTGAGTCTGACATCAGTGATAGATATGGTGTTGGAGGAGACTCCAAGAGATAGGATCAACATATATTTGGAAAAGGTAAGCACTGAATAGAGATAGTCAGCATGGCTTTGTGTATGGGAAATTATGTCTCACAAATTTGATTCAGCTTTTTGAAGAGGCTACCAAGAAGGGAGTTGAAGGTAGACTGGTAGACGTTGTCTACATGGACTTTAGCAAGGCCTTCAACAGGGTGTCTCATGGTAAACTGGTTAGTAAGGTTAGATTACAATTGGAAACAACTTGGTTTGATGGTAAAAGACAGAGGGTGGTAATAGAAGGCTGCTATTCTGACTGGGGGCCTATGACCGGCTGTGTTTCGCAAGGATTGGTTCAGAGCCCACTGTTGTTTGTCATTTATATAAACGATTTGGATGAGAACATAGGAGGTATGGTTAGTAAGTCTGTGGACAGTGAAAAAAGGTTTTCAAAGATTATAAAGAGATCTTGATCTGATGGACCAATGGGGCAAGAAGTGGCAGATGGAGTTTAATTTCAGAATCTAAGATACAATCCCATGTGCCTGTAATTCAACAAATCATTCAAGGATTCCATTAAACATGTACTCATCACTGAGATGGTTACAGTACTGGCAAATTACAACTCTTATTTTCTTTTCAGTTTATCCCTTACCATTGTCTGTCATTATGTAAAAGTAGGGATTATAATCAAAGAAGATTATAATTGACACTAACTATGTTATCTTTTATATTTACTGAAGTTATGGCATTAATAATAAATTGTTAATTTCTGTTTAAGTTGTAAATTTGGTGTCAGATATCTGCTCTTCTTAAAGTGCGATTATGAGCAGCTTTTATGGTCATCAAAAGTTTTAATTTCACTATGTTGCAAATCTCATGTTAGCAACGGTCATTTTGTCTAGTTTGCAAATATTTTCATAACAGTGTAGACCTGGAGGACTGTCCACACTTTGTTTCACTATTAACATGGAATATGTGGTAGGGATGTGATGACTGACGGTTGCACGAGTTTACACAAAGCCAGTTAGGTCACCAATGTTTCTGACCTTGTTGAGGTTGCGGTCTCCAGCACTCTTCGCCAGCTGCTGAATTTCTGCAATCTGATCCACCACCCGCTTCTGCTCATTGAGCTTCTCGGCCAGCGTTTCCAGCTCCGTCAGGGCAAGCTGCAAGGACAGCCGGTCAGGGTGGCCTTTTGGTGTATTCTTCAGCATGTCCTGGGACCAGCGGCATAGGCAGTCAGAATTAGAGTGGGCAAGAATACAACCATTAGCGTCCAAAAGTTAAAAGGCAGGTGACTGATTCAGATATATCTGTTCCACAGAAGCTTGGTAAGGAATTACAGGGGAAATCAAGTCAAAAATCAAATGTAGAACAAAGGAATGGGAATAAGGTTTCACAATTTCTTAAATGTTTAATATCCTTGTACTGTCCAAGGGGTGGCAACAGCTTAATGGTAGCATTGCTGAACTGTTACTCCAAGTGACCCAGATAATGTTCTGGAGATAATAAAATGTGAGGCTGGATGAACACAGCAGGCCAAGCAGCATCTCAGGAGCACAAAAGCTGACGTTTCGGGCCTAGACCCTTCATCAGAGAGGGGGATGGGGGGAGGGAACTGGAATAAATAGGGAGAGAGGGGGAGGCGGACCGAAGATGGAGAGTAAAGAAGATAGGTGGAGAGAGTGTAGGTGGGGAGGTAGGGAGGGGATAGGTCAGTCCAGGGAAGACGGACAGGTCAAGGAGGTGGGATGAGGTTAGTAGGTAGCTGGGGGTGCGGCTTGGGGTGGGAGGAAGGGATGGGTGAGAGGAAGAACCGGTTAGGGAGGCAGAGACAGGTTGGACTGGTTTTGGGATGCAGTGGGTGGGGGGGGGGGAAGAGCTGGGCTGGTTGTGTGGTGCAGTGGGGGGAGGGGATGAACTGGGCTGGTTTAGGGATGCAGTAGGGGAAGGGGAGATTTTGAAACTGGTGAAGTCCAGGTTTGAATACTGCCATGTCAGATGTTGGAATTTGAATTCAAAATTTTAAAAATCTGGAATTGAGTTCAATGATGACCACAAAACTTTTTTTCTGGGAAAAACCATTTGGCTCACTAATGCCCTTTAGGGAAGAAAGCTGCCACCCAGATCCATCCAACTGCCCTCTTGGATGGACAATAAATGCTGACCTAGCCAGTGACACCCTCGTTACAAGAATGAATTTTAAAAACCCAGCATTGTTGTGCTCATCTGCCGGAAATAATGGCCCAAGGAAATGTAATTATAGTCGTAGAATCACCGAGACACTGGGCTTCAAATTCATTGCATTTCATTTTCCCTGTAAAAGATATTGATTCCTTTGGGTACATATATGTAAACCTAGAGTTGGTGGGTTTTAAGTAGGTGGTGGATGGGAAGTCTCTACACTTGAAGGGCACTACCCATAGTGCATCACATTGCTAATCTTGGATAGTTCTGGCTACCAGGAGCGAGAATTCCAATTTTTCCTCACTCTTGATTGCCACTGACATCCCAAAACTACAGCCATTAATCAGTTCAAACTAACTCGGTGCAGACCAGAGATTCAGCCGCATACCCACGGAACAAGGCATGTGCAGGCCATGAATTTACACATTTAAACAGGACAGAGTTTGACAATATTTTAACCAAATTGATTAGAACGAAGGAGGAGATAGTCACAGTTGGGTTTAACTTGCCCTCACCTGAAGTAATAGAATAAACTGTGGGAATCGTTGGATTGGCTTCACCATCAACCCATAGAGTGTTATCCGGTCTGAGTTAGAGGCTTGTTTCCGCTGTGAAGGATCAGACAAACTCAGTAAGTCACCCGTTTGCCCACGTCCGCTACATATACCATTTGCCAAAATGTGTTCTCAACATGTAGCACAAGTTTCCTGTTGGATCTTCTGCACTTCCAAAAGGCTACGCTGCATATTAGCACTGGAAGGAAACATTGTGTAACATCAACATTGTGCTATATGTTCGAAGTTCCGAGGGCCATAATTGCAATCCCAGCTCAAAAACCAATTCTCAGAGATAAGAAGACAAAGGAAACTGAATCATATTTTCCACCTGGGCTCTGCAGTTAGGTGTAGGAGTAGGAAAGGGAAATAAACCAGAAGAACACATGTTTTATTTTAGGAAAGCCACTTTCATTTCTGATACACAAAGGAATGCAGCGGACCAGGAGATAATGCAGTCCACATGACTTACTCCCTCAGTTTTAACAGCACATCCGAAGAGAGCCACAATACAATTAATTGCTTCTGTAAAAATGAACAGAATGCAATTGGAGCAGCTGAATTAGATATCACATTCTTTGGAAGATTAATATAGGACATGAAATGTTTAACAACTCAGTATTAATTCATTTAAATGAGCAATGGAACACTTGCACTTTCCAAGCCAGCTGCTTTCTGTTACAATGAGACACAAAAGATTGGACTTGCTGCCCCCTAGTGGAATCAATTCCAAGGATTCCTCACCGATAGCATTTTAAACAGTACATTCAAACGTTTCACAGAAACCCCTCAGCATGTCGAAAAACCACAACTGGAGACATTTAATTTTTATAAAAGGAAGACAGTCATAACCACTTTCCTTTCCAAAATGCAAGCAGAATAAAATAAATTCAGAGATAATGATAACTGCAGATGCTGGAGAATCCAAGATAACAAAGTGTGAAGCTGGATGAACACAGCAGGCCAAGCAGCATCTCAGGAGCACAAAAGCTGACATTTCGGGCCTAGACCCTTCATCAGAGAGGGGGATGGGGAGAGGGTTCTTGTTTGCATCCGGTACGGCACCAAGCCACAGAGAACAGCAGGTTTGAAGGGCCATCTGTGATGAAGAAGCTGAACCTAGCCAAGTTTTAGCAAGAACAGGTACAATCGATGGCTTCAATGGCCTTCAGGCTAGATGGTGAGATGCTAGTGTTAAGTTAGTTGTATTGTTTAGGTGGCAGATTGACAGTGGAGGATATTAATTAGATATCTTGAGCACATATGAGAAGGGCCTGCGCTTCAGAAATTATATTTTCAGCCAATTAGAAGTGTTTGCATCATAACATTTGACTTGGGTACAGTTTCCCTTTAAGGGGTTGTTAGTTTGTTAATTCAGTTAATGGTCTGTGTAGTTCTACACAAGTAGTGATAAATGGATCCCTCCTCATTAGCCTGGCCACAGCGTCTACTGACAGGTACTAGCAGCAACATGGGAGCAGGAAAGCTGACGTTTCGAAATTTTCTGAAGAAGGTCTAGGCCCGAAATGCCAGCTTTCCTGCTCGGTCTGCTGTGTTCATCCAGCTCTACACCTTGTTATTTCAGATTCTCCAGCATCTGTAGTTCCTACTATCTCTGGTACAATCAGTGGATGGTTGAGGGAGTGGCCATTCAGCCTCAGTGCCTATCCCACTGCCATGGCTACATTTGAGACCAGGTGTGCTAGGAAAGGAAGCAGGTGATTTCCACTGGCATCGCTTGAAGTTTCTGCGACCAGTGGGTGCCGAGGGTCTGGAGTCAATTAACATCCTTGATAGCATTATTTCTATTCAGTAAGTGCTCATTATAGTCTTCAGTTTTTGCTACAGCACCCCTTGGTTGTTCTTTACTTGTGGCAGTCTAGTCATCTGGATTCCCCACTACCGTAGATTGGGTTCAATTCCGGGTTGAGGAAGCATAATCTACAGAAACAGATAAACTTGCCATTTTTGCTGCAAGATCTCATCTGAAAATGCAGAATAATTGTTCTAAGTTACAATTAATTGATTCGTTTTGGATCAAATAAAATGAGTGATGCAAGATTAAGCAAGCTGAGAGAACAACATAATGTATCTGACAGCAGTCACATTGTATCCATGTACCAGAACGCAATCATGACCTTTTCGGGTATTAGAAATCAGAGAACCCCTACAGTATGGAAGCAGGCTGTTCAGCCCATCGAGTCCACAACAACCCTCCAAAGAGCATCCCTATCCTATCCCTGTAACCTTGCATTTCTCATGGCTAATCCTCCCAGCTTGCACAGTATGGGCAATTTAGCATGGCCAATCTACCTAACTTGATCATCTTCAGACTGTGGGAGGACAGACACAGGGAGAATGTGCAAACACCACACAGACAGTTGCCCAAGGGTGGAATTGAACCTGGACCCTAGCACTGTGAGGCAGCAGTGTTAACCGCTGAGCCACCGTGCCACCCCAATCATTACATCTGCACTGTTCAAACTAAAACAATGTAGAAAGGGATTGCTGAGGTGCTACTGGTGTGCATTAGGAGGTACAGATACGAAATGCAGCATTCTCTGCATTGACCTATCAAGAGAAGGATGTGTGTGCAGTATAACACTTCATCATCCATCTCCAATTTGTTTAACAGGAATTTGGAGGGGACAGCAAACATTAAACAGCTAGCCTCAGTTCAAGCACAAGATCCATATCAGATGATTCCTTTGAGTATCTTTGTACAGCTCCCAAGAAAATTCTTTTTTAAGTGGGAAAATATTGGGTTGTTTTTCATGTGTTTTCACATTTTTGACAGTCATTATACTCACGAGGAGTTGAACAAAACTACTTGCAAATTGGCTGAAAAGTACACAGGCAAAATGATCAATGACAGGGCTAGGAAGTCTCCTTTTAGCTGAACTCACCTTCAGGAATTCCAGAAAAGCTGGTTTAGTCAGGCAAGCCTTCTTAATGAGTGCCATTGCATTGGTGAAGTTATTCACATAGTCACTATATACATCGAGCACCATTGACTTTGAGAACTGCAAGCAAACAAGAAAATAGTGTAAATTCCACAAGAGTTGCAGCTGCAGGTTAGGATGCCAATTTGTAGTCAACATGAATCAAGTGCATTTCTTGTGCTGCTGTAAACCAAACCCTCAATATTATTACGAACACCCAAGTGGTGCTTTAGGAAAGCATTGGACTCTCTTGTCACAGCCAAGCCAGCTCACTCTGGCCTGAGGGGGTACACTGAACATGGGCGGGGATGTAAAAGACCATAAAGATACTCTCACCGAAGCTACAAAGAGATCTCCAATTTTCTCCGAGACATCCCACTCAGCTACCCGTGAAGACAGGGCAATCTGAAACATTGAGTGGCACTGAAGAACTTCTTTCAGACGGTAAAAGACCACCCGCAGCTTCCTCAGACTCAACAATTTTGGCTCTGCTTCCAGCAATGGTTTCTTGTACTCCTGAGAGAGAGCGGGAGAGAGGAGGAAAGTGTGAGTGATCAGAAACATTAACGAAATTCGTTCGGCTAGGGCAATACAGATTCGTCAAGGATCACATTGTCAGTGTGTGTTCGACAGCTTGTGGTAAAGAGATGGAGCACTGTGGTCCCCAACTTGTGGCACTTACAATAATGTGATGAACTGCAGAGTGTCATGCTTTTACTTTTGCTTGCTCCCCAATTAGGAAAGTCTGGTCATGTGGTGATAAGTTTGAGACAAATACATCCTGGTGGTATCAGAAGTTTAATCATTCAGGCAATGTGGATATCACTGGCAAGACCGAGATTTATTGCCCATTCCAAATTGCCATGAAGGTGATGCTAAGATATCTTTTTGCACCTTTGCAAGTCCAAGCTGTGCAGGTATATTTAGAATGTTGCATGATTCCTGAATAAACGCAGGATATAATGATACAATAACAGCCCACTCGGCCCAACCTGTCCCCGCCTCGGTTACTACACAAAGCTTTTCACCAGAATTGCCACATGACCCTCACAAACATTGTTCATACACAGACCTTTTGTCAAACAAAGTCATGTCGCCTTGATTTGGTGTTTGTCCCTTAACAACATGGAATGTAAGCAACGGCATATTAGAGAGTTCCTAAATCTTACCTGCAATATCCGCTTTAAAGACTCAACATAACTCCGCTCGCTTTGCACAATAGAGCTCAAAATATGCCTTCGCACAATCTGTAAGGAAAGATGCACATACCAATTTATTGTCAATGAAGGATATTCCAAGAAGTATCACACTACAATCACCACGTAGAAATTATGTTAGAAGAAGTGTTGCTGGTGACAAAATCAAAGTCAAAAATAAGGAGGCAGAGAGAGAGAAACAGAACTCTAGCTTGACATCAGTTAACAGAGAAAACTAATGCAATCTATAATATCTATCGCATCTTAAGTGCTTAAAACAAAAAAAATCATTGTATGGTTGGCCAGCATCAACATAGTTTATAAAAAGGGATACAGTGATCGACAGACACTTACATTTTTTAAGTTTTTGAATATATGGTAGTAGAGTACATGAAGGGGAAATTAGTAGATTTAATCCTTCAAGTTCCAAACAGCATTTGATGAAGTGCTACACAAAAGCATGATAGGCAAGACCAGTGCTCATGGAGTTAGAGGTAACGTACCAGAATAGATACAGGACTGGTTAAAGGACAGGGAACTAAGAGTAGGCACGATTGGGGCATTTACAACTTGACAGGTATGGCAAGGGGAATGTTGCAAGGATTAGCTGTGGGGCCTCAACAACTTATAAAATCAACACTGACAACTTAGACAGAGAGAGAGTTATGAATCAGAGTTTCCCGACAGTACAAAACTGGGTGGAAACATTAGCTGGCAGGAGGACCTGAAGGTGGAAACAGACAGATTCAGTACCCGGGCAACAAGGTATCAGATGGAGTATAATGTAGGGAATGTGTCAGGTTATTCAGCTGGGTCTCACGAAAGGCAGAATGTTCCTTCAAAGGGGATGAAATCCAGAAGCGTTGCTGTTCAGACACACTTGGGTACACTCTTACAGAGAGCAGAGAAAGGTAAAGCATGCAGCTATCGCAAGTAAGGGAAACTGCATGTTGGTCTTCATTACAAAAGGATTGGAGTATAAGAATAAAGAAACACTGCTACAATTGTACAGGACCTTGGCACATTCATGTGTGGAAATCTGCAGTTTTGGTCTTCACCTTTAAAAAAGGACATACTTGAGGCAGTACAGGTGAAGGTTCATCGGATGACTCCCTGGGCTGAGGGGGTTGTCCTATCATGACAGACTTAGTAAATTAGGTCCATATTCTATAGAGTTTAGAGGCCAACAGCTGATCTCATTTAAACATTCATGTTTCTGAGGAGGCTTTAGTAAAGCAGATAATGAGAAGTTGTTCTTGCTGGCTGGAGAATTAAACACAGGTGCACAATCCCTGGATAAGAGGCAATCGTTCTGGACTAAGAGTAATGTCTTCACTCAAAGGCTGTGCACCTTTGGAATCCTAACTTCAGTGGGTCTTGGATGCTGCCTCATTGGATACATCGAAGGCTGGAACAGTCAAGATTTTAGACTCTCAGGAAATCATGGATTATGGAAAACAGGTGGGAAAGGGAAGCTGAAGCCACAGTTCAGCCATGATCATACTGAGATCACACAGCAAGCACAATAAGTTGCATAGTCAATGCCTTTCTCCACTTTCTTGTGATTTTTTTGTCAAGGTCGTATAGATGGCCTATTGCTCAGATGAAACAAATATTGCAACCCTCAAAAGCAGACAAAGGACCCTCCACCTCTAAGGGAACTGATGATCTAGAGGTATTGTCATTGAACTGTTATTCCAGAGACCCAGGTAATGTTCTGGAGACTGAGGCTCGAATCCTAGTACAGCAGATGGTGCAACGTGAATTCAATTTTTTAAAAATCTAGAATGAAGAGTCTAATGAAGACCATGAATCTGTTGTCAAATGTCACAAAAAAACCCACCTGGTTCACTAATGTCATTTAAGGAAGGAAACTGTCATCCTTACCTGATCTGACCATGTGACCCAGACCCACAGCAATGTGGTTGACTCTTAACTGCCCTCTGGGCAGTTAGGGATGGGCAATAAATGCTGCCTGGCCAGTGACATCCTCATTCCATGAAGGTTTTTTTTTAAATCTGAAACCAGAACTACTCTTACTTGTAGTAAGAGTACAGAAAATTATCCCTTTTAAATGAACATCCAGAATCATTCGAATAAACCACTACAGTGAAGAAAAATCACTAGTATTGGTTGGATGAAGTCAGAAATGTCGAGAGAGGCCAAATCAATAAAACGATAAGTGACCTCCTTGTAAGTATCAACTCATGAGCGCAATGGTCAGAAAGGTGGGAACAAGTCCCTCACTCGCTCTCTGCCTTATTTTTGCCAACTGGGAAACTATGTGCCCATCCTCCTTACACAAGCCTGAATGGTGAGGAATTGCTATGCAGCAAGCAACAGCAGGAAACCTCAGATTTTCCATTTTTGTAACCAGAGTCAGCAAGACCAATTGCAAGTTTCCTGATCAGGCAGAGATCAAGCAGTTTAATAATCTTGGGACATTCCCACTTTGAATGACGTAGCTGTTGAGCTGTGCAGAAAAAAAAAGAGGTATCAAAGGATGCAGAGTTGAAGTATTCAAGGCTACAGACCTGCTGAGGGGTCAGCCCTGCAGGCATGGGACCGAGCTCTGGGGGAGGATGTTTTGAGTCGGATACCTGGACATCAAGGTATCCAGCGTCATCCTCCTCATATTGATCTGGAAAGAGAAAATCAAAATTCAAAACTATGTCAAACACTAGAAGTGACCCCATAATACGCTGCTGTTTCATAAAATGGATACATTAGGAGATGGAGGATATTAAAGATAAGTGGCATTTTACAAGGACCAGAACAAAACAGAAAAAGAAGTCAGAGTTCAAACTGGTGATTAATATTTCTTCTTCCCTCAACTTTCTCATTATTCTGTTTTCTTCTTGTTGTTCCATCTCTAATATCTCCCACACTAAACAGTCCATATATGAAATGTGGACTCCTCTCCTCTCTCTGTAGATGCTATGTCCAATAGGCTGGGTGTTGTCAATATCTTCTGGTGTACTGAAATTCCCAGTCTCTCTAGTTTATTTGCTTTTTGTTTATAAAGCGATTCACAAGTTCTGACCAGGCCAGAATGCCAGGAGTAAAGTGCACAACACTACAGTAGCCTCATCACCTCCAAGCAAGGAATGAAGAACTTGTATTTTAAAAATAAAATCAGCCAAGCTTCCTGTTAGCAGTCATTTCATGAACTGTTCAGATTGAAGATGGGCAAGGACAGAAGACAGGTGCTAACTTTCATTGGCAAAATTTATACAAGGTGAAGTATGGTTGCTATAGATGAGGACAGCTCTCACTCCTGGAAATAATCAGTGTGATTCTGAAATTAAAGAGAAGGCCAAGAAACAAAAACAAACAAACAAACAATCTTATTATTTCCAAAATCATACTTGTCTTGTCTTGTTTCACTCATGTAAACAGATAGATCTAAAAGGAGGCTATGGTCTACAGAAAACTTAGCATTTTTAAAATGACAATTTCTGTCGGCTTTGTCAGCAACACAGCTCAAAATGCAACTCCAACAGCAAGTGCTTCCCTAAAAGATGGGCTTCTATTTTTGGAACAGGTCAATAAGATTACATAAGGAAGTCATAAATTATAGCTGAGCAGGAAACCCTCACTGCATAGATTAGATCATTTGAATGCGTATTTATACCAAACAGACTTACAAACTAACATTGCAGAAGAGGCTGAACGATGGTATCTGGATGGGAAAAAATGATATCAATCTTCTCACAATAGGTCAAATCTTTAGCACCAGCCTGTGTTTTAAAATAGATGCTGCTGGACACACTAGCTGCCTTGCGCAGTTCTCACTCAGACTCTTGTGGAGAGGTGAAGGTGGTCATCAAGAATTGGGCTACTTAGGTAATCGTGTATCACCAGCCAATTTTATAACCTGCTCAATGCTCTTTTCTACCCAGAGCCTGATATAGAAACAGGTGCTTGGCACCACCAGCCAAGACCAATTTCACCGAGTGTTGTAAGCTTACTTACTCGTAAAGAGCATCACAATGAGCTGTATATCCCCTACACTCCAGCTTTTACTCAATTAACCATATATTTTAAATGCAAACAGGCTTCACAATACTCAACTGAGCTAAGCAGTAGCATACTGCAGGAAAAACTCTACAATCACCTCCCAGTTAAATACTGTGACTGGCAACTAAAATTTCTTTCCAGCATACAAAAAGATGGCCGGATGAACACCTTGCAAACACATGAAGTTAGTTAGGTCTAAATGAGCTCCTTCATCACTCCCTGGAATTTTGCCTAAAGTCTCCCTCAACAGCAATTAAAAACCTTACAAATTCTCAAACTCTGACTTCCCAATACTTTTTGTGAATGTTGCTCACGTCACCATGACTGTATTCTGTTAATTTCACATTTCTCTGAAATCAACCCTCTATGTGCACGTTCCAAATGCTTCCCTGGGGATGATCTCCAGCTTTCCTAATGTGGTGGGATTGATGCTGATAATTGTGGTGCCTTTAAACATCAGTAACCGGGCGGTGACAAAGATTATGAAGGTTATGTTACCAGAGCAGTAGGCAAGTTGTCAGAGAAGACAAACAACAGCCTATGAGTAAACAAGCAGCAAAATGTCTAGAGGAGGTCGGACGATGTTTTGATAAGGCTGAAAGATCAGACCAAGACAAAAGTAACAGGGCGGTGAGATTATTAGAACAAGTGCTCTTTCATATTTTAGGCATTTGCTAAAGAAAATCCTAACCCATCTTCCCTATTTGACAGGGTGCTAACTTTCCATTAATGACTAAGTATGGTCCATTTCTAAGCACAGTCAGAGGCCCATTGCAGCCTACAGCTTGTATGTGATAACAAAATGTAAAACAACAGAAAAGATACCTTTATAAAATGTGTAAGAAGTCACAAGATAGAAGAAGTGTTGCACTTCCATACAAAGTTCCAAAGTAATGACATCAATTATGATTAAAGAACCCATGAATGCAATTCAAACTAATGCCAATACCTTGAGGCTCTCTCTTTTGAAGGAATGACACTTTACGCATTACTGCATTTTTTGTTTTCTCCAATCCATCCTTCGTCCCATTTCTTGCTGCCTTCATTAGCTGCTGCATCTGGGTAACGGAAAAACATGACAGTTAATATGCATGCACAACAGAGCTGGCATCCTAGAGCTACTAGCTTTATACCAGTGATACTAATCAAACTGAGGTTACCAACATCTGGAGGGACCACTCCTCCAGGTAGCTGTTCTTTCAAAATAAAAGCAAACGTCAAGCAGATATTCTTCCAGCAATAAAGTTTTTCTTTTAGGGAAAGAATCACATCAAGGTCCAGAATCCAGAAAATCACTGGGCTTCAAATTGATCATCCGCACAGTTTTCTCTGTTATTGAAGCTGTTATGATCCTTGCACCTTCCTGGTCTTGTTTCTCTGAAGCTTGACATGCAAGTTCTCAACATGTTCTTCACTCATCATCAAAAATCAAATAGTTTACACCACTGATTAACGTTAGTAAGTTATGGAATTTGAGCAATCACTCCCACGAGACCATAACACATGGAATGAGGACACAGGTAATTTGGGCCTTCAATTCTGTTTTGATATTCAATAAGATCACGGCTTTAACTCCACTTTTCCTGACTACTCCAACCTTGACTCCCTTAAATATCAAAAACCTCTCTACAAAGCCTAGAATATATTGAATATCTCAGCCTCAGAGCTTTCTGGGGTAGAGAAATCCCACAGAAGAAATTCCTAAGGTTGTCATAAAAGCCTTTGTTTCTATTCTTAGTTCTAGAACACCCTATCCACCGCCAGAACTAGCCTATGAAACTCTCTCAAGATCCTATATGTTAAAGAAAAACTTCTTTGAAACTTCAATCGAAAAAGGTCCATCCTACTTAACCTTGCCTTATAACCTCTTCACTGGAATCAGCGTAGAGAACCTTTTCTAAACTGCTTCTAATGCAAATCTAACTCTGCTTAAGGCTGGAAACCAAAACCAATCATCACACTCTGGGTTGAGTCTTGCCAACGCTCACTTTCACTTCAAAAGGCGTTACTGGAGTGTGGAAGCATAAAGAACGAAAGCAGTCTTGTGAGGCATCAGACAGTGCACTTTTTAAAAAGAAACGTAGTATCTGATAAGGTATTTTGTGTAACGTAAATGAATCTGTTTACGATCCTTGATTTTTCAAGATTGGCAAGGTGAGGAATGGTAGTGTTGGGAAGTGGAACATTGCTCACTTGAGGTGCCCAGTATTAGCTCAAGCACTCGCAGGGCTAGAATTGAAGAGACAGATAGAGACTAAAGCTTTCTGCCTGTGCTTGATCCCAACAATACATCTCATCTCCAACCTCAGAAAATAACATTATTGCAATGGTGTCTTATCTCAATCCTGCCATCCTGTAACTTTAGAGATTGGGGTCACTTCCTACGTCTGGCCATGCCTTTAAAATTTGGGTAGACTCAACCCACTTTCTGTCTTTTTCCACAATATAAAAATTTTACTCCCTGGTGGTATCGGTGCCACTGGAGTTCTCTAATCTGAGGAGAAGGAGAAAGGTACCTTGCAGTCATATCGCTGTTTCAGCTGCTGTACGTCTCTGGCCCTGACTTTCATGGCCAGGAATTCTCTCTTAGTCCTGGTGTACTTCTCCTTCAGTCTACTGAGATCCGGGGAAAGCTGAGCAGCAACCAGGAGAAGAGGGACAAGTACATGAAAGAGAGATAAAGATGGGTGGCAGAGGAATAGAAGTGCATGAGAGTTAGTGACGTAGTATGAAAAGATACTATGCCCGTTAACATTTAATGAAAAGTGCAATACTGCCACTAGAAAAAGATACAAGCACTGCAGACAAGAAAATGAGGTTAATGTTGGAGGTCAGGTGCTAATCCTATGGGCTTTACAATTTCACAAAAGATTAATAAAGGCCTCCTTTGAGCATACCAACATCTGCAGCAAGAACTGATATCGTCACATAGGCAGCGTTTAGTGCAAGAGTAGGAATAAGCACAGTTGAAGCAAACAGTGTGCCCTATTCAGCAAAATCAGATACCCAGTGATATCAAAAGGAACCAGTTCCAAGTCCAAATGTCGAAAGATACAAACATGTTACCCAAGCAAAATAAAATACAGCATACATAAACAAATGGTATTTTAATGACTAGATTCAACCATTTCTGGTCCAAACTTGTACACTGGCAACTACATTACCAACTTCTTAGAAAACCATGCAAGTCAGAGCCTCAAACTACCTTTTAAAATTTGTTCATGCAATGTGGATGGTGCTGTTTACATCATCACCGTCCATCCCTAATTTCCCAGAAACCAACTAAACGTCAACCACATTACAGAGAGTCTGGAGTCAGGTATATAGGCCAGACCAGGTAGGGATACCAGTTAGGACATTTGTGAACAAGATGGGACTTTCCAACAATCAACACAGTTACACAGTCATCACGAGGTTCTTAATTCCAGATTTTTATTGTATTCAAATTCCACTGGACAATCACATTCCCTGAGCCACAGGTTCCTATGCTGATCTCAATTTGTAGCCAACTGCTTCTCAGTTTGGCTTAATTAACTTTAGCACCTCAACCTTTTGTGGGTTGCAGACTACTTTTTTCTTAAAAAGCACATTTTACATACAGGTTGTATGCACTAGTCTAGCAGACCGCCTCAGAACCTGCAATGATTTCAATTTTCCCTTTAGTGGCATCTAATGCAGTGCTTCCTAAACTCTCCCCCGCAACCCCCCCCCCCACCATGTTACCCAGTCTCAAGAGCTGAACGTTGTTGCAAATCTTCACTGGGTTACTCGGGGTTGGTGGGAGGTGGTGTGGGAGAACAGAGGCCTATTAGAGGAGCATAGCTGTTATAATTTGGTTAGAGTTCCACGGTGATGTCCACTGTGTCTCAGAGTGTGGTTCTCCAAAATATCAACGCCTTTGGCATCCAAACACTTGCTTTGGGAAGTGGCTCTGCACAGTCCTTACTCATATCATTTTCTGATACAGTTTTCCCAGTGTGATTATCTTAAATCCTTTTCCTGGTGTCCAAATGTAAAATTATCTGTTAGGCATGCAATTTGTACATCAATGTGTTGTCTTTACTCAACTGTGAAATATAAAAGTGTTTGTGTTTTGAATGTATATGAGCTCCTATGGCTAGACAAAGGCCCAGTCCTGAGGTGGGGGTGGAAGAGGGTTGCGGTTGGTGCTATGTGCATTGTATTGTACAACTATATTTCAATTCTTTGCCCTTCTCACCAATGACCTTGTACATTTGGGATATGCATTACTGGATTTGAACATTTCCTCCTGAAAATCACGTCCCGTTTTAATGTCTCCATGAGATCAAACATATTTCAATGTATTATGGAAAACGTCTCACACACGCCCAGAAACTTTGCTGGTTTTTATTCACTCACAGAGAGCGCGACTGATTCCGGAAAATTCATTAAATGTCTTGATTTGACCCCTTGTGCTCCAAAAGGAACATTGGTGCATATCGAGACTGCTCCACCATTCAACATGATCATAGCTGACCATCTACATCATTCTTTTTTTTTCTTCCCCCCTCACATTAACCCTATAACCCTTTATTAAGTGTCAATCAATCTACTTTAAGCATAATGAAAAGGTTGAGCTCCCACAGCCCTCTGTGGTACAGAATTCCAAAGATTCACAACCTTCAAGTGAAAAACTTCTTATCTCAGCTGTAAGTGACTTGCCCCTATTTTGAAGTTGTGCCCCAGGTCCTGGACTCCCCAGTCAGGAGAAACATCTTACCTGCGTCTACCCTGTCTTTCCTTTCAAATATTTGTAAATTTCAATGAAATCACCTCTCATTCTTGACACTCTGGAAAATACAGGGCCAGTTCACCAAAACACACCTTGTAATACTGTCCCACTATTCCATGGGCATGCCTTTGCTCTACTCTCTTCCTGTGGTAAGGAGACCAAAACTGCACTTTGTGCGCTCCTGGTGCAGCCTAATCAAACTTATATGTAACGGAAGCCAAATTTCACCATTCTTGTAGGGGCTTTTGTGGCACAGTGGCAGCAGCACTACCTTTGAGCCTGGAGACCCGAGTCGAAGTTCCACTCGCACAAGAGCTGCATAATAACATCCCTGAACAGACGGATTAGAAAATGTCTCAACTACCTCTGCAATAAAGGCTAACATTCCATTGGCCTTCCTAATTCTTGCTGCACCTGTACACCAGTCTTCAATAACTTATTGACAAGGATGTACAAATTCCTTCCTACATACACACTTCTACCATTTCGGAAATGCTTTTTTGATCTATTCTTCCACAATTGAAGAAAGCCTCACACAGTTTTCCATATTATATTCTATCAGCCACTCATCAAGTATGTCAAAATCCAGTTGAAGCGTGCATTCCATCTAGTTGATGGTCATTAACAAACTTAGAAACTTTATATTTGGGAGCCACGTCCAAACTAACTTACGATATGTACAGAGAACAACCAAGACCAAGTGCTGATTCCATGCAACCCTATTAGGAACACTTTTTTTTTCCCCTTTGCTATCATGCTTTCCATATAGTGCCACCTTTCAACAACAACCTGCATTTGTTTAACACCTTTAGCAAACAACACCTCCCAGTTGCGAACCATTTCAACACCCCTTCCCACTCCTTGGACGACATGTCCATCCTGGGCCTCCTGCAGTGCCACAATGATGCCACCCGAAGGTTGCAGAAACAGCAACTCATATTTCGCTTGGGAACCCTGAGCCCAAGGGTATCAATGTGGGCTTCACAAGCTTCAAAATCTCCCCTCCCCCAATCGCATCCCAAAACCAGCCCAGCATGTCCCCATCTCCCTACCCATTCCTCCTACCTCAAGCCCCACCCCCATCTCCGACCCACTAACCTCATCCTGCCTCCTTGACCCGTCCATCCTCCCCGGGCTGACCTATCCCCTCCCTAACTCCCCACCTACATTCACCTTTACTGCTCCAACCACGCCTTTTTGACCTGTCTGTCTCCTCTCCACCTATCTTCTCCTTTATCCATCTTCTACCCGCCTCCCTCTCTCTCTCTCTCTCTCTCTATATTTCAGAATCCCTTTCCCCTCCCCCATTTCTGAAGAAGGGTCTCAACCTGAAACGTCAGCTTTCCTGCTGCTCTGAAGCTGCTTGGCCTGCTGTGTTCATCCAGCTCTACATCTTGGCATCTCAGATTCTCCAGTATCAGCAGTTCCCACTATCTCTATTACAATGTTTCAAAGGCAGGTTTAACGTATTTACTCAACCTAACCAAAGCTGCAAGAATTATTAGCAATGATACAATACCCTTGTAACAGCAAACCAAGATTTCTCTAGAAACTGTAGCCAGGCAGATGTCAAGCTATTTGGTTCTCAACCCAAGATTTCAAGAACCTTATAAAAGGAAATAACACATTGATGAGTCATTGAGTCATCAATCCAAGTTTTCAAAAGGTTCATTTGAATTTACTACAAGCCTTTTATTTCTCTTGAAACAGAGGAATAAAGTTAAAACATTAAATTTGAGTTGACAAGACAAATGTTTCAAGCTTGGAACCCATATAACTGTCCAAAGATCCAACCAGAAAAGCACAAAAATAGAATTTCCTAACAAATCACACTAATTTAAGTGGTTGCATCCTTAACCATTCTGGTTACTTTGACAAAGCAAATCCATTTACTTTGCTTCTTATACTGTTTCCCCCTGACCTTCTGATTAAAAGCTTTAAGTATTCTCACAGCTGGAGCTTTGCTTCCCATTAACAAAATTACATAAAAATATATTTATAGTTTTAAAATCTGTTCAGATGCGTTATGGTAACTTAGAAGTAGGTGGGGTTTGAACCAAGGCCTACTGGGTCAAAGGTGCCCTGCTCTGAGTTCTGTCTGAGAATAACCTTGCATAGCTTGGTTGTTGAAAGTTAAAGGTTTTTTTGTTCTGGGAAGAAGATGGAAGATGTTGACATCTACAAACAATGGCAAGTATATTTGCGCCAATTGTGAGACTGGAGGTAATTAGATTATTAAGTTTTAATCCTGAAAAGAAAAAAGAAAGCAGGCCAAAAAAGAGGGGAATTATTTTCTTGGAACAAGTGTAAAGTGAAGAGTAACCAAATATAACAGTGCCTCGAGCTGTTAGTCATGTAGAAAGTTACATGAAATTTTTTTTAAGTTTAAAGTATAGGCTGATTAACACTTGATGCCAGTACTGCTTTTAGTTTATTACATTAAACAACTTTAAAATCTGGCCATGTGATCTTTTTAGACAGTCAGGGAAATTCAAAGTCTCTACACAAATCATAACCACTCACCTTTGTACTCAGCCAGTAGCTTTTTTAGCTTAACAACATTTTGTCCAGCCAACTCTGACATATCTCAACTCACTAAGTCCTTTGGCATCTGGGGATAATGCATTTTATTCTGGTTTAAATCAGCAATCATAGTCCCCAATTGCACTTATACTGCTTTCTTTGTCACAGTTTTCCAACTCAAATGGACCTTGGATACTTAAATTTCCACTATAAAAGTTACATGAATTGGAAAACAACAATTTCCAAGAATCACACCCTTAATTCTAGAAATGTCTTGCACTGAACTTACAGGCTACCAGGTCTGCACCAGCTAAACTACCTTCACCTCCAGTGGCAATGTATTTTAGTTCAACCCAAATTTGCACAGATGGTGCCATATTATATCGATTTATATTCTGCAAGCTTTCTACAAGATCCCATGTCACTTCTCAGGAAGAAAGCTTCACTGAACAACAAACATCCTTACGGCTGTAAACACAATCCTGGGAGCAATGTGTGTCTTTCTGGTACACGAAAATATAACTGGACCTGCAAAAGTCAGACTTCACCAATCATTTGATTGACCACTGCAATTTTTGGTAACATCATTGATCACCATGACCTTCACCTTTGGCTGAAGGACAGCTCTGGATTTTCGCTGTTCCCCTCCCGGTTTATTTTCTTCATCTGAGTGTTCATCATAGCTCTCAAATTCACTGGAACTCCAACCATCTTCTAGCTGTGCTGGGCTGATACAACTTGCTTCCCGATTCACATCATCATAGATCAATTCTTCCATGGGAACTGCATGAAATGAAATTACAAAGCAGCTTTTCAACTCCACCGATTGACAAACAGAGCATGTGATAATTATCAATAAAGGTCTTAGGGGGATTTGACTGAAAATAATTAAATGCCAAGAGTTTATCAGGGACCTTGTGGAATTTCAATCAGCTATACTTTAGTAATTAATTCTGCACACCAAGAGGAACAGCAAGGATATAGATTTGATACAAATATCAACCCCTATTAGTGACGGAGATTTGAGAGAATAATTGTATGAGCTATTGAAAACGTAAGATAAAGGGAGCACTGTAGAAAAACAGGTTTTGTTTGCTCTATGTTGACAGCAATGGTTATTAATATGCATATAGCATTTCTGTTGAGAGTGGCTACAAGTGCCCAAACCTGCTTGGAATGCAGATATCTTCAAATGAAAGGAGTTCAACATTTTCAATGTGCAAAGTCATTTAAAAATAACAGGGAGTGGAACCCAATTCTGGAATTCACAGTGCCTTCAATTTTCAGAGGCGCAGGATAAGAATGCGGGAAATGAGCCCATACCCTGCACTCCCAACCTGACCGCTTTGGCATCGCTTAGCTTCTTGCAACTTTCATGTGTTCTAGCCAGCTTCCCCATGACTGGAGTTCACCTCAGAAGTCATAAATCAGAGGTGGAATTCAGAAATCTTTTTAAAAAAGCAAACTTCAATAGATCTCATTCATATGTCCCCTTTGTGCCGACTCTACAGCAGGTGGGGGGGGAAACTGGCAGAACGAGAGGACCAGTTGAGTTTGACAGCCTTTACTTCCCAAAAGAATCAATGATTTCTTTTTAACCAGCCCATTTCAGAAATTGGCAGCACCAAGTGACTCTATCCTGTGCTAGTCCACCCTGCCAAAATGGGTCTGGGCATCAAGCCAAGTATCTTAGTAGGAAAAATCATGACTATTGTTTCCATTTTCACTCCCCTATAAGTCCGAGGCAGACAAGAAATGAAGAAAATCTGTCAGAATGCTCATCCTGGACTCCATTCCCATTGTGTTTGGTAATGCATGAATGGAGATGCCCCATGGAGGAAAGAATTGGCTATGATCTGAACTGCAGACTTCCAACACAATCTACCTGGGCTGACAAAGGAAATGGCCTACTGGGTGGGAGAGTGTGGCTGATGACTATGGAATCCTAAGCCAGTGTGAATTTGGAGCTGCAGGAGATGAAGAAAACAATCTGGAGAAGAAGAACTAGGTAAGTGGCAGGTTGGCAGTGAAACACTCTTACCCTGCTCATGGACAAACTGATCTTCATTAGTGACATCATCATAGATCACATCATCTTCTACATCTGGTGATTTATGCTGGGCTGAGGCGGTCTGGGCTGGAGCAATATAGAGAATAAGTATTTTTTAAGTTGAAATTGGTGAGTAGCATTGTAATACATTTTAAGGCTAGAGCATCCAATCAAACTTTTATTAATTTTTACTTAGCTGCAACAAATTGTGCTAGGTGAAACATACAGAAGTCTCC
This sequence comes from Stegostoma tigrinum, assembly GCF_030684315.1. Lineage (NCBI taxonomy): Eukaryota > Metazoa > Chordata > Chondrichthyes > Orectolobiformes > Stegostomatidae > Stegostoma > Stegostoma tigrinum. The sequence continues at coordinate 35,546,270 of NC_081381.1, forward strand.
TTCTCCTCAAGAGAAATCTAACATATTAAGAAGACTACCTACCACGCTAGGGGAGATATTTTCTAATCAACTTATTCAAAAGATGTCATCTGAAAGGGGTAGGTCTCCTCTACACTACCACTATGCCACAAGAGCCCTCAGACACCAGAGAGCCTGAAAGTCACCAGCTCAAACCAAAATTCCAGTTAAGCATCCACTGAAACGATCAAACTGGCATAAATGACACTGGTTGGCTGCAATCTAAGCTATTATTCTGAGGGGGGGAAAAAAAATAATTGGAAAAAGAAGGTATTTTGGATTCATTATCCAAATATATGACTGAGCAAGATTTGCACGTGTTCATTATATACGGCACAAAAACAGTAATTTAGCTCAATAAGTTCATGATACACACAAGTCTGTTCAACATTCTTTAACTATCAACATTTACTTCTTACCTCTTGATCTAAATTCCTGATTTAATCTTTATATGAAGCAGTGTGGGGAATATCAAATAGAAATAAGTAACTGGACATTCTTTCCAAGAAGATGGTACTCTAGATTTTGCTGCAACATAATAAACACTGAATACAAATCACAAAGTTTTTTTTTTAAAAGCCTAAATTTGTCTCAGATGGACCAAACATTTGCTTGGAAAAAAAAGCCTTAAATCTATTTTTAGAAACCTACCAACAAAGATAAGGACAAGGAAATGAGCTGCTCACTCATGACTAGTATGTGACCCACAGAGATTAAAAACAGCAGATCCTTACATTTAAAATACTTTTCAAAATCAAAGATACCAGAAATACAATGGATAGTTGGCTTGGGAACAACAAGTTTCTGTAAAGTCACTTTTTAATTCAAATTACATGAAAAGAGAGACAGAGTGGGACAATTAGGCAACTGATTAAATATTTTCCCCCTCAAAAATTGAAGTCTGAAAAAAGTAAACCCCCAACTTAAAGCAATAACTTCAAAATTAAAAGCAAAGATAATTATAAAAAAACCATGCACAAGAGGAGAAAGCAAGGAGAAGCTAATTATTCTAAATAGTAAATCTCAGAAGAACCCAAAAGACTAATAGTTATGCCCAAATCAGCCTTATAGGGAAAACACCAGGAATTGATTTTAAAAAGTAATTAAGGAAATAGGCACCACTTCACAAAGAACTAAAAAGAGGAAATTACCAGAGATGGTACAACAAAGGCACCTCATGCTCACAAACAAGGAAAAGCTTTTTTTTCTAAAAAATAAACTTCACAGGAAGAGGGGAAAATGGATGAAATCTGGAAAGAACTCAGCTGCAACCAGATTTGAGGCAATGAGCACTTTAAGCAAAACAAATCTCAGCTGAACAGCATCAATCTTCGAGTCAGTAGTGGCTAGAATCCAGCCACTTCAATTTGTTTTAGGATGTCAGGAGGTAGGATTTCTGCCTTTTTAACAATGATCACTATGTCACCCTAACACATGGACAGTAGTTTCCCAATCTTCAGGATTACTGACAGTGAGGTGAAGTAACAGCAAACTAGTTTTTGGGCGATGTGGAAAGTATAGGCAAGTAGAGAAGTGTTAGGAGGTGTTAGGTGAGGCTCTGTGGTGCAGTGGAGTGTGTGCTGGGCTTCTATAGGTTTGTTGACTGGGCTATTCAATGGTTAGAGGTGACACAGTAGTTCAGTGTTAGTACTGCTGCCTCACAGTGCCAGGGACCCAGTTGCAATTCTACCCTCAGACATCTGTCTATATGGAGTTTGCTCATTCTCCCCATGTCGGTGTGGGTTTCCTCCCATAGTCTGAGGATGTGCAAGTCAGGTGAATTAGCCATGCTAAATTGTCCATAGTGGCTAGGCTGGAAAATGCAGGGACAAGGTTGGTCTGGGTGGGGTGTTATTTGGAGGTTTGGGATGGGCCAAATGGCCTTTTTCCATACTGTAGGGATTGGATTATGATGATGATGGGGGGGTGTGGAAGTGGTTCCCACCTAGATTGAAGTGTCCACTGCACAGGTTAATGGAGAGAGCAATAAACAAGTGGAGCTCAGTAGCAGCCTAAGAGTATTTCAGGCAGAAGTCAAGCAAGTTGTAACAACATTTTTTGTGTTGAATTATGTTCCAGATGATATCCAAGTTTACACATTTGAGCAGTATTAGAATGATGTTTGAAAATATCCAAAAATGAATGCTTATTAATTATGTCCTTACTAAAACTTTGCTGTGCACAGCTATTAGTGCACCATGTGGATAAAATCCTGTACCCATGGGCTCACGGTTAATTGGAAAGATCTGTGAGAAGATTGGATAAGGCTTTGAGTTCATCAGACCCGAAGGAAGCCTTATCTTGATTTTGTGACATGAGACCTTTATGACACTACCATCAGAAGCATTGCCACACATGCTCAGTTCATCATTTTTCTTATTTATTGAGAAGATCAGTCAAGATTAGCCACACATTTGTCTGTATGTTCAATAATATCTGTAAAATGAAAACATTCAACAATTTGAACCTGACTTCACCTCACCAAAGCATTAATCAATTTCCTTCTCAAAAAGGAAGTGGATTGGTGTTCTTGTGGCTCAGTGGTAATAGGCCTCCTGGCTCAGAAGTAGGGACGTGTTCAAGCTTCCCTCCTGTTACAGAGTTGTGCAAAATAATTAAAATTTAGAAGGTTACACAGAGGACATGTGGGGGATTATGGCATCTAGTCAACATAAAAAGGAAAGAGCTATCATTGTTATCTCTCTCCAAACCTGTGCAGACCAGCCACTCACTTGTTATACAAGACAGTTAGTGCCCAAAAGGGTTAACTGATGTCATGAGATAAGCTCTGCCTGTCAAGATAGAAAGTGGTTTTCCTGGCGGGAGATAACCAATTGAATTATTTGTGTATGTTTGTTTTTAGGGTCTCTAAATTTTTGTCCTTAGTGCTCAGTCCATTTGGTTAACAGGAGTGTATACTTTTAATTGGAGCTTGATGTCTTTAGACAATATCAAGTAACTCAGATATAATGTAACTGTTAAGTTCTCTGTAACAAGCCCATACTGTTTATCAAGACAGGACCACTATCCTGTCAAGACTTTATATGGGCACCTTTCTCCAATTGGTATCAGGAATTTGATTAATACCAATAAGGAGGATTGATGGCAGTAAATCTACAAATCTACCTGAGGTAGCCTAAATGGTTCTGTAGGAGACAGCTGCACCATTACAGCATTACCCACCCCTGGTCTGGCCTACATATGACTCCAGAGCCACTGCAATGTAGTTGACTCTTCACTGTGCTTTGGGCAATTGGGTATAGGTGATGAATGCTGCCTGGCCAGCGACACCCTTGTCCTGTGAATGAATAAATATTGGCAATATAAATAATCATAGCCAAACACTTTTCAGCTTCATAGAGTAGTGGGAGTAGCCCTACCTCTCGGTCAGATGTTTGGGTTCAACATACCCCAAACAGATCAATCTGAATTTGCTTGAACCAGTGCGGCGTGCTCTACATTGGAGAAACCAAACGCAGATTGGGGGACAGCCTTTGCAGGACAGCTTCAGTCTGTGCACATGCATGACCAGATTGGTCATTTTTAACACAGTGTCCTGCTCACATGACCACTTGTCTGGTCTCAGCATGATGGGCTCAATATTGAGTTCAACATCTTCAGATTATGAACCCACTCCTACTCCTTCCCTTTCTTTTAGCTTTACTTGTTACATTCTCTGTCACTATGTCCTCCCTCCTTTACCCCTTCACTCGAGTGGCACCGTCTGCTCTTTCCAGCCTGGCAATTAGACACACCAGTGTTGTGTCACTCTCATCCCAATTAGTCAAACTGCACCAACTACATTGTTTCTCCCCCAGCACTCTACTCCCCGCTATAGCATAAATGCTGCTCCCGCCACACTTCACATCAACTCTGAGGAAGACTCATCTAAACTTGAAACATTAGCATCTATGGAGAGAAAGCAAGGTAATGAACTTGTTGGGATTTCCAGCATTTGTTGTTTTCAGGTTGGAAGGAAGAACTGTCCTCCTCTCCATCCACCAGCACCTCCACGTCCCTGTCATAAATGAGCAGCAAGCTATACTTTCCTCTGGGCTAACGTTCTCAATGATTTCAATCAAGTATTGCAGTGTTAGGTTTCAGTCCTGAAACATTAACTCTGCTTGCACTTCACTGATGCTGCCACACCTGATGAGTTGCTCCAGTGATGTCTGTTTTTGTTTTTAATCACATTGTGGGGGCCAGTGCCTGCCTTGCAGTATCTGAAGTCCAATGGTGTCAGAATAAGGGGTTTCCCATTTAAGACAGATGGGGAGGCGACGGCCTAATGGTATTATCACTGGGCTATTAATCCAAAGAACTAGATAGTGTAGTGGGGACCCAGGTTCAAATCCTGCCACAGCAGATGACAGAATTTGAATTCAATAAAATATCTGGAATTACGAATCTAATGATGACTGTGAATCCATTGCTGATTGTCAGGAAAACCCCATCTGGTCCACTAATGTCCCTTAGGGAAAGAATCTGCCATCCTTACCTGGTCTAGCCTACACATGACACCAGACCCACAGCAATGTGGGTGACTCTCAACTGCTGTCTGGGCAATTAGGGATGGGCAATTAATGCTGCCTGGCCAGTGACACCCTCATCCCATGAATGAATTTTTTTTTAAAAATGAGGACAAATTGTTTCCTCTTAGAAGATAATGATTCTATAGAATTCTTTACCACAGAGGGCTGTTGACGCTGGTTGACTCAGTATATTTAAGGTTGAGATTAGCTGTAAGCCATGCCAGACTGGGCAACGCAAATCTCATTCAATGTAAGACTTTAACTGAAAATGGGAAAATTCAGGTGCATGTCTTATTGCAGTTTGTCAATTTTCAGCCAAGCAGCTTTATAAGTTTATATAAATTAATCTCTCAAAATCTTTCATATCAGGGCTATGTCTAGTTACAAGACAACAGTTCTGTTTTTCATGAATTGTATCTCCACAGTCCATAACAGCATTGGTTCTAGAAATACAAGCAGGCCATTCAGCCCACTGAGTCTGCTTTACCACTCAATGAGATTACGACTGATCTGATAATCCTCAACTTCACTTTCCTGCTTTAACCACTATCTCTTGATTCCCTTCCTGATTAAAAATCTGTCTATCTCAACCTTGAATGGACTTAATGACCAGCTTCTACAACCCACTGTGATAAAGAACTCCACAGATTTTAAACCCCAGGGAATAGTTTCCTCCTTATCTCTGAGCTAACTGTGTGAAACATTACAGAAAAAACTCAAACATATTAATCAGCAAAAATTCCATTTTTATCATTACCCAAAAATATTTCTGTCTTGCAGTCCCAGGAGCTGAGATACAGGTTAGGAGAAAAATCTAATTCCACTAAGTCACATGTATGTAATAAGTCGCAACACGCAAGATGACACATCTGGCATAAGGCAGCATTTTATTTACTATTCTGTAATCATAGTTGCCCTACAGGGTCTTGTATAGGAGTTGGACAAAAGCAAACAGACCATACAAATTCATCATGTATAAGAGCCTTCCCCCTACCATCTCCAAAGCTGCTATTCCTTTGATTTATTTCATCACCCACACTGCACAAATATAATGCAGGATGTGGCAAGAATGACGGACAGCGTTGTGGGAGGCTCAAGGAACCAATACAACAGTGAGAAACACCACAACCAGCAGAGAGGGTGGAGCCCATGGAACTGCAGATAGGTATTAGGATTTTTAAAATTATTATTGCCCATTCCTAATTGCTGTCCAGAAGATGGTGGTGCAATGCCTTTTCTGAACCCCTGCAGTTCTACTAGTACAGATATTCACACAGTGCTCCTAGACACAAAGTGTGAAGATTCGCACACAATGACAATGAAGGAATGGTGACATGATTCTAAATAATGTTGAAGGAAATAACTGCTTGGGTGGTGATCAAAGTACTAATCAATGGGATTGTCCTGGATGGGGTTAAACTTTGAGTGTGAAGACTGCACCCATCACGTTAAGTAGAAGTATTCCATCATGCTCCTGAATTGCGCCTTTAAGGTAGGGCATTGACTTTGAGAGTCAGGTAGTGAGTTACTTGCCACAGAATTCCTGGCTTCTGACTTGTTCTTGAAGCCAGCGTATTTATATAGCTAGTCCAGTTCAGTTTCTGGTAAGTGGCGGACCCCAAGATGTTGATGGTGAGGGTTCCAATGATGAAAATGCTATTCCACATCAAATTAGGTGATAATTAGATTCTCTTATTGGAGACACTCATTACATGGCACTTGTGTGGCTTTGAAGTTAGTTGCCACCTCTCTGTACAAGCCTGGATGTAGTCCAGATCTTGCAGCATGTGAGAACAAGGATTTCGGGCAAATATTCAGAATAAGCAGTCAGAGCAAGTATTAAGGATAAGTATTAAAGGGGTTAGAACAAACAAGTCAGGGATGCAAGCATTAAAACTATGTTCATATATTGACCAACTTGGGAGTCAAACATCAGGGATCGACAAGAATATGGAGATGAGATAACAGTCAGATCAGCCAACATCTTATTGGAAAAGGCACAGGTTGGAAGGGCTGAATGGCCTACTCTTTTTCCAAATTAATATGTTCATGAAGATTCCAAAATTGTATTAATCAGGGATCTGCAATACATAGACATAGAGGATGGTGGATGCACAACATTAGGTTTAATGATTTGGCTTACTTGTGATCTTTCTGTTGGATTCAGTATTATTTGGGTCATTCTGCATATACATGTGTTTTTTTTAAAAGTAAGATACATAATCAAAACCTAGAGTGAAACACTGGTTAGCACTGCAGCCTCACAGCACCAGGGAATCCAGTTCGATTTCACCCTCGAACAACTATCTGTGTGCTACTTGCATGTTTTCCCTGAATCCAAAGATGTCCAGTCTAGGTGGTTTGGCCATGCTAGGTTGCCTATAGTGTCTGGGAATGTGCAGGCTGGGTGGGTTACCCATGGCACATGCAGGGTTACAAGGATAAGGTAGGGGTGGTTGAATCTGGATGAAAAGCTCTTCGGAGGTTGGTGTGGCCTCAATGGGGTGAATGGCCTGTTTCTACACCGAAGGAATTCTATGATAATAAATAGATAAAACCAGTGAACAATATGTTACATATATAAAGGGAGGAAATTCATTCGTTTTGTGGATCAGCTGAAATGTGCTGCTTTAAATTCTTGTGCCCTGTCACAATGTGAGGGAATCAGAAACATTGCAAGTCATAAACAGGGGCTGAGAATGACCTGGGCTGCAGGTTCTCAGGGAGGTCATACCATCCCATGGAGAGATAAGGATACTAATTAGATGGTCATTCATCAGTATAGGCAGTGCAGAATTCTGAAGGAGTGCAGTACTCACTAACTCGTTTCCAAGAGTGAATAAGGGTGAAGGTGTTAGCGTCTCAAAGGAGTGCAATCTGGAGCACTGTAGCCTTGACATGAGGGACCAAACTGGAGGGAATAACAAATTGTAATGGTTATAGGGAGTTTCAATAATCAGGAGAATGGACAGGCAGTTCTGCGGCAATCAACCTGAGTCCCCACTGGGTGTACAAGGTGTAGGGCTGGACGAACACAGCAGGCCAAGCAACAGAGGAGCAGGAAGGCTGACGTTTCAGACCTAGACCCTTCTTCAGAAATGGGGGAGGGGAAGGGGGTTCTGAAATAGAGGGAGGGGTGGATTGAAGATGGATAGAGGAGAAGATAGGTGGAGAGGAGACAGAAAGGTCAAAGAGGAAGGGATGGAGCCAGTAAAGGTGAGTGTAGGTGGAGAGGAGATAGGTCCCCACCTACACTCACCTTTTCTGGCTTCATAACCGCTTCTTTGACTTGTCTGTCTCCTCTCCACCTATCTTTTCCTCTATCCATCTTCTATCTGCCTCCCCCTCTCTCCCTATTTATTTCAGAACCCCCTTCCCCTCCCCCATTTCTGAAGAAGGGTCCAGACCCAAAGTGTCAGCTTTCCTGCTCCTCTGATGCTGCTTGGCCTGCTGTGTTCATCGAGCTCTACACCTTGTTATCTCAGATTCTCCAGCACCTGCTGTTCCTACTATCTCTCCCCACTGGGTGTGATGCTTCTCTCATGGTAGAATATAAAGTATCATGGAAAAGTTTGGAGGGGAACAAGTGGCAGGGAAGGAGTAGAGATAGCCAGACGGCATGGTCCATAACCAAAATCAATAACAAAAGTAGGAAAATCATCGGAGGCTCTGCAGTGAGGAGTTGGGAAGAAAGTTAAAACAAAGAGAACCTCAAAAGGTGCTAACCTTTGGATTACTCCCAGTCTGATGATCTAGTGAATAGCGAGCAGAGCATGCTCAGGTACAGTATTAAGTTGCATGCTCATAAGAAGAAAGCCCTACTGAAGTGGCAGCATTGAAACAATGGAATGAACAATCTCGTTCTCTGCTATATCTTTTTAAGACTGTGGCTTCACCCATTGCATTGACAGAGAAAAATCTCTCGTCCTGGAAGTTGCTGTCAATGGGGTTGGCTTATAACCAGGTGTATTTTAGCAATAGAAAAGGAAAATTAACCTTTTTCAATCAACGCAATTAAATCCCACACCTGGAAGTTAAATGTTCATTTGCAACATCAGGTCAGGCAATGCCAACCTTAACAAACCCAGAATGGATTTGTTGAACTTAAACATTCAGCTCTAGCCATCACTTACCCAACTTGGGAAACAGTACATAACAATATTGGAAAATGTGCTGCATGCGACAAGCACTTGATCAATCGAGTCCCTATGTATTCTCAATTAAATCTACCCTACTAAAGACTCTAAACCTCTTATTTATGCACCTGCATGAAAATTCTGCAAAATTCCAAATGATTCATCTACATCATGTCTCTTTTAATCAGCCCTGGCCAGCTGAAGAAAAATCATTAAATCCTGTGGAATATAAAATACAACCAGCTCCGACCTTCATCAATCTTGCTTAAAAAAAAGTTCACCTTTCATCTCATCAAATGCACTCCAATCTCATACTTAACCTGGTGCCATTGAAAGAGCTGTAGCCTACTTCCTCATGCACTATGCAGAATCACTATAGTTACAGGACAGAAGGAGGCTTGTGTTTGCACAAACTCTCCAAATGACCATCTCATCATTCAGCGCCACTCTCCTGCCTTCTCTCCATAACCCAGCACATTCTTCCTTTTCAAATAGTAATCTTATTCCCTTTTAATGCCTCAATTGAGCTTGTCTCTATCACACCTACAGGTAGCACTTTCCAGCCCCTCACTCTCTGCATTAAAATGCTTTTTTCCCAAATTCCTCTGCTTCTTTTACTAAGCACTTAAAATCTGCTGCCTCACATTTTCAAGCCTTTCACAAGTGGGAGTATTTCCTCCCTAGTTACTCTCTCCAGACCCATCATGATTTCAAATACTTCTCTCAGTCTGCTCTTCTCCAAGGAGAACAGACCCATCTTCTCCAATCAATCTTCATAACTGAAATTCCTTATTCCTGAAGCCATTCTTGTAAAGCTCTTTTATATTGTCTGCAAAACCTCCATATCTTTCTTAAAGTACAGTGCCCAGAACTGGACACAATACTCCAGCTGAGGCAAAACTAGTATCTTACATAAGTTCAGCAGTATCTAGCTATTGTACACTAAGCCTCTATTAATAAAGCTGAGGATGCTGTATGCTTTACTTACTGCTGTCTCCACCCATCCAAGCGTCTTTATTGCTTTATGCATATATTCACCAAGCTCATTCTGCACTTTAGAATTGTACTCCTCAGTTTAAACACAGTCCATTTTCTTTCCAGCAAAATGCATTGTCTTACATTTCTCTGCAATGATTTACATCTACTTCTATCCACCCACTCTGCCAACTTTTATATGTCCTTTTGCAGTTCTAAACTGTCCTCCTCACAGTTGATAGAACTTTCAAGTTACGTGAATGCTGAAATTCTGCTCTGGTACTCCAAGATCTAGAATGTTAACATAATATTTGTCAGAGTTGTTTTATCTATCAAGTTCCTTTATATTATCAATTAAATCTACCCTATTAAAGACCCTAAAACTCCCATTTATGCTCCTGCATGAAAATGTCTCACCATTCACCTTTGGTGAACTTCACTACAAATCTTTGCCATCCAATAAGCATTCATTCACCCCTGTTCTCAGTTTCCAGTCACTCAGCCAGTTTTGTTACCACGTTTCCACTGTTCCTTATATTCCATGAGCTCAAACTTTGGCCACAGTTCAGTTGTATACCACTGTACCAAATGCCTTCCAAAAGTCCATGAACGCTGCATCCACAACTTTGCCCTGAGCAACCCTCTTGTTACCTCTACAAGAACTCTAGTGAGACAGTTAAACATGATTTTCCTTCAGGAAATCTAAGCTGAATCTTCTTAATTACCATCATTCAAATGATAAGAGCAGCATTCTGGTTGAAACTATTAAAAAGGAGACGCAATGTAGATATAATCGAGATGTGTCAAGGAGAAAGGCCCTCTTCAAAACTGCGAATCTCCTAGATAGTTTAGAATGAAAGAGGGTTTTAATTTTAAAAGAATATTACTACAACTGGATTCTGACACCTACACACTGAAAAATACCAAAATTTATTGCAGATCTGTCTGCTAGCAAAGCACAAACTGTTGCAAAGTTAACTTAAATTGTGCCATGTAACACCTCTACATTAGTTCAGGTCATTTCAGTTATCAGACTCTCTCAGTGCCTCAAATGCATGTAAATATAGTCTTAACCAATTGGGAGATGCTTTGGGTTTGTTTGTATAGAGTCAAACTCCAATGTTTGTTTCCTTGATATGCCACTGTACAGACCGAACTGCATTCGTGACTATATGTATATATAAAGATATCTTTAATGAATAATGTATATTTTTGAAATAAAAATAGACTTATACAAACCAGTTGTCTGGAATTACCATTACTTGAGAGTCATACTGACAGAAAAACTCTAACTTGGAACAGGCCAGTCAACCCAACAGAAGTGGTTATGTTTTACAGTAGCCTTCTCCAACTTTAAAAACCTCTTTCCCCCCGTTCCCATATCCTAGTGTTCATGTAATTGCTGAATGGCTTTAGATACAATACATCTGCCTCAATTACTCCTGTGACAGCATGTTCTACATATTTTGTGCTGTCTGAAATTATTATTTGATTTGACAGTGATTAATTTGTATTTCTGCCCACTTGTTCTAGACTGCCACAAATGGAAACAGTTCTTCCATGTCTGTACTATCAAAGCCTTTCTTAATTTAAAATTAAAATTCTATCAGGCCTCCTCTCCCCCTGGTCCTGAGAGAAAGGAGTGCCTGTTTACTCAACTGTGCTTCATTGTTGCATCCTCACAATTCTAGTCTCATCCTTACACATCCTGTCTGCACCATCTCCAATACTTCACTGTTGCGTTTGCTCAGAGCTGCGTACAGAACTTCAAACACATTCTAAACAAGTCTCTATATAAACGTAGAACCATGTCTCTGCTTTTGTATGCTAATCCCCTCGAAATGAATTATATTGCATTCCTTACAGTTATATCAACTTGCATTGCTACTGTTTATATTTCCAGATCGCTCTGCTCCTCAGTCTCATTTAGTTTTCTACCTTCTAAAGACACAAACAGCCTGCTCATACTTTACAAAATAAATTTTAATTTCAATTTATTCCCCAGTTTTCAAGTCTGTGTGTTTTTCTGGATTATGGTGCAGTCCTTCATATTATTAGCTGCAGCCATCACACCAACTATAAATTGTTAACATATTCTAACTCCTCTGTTGAAATCCATTAGGTACAAGTTTAACAGAAGTGTGCGGATTCCAGTGATTCTATTTTCTGTTTCTTGTCAATCTGAGAAATCTTCCCTTAATTCTTATCCTGTTTTCTGTTTTATAGGTATGTTCCAATTTTTTCTGTTTGTTGGAATCCAACTTCAGCTACCATGGCCATTATACTTAGACCCTGCATAACATCTCACTAATTCGTTTTCAGTAATGAATGCCAGAGAGGGTAACAACATCTCAAAGGACTGCAATCTAGTGCATGGCAAGGCTGAAGGACTGAACTGGAGGTAACAGTAAACTTTAGGAAGGCTACCTCTGCATCAGAAGGCCCAAGTTCAAGTCACAACTACTCCAGAGGTCTCCAATAACATCTCCGAACAGGTTGATGAGAAAATATCGATTGTGGGGGCTTCAATAATCAAGATAGAAACTGGCCTTTCTGCGGTCAGCATCAGAAGTCACACTGGGTGTGGTGCTTCCCTGTTATCAGAATAAACAGCAGCACAGCGGGTGTAGAAAATTTTGACAGGGTAGGAGGGGGTACTAGGCCGAAGGAGTCGGTGGGGAGGAGAATGGAAAAAGCCAGAAGTCATGATCTATGGAAGGAAAATGATCAAACAGTCATAGAGTTTTACAGCATGGAAACAGACCCTTCGGTCCAAACAATCCATGCCAACCATAATCCCAAACTAAGCTAGTCCCAGCTGCTGGCACATATCCCTCCAAACCTTTCTTATTCCTGTACTTATCCAAATGTCTTTTAAACAAGCGTGTTAAACACCATTTTAACCATTCTCTCCACATGTGACGCAAACTGCAAAGAATTATATACCTGAACCCCGAGGTCCCCCTGCTCTACAACACGACTCAAGGCCCTACCTTTAATTGTATAAGTCTTCCCCTTGTTTGTTTTACCAAAATGCAATACCTCACATTTATCCAAATTAATCTCCATCTGCCACTCCTCAGCCCACTGACTCATTTGATTAAGATCTCTTTGTAATCTTGGATAACCTTCTTCACCATCAACTAAACCTCTAATTTTGGTGTCATCCACAGAATTACTAACCGTGTCTTCTATATTCTCATTGAAATCATTTGTATAAATGATGAACAAAAGTTGACCAAGCACCGATCCCTGTAGAACACCACTGATCACACGTCTCCAGTTCAAAAAACAACCCTCCGCCACCAGTCTCTGTTCTCTACGTTAAGCCAATTTTGTATTTTAGGTTTACCACATCCTGTGTTGTTCTTGTCAATTCTTTGTTACTTAAAAAAAATTTCAGTAATGTTGGTTCAACATAAATTCAAGATCATTATTTCCACACCCCTTTTTTACAAATCCTCACGCCTTGCACCAGTCACCAAGAGTGAAAGCAGTCAAGTAGTTTCTAGGCTTCCATTGGTGCTTTTCTGAAACCAGCTTTTAAGTGGTATGGATAGAAATAATCCTACTGATAGCTTGCTTTCCAATCTAATTTTGCATCCATTCCATTTGGTTTTGGCTCCAATCAGAGAAAGGTCAGGTACCTTGCAGTGAGGACAAAAAGACAAATGAACAACAAAGGCATTTGTCATCACAATTCTTTGGTTACTTGGCCATGCTTGGCCCAAAGGTGGCACGGCCAGAGGAGTGTCTCATAGGTGTGAGATTTGGTGAGGCCAGAGTGTAGAGGGAAGACTTTTTAAAACTTGCTACTCACATGCTCACCATTCAACACCATGAGCATTTGGAAATCATCCGTACATTTCCAAAGAACCTTTTCTGACAGATCTCCCTGAATAATCTGGAAGGCACTGCTTACATTTCCACAGAAACAAAGAAAAAGTTACCCTTGGCTTGCCACATTGGGGTAAACTTCTCTACAGTACAAACTTATCCCAGCTGCCAATCTAGAAGGTACAGTGATCTGAAACGTTAACTCTGATTTCTCTCCAGAGACGCTGCCAGACTTGCTGAAGTTTTCCAGTAATTTCTGTTTTTGTTTGTGATTTCCAGCAGGTCTTTTGGTTTTTGTTTAAGTTTAGAGCATTTTAGGATGCAAGAACTCCTCAACTATTGGAAGAGAAGAAAGTTTAATATACTGAAGTTAATGAGTTGAATTGTTGGAATCCTCTTTACAAATGCCTCTACTTTTATCCTGGTGCCACCAATAGGGAAGTAGTGACAGAAAGTAATTTCAGACATTTGTTCTTAAAAAGTTTCAACAATGAAGTTACAAACCAAAACCAGATGAGCCAAGCAATTCCAATACACAGGCTGGGCAAGGAGAGTCCTTCATTACATTTTGTTACAGAAACTCCTTGTCTTTCCCACCACTCCTGCATTTTCTCTATTTTGTATATATCAAATGAGCTGCCAAACTACCTCACAATTCTTGGAAATCATTAAAATATCAATCACAACCAAGGATATTATTTTTTCATTTTCATATCAACTGATCAGGATCCAATGTTTTAAAAAAGCAGTAAAAACTTCTAATTTTATTGCAAAGAATTTCATTTATTCTGTTAGTCTAAATCAGTAAGCCTGGTTAGAAATAGTCACAGATCTTCTGTGAATAGACTACGGTAGGTTCTTGACTTCTTAATGCCCACAGTAAGATAGAAAGAATCATTGAATGCTATCTGCAAACATCAAATGAAAGACATACTTATACAGCATTTTTCATGGTCACTGGACAATTCAAGGGCTGACTGCCAATTCTAAAGGTAGTCACTCTTGGCATGTAGGCAGACAGTTTTGCACACTGCAAACTCCCTCAAAAGGTAAGGTGATACTGACCTGATAGTGGTTTGTCAGAGCACCAAGGAGAAGTCCCTGGTTCTTTTTTCAAATAATGCCATGAGATCCGTTACATCACTAGAACAGGCAGGTGGCCCTTGGTTTAAAGTCTCACTCAGAAATCAGCACTGCTAAAAGTCCAACATTCCCTTAGAGGAGAAACATCCTTGTTTCTTCTTCTAAATAAAATGGAACATGGACAGTGAAGCTTGTGACTTGGGAAAAATAACACAGCCACAGCTGGCACACAGTAAAAAAGTTCCTTATGTCAGCTTTAAGACAGTAGATTCTGCTGACAGTTCCCCAGTTACTTTGTCATATCCCTTTGGGGACATTAACATTAACAGATGAATCCTGGATACGGCTGTCATTGGTAGACATACCAGAGTAAAATGGGCACCACTTTTCTCTGTTATAGCAGTACATTAACACTTTTCAAATGAACTCAATTCAACACCCGTGATTTCTTTAATCTGCTGAACTCATCTTTCAGTGCTTGGGATGTTACTTTTAAATAAAAAATCAGGAACTCTGAGTCAGAAGGTTTCAGTTCAAGTCTCATTCTAAAGACTTAATCTAAACATTTCAGCTTGCAATTCAGCGTAATATCAAAGGGGTTCTGTACTATCAGATGCATTCTGATCGAGACCCCTACTCGTGACAGATAAATCAGGAAGCGACCCCAGCAAACTCCAACATCTGATCCCCTCTTAGAAAGAAACTGCAATAAACAAAAGTTGTTTAACGTGAGGAAAGTGAACTATACAACAAAGACATGCAGAATGGGGACATGAAAGGGCGACACGGTGGCTCAGTGGTTAGCACTACTGCCTCACAGTGCCAGGAACCCAGTTCAATTCCAGCTTTGGGTGACTGTCCGTGTGGAGTTTGCACATTCTCCCTGCGTTTACATGGGTTTCCTCCAGGTTCCTCTCACAGTACAAACTTGTGCAGGTTAGGTGGATTGGCCATGCTAAACTGCCCTTAGTGTCCAGGGATATGCAGGTGAGGTGGGTTAACCATGGGAAATGCAGGGTTACAGAGACAGGGAAGTAGGTGTGGAGACTGGATTGCAAGTTCTTTGGAGGGACAGTAAGGACTCAATGGGCTGAATAGCCTACTTCCACACCGTACGAGTTCTTTAAACAAAAGGTTAAACCATTAAGGGTGATCGTTCATACTTCCAAAATCACTACCCTACCGTGTTCTCAAAAGTCCAACTGTTCCTTAAAAGTCTGCTCTGATCAGAACCAGCTTTCCTCTTCACCAGCTCCTGCTGCTTATCACCAGCTACATAAGAAAACAAATCATGCAGCTCTCCTCTATGTGCTATTCATGTTACCACAGTGCATGGAGAACAAGCACAAACACCCACTGACAGCACCTTACCATTACACAGGATGTTCTTCTTCCAAGAGAAATCTTCGATGCCAGTCTCAGAGCTGCTATTAGATTCAGTGCACAGGACAGTTGAAGGTCTCCTAGAAACACAAGACAAGGGAACAACACATAAGATACTGCTTAATGAAGAAAATGATCTGTGCTAATGAGATAATAGGAACTGCAGATGCTGGAGAATCTGAGATAACAAGGTGTGGCGCTGGATGAACACAGCAGGCCAAGCAGCATCAGAGGAGCAGGAAAGCTTACGTTTTGGGCCTAGAGCCTTCATCAGAAATGTTCATCAGAAATGAAGGGTCTAGGACCGAAATGTAAATTTTCCTGCTCCTAAGATGCTGCTTGGCCTGCTGCGTTCATCCAGCTCCACACTTTGTGATTTGTGCTAATGTTTGTTTTTTTCCAATGTTGCCATCCTGGGTCACAGCTCCATAACTCCTGGCTCCATTATCTCCATATCTCCAACTTTTATCTCTTAATCAATATGACTAAGAAGCAAATGGTCTGTCCATTATTGCATTGTTGTCTGTTGAGCCTTGTTAAGAAACTGACGATTGCATTTTCTGCATTTTAACAGTGCTATACTTCAAATGTACTTGAATGAATGTTAAGCACTTTGGAAAATCCCACAGATATCAAAAGGCACTTTGTAAATGCAAGTATCTTACTGTAGCCACAGTACCCAGGTATATTACTCAAATGGGCACTTCTTAAATGCAAACCTTAGCTTAAGTGTTAACAGATAATTCAAAGGTTAATAAGATATTATAGCCTGCTCAAATCTGTCCACACAGCAGTTTGCCCCCAGATGCGATTGTTACCACAAAGACTTGCATTTATATCATCCTTTGCGCAACTATATTACCTCTCAAAATCACTTTACAGCTTCGTCACTGATTTGAAGCAGGAAACACTACAGCTAAGTTGTGCAAGGCAAGCTCCAATAAGCAGCAGTGTGGTAACAAATAATAATGTTTTCTTTCATGATAACGATCAAGGGAAAAGTTTTAACCAAGATATCAGAGAGAACTTGCCTGTTCGTTGTCGAAAGAGTGGATAAGCAGATCTTTTAAACTTATCCCTGGCAGCAGCTGGAGTCTAAGTTGAACATCTCTCCTGAAACATAGCACCTCCCACAGTGCAGCACTTCCTCACTACAGCACTAGAGTATTTGCATAGATTTTCGTACTGGAGGCCTGGAGAGACTTGAACAGGAATGTTATGACTCAGAGGCACAAGCACTGCCAAGTAAGTGATGGCTGATTCTGCTGATGACAGAATGATACCGTTAACCCTAAACTTGGGCTCTGGAGCAATGTAACCTCTGCCTTTGTTGAAGTCAGTTAGCTAAATATAAACTAGTAACCAACTGTGAATTTTCTGGGGGTATGTATGACTTATTAACACATCATGCACTCAATTTACTAATCTACAGGACAATCTGTAAACTGCAGAACAGCCCAACACAGACAGGATGGGAGCAATTCAAGTCAAAAAACACTGATCGTGCAATAGCAGTCAGCTCAAGTTACTGTTGCTACTAGTGACATGCCAGTATAACTAATAACTACTTCTACATCTGCAAACTACCTATCCTATTTAGTGACATAACAAGAGCAATTGAAATTCTGATTAATTATATTCCTTGTTTTGGGAAGTTTGAGAGTTGTAAGGAAGGTGCTGTATGAATGAGCCAACCGTTTGATTGTTCGCACCAAGCTCAGGTCAAGTTTGGGCAGATTTCACTGTACAATTGGGTGGCAAGTACAAATGTCATACACCCAGAACTTCTGCAAATTCCAGAAATCTTATGAACAACACAAACTGATTTTAAAAAGATGCTACTTCTTCGTTTAAACCTTAGATTGCCTTTTTTAATTAACGTTCGAAGAAAAGCATTTTATACCTCCATTGGTTATATACAGAACACGGAAGCGAGTATCCTGCATCCACTGCTTACTTAAAATTTAAAATAAAAATCATTAGCATATAATACACACACACCTCATGTTCCCTCCAGAACAGTAAAGTAAAAGCAGTGCAAAATCTAGATAATCAATTAGAATAGCCATGATCTTATTCAATGGGTGAATGGCTCAAAGGGTCAAATATCCACTCAGAGTCCTACAGCATAGAAACAGACCCTTCGGACCAACCAGACCACGCCGACCATAATCCCAAACTAAACTAGTCCCACCTACCTAAATTTGGCCCATATCCCTCCAAATATTTCTTATTCATGTACTTATCCAAATGTCTATTAAACATTGTAACTGTACCCGCATCCAGCACTTCCTCTGGAAATTGATTCCACACATGAACCACTGTCTATGTAAACTGCACCTTGTTTCATTTTAAAATCTTTCTCCTCTCACCTCAAAAATATGGTCCCTAGTCCTGAAATCCCCCACCCTACAGAAAAGACACCTGTCATTCACTTTATCTGTACCTCTCATGATTTTATCAACCTCTCTAAGGTCACCGCTCCACCTCCTACATTTCAGTGAAACAAGTCCCAGCCTATCCAGTGTCTCCTTATAGCTCCATTCCTTGCAATGCACTAGTCCTGGTAAATCTTTCTAAACCCTCTCCAGCTTAATAATTTCCTTCCTATAACAGGGCAACCAGAACTGCACACAGTATTCCAGAAGAGGCCTCACCAACATCCCATACAACGTCAACATGACGTCCCAAATCCAATATTCAAAGCAATGAGTAACAAAGGCAAGTGTGATAAAAGCCTTCTTAAATCACCATGTTGACATGCGCTGCAAGCTTCAAAGAATTATATACTTAAACCTTTCAGTGTCTCTATCCTACAACACTACCCAAGTTGCTACTTTTAATTGTATAATTTTAGTCCTTGTTAGTTTTACCAACACGCAATACAGGTAGTTCTGTGATAACATGTGTTTCATTAGTGTGAATTGGCTGTAACTCGACTGATGAACAGTGGATGCTGTTTAGATAACACAAACTTTCTACGGTACAGGTACAGCAATTTTGTGTAGCGATTTCCCTAGAATGTGATTTTCTATGTCAATTCTCTACAGCGCAAGGTCACACAAGAACGCAACTATCGCGTTATAGGAAAGCTACCTGTAACTTGCATTTATCCAAATTAAACTCCACCTGCCACTCCTCAGCCCATTGACCCAATTGATCAAGATTTCTTTGTAATCTTCCATATTGTCATCTAAATCATGTATACATCATGCTACGTGTTCATATGGTCAGTGATCAGAATCAGGATTCCCAGCTCCGGAACACTCGAGATTATTTCAAATTGCTTCTGCTGCTCTGCCTAAATTCAAACATGAAGCTGTGATCATGGACACCGAAGATTTCTGCAGTTCCACATTAGACCGAGTTGTGTCATCAGAAGTGCTTAGAACCTTTTATTTAAAAAGCAAGTAAAAGACCAGATAGAAAATGACATAAATCAATCTCAACTGGATGGTACTATGCTTTGATTTTTAAAACTTGAAGGTTTTAATAGGAAGGACTGACAAAGACATCTCCAGATGGTCAGTCCTGCATTTTGTAGCTCATGTCTGGCTGATCCCATCAAGCTTTGCAATCAGGCTATAAACGCACAGATGCCTTGACTATTAGTAAAATGCGTACAAGTCTGAAATGGACAGCACAGCAGAATGAAGGGCAGCTGGAAGGCAACACAGCAATATTTGGAGCTGTCACCTCACCAGTAATATTTCACATAGCTCTCTCCTTGTCTTGACACATCTGTAACCAAATGACCCTTTCACAGCTGTAAAGAAAAGCTGGTTTGGTGAGTACTTTTGAGACCAAGAGATCCTGTTTCTTGTCATGACAACAGGCTTTGCAAACACGTCATTGTTCCCCGTGGTTTGTATGCCCCTATAATCATCCCAACTGAGATTAAAAAAACACATCTAAAAGTAGGCCATTCAGCCCATAATGACCATTCTACCTCTTCCAGAGAGCTATCCGATTAATCCCATACCTTGTTATACTCCATAACTCCAATTCATTCTGCAAGTTGGGGAATACATATTTGGAATTTAGAGTCTAATGATGATCTCAATCGATTGTTGGGGAAAACTCATCTGGTTCATTGATGTCCTTTAGGGAAGGAAACTGCCATCCTTACCTGGTCTGGCCTATGTGTGACTTCAGTCCCACAGCAATGTGGTTGGCTCTTACCTGCCCTCTGGGCAATAACTGAAATACCCTCAAATGAATGAGTTAAAAACAAAATTCCAACTCCCTTTCAAGGAGTGTATTCCAGAGCACAGAATCATTGCTGTAAAATATTTCCTCAAGTACTCTCTGATTCTTTTGGTAATTATCTTAAACTTGTATCCCAGTCACCGACAATCCTGTTGATGGGAACAACATTTCTTCGTCTACTTTTTTTTAAAAAGTTCGCAATTTTGAGCATTGCATTAAACACCCCTGATCATTCTCTGCTCTAAATGGAACACACCCAGTTTCTCTAACTAAAATTCCTCATCCCTGGTCAGATCAGCTAATTCAGTTCAAATGACTCTTCATATCTGGTGCTTTCCTATATTTAAGGTTCAAAACTGCTCCAGACAGCTGATGACAGCCAGCATGGGCAGATTGAATTGGACAGAAACTATCACATTCACTGTCAAAAATGTACAACATGTACTGGTGTGAAGTGTTGCAGTGTACTAACTGTCACAGTCCAGAGAGGTCTACGGTTCAGTGCTCACTCTGTATCAAATTAACTTTTATAATTGGAGTGGAAGTAGTTACACTAAGCATTCCCATGCTGAGAAACTAGCCGGCATTCTCTTTACATTAAGTTGTTGAAGGTGATTCTGAAAATTTGGTTTTATATGCATTTGGAGAGG
Organism: Stegostoma tigrinum; assembly: GCF_030684315.1. Classification (NCBI taxonomy): domain Eukaryota; kingdom Metazoa; phylum Chordata; class Chondrichthyes; order Orectolobiformes; family Stegostomatidae; genus Stegostoma; species Stegostoma tigrinum. Next base: position 35,567,093 of record NC_081381.1, read on the forward strand.
CAAGGAGTGATTAGGGATAGTCTGCATGGTGTTGTGTGAGGAAAATCGCGTCTGTCAAATTTGATTTGAGCTTTTTGAGGAAGTAACCAAGAAGACTGATGAGGACAGAGCAGTAGACATTGTTTACTTGAACTTTAGTAAAGCCTTTGACAAGATTCAGCATGGTAGATTAATTAATAAGGTCAGATTGCTTCGATTCAGGATGAGCTTGACAATTGGATACAAAATGGGCTTAAACAAACAGATGGCAAGAGGTTGTTTTTCGGGCTGAAGGCCTGTGACCAATGGTGTTCTGCAGGGATCGGTGCCGGGTCCACTTTTGTTTGTCATTTACATAAATGATTTAGATGAGAATACAGAAGGCATGGCTAGTAAGTCTGAGGATGATACCAAAATTGGTGGTATTGTGACAGTGAAGAAGTTATCTAAGATTACAAACGGGTCTCAATCATATGGGTCAACAAGGTGAAGAGCAGCAGATAGAGTTTAATTTGGATAAATGCAAGCTATTGCATTTTGGTCAAACAAACAAGGCAGGACTATACAATTAAAAGTAGGGCCTCAAGGTGTGTTGGAGAACAGATAGACCTAGGGATTCAAGTACATAATTCTTGGAGACTTGTATCATGTATAGATAGGGTGGTTAAGAAAGCATTTGGCATGCTTGCCTTCATTGCTGAAACCTTTTGAGTACAGGAGTTGGGATGTTATGTTGAGGCTGTACGGGACCTTGATGAGACCTCTTCTGGAGTTTTGTGTCCAGTTCTGGTTGTCCTGTTCTGGATAGTATTAAGCTGGAGAGAGTTTAGAAGAGATTTACCAGGATGTTGCTGGTTATGGAGGGTCTGAGTCATAAGGAGAGGTTGTAAAGGCTGGGAGTTTTCTCACTGGAATGCAAGGGGTTGAGGGTTGGCCTTATAGATGTTTATAAAATCATGAGGGGTACAGATTAGGTGAATGGCAGGTGTCTTTTCCCTAGGGTGGGGAACTTCAAGACTATGGGCATATTTTTAAAGGTGAGAGCAGAAAGATTTAAAAAAGAAGAGGGGCAATTTTTTTTAAAAACAGAAAGTGGCTTGTGTGTGGATTAAATATCCAGAGGAAGTGGTGGATGCAGGTACAGTTACAATGTTTAAAAGACATTTGAACAAGTACATGAATAAGAAATGTTTAGAGGGATATGGGCCAAGCGTAAGTAGGTGGGACTATTTTAGTTTAGGATTATGGTTGGCAGGGACTGACTGGACCAAAGGGTCTGTTTCTGTGCTATATGATTGTATGACTCTATTACTCTACCACTGACTACTCTTCTGCCAAGTGAAAGTCTCAGGTTTGCAAGTAAGAACAGGATGATCCTCTGCTAAGCATTCTCTGGAAAAATAGCCTGTCATTCTTGGCTGTCTAGGCTGACAAATGAACACTGGTGACTAGTATGGGAAGTAATGGACAATGGCCAATCTCTGTAGAACAATAACCATGAGTTTGTACCTTTAAGAAATGGGGAAAAAAAAACGATAATGTTGGAAATGCAATTGTTATTGCAAACCAGAAAGAAAATGCTTCATTTCAAAGTGTCAATAACTCATTCATGTACATGATTGGGCATAATGAACTACAGGATCCAAATGTGTTCATTTCAGAAGGAAGAAGGGAAATAAAATTAAAAGGGGAGACAAAAATAAAAATGAATCGTCTAATTTTGTAACCCGCCTTACTAAACTGATGATCCTTCCTAGCAAACTATTTTGGATTAGTCACAAGTCAGATTGAATGAACTTGTAGGAACATCTGTCAACAGCCAGTACATCCACTCCACTGTACAATTCTTTACTGGGGACTGTAAGCGACCACCACCACACTGCAATCAGCCAATGGAAACAATGCCAGGCACATACCTGTTCCAGGCTCCACTACTGCAGATCATGTTGTTACTCAGGGATTTAAAAGTCCATCTCCTGCTGCCCCATCTCTAACACATGCAGCACATACATACATACATCACCACACATAATGCTCCTCCTCTATCCTTTTCTCCAAGAGGCATTTCTCTTTAAAATCAATTCTTTTCAATCCAGTCACACATCTATTCTGCAATGAAAAAACCATTCTAACACAAGGAATAAGGTTCCTGTGTTTTCTCTGTTGCTGGGTGGAGCTAGTGACGCAGTGAAGAAACACGCTTAACAGTCAGAAATCACATGCACATTATTTGCATTCTACCATAGGAGCTAACTCTTTGACATCATTCCCATAACAAATAGGATTTAGCGTCATTATGTCTCTTGCATAATTGATATTCACACATTATTACTGCTTTGCTGACTGACTAAGGAGTATTTACACTGTGGCTCTCAGTTTAAGTCACTTAAAGCAACACTGGGCGCGCACAGCCAGTGTACATTGTTCCAATGCGCCATCATCTGGCCGAGGGAAATCAATGTCTTAGATGCATTTAAATGCTGACTAAACGTTAACATTTGAGAGTTTTTTCTCCACAGTGTTAGCAGTTTTACAGATGGCATAAAATCAGGAGTGCTCTTGGAATACCAGCTAGTGGTCATACACAACAGTGTCGTGCAAAACAAGGCAACTTTGAGGGTCCTGCATGACGTTTCTGTGACAATCCCAGGGCATGGGTGTTTGACACAAAACTGATAAGATTTTCACAGGATGGCTGGTGTAATGGAATTGCACAATGGACTCTTTTTCTAAGTATGGGTTTTCATCTCATTTAATAGAATGTGGGCATTTTTTTGCCTTTGAGGGGTTTATTGGGTTATTTCAGGGGACAGTAAAGAGACACTGAGGCAGGAGTCAGGCCTGACCAGTCAAATTCATTCCCTAAAGGGCATTAGTCAACCAGGTGGGCTTTTACAACAATTTATGATAGTTTCAAGGCCACCATGACTGAGTCTGGTTTTCATCTTATAGAGTCACAGAGATATACAGCATGGAAACAGACTCTTTGGTCCAAATTACCCACAGCGAACAGATATTCTAAATTAATCTAGTCCCATTTGCCAGCATTGGCCCATATCCAGCTAAACTCTTCCTATTCATATAGTTATCCAGATACCTTTTAAATGTTGTAGCTGTACCAGCCTCCACCACTTCCTCTGGTAGCTCATTCCATACATGCACCACCCTCTGCATTAAAAGTTTGCCCCTTAGGTCCTTTTAAATTTTCCCCTCTCAACTCAAGTTTTAGACTCACCTACCCTGGGAAAAAGACTTTGGCAATTCATTCGATCCATGCCCCTCATGATTTAACAAACCTTGATAAGGTCATCCCCTCAGCCTCCGATGCTCCTCTCAATTTATTGAATAAATGTAAATTCCATTCATTGTCATGGTGAACCCACATCCCCACAGAATTAGTTTGAGACTGAGTTACTGGTCCAGCAACATTACCACTATACCACTGTCATCTCATTTTTCTTTCATGTTATAATGAAGGCACATTACTGAGATTGAGAAGAGGAGGCTTTATACAGCAGCTGTCCATGTAGGACTGAGAGTGCCTGAAACAGTGACATGAGTTGTATTTTACCCATCCTCACACTGCTGGTGTACCTGACGTGGACCAGCTCAGAAAAGTTTACTCAACACTGTCAAGTTAATGAGAAACAATTTGACCCTTCTTGCATTGGATGAGTGCAAAAGTGGTGACGTTTTCCAAAAAATGGCAAGCGTGCCAATATGAAATCAATTTGACCTCATTTCAGTTTGGAGCAGATTGTGTTAACTATTAAAATCCCCATCTCATCTCGTCAATTAATAGAACAAAAGGAAAATGCTTGAGATGCAGGAATCTGAAATGAAATGAGAGCCAGGTGAAAGGTGTCAGCAGCTCTGGAGAGAGGAATGTTAGAATTGATCATCAGAAGCTGTAAACAGGCAGCACATAAAGAGGACTAGAAATGGGTTGCAGAAATTTAAAAGGAAGGAAAAAATGAATAGGTTGTGAAAACATGAAAGGCTGAGGATATGACTGAGCGACCAAGTAAGACAAAATGAAGTGATAACGGGAGGCCTCAGGGAAGTAGAAGATTGATCAAAAAGCCAGAGTGTGTGAAAATGGGAACAGCAGAAAAGGAAAGGGCCAGGGGACCTGAAAAATCAGGACGTGCCAAGAAAGCAGCAACGTTCCCAGAGCGTAGTGGGAAAAAAAAAGAGTGAAACCAAGGGTGCAGACCACCTTGCCAGCTATGAACTATACATGACTCTCCCAAACATTAGCACACAACCTCCCCTATTCCTGGATGCACTGCCACATCATCTTATACTTCAACACTTGCTGTTGAAAAGAAAATGGTAGTCGGGTCTGAAAGCTGTGCCCATCAGGCTGTAAGCACTTCATAGAAAGAAGAGATGCCTTAATTAAGCTTTGTTGCAGCACTGTGGATGGTCAAGGACAGAGAGGTCAGAGAGGGATAGAAAATTCAAGCTAATAGAAACTCAGTATTACACATGCAGATGGAATCTAGTTATTCAGCAAAGCAGTCATGCAACACTGATAAACAGCAAGATCTTATTATGACAGGAGATGACAGAGTATCCAGTTGGGGGTAAAACCCAGAAGCAGAGTTCAAGAATCTGGATGGAGATACAGGAAAACATAAAATAGAAAGTAAAAGGAGGAGAAGTAGGCCATTCAGCTCATGATGTTTGTTCTACCATTCAGTGAGATCACATGGCTAATCTGACTACAGCCTTAGCTCCACTTTTGTGCCTATTCCAATTCCACGCAGCAACCCCAAAATAACTGTTTTGTCTTGTAGATAAACCAAGTCTATTCATCTCATACAGTAATATACTTAATGACCCAGCCACCACTGCTTTCTATGGGCAAGAATTCCAAAGACCAATAGCCCTCTGAGAAGAATTTTTTCCTCATCTCTGTCTTAAATGGGAGTCTCTTTATTTTGAAGCAGTGCACCTAGTTCAAGATTCCCCACAAGGGACAGCACCCTCTCACCATCTCTTGTCAAAAACCTCTCAGAATTTCACACGTTGCAATGAGATAATCTTCTATTCTCCTAACTCCAAAGAGTAGAGATCGAACCTGCTCAACATTTCCTCATAAAACAATCTGTTCATGCTAGGAATCAGCTGAGTGAACTCTCACTGAACTCTTCAAAAAGTAAGTTAATCTCTCTTTAAATAAGACCACAGGAATGCACAGAGTCCTTTAGGTGTGGTCTCAGTAATACCTTGAATAGTTGCAGCAAGACGTCCCTACATTGTTACATCATGGTCCTCATAATAGAGGCAAATAATTCACTTGCCTTCCTAATCACGGGCTGCATACTAACCTTTTGTGATTCATACGCAGGCACACCCAAAGCCTTCAATACAGCAGCATTCTATGCTCTCTCTCAGTTTAAACAATTTTCTGCTTTTCTATTCTTCCTGCCAATAAAAAATATGAAAGGGTCCTGGTAGTGTCTTCTGTGCCTGCATTGACGCTGGGAAGGTAAAGAACAGGGTTCAGAAATGATGGACGATTGAATCAGTGTTGCGCAACAGGTGGTCCATTGGGGCACTGAAACAAGGAGAAAGTTGTATAATTGATTGAGACTCAAATCCAAACACAGAAAATCGTACATTTCTCAAGGCTAAAACAGGAGTTGTTTTATAAAACCTGAGCCTCATTCCCGATCCCTGTTCAGATTGTGGTTGACGCAACAGCAGAGGGCCCACACCAAGTACTACCAGTCCTGCTTAACCTCCACCTCAACAAACCCCAGCCCTGGAGCCAAATCCAAACCTAGCTGTGTATTGGGTAAACAGAGCAATATACACTAACCTGATCTTCACTACCTGGAATCATTCTCGATGATCTGTCTGAAACAATGCTTATTGGCCTGTTACCTGGGAGACAAGGATGCTTGAGAATCTAGATCTGTCTGGTTTCCAGATCTATAAGGTGAATTGTAAAGTTTAAAACTAACATTCTGTCAAACAGGTTTTGGAGATGCCAAAGAATTCGTGCTTCAAGAGTAATGATAGAAAGAGGCCAAGTTTGTTTCTCCATTTAACAATGACTTCAAACACTGGGTTCAAGTGTCAGAGAGGAATCCCGGACACAGCAGTCAGAGCGAATCACTCACTCTCCTGTATCTACAGGCACTGGTCAAATATTAGCAAGGAGAGGCTTTCATGAGGACAATGAGAAGTACGTCCCTAATAATTTCAGAATGCATTTCTTCCTAAAGAAATGATAAATGATCAAGAAAATTTCTGTGCAGTCAAACACAAAACTATTAAAATTTCAGGAAGAAGGCTGTATATAACCATCCCACCACAAACAGGTGAACACCATTGTAGGTTAAATCTTCAGGCCCACATAAAGGAGCCTTGACCTGCTGTTTCCAAAATGATGAATGCCAATGTTACAAATGCTCAACTACATCTGTACGTACGGTCTAGATGAGATAAACAACAAATGATACTTTTTGGGGAACGACTAGGGTGGATATAGAAAAAACAAAATGAAGGGTCTTGCGGGACAGTTGAGTGTACCTGTTTCTGGGCCACAAGGTATCGGCTCAACTCCCACCAGCTCTGGAGGGAAGTCTAAGCAGGTTGACTTATTCTTTTCTGTAAGAATGAGTTTCTGGCTAGGAATGGGCTGGCCTATGAAAGAAAGTGTGGGCTGCACATACATTGTACGTTGTGTTGTGAATAAACCCATGTAGAAGGCAGATCAGTTCCTGTTTCTTCCTTTGCCAGATGAATGCTCACCAGTTGAACAGTACACACTGGGGTCTCTGTCATGAGGAGGCAGATTCCATGTCTGTATAAAAACCAGGCTTCTGTAACTGGTGTGGCATGGTGGGTTGTGGAGAAACTTGTCTGTAAAATGGGGAGAACTATGAGCATCAATAAATCACATTGGTTAAAGGACGAGAGGCCAGGTACAATAAAGGTTTAGGGTTCCTAGTTGCTTTTTCAATTTGTTCCTCGGATTGGTTTGATAAGTGTATGTGAAAGATTTACTTGGATAAGCTGGAGGTGTTCACACAGAACATCAGGGTAGATGGTGCCACAGCCAGCTTTGACTGGATTTCTAACGAGCGATAGATGAAGTACCTATAAGTTTTTGGATGTTAAAACGAATCGCTATTTACTTTGCCTGTTCCTGTGCACCAGAGTAAGGTGTGAACAATTCAATAAGCACAGCTGGTTTTTGTTGAACACTTAAGACACAATCAGCAACAACTTTGAAATCAGTGTTAATGCAGTTGGTTTTTGATTTTTGAGTGCCAATGAAGAAGGGCCTATATATTTACGGGCATTTTAAGTGGTGAGGACTGTATGTTTACTTGATTGTGTAACTCCAGGCTTGAACCTAAAATGTCCCACAACATGCCCACCCCTAACTTGGCATTTCTATTTATACTGGTGCATTCATCAAGTTCTCACAACCTGTCAAATTAAAGAGTAATGGTTTCACTTGTACCCTGCAAATTAATCTCCAGAATTTTTAATCTCTCCAGAGATTTTATGGTTTATGTACCAACTCCCACCATTCTACCATCACTGCTCATGATTATCCTCTATTATCCTGATTGTTTTACAGTAAAGTTTGGTTTCTGTGTAAACAAGTCTGACCAGAAAAAGGCATTTTGTTACATGGGAACAATAAGGAAGGTTTCTAATCCTAGTTTTAATCCATAACAACAGGCCAGTCCTCAATCAACAGCATTGAGGCTGCACTGAAGCAAAGACATGGGCCAGCTACTCTCACAGCCACACCTGGACTGGTTTTGGGACAGTTTAATCCAAAGTGACTTTGTGGGTTGGTCCAATGTGACACCCTACAAACGCAGCCTCCTTACTGTGTCAGAATTGTAATTTGCTGCACCTCCCCAAACATCCTTTCATTTTATCTTCCTTTCAGCTTCAGTTTCTCTGAGACACTTCAGTCAGCATTTCGGCTTGTAGTATCTTATGTAGAGAATTCAAGTTTGGTCCCTTTTTTTCAACTTGGGAAAAACAGCAGCTAACCTAAATACAGTAAAAGCCATGCAAAAAGCTGGTGAATGATCAGCTAATCCATTTTTTGGTAAAGCTGGTAGATGGAAGAACATAGGCCTGAGCGCAGGCAAAATTTCCTGTTACTTGAGTAGAGAATAGGATCTATTGTATTCACCCAAGCTAGTAGCCAGCAGTTCAGCTTAACACCACATAAAGAAGGCAGCACCTCCCTCTAAGCAGCCCTCCTTCAGTTAGGCACTAATATTTGCCACAATTATACGCTCATGTTTGTTTCAGGAGGTGAAATCTTACCCTCTGGCTCAGAGACAAGACTGGAACCAGTTGTACCAAAGTGGCACTTGAACGTTAATTTTCTGTCATCGTAAACCTCAGAATAAAACAATCCCTGTGCCAACGTATGCTAGAATACTTTCCCCATTTGGAGTGTTCTCCCCGGTTCAAAGTTAGCATGCATTAAATACAAAACCTTTAGTCTGGGCAGCCTAGAGGCCATTGTGTGATCACCGCAGGTCACCAAAGCAAACCATGTCAATGGGCCAAGAGATTTAGCCAGTGACAAGAGTGATTGTGGTTGTTAGGAATTTAAGCCAAGAACAGAGGTAAAAATAATTTAGCTGGTTTTCTGCACTAAACAGGAGACTTTAAGTTGAGTTAATTGATTTTATTCAACATTCTGTAAAGGCTTTTTTTTATTTTTCTGTACTTTGAGTTGTGAACTAAAAGAACTGTTTTAAAAACTAGGGCTAACTACATGCTTTGAAAATAGACTTGAGGAATGTTGGATCAGACAGATCCTAGGCTCAAGGGGTTAAATAGCCTATTCCTGTTTCTACTTCTTATAACCTTATAAAAGCCTTCAGACCTTTACCAGCTCAGGAGCTCTCCCTGTTCTCTGCAGTAAAAGTTACTTTGAGCCTAAAGAAAACCAATTTGTCTTTCCTTCAGCACTTGCTGAAAGCTGTGACTTTTAATTGATTAGTCAGAGACCTTTTATAAGTGAACCAGCCACCCTCTGCCTCATGCAATCCCATGGAAGCATTCAGAGAACGACGACTGAGAAACACCATTCCAATCAGCATAACCATCTTATCAGAGCTGTCAATAGGGACCAATGTACTACTTTCTCAACATTCCCTCTGGTCATAATATGTATGTTTTTTTTCCTGTTTGTGTATAGTTCTCTAGGGGATTAAAGTTTTAAAACAGTGGAGTTATATACTGAGATTTCATAATTGTTTAGCTGTAGCTTGATACTAATAACTTGCAATAAAATACTAACTGAAACCTGGTCTGCGATTTCAGTCAATCTGGGTCTAAAAAACAGGCAAATTGGGGAACTCTATGTTCTTTTTTAATGTCTTTAACTTTTATGATGACTCTTGGAATAGTAGGGTTTGATTTCCAGACTGCTACACCAGTACGGCATAACAATGACAACAAGGATTCATAGAGCTCGATTCAAGAAATCTCTCATGTTAACAATAATTCAAATCACAGTGAGGAATCAGAATCAAAGTTAAACATTTTCATCTAAAACATATGCAACAGGGTACGTTTTCAAGGTAGGACTAGAGCGCAGATAAACTTTTAGCAAGGTAGGAAGACAGTATGAGTGAATTTTAAAAGTATATTTTCACAACAATAAAAGGCTGAATCTGGTGAGAAATCGCATAAAAGGAGCTGATCTTCAAAAACTCTGGAAACTTGGGCTTATTAGTTTTACCTGGTCTGAAAAATACTTATTTACATTAGTCTTCACTCCCTTCGCTCCTATCCTGAAAACATTAACTCTGTAGACATGCCTGAAATTCCAGCACAAAAATGTAAGTTCCTGGAAAAACTCAGCAGGCCTAGCAGCATCTGTGGAGAGAAATCAGAGTTAATATTTTGGGTCGAATGACACTTCCTCAGAACTTTTCCAGCAATTTCTGTTTTTGTTTCTAACTTATAGCATCCGCAGTTCTTTTGGTTTTAATGAAATTTTAGTCGCTCAGTTAATGGAGATTATTTATAAATAAGACAATACAAGTACAGGTAAGCTTCTTGGCTACACCAGCGTATCTCAGCTATATTATTCTTACCCACACACTCAATAAGACTGACTAGATACTAACCACAAGTAGGTTTTTTCTGAGATTTAATGTGAAGAATAATATGGTAGTTCTTATGTGATTCAAATCCAGTAAATGCCAGTGGAGGAATTATTATTGAGCTGTTTATGTCTAATTATGTGCTTAAAGCTCCATGGGAGACAGTGGACAAAGTTCCTGTAGTTTCTCATGCACTTATTTTCTCTTAATATTCACTTACTCAGCAACATGTTGGAATTGCTCAAGAAGCATTATTTCTGCTGAGGTACCTTTGCAAATTGGAACACCTTTTCTCCAACCTGAGGCAACTGAACATCAGAAGGCAAACAATAGCCATTGTCCCAATTTTTTGGCTCTTTGGAACTTATGTTAAAGAAATTTACAGACTATACAAGTCATTATAAGTGCCTTTATGCAAAGAGAATATGGAAAGCAGTTTATCTTCAATAAAGTATTATGGACCAGACCAAGCCAGACCCCCTCAAAATATTTTAAGTTGGCAGCTCAAACAGTAACTTTTTCTTATTTTAAAGACATGTGTAAAGTGCTGTGTTCAAAATGTAATTCAACTGGTCAAAGTAAAGTAACGTTAAGCAAAACATAATTTGTTCAAACACTGCAGTTAAAATACAACAAAAGAAAAACAGAGCTTAGAATAACAACTTTATTTGTAAACTTAACACAATAACAGATATGGTAATTATTACTAATTAACTGTTCTAATACAGTGACATCCCATAAACACACCCTTTGGCAAAAAGGTAAATTTAGAAAACAGATTTTGTCTCACTTGCAAGCCAGCAGCCCAGGAAGAGAACCCACAGCATTTGGCCGTAATCGACAGAGGGAAAAATACTTTCCATTTCTTCAGACCCACATCAGCAACTGCTTAAAGCCAAGCCTAATAAGCCAAAAAAAAATCGCCCAGAAATCCTGGACTGCAAAAGCTGGCCACGCTCAACCAGGCTGCTTTTATTGTTCCAATTTTTCTTTTAAAAAAAAACCCATGGTCTCAAATTGTTTCTTTTCTCAGATTGCTTGATACCTGTGCCCTAATCTCTCTCTAAAAGACACCAGTAGAAAACATGCCTTTAAAGGAATGTATAGAGGAGACGTCAGAGGGAGGTTCTTCACCCAGAGAGTTGTGAGCACATGGAACAGTTTGCCAGTGGTAGCCGTGGAAGCAGAGTCATTAGTGACATTTAAGCGACTGCTGGACATGCACATGGACAGCAGTGAATTGAGGGGAATGTAAATTAGGTTATTGTATTTTTGGATTAGGATTAATCCACGGCACAACATCGTGGGCTGAAGGGCCTGTACTGTGCTGTACTTTTCTATGTTCTATATTTGTCACAAAAGGAAGACCAATAATTGTTGGCATCTTTAAATCAAGTTGTCAGATCACCTCAAGGCTTTACTGTTGAATGAATTATACAAATCATTATGTTTGATTTACTTAAATAAAGGAAAATACGTTTAAGGAGCCCAAACCTTTACTGGACGGGGTCTCTTGGCACGGTGGCTCAGTGATTAGCACTGCAGCCTCACAGCACCAGGGACCCAGGTTCAATTCCAGCCTCAGGTAACTGTGCAGAGTTTACACATTCTCCCAGTGTCTGTGTGGGTTTCTTCCGGGTGCTCCAGTTTCATCCCACAGTCCAAAAGATGTGCAGGCTAGGTGGATTGGCCATGCTAAATTGCCTGTAGTGTTCAGGGGTGTGTGGGTTATAGGGGGATGGATCTGGGTGGGACACTCCAAAGGGTGGCATTGACTTGTTCTGCTGAAGGGCCTGTTTCCACACTGTAGGGAATTTAACCTTGTTTAGATTTTTGACCTTCTTCAAATGGATTAGACATTTATCAAGAAACTATGATTATTTGCTAGCCAGAGTGTCTTTCAATGAGACATGGATTCATTTGAAGATGGCCACATTGAAGTGTTCACCACTGCTCATTTTTAAACTCTTTTTTAAGTTGAGGAATCTAGGTAAAGATACAAACTTACATGGTGCAAGACTGCACAATTTGCAAAGAGTGGGAATATTTTCAAATCAGCATTTTACCTTCGATAATTAACTGCTGACATTGAAAGAAATGTTAACTGAAAACAATACTAATAGAGGAACAATGTTTTGGTATTGTAAAGCTTATCTATTAAGGGAGATCTCAGAAAGAAAAGGAAACCTCAAGATTCCAAGATGAAGAATTAGGTTGAATTGGAAGCAGCAAAATTAATCTTTATTATCTTTACTTATCTTAAAAAGATGTTCTAATAACCACAGAAATAGGTAATGTGGTGTATGAATTTCAGTACCACATATTGCCAAGTATGTAGGCTGTAGTGCCAATAATTAGTGGATTATATCAAACAGCACATCCCTTTGACTGTTTGCATCAGAGAGTACAGATCCTACTCTGCCAGACCACGACTACAAAACCCAGGACTTAGGGTCCAACAGCGCATGTCATTCTGTCGTAAGGCTGTACTTACCTAACAATCTCAAATGAACTAAGAATTACACTAACGACCAATACAAGATGGTAAGTCAGACTCACCACTTGATACAAGCTACATATATTTACAGTCAGTGTCCTTGTCTCTACATAATTACTAAAAATATGTCCAGCATTGCTGCTTTTCTCAATTAAAGAAAAGCTTGTGGGAGAATATTTCCTTTGAGTATTCCCATACTGGGCCAAATTGAGACTGCTGGCCTGATGTGAATCTAAACAAAAGTCTAAGAATAACTGTCACCTGTGTATTGACCGTAGCAGCACTTTGACCTATCAGAGTACGCCAACAAGTCAGCACCCTTTTTCATGTAAAATAAATAGTTGTTCGCTTTGAAATTTAATATTCTCGTGATTCTATCCTGAGTGCAAAAAAAACTGTCCTTTTCCTGCAATTAAATCTCTATCTAATCTCCACTAATGTTCAGCCTCACATTAAAATTTTGAACTGATAGTAATGAAATATTAATAGTATTTTTCTGTTCGCTCTTTCCTTTAGTTAAAGAGCTATTGCAGTGCGTGCTCTCAGTTCAGACGTGCCATTAAAGGGTTTCCTTGTGCAGGATTTAAAGTGTACATGGTTCTTCAATACTTGAAATTGCTGTAAAATAGAGTGATTTCCAACATTGTTTTGTATATTTCTAGCAACATCAGTCTGCCAGAAATTGACAAAAAGTGAGCCTCCCTCAATTTGTAAAGGGACGGGTAAGATTAAATTACAATAAACTTTGAAAATAATATCAAACTGCATCCTCTATTAAAGTACAATCTCACGTCAATTGACCTGATCCAAGTAAATATATGTTTTTCACACACTGGTACACCAACAATCTCCAACAGAGGGAATGGAGTCACAGTAAAGAGGAAGCACTTTTCATTGAAAGGTCAAGAGTGTAACTGTTTGTTAGTAATATCACAGATTCCAGTTTCATTCACAATTCCTTTTCAAGCAAAGCAACCTTGCCAGGGTATAAACAGACTTAAACAGTCCTGATGAACGATCACTGCACTGGAAACGTTAACCCTGTCTTTCTTTGATGCTGCCAAACCTGCTACAATTCACAAGTATTTTCTGTTTTTATTTCAGTCTTAAACTTGGGGCAGCATAGTGGCTCAGTGATTATCACTGCAGCCTCGTAGCACCTGGGACGTGGGTTCAATTCCACCCTCAGGAGACTGTCCGTTTGAAGTTTGCGCCTTCTCCTTGTATCTGTGCGGGTTTCCTCCAGGTACTCGGGTTTCCTCCCAAAGTCCAACGACGTGCAGGTTAGGTGGATTGGCCATGGGAAATGCAAGATTAAATGGGTGGAATGGGTCTGGCTGGAATGTTGTATGGAGGGTCAGTGTGGATTCAAAGGGGTTAATGGCTTGCTTCCATATTGCAGGGATTCTATGATACATCTTCCCACAAAGTGAAGTGACAACGTCGAGTCTTGGCCTGAGAAGTGGCAACTACACTTTTCAAATGCCTGGCAATGGCTGCTACCGACAAGAAATGGCCCAACCACTGACTCCTGATCCATAAACACGTGATTCATCACAAAATCCCTCACTACTATGCCATATCAATACTGTGATTGCAAAGACTGTGATAATGGATTCACATGATGATTCTTCAAACTCTGTCCACAGGATGATGATGAAACACTCATTACTTTTGTGGATGGCCACAAGTGCAACATCACTCAGAAGCTCAACATCATCCCAAATAGAACAATTCACTCCTATACTCAGGAATCCTTCCCTCCTCACTATTACTGTCTGGAGGATGGACTGCCACCATTCAACCACTATTCAAGCACCGATAGCAACTCCATGCCTTACAATTTCTACTGCCAAAACCATCCAGAACTATCATTTCCAAGGCCTCCCATGGGTCTTACAGCCCTCTGACCCTTGCTGTATTACTATCCTACAGTATCATTGTGGAAGCACTGCTGCAGCAAAGAAAGGACCTTTCCAGCCAACTTGTGGCCTCCAACGGGTTTGACCCAACCATGAAGTCAACAACTGAGTTTAATTCCCATTGCACGGCTTGCTGGCCATAGAAGGAGCATTCATGATACGGTTCGACAGATGATAATTAGCCTGCTAATCCTTCCAACACTTCCCCACTATTCCCTGAAGAGATATTGTTATGTGAGTTAAATACTGTTCCCAGAGGGCAAACATTTTTCAAAAATTAACTTTTATCTGATTTAGCAGAGCAAGTACCTACCTTAAAATGTAAGATAATTACATTGATTATGAAACTGATAAATATAGTAAAGAAAGGCTCACCTTAAAGCACAGGCAATGACAGGAGAGTCTGAAATAGAAATGACAGAAATTCAGGATTCTTGCAGTTATTGTTTTGCCGGTTGTTAGTTTTCTTTCCCAAGTCAATCCTTCCAAATACAATCTCCTGAATGTGCTGATTTACATTGTGTCCCCTTCCATAAATGTTAGCTACTCTTCAGGCTTCTCAATCAGATTTACTTCATACGTAAACTTCAAGTAGCCTGACACTATCCATACTGGTGAGAGACTGGGGGCAAATTACCTTTGCTGCTCTCCCCATCCCACGATCTCCCAGCAATACTCAGACTAGGGGTAACTAATTCAGGACAGACTTCAGAATGAAACGGGGCCTTTCTGACGTGCATAGCTCAGTTAACAAGGAGCTATGGGCAATTGTTTGTGTAGAGTTTATACATTCTCCTGCATGGGATCCTCCGGGTGATCCAATTTCCTCCCACAGTCCAAAAATGTGCAGCTTAGATGGATTGGCCATGCTAAATTGCCCCATAGCATCTATTCACGTGCAGGCTGATGGATTATTTAAGAATCATAGGACGCCTACAGTGTGGAAGCAGGCCACTTGGCCCATCAAGTCCACACTGACCCTCTGAAAAGCATCCCACCCTGATCCGAGATAACAAAGTGTGGAGCTGCATGAACACAGCAGGCCAAGCAGCATCTCAGGAGCACAAAAGCTGACGTTCCGGGCCTAGACCCTTCATCAGAGAGCAACCCCACCCTGATCCAATCCTGCACATCTTTGGACTGTGGGAGAAAACCGGAGTATCCGGAGGAAGTCCACGCAGACATGGGGAGAATGTGCAAATTCTACACAGACAATCACCCGAGGCTGGAAACAAACCCGGGTCCCTGGTGGTGTGCGGCAACAGTGTTAACCACTGAGCCACCGTGCCGCCCATTGATAAATCATGATATCCATGGTAACTGCAGGGTTACAGTAATAGAGCAGGTTTCAGTGGAATGCTCTTCAGAGGATCGGTACAGACTTGAAGGGTCTACCTGCACCTATCTGCAGCCTCCATCTGCACTGTCAGGATTCTATGAATCTATGAGCTATACATTTCCCAATTAGATCATTGAGAGGCCCTGGAACAGTTTGTTATAATGTGTTTCCATGAAATGAAAAGTTATTTTTTTTAAACAATGTTGTCAAATATATGTACAATTGCCTTAAAACAAAGTGAGTAATTCCATGATCCTGTACTGCCAGCAAGTGTACATCCAGTAAAATCAACAGACACTGCCTGAGCCTTTCCAATCATTAATTCCCCTGAATGAGACTCACGTACTGCATCTGTCAGATTCCCAAGATGCTCGAAGTCTAGAGGCAAAATCACCTGGAATGTTAATTATTATAAATAAATTAATTACTTTACATAGTGCTATACTTTATTTCATTCTTCCGAATTACGTCAGCAATATTCCATGTGGGCTTTTCTCTGACATTGAGTCATACAGCACAGAAACAGACCCTTTGGTCTAGCCAGTCCATGCCAACCATAATCCCAAACAAAACAATCCCACATGTTTGCGTCTGGCCCATATCCCTCCAAACATTTCTTCTTCATGTACTTATCTAAATGCCTTTTAAACATTGTAACTGTACCTGCATCCACCACTTCCTCTGGAAGTTCATTTCACACACAAACCACTGTGTAAAAAGGTTTCCTCCTCATGCCCTTTTTAAATCTTTCTCCTGTCTCCTTAAAATATGCCCCATCATCTTGAAATCCCCCACCCAAGGGAAAAGACACCTGCCATTCACCTTATCCAAACTCCTCATGATTCTGTAAACTTCTATAAGGTCACCGCTCAACCTCCTACGCTCCAGTGAAAAAAGTCTCAGCCTATCCAGCCTCTCCTTATAACTCAAATCCTCCATTCCCGGCAGCATCCTGGTAAATCTCATCTGAATCCTCTCCAGCTTAATAATGTCCTTCTTGTAACAGAATGACCAGAACTGGACACGGTACTGAAGAAAAGTTTTCTCCAGGCATTCTGGAGGGAAATCTGTGCACAGCACAAGACGTTTAAAAGCCTCAGCATCGAGTAATCAAAATTTGACTCCACTACTGACCTTTCAACTTTGAGACGAGACTTTGATTCTAGCTCAACCAAATGGGAGGGACGACTCCTCACTATGGCCATTGTAATGATCATAGGCTTGGAAAATGTCAATTCATTTGCTAAAAGCATTACATAACCTTTTACAACTCAATTATCTGACCCGATTTGTGTTTCTGAAAATGAGACACACAGTCAACCAAAGGTCCAATGGGTAAATGCATTGTGTTGTCAGGTACTAAGCCTGACATATGATAAGGTTTGAGGTTTGATCTGCAGACTATGTGGATTTAGCTGATCAATTGAAGCTATAGTCAATGCATCTAGTGTCTGTTAAGTTACAGATGGGAATATATCCCAGGGCTCCTACTCCTGGCTGTTGTTCTGTAATTCTTACTGACAGCTGCATACTGTACACAAGGATACAATACCTTAAAACCAGCAACAAGCACAGAAGTTGCTGGAAAAGTTCAGCAGGTCTGGCAGCATATGTGAAGACAAATCCGAGTTAATGTTTTGGGTCCAGTGGCCCATCTGGGGAAGGGTCACTGGTCCCAAAATGTTAACACTGATTTCTCTTTGCAGATGCTGCCAAAACCGCTGAACTTTTCTAGCAACTTCTGTGCTTGTTTTTGATTTTTGATCTGGAATGTTTTATTGCTAGGCAAGGGCAGCTAGAGTTGACAGATTAGCCATCCCTCTCAATGAATGGGGGAATTGGCTTGAGGGGCTGAATGGCCTGCTCCTACCTTCTTGTTCTTGTGCGTTGGCTTTGGGTGCACACAGAGAAATGATCAGTCATCACACACTCCATCATCCAAACCCGATGACTGGTCAGCTGGGGTGTGATAACAGAGGGTTGCATGCCTGTGGAAGAGTACTCCAGCCAGTCCCTGACACTGACTGGAACTGGGAGGGAAATGAATGGGAACATATTGAGAATGTGAAAAAATCTTTGTCATCTCATTCTGCCCAGGCCTTCACAAGCGATACGTAATTCATGGGGCTCTTTATGTAATGTCCCTACCTCTGGGCCAGGAGACCTGGGTTGAAGCTCCTCATGCCCCAGAGGGGCATAATAACAATACTGGACAGGTCAACTAACAATATCTCCCTCTGATGCTGCTTGGCTTGCTGTGTTCATCCAGCTCTACACCTGGTTATCTCTGATTCTCCAGCATCAGCAGTTCCTACTATCTCTGTATGTAATCCACAATGTTCCCAACTAACTAAAATCTCCAAATATCCAAATGTTTATAAACTGATAATGTTTCACATTGTTCAAACCAGACAAGTATATTATTGGTCACAATAGAACAAGCCCTCCAAAACTTTACAGAACATTTGGCATACTAATCTTTCTAACGCTGTTACTGATTGGCAAATCCACCTTGATATGTTGACTTGTACAAGTACAATTAACTTGGAGAGTTCCTCTCCTCCTTACCTGTGCTGGTAGAACATGCAATCGAATCTGTGGAAGACGCGAAATTATTCAGGGGAGATGTCAATGTCTGAGTGTCTATTGCATGAACTATGGAAGATGTGATCGAGTTTGGTGACACTGAATCCTGCACAGCTTGGGTAAACTCCACCAAATTGGACACTGTGTCAACAGTCTCATTATCACCTGTGTTTTCTTGTGAGAGTTTACATTCTGGCTCATTTCTGAAAGTGGTGTCTTCTTCCTCAGGCAAACTATCATCAAAATCAAACTCTTCCCCATATTCTTCATCTGAAGAGGACTCCAATGCCTCAGTCAATTGGCCATCTGTTCCAACAGAAGTAGAATTCAGGTCACAGTGGCTGGCTTCATAAGTCATTCCTATTCAAAATTCTGTTACACAACAGTGTGTGCATAATCATTGAGACTTCCATTAACACTTCTCCTGAAATCATAGAATCCCTACAGTGTGAAAGCAGGCCATTCAGCCCATCGGCTCCACACCGACCCTCCAAACAGTATCCCACCTGGAACCAACCCCCTATCCTAACCCTGTAACTGTACAATTCCCATAGCTAACGCATATAATTTACACAGCCCTGGACACTATGGGCAATTTAGCATGGTTAGTCCACTTAACCTGCAAGTCTTTTGGACAGTGGAAGGAAACCAGAGCACCCGGAGGAAACCCACATGGGCACAGGGAGAATGTGCAATTCCACACAGTCACTCCAGGGTGTAATTAGGTCCCTTGCACAGTGAGGCAGCAACCACTGAACCATTGCTAACCACTGCTGACCATGTGGCAAGAAATGCTGGATTCAATGAGAAAACTACTTGCACCTCAACTAGTATTTCTTCTGACAACACTAACCTCCTGGATTGCATCCTCCCCCTGCACTAACTATCGCAACTTTTTATGTTCTTTCCCAACCTCATTCTTTTTATTTACTACTGAGTGTCCCCTGCAGAGGCTCATCGTTAGTTGCCTGTGAGTCAGACACTATTGAGGGGTTCACTAGGCCCTTACAAACAACAGAGTCAACCACATTGTTCAGCATGTGGAATCACATATTGCCCACGTTGAATGAGGATGACAGATTTCCTTCCCTGAAGGATATTAGGAAGCCAGTTTTTGTTTTGCTACAATCAAGCAGCCACATGTTCTTCATTGCTTGTACTTTTATTCACTCAATCAAATATAAATCCCCCACCTACTGTGGTGTGATTCAAACTCCTATCTCTGAATCATTTGGTCAGCTTCTGGATTACCATCTCAATAATGTAAACACCGTGCAACTGTTCCTCATTCTTACCGTGATGCTCATTCCTCCTTCAAATACAGGTCTTCCTCTAACTAAAATATACTGTCCTAAACATTGTTTGCTCTCCCTATGTTGCAATCAAAACTCACTGCACCACCTCCTTCTCTAACTTACTCATTTCAAGAATTTCAAACTTGTATGTCAGCAGATGTGAAATTTGCAAGCTTCTGGAAGCAAAGTTTGCTTTGTCTAACTTCCCCATCACAGCTTATCTCATCCTTTAACCTTGGCAGTGTTTAGCACTTCAAATGACTGTTCCAACACTAGGAATGATATATCAGTGTAATTTCAGCTTGCTGTTCAGCAACGTCAGACACTTGGAGCTGGACTGTCCTCGGAACGAGAAAGGCAATCCACCAAACTTTTGTCTGCACATGTGACATCACTGTCTATTACAGTGGAGAGAGTGTTATTTGATAAGCACATTTCTACCATTAGTTCATTACCAGTGGATTGAAGGGAAATGTGGTGTTGCTCCCACATTGAACAAGCTGCTGCTGCTTAAAGGGATGGGCACAGTTAATGCCAAAGGAGGCAGCAGTAGCCTGAAATGAGTGGATGAGGACAAGTACCAAAGTTATGTGGAGAATCCCCAAAATTTTCAAAAGCTACTGCTGAGGAGATAAGGCCACGGATTGATTTTATGACATCCAAGAGATAACGTTTCAGCACACGCTGAGGAGAAATGCGGCTCAGAAAGTTAACACAACCTCAGCTAATCAATGTACTACAACAGAGAGCCAGAAACATTTTGATCCTTAAAGCTTAATTCCATCACAGGATCCAAAACACCTCCTCTAAGAATCCTGGAGGTGAGGTATGACTCAGTTTCCATGCATCTTACGTTCCCACATCCTTCATATCTGGTGTATCCATGCATCTTTGCATGCATATTACATTCCTACCTCCTTCACGTCAGGTGACCCCATGTCCTCACAATGTAACTAACAACATGAAAACTCATTATATTTACTAAGAACCTTAAGCCCCAGCACATGCACTTCCTTTCCACCATACTTCATCCTTCTGAGTGAGATCAGGAGTGGCAGTGCTCGGTTCGAAGGAGGCGGGCTTGTCACCTGACCCATCCCTGAATGCATTTTCACGGCAAATTGTTTATGGCCACCCAGATAGATTTAAACCTTGGTCAAGTGCCTGTCTTAACTTTTGTGCAGAAGTTCCCAATAAAATCAGCAGCAAAGAAGCTGCTTTAGAGGAGCAACATCAGCTCTCCCAACATTCAGGTGTGCAGAATGAGGAAGCACCTTGAGAGAAGCACTGGCCTGATCACCGGCAAATCATTGTCTAGGTGTCCACATGAAGAATGGGACTTGGGCAAGATTCTGCAAACAGTGTCATTAAAAAGGAGGATCTGGTCATCGATACCTTGTTATCTGTGACAGCCTTCTATGTGTGAATTAGCTGACACAGTTAGTAAATTAAACAGGTGACTCTAATGCCTAATTCTGAAGTTTATTTTTTCATTTGCTACGGTTTGGAACCTAACTGGTTTAAACACTATGTATGTATATAAAGACATTTTATGATAAAAGTATATTTTTGAAATTAAAAAAACTCTCATTCTAAAAAGCAGTTTGTCGACCTTAAAGTGTTTCGGGGTTTCTCGAAGTCATGAAGGGTGTTCTTTAATTTAGTCCTCCTTTGGAAAGTTCCTACAAATGATTAAATATTACATCCTCAATTGAAAAAAATGAGAACAGACAGAGAACAAGAGGAACAAGACCATGCATGTTAGAGAAAAAAAACTATTGATAATGACCTGAAGTTGAAGGAGTTAACACTCATATTGTACCATCTCTGCTGATTATTTTTTCCTCTCTTTTTATTCTCTGTTCCTTTGTTGTTCATGTCAGGAATTTACCTGCTTTTGCCTGTTGTCCTTCCTCATTTAGCTGACCCTCAGACAGAGATTCCTCTTGTGTGACATTCTCTTCTTCCCTCACTGTCTGATCCACAGGTGGGCTCGACAATGAGAGTTCAATGTTTTCGCCCCTCGGATCTGAAAAGGAATGATCAGAACGATTTAAACAGGCAAGTTAATGGCAGCAGGCTGCTACTGTTAAGGGATATTTGATTTAGTCACATCTAAATTCTTTTACTCTAAAAAGAATCAATGGAACAGATCAGAGATAATGGGAACTGCAGATGCTGCAGAATCCAAGATAACAAAGTGTGAAGCTGGATGAACACAGCAGGCCCAGCAGCATCTCAGGAGCACAAAAGCTGATGTTTCGGGCCGAGACCCTTCACCAGAAAAAGGGGTTTGTGGAGAGGATTCTGAAATAAATAGGGAGAGAAGGGGAGGCAGACTGAATGTGGATAGAGGAGAAGATAGGTGGGGAGGAGAGTATAGATGGGGAGGGGACAGGTCAGTCCGGGGAGGACGGACAGGTCAAGGAGGCAGGGTGAGGTTAGTAGGTAGGAAATGGAGGTGCGGCTTGAGGTGGGAGGAAGGGATAGGTGAGAGGAAGAACAGGTTAGGAGGCTGGGACGAGCTGGGCTGGTTTTGGGATGCAGTGGAGGGGAGGGGAGATTTTGAAGCTGGTGAAATCCACATTGATACCATTGGGCTGCAGGGTTCCCAAGCGGAATGAGTTGCTGTTCCTGCAACCTACGGGTGGCATCATTATGGCACTGCAGGAGGCCCATGATGGACATGTCATCTAGAGAATGGGAGGGGGAGTGGAAATGGTTTGCGACTGGGAGGTGCAGTTGTTTGTTGCGAACTGAGCGGAGGTGTTCTGCAAAGCGGTCCCCAAGCCTCCACTTGGTTTCCCCAATGTAGAGGAGGCCACACCGTGTACAGCGGATGCAGTACACCACATTGGTGGATGTGCAGGTGAACATCTGCTTGATGTGGAAAGTCATCTTGGGGCCTTGGATAGAGGTGAGGAAGGAGGTGTGGGGGCAGGTGTAGCACTTCCTGCGGTTGCAGGGGAAAGTGCCGGGTGTGCTGGGGTTGGAGGGGAGTGTGGAGCGGACAAGGGAGTCGCGGAGAGAGTGGTCTCTCCGGAAGGCAGACAAGGGGTGGGGTGGGAAAAATGGTTTTGGTGGTGGGGTCAGATTGTAGATGGCGGAAGTGTCGGAGGATGATGTATTGTATCCGGAGGTTGGTAGGGTGGTATGTTAGGACTAGGGGGATTCTCTTGGGATGGTTATTGCAAGGGCGAGGTGTGAGCGATGAAGTGCGGGAAATGTGGGAGTCATGGCCAAGGGCGTTCTCAACCACTGCGGGGGCAGTTGCGGTCCTTGAAGAATGAGGACATCTGGGATGTGCGGGAGTGGAATGCCTCATCCTGGGAGCAGATGTGGCGGAGGCGAAGGAATTGGGAATAGGGGATGGAATTTTTGCAGGAAGGTGGGTGGGAGGAGATGTATTCCAGGTAGCTGTGGGAGTCAGTGGGCTTGAAATGGACATCGGTTTGTAGGTGGCTGCCTGAGATGGTGACAGAAAGGTCCAGGAAGGTAAGGGATGTGTTGGAGATGGAAGGGCCAGGTGGTTGGTGTGCCTACCAGGGGACTGTATTCCACCTCAGGTAGCAATGACCAGGTTGCTTAAATGAAAATAAATATCATGGGCAGCAAATGAGAAAATGACCAAATGGCAAAAAAAAAGCTTTCAGATACCAAGGGCAAACTTGCCATGAACAAACTGAATGGGCAAAAATCCAAAAGGGAAGGAGACGGAACTATTCTTCACCTGAGCATCAGGCCATAATGACATAATGAGGGGTTATAGTAAATCACAGAATCCCTAGAGTGTGGAAACAGACCCTTCAGCCCAAGAAGTCCACACCAACCCTTGGAGCATCCCACCCAGATGCATCCCTCTATAACCCACACATCCCTGAACACTATGTGCAATTTAGCATGGCCAACCCATCCAACCTGTACATCTTTGGGCTGTGGGAAGAAACCAGAGCACCCAGAGGAAACTCACCTAGACACAGGGAGAACGTGCAAACTCCATACAGATAGTCGCCTGAAGGTGGATTTGAACCCAGGTCCCTAGAGCTGTGAGGCAGCAGTGCTAACCACTGAGCCACCGTGCCACTCTAAGCAGGGAGATAATTTCCAATTTGAAGCGTACACTGAAAACTGTTTATTCTCATGACAATTTAGAAAAATAGTGTATTAAAGATTTATGGAGCACAGCTGCCCAGCTGGTACCTCTCCTCATCCCTGTCATTTCAGGTTAATGGTCAATGTTCCCTCAGGCCCGTCACCACAACTTCACCACAAGCACTTCATTTACACCATCAGCAGGTTTTGTGCCAGGAAACCAGCAAAAGAAAATATCAGCTAGTAATTTTTGGATCAGACCTCTTGAGGAAGTGGTGGACGCAGGCACAATTACAATGTTTAAAAGACACTTAGATGAGTATTTGAATCGGAAAAGTCAGGAGGAATATATGCCAGGAGCAAGCAGGTGGGACTAGTTTCATTTGGAATTATGGTCAGCATGGTCCGGTTGGATCAAAGGGTCTGTTTCCATGCTGTATGATTCTATGAGACATTAAACTGAGGCTCCGGGATCCCCTCTCAGGAAGATGCAAAATCTCACAGCCACTCAAAGATCTCCTGACAAATACTTATCCTTCTGGAACATCACAAAAGTAGATTATCTGTACATTATATCATTGTTGGATGTGGGATCTTTCTGTTTGCAAACTGACTGCCTGCATTTCTCCAGCTGGCAACAATAAAGAGGCTTGTAAGGTATTTTATTGCCTGAAAAGATGATTTTTGGGATACTCCGACCGCACAGAAAATGCCCTTCAATGCAATGGGAATGGTCCATGTGGATAAAAAATTAAAGCAGTTTACATTTCATTACACAGAAACAATGCAGACAAAAAGTTATCAAGGGGGACATCACCAAGGAACATAAAGTACTATATCAAACTGCTTTCATTTATGTAATTATGGTTCCTACATCTCTCTGAACTCTTTCAAAGTACTTCCCAACAACGAATTACCTTTTGAGTATTGTTATGTGGCCATTCTGCCTTTGCTTTAGTCATGTCAGCATTACAGACTAATACCTGTATCACCCCCAACATTTACACAGCTACACAATGCATTGCATGCTGAGATGGTGGTCCTGATAATGAAAACTTATACATGGAAATGATCTGAAGATGGATCTTGAAAATTTCAAGCCATGGGGTTGCAACTGTTTTCTTTAGCCGTTTGTTCTGTTTGTACATAGCAAAATCCGACACGCAACAATGGGATGCATATTCAGTTCACGTCTAATTTCAAAAAGGATTCTTGTCAAGAGAAACTACAGTCCAATGAAAATGAATGAAAATTAAATTTAAAAGAGTTCACATGTCAGTTAATAAAAATGCAGTTCTCTGTTGCTTGGATCCTTCATAACAGTGCCAGTGGTCTGCCTGAAATGTCTTCCACCTGATGGTGAGTTACAGAATTACAGTACATTTTGCTGTAAAAACAAGCTTTGTGTGTTTTATGAGTTTAATAGCATCCAGTGTTGTCAACTTTAGGTTCCTTTACACTTCCTGCTCTTTTCTTTACTCTTATTGGGATATTGCTCTCCATGTACTATTCTCCCCACGCATTTGGGACTCTACTGCACAAACAGACCTCACATCCAAACTTGTGCAGTTCTTGGGAACAGAAAGTAAAGCAGGTCAAGGAACTAAATCGTGCAAGGGCCAAAACTAAGGCTCTTGACAGTGGAATGAAAGTTTGCAATTAATTTCTCAGAATTTTAAAAGCAGATCAAGATTCTCAGTGGCAAGCACCAGGAAGACCTTCTGCACACATCTACATCTTGCACGTGTTTTACAAAAGGCTAACTCAAATGAATTAAGTTCTGCTTCCAAATTAAGTTTTTCACAAGCAACGTGTGCCTTCTCTTTTCAGACTGAGTAACGGAGCTCTGAGACAGGTGAAAAATTATACTCTACGGACTTTGCAGTGAATAACCTGTGATGCGCCCTCCTTGTGTCGGGTTCCTCTATCCCAGGCTATGATTGACATCAGATGGCGACAGTCTTTATTTCACTGGGGCCTAAAGGATGACTGTGGGAGGGAGACAATAGGCACTGGTCAAGGATGCTGCCCGAGGGTGAAAGGTTATCTGGGAAAAGCAGTCAAGTTGACGGAGGATAATAAAGTGTGAAGCTGGATGAACACAGAAGGCCAAGCAGCATCTCAGGAGCACAAAAGCTTTACGGGTCTAGACCCTTCATCAAAGAGGGGGGTGGGGTGAGGGTTCTGGAATAAATAGAGAGAGAGGGGGAGGTGGACCAAAGATGGAGAGAAAAGAAGAGAGGTGGAGAGGAGAGTATAGGTGGGGAGGTAGGGAGGGGATAGGTCAGTCCAGGGAAGACGGACAGGTCAAGGAGGCGGGATGAGGTTAGTAGGTAGGAAATGGAGGTGCGGCTTGAGGTGGGAGGAAGGGATGGGTGAGAGGAAGAACAGGTTAGGGAGGCAGAGACAGGCTGGGCTGGTTTTGGGATGCAGTGTGGGGAGGGGAAGAGCTGGGCTGGTTGTGTGGCGCAGTGGGGGGAGGGGACGAACTGAGCTGGTTTTGGGATGCGGTGGGGGAAGGGGAGATTTTGAAGCTGGTGAAGTCCACATTGATACCATTGGGCTGCAGGGTTCCCAAGCGGAATATGAGTTGCTGTTCCTGCAACCTTCGGGTGGCATCATTGTGGCACTGCAGGAGGCCCATGATGGACATGTCATCTGAAGAATGGGAGGGGGAGTTGAAATGGTTCGCAACTGGGAGGTGCAGTTGTTTATTGCGAACCGAGCGGAGGTGTTCTGCAAAGCGGTCCCCAAGCCTCCGCTTGGTTTCCCCAATGTAGAGGAAGCCACACCGGGTACAGTGGATGTAGTATACCACATTGGCAGATGTGCAGGTGAACCTCTACTTAATATGGAAAGTCATCTTGGGGCCTGGGATGGGGCTGAGGGAGGAGGTGTGGGGGCAAGTGTAGCATTTCCGGCTGTTGCAGGGGAAGATGCCGAGTGTGGTGGCGTTGGAGGGCAGTGTGGAGCGAACAAGGGAGTCATGGAGAGAGTGGTCTCTCCGGAAAGCAGACAGGGGTGGGGATGGAAAAATATCTTGGGTGGTGGGGTCGGATTGTAGATGGTGGAAGTGTCGGAGGATGATGCGTTTTATCCGGAGGTTGGTGGGGTGGTATGTGAGAACGAGGGGAATCCTCTTTGGGCGGTTGTGGCGGGGGTGGGGTGTGAGGGATGTGTTGCGGGAAATGTGGGAGACGTGGTCAAGGGCGTTCTCGACCACTGTGGGGGGAAAGTTGCAGTGGTCGAGAACGCCCTTGACCGCGTCTCCTGCATTTCGCGCAACACATCCCTCACACCCCACCCCCACCACAACCGCCCAAAGAGGATCCCCCTCGTTCTGACACACCACCCTACCAACCTCCGGATAAAACGCATCATCCTCCGACACTTCCGCCATCTACAATCTGACCCCACCACCCAAGATATTTTTCCATCCCCACCCTTGCCTGCTTTCCGGAGAGACCACTCTCTCCGTGACTCCCTTGTTTGCTCCACACTGCCCTCCAACCCCACCACACTCGGCACCTTCCCCTGCAACCGCAGGAAATGCTACACTTGCCCCCACACCTCCTCCCTCACGCCTATCCCAGGCCCCAAGATGACTTTCCATATTAAGTAGAGGTTCACCTGCACTTCTGCCAATGTGGCATACTGTATCCAATGTACCCGGTGTGGCTTCCTCTACATTGGGGAAACCAAGCGGAGGCTTGGGGACCGCTTTGCAGAACACCTCCGCTCAGTTCGCAATAAACAACTGCACCTCCCAGTCGCGAACCATTTCAACTCCCCCTGCCATTCTTCAGATGACATGTCCATCATGGGCCTCCTGCAGTGCCACGCGAAGGTTGCAGGAACAGCAACTCATATTCCGCTTGGGAACCCTGCAGCCTAATGGTATCAATGTGGACTTCACCAGCTTCAAAATCTCCCCTTCCCCCACCGCATCTCAAAACCAGCTCAGTTCGTCCCCTCCCCCCACTGCACCACACAACCAGCCCAGCTCTTCCCCTCCTCACACTGCATCCCAAAACCAGCCCAGCCTGTCTCTGCCTCCCTAACCAGTTCTTCCTCTCACCCATCCCTTCCTCCCACCCCAAGCCGCACCTCCATCTCCTACCTACTGACCTAATCCATACTCCTTGACCTGTCCGTCTTCCCTGGACTGACCTATCCCCTCCCTACCTCCCCACCTATACTCTCCTCTCCACCTATCTTCTTTTCTCTCCATCTTCGGTCCGCCTCCCCTCTCTCTCTATTTATTCCAGAACCCTCACCCCATCCCCTCTCTGATGAAGGGTCTAGACCCGAAACGTCAGCTTTTGTGCTTCTGAGATGCTGCTTGGCCTGCTGTGTTCATCCAGCTTCACCCTTTATTATCTTGGATTCTCCAGCATCTGCAGTTCCCATTATCACTAAGTTGACTGAGGAGATCAGAACGCTTCACTGTAGGTGTCCACTCTGAGATCCCAAGTTACACTGCTACCTTACAGTGAGTGAACGCTTACCAGGTATTCTTTAAATAAACCATCAGAACTTTTGAACCATCAGGTAACAGCAGGGCACCAAACTCCTATTTGCTTTCCCACTGCAAGAATTGCTGAGCTATCCACAGCCATATTTGCCACAGGGCGAGTTCTATCTAGTTGCACAAATGAAACTGACACACCCTTAAGCAGGGTGAAGCTGAAGTTGAACCTAAAATGTCACAACAACAGATTCCATCTCTACAGCTGAGACAGGTGGGGCCAAATTTAAATTTCTGAAACGATGAGCTTGACTTGACAGTGGATTGATTGGGTCCTGGATTATTGAATTATAATGGCATAGAAGGAGAACACTGAGCATAGATAGTGTTTCAGCTCCTGTGGCCCTTCTCCAGAGCCGGACCCCAAATGTTAACTGCTTTCTCTCCACAAATAATGCCAGGCACGCTGAGCTATCCAGCAATTTCTGTTTATATTTCCAATTTCCAGCAGTTCTTTGTTTTTTTCTGAGCACGTAATTGGTGTTAGAATTTGTGATATGATAACACAAATAAAACTCATGAGAAAAATGTTTACCCAAGGTCCATCAAATATTCTTATCCAATCTTACCTATTAGCCTTTTCTAATATTCTCTCAAATAAAATGAGGAACTAAAGGATGGTAGAAAAAGAAAGAACTGCAGATGCTTTAAACAGAAACAAAAACAGAAATTGCTGGAAAAGCTCAGCAAGTCTGGCAGCATCTGTGGAGAGAAATCAGAGTTAACATTTCGGGTCGACTGATCCTTCCTCAGAGCTCAAAACATTAACTCTGCGTTCTTTCCAGAGATGCTGCCTGACCTTTTGAGTTTCGCTAGCAATTTCGGTTTATGTTTCAAATCTACCCTCAACCCCCTTTACCTCAAGGACAGTAAACTTGGTTTCTCCACCCCAACCTTGAGGCTAAAATCCCCCATCCCTGAAACCATTCTGGTAAATCTACTCTGTGTCTGCTGAAGGATCCTCAGTTATTTTTAAACAACCTGTTTGGACTTGTGAAGACACATCGATTTTCTGACTCAAAGCAAATGACACTACCACTATATACAATAACAGTGCCCTCCAAACCTGAATCCTGCAGTATTCTGAAGGATTTTATTCAGACATGTTGTGATAGATCTCCAGTCCAGATGGACCTTCCTCCCAGATCTCTAGCCCAGAAGCAGGGACATTACCACTGTACCACAGGAGCCCAAAGGATCCTTCCTCAACAGGGCTGAATGTAATACTCTCGCTGTGGCCTGACAAAAGTGTTTTGAAGTTTCAGTATAAACTTTGTACGAAGTAGCTCCAATTATGGGCTCATATTTTCACGAGGTGAACTGAACATAGTTCCTCTGAAGATTGTTTGGAGACCAACAGCAGAAGAACCTGGCCCTTGGGCAATGTCAATGCTAAGGAACCTTTCACTGTTAGACACTGTACCCAACTGTTCCAGACTGTTGTTAAAACAAGACTTCTATTGTTAGTAGATAATAAAATGTGAGGCTGGATGAACACAGCAGGCCAAGCAGCATCTCAGGAGCACAAAAGCTGACGTTTCGGGCCTAGACCCTTCATCAGAGAGGGGGACGGGGGGAGGGAACTGGAATAAATAGGGAGAGAGGGGGAGGCGGACCGAAGATGGAGAGTAAAGAAGATACCTATCTTCTTTACTCTCCATCTTCGGTCCGCCTCCCCCTCTCTCCCTATTTATTCCAGTTCCCTCCCCCCGTCCCCCTCTCTGATGAAGGGTCTAGGCCCGAAACGTCAGCTTTTGTGCTCCTGAGATGCTGCTTGGCCTGCTGTGTTCATCCAGCCTCACATTTTATTATCTTGGAATCTCCAGCATCTGCAGTTCCCATTATCTCTGATTCTATTGTTAGTATCAGAGTTGCAATGTGTACTGATTCCACAGAGGCCTTTTGGTAAGTCCAAACCCGAATTGGGCAGGACAGTACATGAATAGAAAGGTTTTAATAGGGATACGGGCCAAATGCTGACAAATTAGACTAGATTAGTTTAGGATAGCTATTCAGCATTGATGAGTTGGACCAAAAGGTCTGTTTCCATGCTGTACATTTCTGTGAATCGAGAACAGAATATTGACTTGATGTCAGCTGTAATTCTGATGAAAATTTGTTTTAAAACCTTAATAATTCTGAAATTTCTGCTTAACAAAACACAGAAGCAAGAAGGAAATGGTAGTTCTGTTTTCAGGGACAAAAATACAGACTTCTAGTGGCAGGTTTACATTTTACTCAGTTCTGAACAAACTATTTATAAACTCATTAATCATTAAGCCTATAGCCAATGGTCACGGATAACAGCTACGGAATTGGGAGCACTGCTGATTGTACATTGATTCGTTGTTCAGCTGGTAAACTCAAAATATTAAAACGTGTTGCAATTGCAAAATAAATAAAATTTTGTTTAAATGCTGCAGCCTAATTGAAAGAATCAGAATCTGGAAGGTTCCACAGAAATAGATAATATCCAAAAATATAATGGCATCTATAGAGCTTCATCTGCACTGAAACAGGCCAGAGACGCCACAGCCCTGAAAACCTGAGAGCTGAAACACTGGCAGTAGCACTGGAATTACACAGCTCTGTGTCCCCAGCATAGTTAACTGGGTTGTCAGAAGGGCAGGTTGACACAAGCCCAGGCGGTTCCCAAACCACTCTAATTTCCAGCACTCACTAACTTTGTGTGACCAGAAATGCCGTTGTCTAATTGTCATAACAGAACACTTACAGCACGGGGCAGGCCAATCAGCCCATCATGTCTGTGCCAGCTCTCCAAATTTGCATCTCACTTCATGCCATTCTCCCAGCACCCTTGCAGAACTCTTCCATTTCAAACAAATTCCCATTTGAATGCCTCACCACACTCTCAGATAGTGCATTCCAGACCCTAATGACTTGTTGAATGAAATGTTTTTCCTCGTATTATTTTTCTTTTCTCACTAATTAAATCTGTCACCTCTCATTCGCAATCATTTCACAAGTGGGAACAATTATTCCCTCCGTATTTACTCTCTCCATGCCTCTCATGATTTTGAATACTTCAATCAGAACTCCTCTCAGCCTTCTTGCCTTCACAAGTAGTCACAGCTTCTTCCAATCTATTTTCACATCTGAATTAGAATTAGGTTTTATTGTCACGTGTACTCAAGTATAGGAATACAGTGAAAAGTGAACAAAGTCACCATTCTCTGGTGCCATCTTAGTTACAAAACCACAAACAAATAAAAGAAAAGCAAAAGGTAAGAAAAACGTCCAGATCTCAAAGTTTAAGTCTTAGCTCCATAAGGATTTTTGGAACCACCAATGCAGGCACCTGGGTCTAGCCATGGGCTGAAGTCTCAGTCATTTTGGGAGTCCCACATCGATCACTGAGTGGAGTTAATGAAATAGGTGCTCATGCAGGGAGGAATCAGGGCCCGTCATGGAAGCTCTATCAAAGCGCTCTCTTTCTCATGTCAAGAAGATAAGAGACTATTTTTTGTTTAACAAAGGACTGGCATATCTTGCCTGGAATCTTAGTTACATCTATTTGGATGCTAAACCTTTTACTATGTCAGTATACCACCCTCCAGTAAATACAAGAGATGCCTGGTGAGTCAAACATTGACGCTCAGAATGTCACACCATCCAACTAAATGCCTTCCTCACCCAGAAGCACCCTTTCAACAACATTGTTCTTGTAAGAGGAATAGAGCTAATGGAGTCATGACATGTGGTGGATCAGAAAGATAAGTTCAAGGTCATTGTCATTAAGCTAACACAGAAACCATCCTAAATATAATAAATACACCTTACAGTGATTGGAACAAGGGCCAGGTGGATCTCATTGACTATGAGATCCCTGATTGGAACTATTAACCTGGGCCAGTCAGGGAGCCCTGGCTGACTGATATAAACAGTAGATTCAGAAAACCTCCTCAGTCTGGGGACTGGTTCTCAGCTGGCTGGTCAGAGCCCACGTACTATGCACATGTAATAGATGATACCAGCCTCTATGCAATTACTTCTCATGTACAATATAAACAAAGACACTTGCTTTACATCTGCAAGAATTCACATTGAAATCTGGTTTGATACAGAAGTGCTTTTATTTGACTCCTGTACTACTGACCCCCCGTATGTCAAACTTGCACAGTTAAACTTCAACAACCAACAGCAACAAAAATCAATTATTTCGTGAGTCTCCCGCTGTGCCTCCCACCCATTTAACATAAAATTGGATGGTGGCGTAAGAATTCCTTAAATCCTGAGTTCAGTTCTGGCGGAATCTTGAACTGTTGTTTTTTTTAATTAAAGCTGCAAAATCAACTCGGTCACTTTGCTTCTCTTGGCTGCAGGGTCATGTCAGAGGCCGATTCAGAAAGCTGAAAGATGGTCCTCTGGACTCCGACTGTCACCGTTGCATGTTGCGAGCGCATGATGGAGCTGAGGGAAAGGAAAGTAATACAAGGAAGTGGACTATATGGAAGCATTTTGGTATCATCCACTCACAACTCCGCCAATACATAAAAGGGCTTTACCACAGCTACAGAAACCCACCTGTAATGTTAATCAGAGGAAGTGGGTTCCTGCAATACAGTACAGTTCTCTACAGCGCAGCAAGTAATCCAATATTTCCAAACATCACCAAGTGTGATGAGCTGATGAGTCACAGAAAATAAACAAAGCACAATTCTTAATGTCAAGCTAAATGTATCCAATTGACAATATGTAGAATGTCAAGCTCACCTTTATAAACTTCCAAGTGAGTCAGAAACAGGGTGTGAGCAACATTTTCAGGAACTACCTTGCCTGTATGAATAAACTCAATTAATCACTTGTAGAAGACCCAATGTTTCACAATGGGAATGTCTCAGCTCATGGATTGTGTTTAGCGTCAGATTTTCAAAAAGTCAGGAAGAATTTTGAGTCCTTTGAAATTGGAAGACAGGATGCTAAAGTGCCACATTCATTATTGACAGATCCAAAGATTGCTGGTAGAGTACAGGATCTAGTGCCGGGGGGGGAGAAGGTAAGTTCACCTGGGCCATCTGACGTCAGCGTGGAGTTCAAACAGACCCTGATTCAGTTCTGAGGAAGGGTCACCGGACTCAAAACATAAATTCTGTTTTTTTCCTTCACAGATGCTGCCAGACCTGCTGAGCTTTTCCAGCGATTTTGTTTTTATTCCCGATTCAGCTGTTGCAAAGGCTGTAACCTGGACAGTGGGAGTCATGAATTGACTAAGACAGGGTAAATGCGCTTGAAGGGTGGATAAGGACTACATAACGGTCATGATCTGTAGTTTTTACATTCTTGCCTCTTTGAATATTTAAACAGCAGGCTGCTGCAGCTGTCAGAGTTAGAAAGGGTTTAGCTTCCCTTACTTGAAATTGTCCTATAGAGGTTTTTTTAAAATATTCACCAGAACTAATCTTGGTTTAAATTCAAAATCCAAATCATTGATGGTTCAGCAGCTTCAGTAATCCATCAAATATATGAATTCAAACTCTTTGAATGGATTTGAACCCAAGGTCTTCTGATCTGAAGTGTGAATGTTAGCCTGATTCAGTTGACTCCAACAGAATGTAGAAGACACCCATGCTTTGGGGATGCAAAGGTTAGTCATTGACCAATGCTTCAACCACTTTCATTCATGCTCCCTTGACAATCCACTGTATCCAAGGTAAAGGTCACTGCCTCATTCATACTGAAGTACATATTAAATGTGGTGTAACTAACAAACTGCACAAATGAAACTCTTTATCACCTCTTCCCAAATAGCTGGGCAGAGATAAAAGTGAAACACTGACACTACTAAAGTCCTTTATTAGTCAGTGCTTTGAGTACAGGAGTTGGGATGTCACGTTGCAGCTGTACAAGCTATTGGTTATGCTGCTTTTGGAATACTGCGACATAGGAAAGATGTTAAACTTGCAAGGGCGCAGAAAAGATTTACAAGAATGTTGCAGCGATTGCAGGGTTTGAGCTGTAGGGAGAGATTGAATAGGCTGGGACTAGTTTCTCTGGAGTGATGGAATTTAAGAGGTGAACTTACCGAAGTTTATAAAATCAATGGGGGGCATGGATAGGCAGTACTGCCATTTTTTTTCTTTGGTGGAAGAGTCCAGAGGGCATAGGTTTAAGATGAGAGGGGAAAGATTTAAAAGAGACCTAAGTGGCAACTTTTTCCACACAGAATGGTGCATCTATGGATTGAGCTGCCAGGCAAAGTAGTGGAGGCGAAAACAATTACAACATATAAAAAGGCATCTAGATGTTTCCATGGGTTTAGAGGAAAATGGGCCAAATGCGACTAGATCAATTTAGAATATCTGGTTGCTGTGGATTACTGAAGCTGCTGAACCATCTATGATTTGGATTTTGAAGAGTCTGTTTCCGTGCTGTTTATCGGTGCCTCATTTGGATGGTGAGCATGAGTAATTTGCCTTTGGGGCAACACCACAAATTGCTTCAGAGATAGTGGGAACTGCCAATGCTGGAGAATCTGAGATAACAAGGTGTAGAGCTGGATGAAAGGGTCCAGGCCTGAAACGTCAGCTTTCCTCTGATGCTACTTGGCCTGCTGTGTTCATCCAGCTCTACGCCTTGTTATCACAAATTGCTAACTGTTTGTTCTTTCATGATAACAGATCTTAATCCTAAAAACACATAGATGTACTGAACTTTTAATTACAACTTTGTTTTTAAAAAAAACAAAGAGGTCATAAAGTAAGAAAATGACATAATGTAACTTAGGATCATTCACTGACTCCTGAAAGATTCCTGTGTGAAACCTCCTGGAGTGTCACAACTTGTACAGGGCAAGGAAGTCTCAAAGAGCAACACTTCAAAAATGCAAAGGTGAAAGGCAATCTAATTACCTTCTCCAAGCAGGAAACATCTTCTGTAGGTTTTACTCCAGACTTTGATTAGGAGTCAAAATATATATTTGTATCTTGCCCTTTCAGGAATATACAAAGCAGAGATTAAAAACCATCTGGAACCCCTGGGCTGCGTACATTTTGGATTAACGTGTAGAGAAGGTCACAGGCTGGGGATAACACCTCTGCACTGATGATAAGAAGCGAAAAGGAAAAGCCAACCACTGTTAACAATGAAAAGACAAAAAGAATTTCAACCAACCTGACAAGCCAAGCACAAACACTGTTAAAAGGAGGCCTAGGCTTATTGTCAGAATGAGGATGCAAGAACCAGACTTGTAAAAAGAGACAACATTTTATACAGAATGAGAAACAAATTTACCTGACTAGTCTAAGAATGAAGATGAACCGTTTACTATTCTTGCTGCATCTCCATGCCAATTAAGGACCTATTAATTATTGTCATCACCTCATTTTCAAACATACTATGACATAGTTCCAGGGCAGGTGGGAACTGAAACCTGACCTGCTGGACCAGAGGTAGGGTCACTACCACTGTGCCACAGACTTGTAATCCTACCTCAATTGATGCCACTAGAAGGTGGATTAGTAGATCATTTATCTGATGTCTACTTGGAATCATTCTATGTGCATATCAGCTGCTCAATTTCCCTGCACATTGTGAAGTAAATACCTTTTCAGCACTGATCTAGGAGACATAAACACGTGACATTCATATATACACATAAATAATCAAATGTACACAGTGGGATCTCTCAGGAATCAGTGTTGGGGCCCTTGCTGCTGTGTATATATAAATGATTTAAGACTTAAATGTAAGAGAGTTCATCAATAAATTCACAAATGTTACAAAAGAAATAGTGAGTGGGAAAAGTTTCAGGGAGATATGCATGGAAAGTTCTTTACACAGAGGGTGGTGGGTGCCTGAAACGCGTTGCCAGTAGAGGTGGTAGAGGCGGGCACGATAGCATCATTTAAGATGAATCTAGACAGATACATCAATGTGTAGGGAGCAGAGGGATAGAGATCCTTGGAAAATAGGCCAGAGATAATGGGGACTGCAGATGCTGGAGATTCCAAGATAATAAAATGTGAGGCTGGATGAACACAGCAGGCCAAGCAGCATCTCAGGAGCACAAAAGCTGACGTTTCGGGCCTAGACCCTTCATCAGAGAGGGGGATGGGGGGAGGGAACTGGAATAAATAGGGAGAGAGGGGGAGGCGGACCGAAGATGGAGAGTAAAGAAGATAGGTGGAGAGAGTGTAGGTGGGGAGGTAGGGAGGGGATAGGTCAGTCCAGGGAAGACGGACAGGTCAAGGAGGTGGGATGAGGTTAGTAGGTAGCGGGGGGTGCGGCTTGGGGTGGGAAGGGATGGGTGAGAGGAAGAACCGGTTAGGGAGGCAGAGACCGGTTGGACTGGTTTTGGGATGCAGTGGGTGGGGGGGAAGAGCTGGGCTGGTTGTGTGGTGCAGTGGGGGGAGGGGACGAACTGGGCTGGTTGAGGGATGCAGTAGGGGAAGGGGAGATTTT
The DNA here is from genome assembly GCF_030684315.1 of Stegostoma tigrinum. Lineage (NCBI taxonomy): Eukaryota > Metazoa > Chordata > Chondrichthyes > Orectolobiformes > Stegostomatidae > Stegostoma > Stegostoma tigrinum. Next base: position 35,603,867 of record NC_081381.1, read on the forward strand.
GAAACTGGTGAAGTCCACATTGATACCATATGGCTGCAGGGTTCCCAGGCGGAATATGAGTTGCTGTTCCTGGAAAATAGGCGACAGGTTTAGATAGATGATCTGGATCGGCGCACACTTGGAGGGCCGAATGGCCTGTTCCTGTGCTGTAATTTTCTTTGTTCTTTGTTCTAATGGAGTGGTAAAGAGTGTGGAGGATATGGGCGAGCTGGTCATAGGGCTGATCAGTGGCAAATGGAACTTAATCCAGATGAGTGTGAGGTGAGGTGCTTGGGCAGTTCACTAATGCAACATGATGAACAGCAGGACCATGGAAAGCACCAAGTATCAGAACAAACTTGGTGTGCATGTACGTCAGTCCCTTGAGGTAGCAAGTCAGGTAGAGAAAGTTGTTAAGAAGGCATGAGGGATATTTGCCTTTATTAGCTGAGGAATAGAGTTTAAGAGGAGAGAGGTTATGCTGGAATTGTATAATACATTGGTTAGTTAACAGCTAGAGTATTGTGCGCAGCTGTAGAATCTAAAGAGGGATGTGACAGCACTGGAGAGGGTGCACACGAAATCTACCAGGATGTTGCCCGGGCTGGAGAATTTCAGTTATAGAGAGATTGGATGACTGGGGTTGTTTTTCTTGAAGCAGAATCTGACAGAAGACAAGGCTGAGATTTACAAAATTACTGGAGGGCACAGATAATGTAGGCAGGAAGACACGTTCCCCCTTGGTGGAAAGATCAATGTCCAGGGAAATAGATTTAAGGAAGGGGGCAGAACATTTACAGGGAACATGAAGGAGAGCCTTTTTACCCAGAGGGTCATGGGAATCTGGAACTCACTGTTTGTAAGGATGTAGTGGCAGAAAACCTTATAACCCGTAAGAAGCATTTGGATTAAAAGCAAAAGAACTGCAGATGCTGTAAATCAGGAACAAAAACAAAGTTGCTGGAAAAGCTCAGCAGGTCGGGCAGCATCTGTTTTGTCCTTCGCAGATGCTGCCACACCTGCTGAGAAGCATTTGGATGTTTACTTGCAATGCCAAGACATACAAGGCTATAAGCTAAATGCTGGAACATTGGATTAGACTAGTTAGGTGGTTGTTTTTGACCAGAACAGATTTAATAAGCCAAAGGTTCTCTTTAAGACCGCACTAAATAGGAACAGGGGTAGGCTATTTGGTCCTTCGAGCCTGTTGTGCCATTTAATAGGCTCATGGCTGATCCAACATTCCACACATCTGTTTTCCTGCCCTTTCCCCATAACCCTCGACTTCCCGACTAATAAGAAACTACCTATACCAGCCTTAAATATACACAAAGACTTTGCTCCCACAGCTCTCCGAGGCAAGGAGTTCCAAAGACTAAATAAGGGGAACAAAACTGTTCACAGCACCTTGTACAGTTGCATTAAGATTTCTCTACTCATACTCCAACTTCCTTAAAATAACAGCTTTTTTTCTGTGCTGCAAACCTCTAAAACATTATGTCTCTAAGGCATACGTATGCTAAGACAAACTGGACAAAACAATTGCATTGGCTCACTGTTTGGACTAAACTGTATTTAGGTGCGTGCTCTCTTGCAACTTGCTCATTTACTTCCAACCTGCATGCTCACAGTATCCATGCCTTGTCCGGTAATGCCTTGCCATGACAATGTGCTAACTGGCATGTCAGCCAAAGCCTAAAGGCCACCAGTACTGCCGTATTGAAGTTTTCCTTTGCACAGATGCACAGACAGGTTGCTTGTCATTATGGGTCTGTCTGGGATGGGGCAAGGGAGGAGGAGGATGTCTTTATGAACAGCACACCGAGACTTTAATCTCACACGCACAGCATGTACCAGTTCCCTGTGCAGCAAACACTGCATGTTTATTCAAGCAAATGGCCAGGCTGGGAAGTTGGCAGAGGCTGGTCATCAGTCAAGTCAGTGGGGGAGGGTAACGCTGTCTGTCAGGGTGGCCCAGCACTGTTAAGTCAGGGAACAGTCTCCATTCCGGGCCAGAGGCTTGGCCACAGTCAGTTGTCCAGTCAGGAGATCGGTCCAACTGCAGACTAGTTAGTGGGCAATGCTTGATCCTGATGAGTCCTCACCAGCTTATGGTCAGTTGGGAAGCTGCAAAGGGCAGTGCTCGGGGTTCTGTTCAGTCATGGGTCAGGGTTACTGATCAAAGTCCATCAGAGGTCTTGGGTGAAGAAAGTCTTGGTGGCCCAGCTGTTAATCCTTGAGGAAGGTGGATGGGAGCATGACCAAAACAAGTGTGGATTAAGGCTAGGGATCGGGGAAACAGAGGTATGCGTTGAGGTGAAGATAAGGACAGTGATGAGGGGCATCTAAAAGTACAAGACAGAACAGTATCAGAATGGTGGGCTGTTATTGGGGATGGCCTCCACAGGGGGGGCTTATAGAAGCATGGTGGGCATAATTGAGAGGTAATGTCAGATTCAGGGGACAAGGTGGATAGTTGGAGGCAAAGTTCACTGTGGTAGGTCTCCACATGGGGTAGTTGGGGATTGGATAGAAATGGGATGTCAGAGTAGACTGAGGGAAAAGGGCGCATGAAAAGTCTGGTGGGGGGGAGGGGGGGGGTCCCTGGTGACTGGGCAGAGCACTGTGCTGATAATGCCCACCACAAGCTGTGTTCTCTGCCATCACTTGCTGTTTTCTCAGTGCAAAATGCAACTGGAAAATGGCTGGCACAGTGCCAGGGTGGACAGAATCAGTGTCAGTTTGAGCAGTAAAAGTGCAGGAGCATGTCTGCTGGACACTACAACATTGAAAGGAGCAAATGCATGAAGCAGGTATTTGTAAATTCCAGCTGCACTTAATTTCCAATCAATTCCTTTCCCGATTACAATGCATGTGGAGTCAATGTGCTTAGGGTTCAAATGCTGATCAAAGGCAATTTACACCAGGCCCTTGGTGAATGCAAATCTAACGCTGCCACCTCAATGATGCAAAAGTCAGTGGCAATTATCTAAAATGAGGAGACAGCTGACCAGAAGTGTCCAATCAGTTGTGACAAGGGTACTGGAGGGTGAGGAGAAAATCTCAGCATCATCTGTCATGTAAATATGACAACGGACCCTACTGGTAGCAATGCAATGTTGCCTGATTGATATGGGTCTAGGGTGGGAAGGGGGTCAGAGTGCAGCTCGTACTCCCTTTATGGTATAACGTGTTGCTCACTCAGCCAGCATAGCACCTTCACCAAACAGGGCTCAGGCCATGGCCAGGGGTGGGGGGGGGCAGCACGGGAATGCTCCTGTTTAGCTCAAACGTACTATGCTGCATGATCCTGGTCTCTAGTACTCTTCACAACTGAAGCAGGCAACGAGGCAATGAGATAGATGCTAAGGAGGAAGGAGAACAGGAGTTTCCATCTGAGGTGAGGAGGACAAGGTGAGGATGAAGCTCTCTTTGTCCATGAAAGCTGCACTGGGGCTTCAAGCCAGCCAGGATCTGACTGAGACACAGTTCCAGTCGATGACAGCTGCATGCAGCAGACCATCATGAAATGTAAAGTAGTCATTCATCATCATTAAGTTTGCTTTTTGGGGCAAAGTGCAGACTCTATCGCTTTTGCTTGTGTTCACTTTTGCTGGCAGCAACTAAAACTTCATGTCTGGATTTATCCAACCGTTTGCCTCTACATTCCTTTACTGGACAATGACAGGCTATAGTTCGTCAGTGGGTAATAGAGAGGGTGTTTAGATAGGATATAGCTAAGGACAGGTAAACTGTGTGGCCTGATGGTTAAACAGTGACTAGAGATAAGCAATGTGTTATGAGCAGCGGAACTTCATGGCTGGTGTCCCATTACTTTGTTCGTGAGGAACAATGCCCGATTGTCAACACTTACCTGGGTGAACAGTAGCCTTTTAAAGATGGTGTTTACACCAGTGCCTCCAAGTGGCGAATTGATCTGGGAAGGACGCATGGTAAGATGGGGGTAGAATCGGCAGAGAGGCACACCATAGGAGTTGGATAAATAGTCAATGAGGCACATTTGGTATGACTTGTAAATAGAATTTGCTGAGTCTTATGACGAGAAACTCTCCCAATAAACTTGATGAAACTGACAAACAAATAAACATTAGATTCAGTCCTTATGAAAACATTTGAATGGTAAGCGTCATTGCATCCTTAATTTATGGGCCAACACAATCAATTCACATCAATGTCACGCATTTTTGTTTTCCTTCCAAATGCTGCTAAGACAAAATACAAACTAGGTGTAAATAAATTCAGCCCACTTCACCTTACTGTTCCACGATGCCAGCTTTAACGTCTTCCATTTACAACATTTGACGTGGTTAAGTCTGGCCTCAACCAATCTTCACAGAAGCCTATGCCAACTATTGATCACCATCATGAGAAATAAATCCTTCAGGATGTCTGTCCCAAAACTGTCCTTCACAGTGCAGACACAAACACAGGACCTGAGTCATATTATACTGCCAGACCTGAAAATATTCTTTTAGGTTTGCATTATCACAATCTTCGTTCACAACCAAAGTTCTGTCTTGAGGTATCACTTGACAAAGCTGAAACCTCAAGACCTTGTATCTTTGCTCATAATTCTTCCCTCTCAGATTAATGCAAGTGTTCTCTGTTCTGCCTCAATGCAAGTGCTGTGTCACAGTGACCAGACTGGCTGCAGTTCTCCATCTGAAACTTGACTGTAAAGCTTCAGGGTGTCCTTTGTGCATTCTGTTTGGCAAATATGTTACATGCTATTTAATCTGTTTAATGCTGCCTTGCACTGTTCTGACTCATCAGTCAATTGTTACGAGGTTTCTTCTGGTTTCCCTATGAACAAATTAATGAGACTCATTTATGTGATGATCAGTTTTGGTATTATTTCAGGAATAAAAGGAAAATTTAAGCTCTTCTGCAAGGCATGCTCCCATTATATATGTTTTAAGAAAGATTTCTAAATTGTTCAAGAACAGGACTGTGGTTTTATTTTTAAACATGACACAGCTCTACATAATGAAGTGCTTCTTCCTTTTATTAGGGTGTGACTAAATACTCTTCAATAGAGACTCTCACGCACAGAAGCATGCACACACACAAGGATTGCGGCACACCCCACACTGTCCTAGAATTTCCAGGAATGAAAGATTAATCTCCCAGAAGCTAAAATCCAGGAGAAGTTTTACTGGATATTCAAATTGAATTATATGTTTGTTCAATTTGTTTTAAATAATTTTGGCTTATTAGTTACAAAAATTTTGGAGGTGGGCAAAAAAATGTTTGAGTGATAACTGAAGAATTATCCAGTTGATAAGTGAGTGCTAGCTTGCTTTCTAAATCAATCGTTCTCAGGGATGAATACATCAAATGCAACAGTTAAGGATGCTTGGAGGCAGAACAGTTTGTAAATTGTCCAAGTGTCCCACCAGCAGACAGCTGAACGCTATGTCATGAGACCTTTCTGGCTGTTTCTAACCACTGTTGGAATGTTTAGTCTACATAAATATTGGACCATGCAACAACTGTGTTCATCCTATCTCAGGGTCCAAGATCCAATGCTGCTCAAAGATGGCAGTCAGTGCACACAACTACATGGACCCAAATATCTCCAACATTATCAATAAACACCTAGATTTCACTGCACAGGTACATAATTATAAGTAAACATATTGGACAGACTTGCCCTTAAACCACAAAGACCTTGGAGAGGGAAGAGAGTGAAAGATAGCATTATTAGTCTATAAGAGAACTAAAGTAAGGGGCAGGAAGTTTAGAGGGGAATGTGAGGAAACCTTTTTTGCCCAGACAGCGGTGGGAATCTGGATCTCACTGCCTGTAAAGGTGGTAGAGACTGAAATCTTAGGAACATTTTGGCAGTATTTAGATGTGCACTTGCGATGCCAAGGCATACAAGGCTAGGACTGGGCGCTGTAAAATGGGATGAGAATGGTTGGGGTGGGTTTTTGACTGGCACAGACCCAATGGACCAAAGGGCTTTGATCTGTGCAGTAGACCTCTATGACTCTGTGACCACCACCCCCAACAATGGGCAGCAGCAGTTCGGGGACAGGTCAGAGTTAATACTTAATATAGAAACACTCCCTAACACAGAGCACACTGAGGCCAGCAGCTTTTTTGTAACCACATTCATAGATCTGGTGGTGCATGAATGGCTAAACATAATGAACATTTTCAAAGTGTGCTCTCTCATTGAAATAGGGAGCCTGATTTAAAATTCACTGTTGCTACACAGATTTCTCAGTGGTTAACAAAACTAATCATAGAGTCATAAAGCATGGAAACAGAACCTTCTGTCCAACGAGTCCATGGTTGACCACAATCCCAAACTAAACTAGTCCCACCTGCCTGCACTTGGTCCACAGCCCTACAAACATTTCTTATTCATGTATTTATCTCAATGTCTTTTGAATGTTGTAGCTGTACCTGCATCCACCACCACCTCTGGAAGTTCATTCCACTCGAACCACTCTGTGTAAAAAAACTGCCCTTCATGTCTTCATTAAATCTTTCTCCTCTCACCTTAAAAATATGCCCCCTACTCTTGAAATCCCTCACCCTAAGGAAGAAATACCTGCATTCACCTTATCTGCGCCCCTGATGATTTTATAAACCTCTAAATGATCACCCCTCAACCTCCTGCGCTCCAGTGAAAAGGTCCCAGCCTATTCAACCTCTTCTTATAACTCAAATCCTCCTGGTAAATCTCTTTTGAACACTGTCCAGGATCGTAATAGTCTTCCTATAACAAGGCAACCAGAATCAACAAAATACTCCAGAAGAGGCCTTGCCAACGTCCTATACAACCTCAAAATGATATCCCAACTCTTATACTCAAAGATCTGAGCAGTGAAGGAAAGTGTGCTAAATGATGTTAAACAATGCTACCAATGAAAGGAAAGAAGGAAATGCTGGCTCCAAAAACTAGATGTCTTCTTTAAGTTCTTCTTGCAGACTGGGAGGAGTAGGAACGCTCCCTAGCTCCTCAAGGAAGCTTTCAGCTTCGCTGATCACAAACTGCCTCTTCGATTTCCACTAGCTCCTTGTCTCTGTCCTACAGTCCCAGTTTTACCCTTGCCCCACCGCCAGGAACCCTCTCCAGGGACCTCCTTGCCATCTGGGGTCCTTTCCCAGCTATTGGGCAGTGCGAAAGAGAATAAAACAAGAAGAAAAATGATGCTTTCGAGTTCAGGAGGATGTCTACAGACTTTTTAGCTTCTTCAGACACTTGTGGTATCCCCTGAAGCTGACCCATTCATATTGAGCCAGTGTCACAGTGATTGCAGCACATGCACAGATACTCACAGATTGTATCTGATCAACTCAATGCACACTAGATAGCTACTGTAACCCAATTCAACGCGCTGGAAGGTATTTTCTATCAACTTGTTCAGAGATGTTATCATATACCTCTGGAGGAGATGGGACTTGAACATTATCCTCCTAGCTCACAGGAAGGGACACTACCATTTTGCTGCAAGAACTTCCAACATGTCGAAGTGCAACATTTCTAATAAAGCTTTGGGAATGTAATGGTGGTAGAGGACAAAATCTTCAGAACATTTTGGCAGTATTTACAATGTCGAGGCATACAAGGCTAGGACCAGGAGCCGTGGAACCTGTGCGAGCTAGGTAAGGCAGTGCAGTAGGTGATCAGTATAACCCAAGAAGAGTCAAGGTTCAATTCTGTCAATGCCAAATTACGTGGCCTCCGTAAAACCAACTGGAGAGGCATGACACACAGCCTCTGCACCCCTGGAAAGGAAAGGGGCAGACAGAACAAAAAATTTCTTCATCCCCATTTGGTGACTCCAGTCAAACAGGTGGGTGTTAAATGTAAGTTATAAATCTGCCTTGGTTGCAATGATAAGTGAGGGCTCAAATGCAGAAGGCAACTAATGGACAAGGGCTAATGGCTGTGATAAGGTTGTGGAGAGTTAGATAACTTCTATGAAATTGTATTTTGACTATGCCTTTGAGAAAAGCAGGTAAAGGAGAAAATCAACAAGGAGGGAAAATTGTGTTTTTCAAAACTGGCTCAGCACAGAATCGCCTTCCTGCAGTGGCAGAGTACCTTAAACACTGAGATGCAAAAACTTCCAATAACCACTTAGATCATCCAGAATCAGAGAAGGCTTTTCTTGTTTGGAGTTTGAACACCTAATAATGGCTTCACGTTTTAATTGTGTGAAATTCTCCCCCAAACAAAAACGTTCCCTATTACGTATTTAAAAACAATCACTCTTCTGTTCTGCTCACTGTCACCAACAACTGGCAGCCACTAAGGCTTTTTGTTTTTGTTCTTCAGCAGCTAAAATATTAATCGGAAGCAGATGGTCTTGCTCAACCTCTTTCTGGAAAATGTTTCCACCGTTGCATCTGATGATGACCTTTCACAGGAAGTCAGTGGTCCGCCAAGAGACAATTTCCAGTCCAGAGTTTTCCAGGCATCAACTCCCTCGCTTTGTCAACAAGTTTACCAGAGCCAGCCAAAGAATCCGATGCACTATTAGAAAGAATACTGCACTGAAACACAGCCTCTCAGCTCTGCCTGGGTTTTCCAGTAGTCCTTTTGAACTGAAACATTTTCAGCACTAAATGGTATTCAGCATTTGAGGGGTTTCATTACTCTTCCAATTTTTCTGTTTCATTTTTGAGGACAACTATTGCACTTACCATCCCTCTTTGTGTAAGAGCCCAGTCAGCGTCACTGGCTACTCGAATGCATGTGACATCACAGCATAGCCCAGTAGCGGCATGAGTGCAGAACTTGTTACAAACAGCAATCACTGGATGTTAATCTGGACCTGCAATTGGTTCAATTTTCCTCTCTGTCGCCCAACAAGGCCAAATTAGACCTGATCCATCAACATCAAAGGTAGCCCCGGCACAGACTGATGATCCAGTCTGGGGATATTGTCACCTTTATGTTTCACAAGGGAGTGATCAACTAAAAACTGGGTTTATCTTTTAGGTTAATGTTGACATTCCTGTACAGATGTTTATTTTAATGCTACACACAGTAATGATTAGCGACAGCGAAAATGGTAATATCAGTTGGCTTGCTGAAAGAAGACAGAGGGTGGTAGTTGATGGGAAATGTTCATCCTGGAGACCAGTTACTAGTGGCGTACTGCAAGGGTCGGTGTTGGGTCCACTGCTGTTTGTCATTTTTATAAATGACCTGGATGAGGGCGTAGAAGGATGGGTTAGTAAATTTGCAGACTAAGGTCGGTGGAGTTGTGGATAGTGACGAAGGATGCTGTAGGTTCCAAAGAGACAGAGATAAGCTGCAGAGTTGGGCTGAGAGGTGGCAAATGGAGTTTAATGCGGACAAGTGTGAGGTGATGCACTTTGGTAGGAGTAACCGGAAGGAAAAGTACAGAGCAAATGGTAAGATTCTTAGCAGTGTAGATGAGCAGAGAGATCTCGGTGTCCATGTACACAGATCCTTGAAAGTTGCCACCCAGGTTGACAGGGCTGTTAAGAAGGCATACAGCGTTTTAGCTTTTATTAATAGAGGGATCGAGTTCCGGAACCAAGAGGTTATGCTGCAGCTGTACAAAACTCTGGTGCAGCCGCACTTGGAGTATTGCGTACAGTTCTGGTCACCGCATTATAAGAAGGATGTGGAAGCTTTGGAAAGGGTGCAGAGGAGATTTACTAGGATGTTGCCTGGTACGGAGGGAAGGTCTTACGAGGAAAGACTGAGGGACTTGAGGCTGTTTTCATTAGCGAGAAGGTTGAGAGTGACTTAATTGAAACATATAAAAAAATCAGAGGGTTAGATGGGGTGGATAGGGAGAGCCTTTTTCCTAGGATGGTGACGGCGAGCACGAGGGGGCATAGCTTTAAATTGAGGGGTGAAAGATATAGGACAGATGTCAGAGGTAGTTTCTTTACTCAGAGTAGTAAGGGAATGGAACGCTTTGCCTGCAACGGTAGTGATTTGCCAACTTTAGGTACATTTAAGTCGTCATTGGACAAGCATATGGATGTACATGGAATAGTGTAGGTTAGATGGGCTTGAGATCGGTATGACAGGTCGGCACAACATGGAGGGCCGAAGGGCCTGTACTGTGCTGTAGTGTTCTATGTTCTATCAAAGCAGAGCTTTCCAGTAATTACTCTGCATTGCTTTTAAAAATCCACAGTAGCTATCCTTCAGAATAAAAACAATGAGACTTTTACTGATAAATGGAGTGTTCATTCATGTAAATATTTTAAGTTACCTCCTTGTTTCTGTTCATTTAAAGTGCAACTGCACTTAGTGCCTATGTTTGTCCTTTCCAAAAGCAGGTTCATGATCCTGATTGATAGGTATAGACAAGTCTCACTGTCTAGACTCACAAGCAAAGGATAGCATGGGCACTTGGGCCAAGACAGGCAATTTACCTAATATCCGCTGTATCAGATAAAGGTGTGATACAATGTTCTGACAATGCTGTCACTTTAAGAAGTTATTTTGTTCTTTTTTTTGAAGTGAGGTTGTAAGGCAGAGGTATCAAGCTGGCTAGTATACCATTTGAGTAAAAAGCTTGGAAGGCCTCATGGTTCTTTTTTAAGCAGCTTGAATGGGTGCGACCAGGTCTCTCAGACCCAAATTTCGGGGTTTTGGTTTCTCAATAACATCAGAAGCCACTGGGGTCTCAAAAGAGTTGAAAGCTTCAGTGAATGTCTCTTGGCTGCTACTCTCTCTGAATTTTCCTATAATGCTTTTTTTCTCCTGGATGGGAGAACTGCATATGAGAATCTGGTTCTGAATTTTTCTTTTAGACAAGTGATGTGTTTATGGAATGTTACCATGTTGGAATTCTTAATTAGTAATGGCTACTGTATCTATTATTCTGTTAGGTTGTCCAATAGAGTTAGGTTATTATAAATTCCTCTCCCTTTGTTTGTACTTTAATTAACGTTTAGATAAATTGTGTTTTGCTTAACGTCGAGTAGTTTGACCAATCGCACTGCATTAGGAACATGATGCTTCATATTTGCCTTTAAGATAAGAAAAATTTCGAGTCTATTGTCCAACATCAAGGTGTGCTGATTCATCAGCTGAGGGAGGACAGAGTGTGGTAATCAGCAGGAGTTTCTTTGTCCATATTTAACCTGAAGACATGAGACTTCATGGGGTCCACAGTCAACGATGAGGACTCCGAGGGCAACTCCCCCGACTGCATACCGCTGTACGGCCACCTCTGCTGGGTCTGTCCTGCTGATGGGGCAGGATGTATCCAGGGATGGCGATGGTGGCGTCTGGGACATTGTCTGTAAGGTATGGTTCCATGAGTATGACTACATCAGTTTGTTGCTTGAGTACTCTGTGAGACGGCTCCTCCAATTTTGGCACTAGCCCCAGGAGGACTTTGCAGGGTCAGCAGGACTCTTTCTGCCATCATCTTTTCTGATGCCTAGGTCAAAGCTGGGTAGTCCATCCAGTTTTATTTCTTTGTTACGACTTTGTAATGATTGAAACAGCTGAGTAGCTTGCCAGGCCATTTCAGAGGGCAGTTGGCTCGCTGAGATAGAGGCACAGGGAATACACAGCAGAAGCAAGCTAATATTGTGCCTTAATCTTTCAACTGGACTTAGCTGTTCTCATCCTATAACACTGCACCTTTTCTCCTGGCCTTTTATACCATTCATTTTGAAACACTTATTCAATTCCCTTCAACTGGTGTTTTATTGTATGTCCAACAAGAGAGAATCTAATCTTTGTATCCTGACACTCAATGGCATTACCATCACTGAATCCCCAAACTATCAACATCTTGGGGGTTACCACTGACAAGAAACTGAACTGGAATTGCCATTTAAATACAGTGGCAACAAGAGGTTTTCAATCCTGCAGCGAATAACTCACTCCCAAGTTCTCAAAGCTTGACCATCATTTGCAAGGCACAAGTCAGGAGTATAATTGAATACTCCTCACTAGTCTGGATGAGTGCTGCTCCAATAACACTCAAGAAACTTGACACATTCCAGATTAAAACAGCTTGCCTGACTGGCACATCCAAAAACAATCACTCCTCCAACTCTGAGAAAGTAAGAACTGCCAATGCTGGAGTCAGAGACAAGACAGTGTGGAGCTAGAGGATCACAGCAGGCCGGCTCCCAACCTGAAACGTCAACTTTCCTGCTCCTCTGATGTTGCCTGGCCTGCTGTGTTCCTCAGCTCCACACTATGTTAACTCCTCCAACTTGGATGCTCAGTAGTAGCATTGTGTACCATCGACAAGGTGCACTGCAGAAATTGCCCAAGTCTCCTTCGACAGATTCTCTGAAATTCATGACTATTGTCATCTTGAAGGAGAAGGACAGTAAATACTTGGAAACAGCAACATCTGTGAGAGAGAGAGAGACAGAGTGAGAGACATGAACCCAAGATATCGGCTGAAGCCATCCTCATGGTTACAGAGCTTGACTATCAGCCTCCACTCAGTGACTCTGCATTGTTCTGTATCCCAAAGTCCCCATTAGAGGACGTTTACCCGATGATCTGAGGCCAAATGTCCTCGACTATTGTCATACTGTCTGCTACAGGTGACGCCAGCACACTATACACCTGCGCGCGCGCGCGCGCACACACACACACACACACACACACACACACACACACACACACACACACACACACACACACAGGGTGAATTTGCATTTGCAGGATTGCAATGCAGATACATTCTATTTTGTTCAAAAAGCACACTATTTGTAGACAGTCTGTCAATGTGGCATTTTATAAATTCCTACTTTGGAAATAAAACCAAATCTAACTCCAAGTTAAAACAAAGACAGATTCTAAACAAGGCCTCACACCTAAAATGCAGTGTCTGACCTGAGATGTTAACATCTGACTTGAAAGAAATTCTGGGGATGTGCATATTAATCAATCAAAACTTGCAGCTCCTTTCTAACTGATTAAAGATTTAACTGCCAACTTAGCTATGTTCAACACATTTGCATCAGTTCTGTAATCCTTTGATCTTTTACACATAAATTCTGTGTCTGATACCATCGCTCTCACTAACACCTGAAGAATGAGCAAAGTTCCGAAAGCTTGTGTTATCAAATAAGCCTGTTGGACTATAACCTGGTGTTGTGTGATTTTTGATCTTGTAACAATCCAATCCAACACTGGCATCTTCACATCATACTTACAAGGAAACAATCCTGCCCAGAGTCATCATAGAATTACTGACTTATGGTACTAAAACAAGTTATTTGGCCTGTCAAGTCTGTGCTGTTTTTCTTCACACAAACCAGGACAAATCTCACTATCTTGCACTTTTGCCCATACTCTTCAATGTTCCTCCTTTTTAAGCCACCATATAACTGCCTTATAACAACATGCTGCAATAATCATACAAACACAGAATAGCCTCAGCCTCCTCAGTTTGTGTCAGAGACATGGGCTTACATCACTGGGTGGAGCTAGCTTTAACGTGGAAACATCTCTCAAATGATGTGAATGAGTCCCCCAGCTGTCTCAATTTTAAATTCCCTAATGCAATTACATGCATACCTGAAGCATCTAGTATTACACCTGCTTTGTAAAAGCAATATGTCAAATAGTTTGAAACATACAGAGAATGCCAGAGTAACTCATAAGGTCTGGCAGCACATGTGGAGAGGGCTAATGCTTCAAAATCCAGTATGAGAAGATATCATTTTATACCAGAAGACATAAAACTGGAAGAACCGAGGATGCTGGAAATCAGAAACAAAAGCACAAGTTGCTGGGTTCTAACAAAGGGTCACTGGTCCCAAAAAGTTAACTCAGATTTCTCTCTACAGATGCTGCCAGACCTGCTGAGATTTTCCGGCAATCTGTGTGTTTTCTTTGACAGCCTTTAAGCCCGGTGGTTTGTCTCTAAGAGTTTAGCCCATTGTGAATTGGATCCAGGGCAAAGCAACATCACACTTTGAACTGACCCACAAAATCACTTCCAAATCAACTGGGGGCAAGAAATCAGAATCTTTCCAGGACTTTATCAAACACCCTCAGAAAATAGATCATATGGATTAGGGGTGAGGCAAACAGATTTTGGTTACCCTGTTGCGTACTGTGTAAATAGGAGAGCCCTGGGGTTTGAGGGGATTACAGAATGGGAACTATAGTTGGCTTCAGCACTACATGGACAACAAGAGGAAATTCTGCCCGTTTTCTCACTTATGATCATAATCCACTGTCAGGAAAAGTCTACATGTGAACACTGGGGTGAGGATCAGGAGTTACGTTTCCTGCAAAAATTCACTGCCTTGATGCACATATAGAGAGAACTTGGGAGGACTCGAAGTTAGCAGAAGTCGGCATCTCCAAGGCAGGGGAAAATGATTCATATACTCTTGTTGAAGCCCCCTGACATCCCATAGCACACCATGTATATTTGTTAATTAGACTGACAAAGCAGTTTCCTCACAATTTTTGAAAATATTTGATTTTTAAAAATTTCACTGGTGAGTTAGTGCAGCCTTCCTAGCAAATAGGATTGTGTGCTGCATTACCCATCATTGAGGCCTGACTGTAGATCAACTGTTTTCAGCTGAATTGGGCAACCCTGTGTCAAGATTCTAGATGCTAAATAAAGAATCCCAGTGTTCTCTGGAATACAAGCAATGTCTTTTTCTGCATGAAACTATGCTACATACAAGGCTAGTCCAATAACTTCCCCTGACTTCATGAAGAGAACTGTTTTGGCCTATTGTTCAAGGCAGATCTTCCCTGCAGGGCCAGATGTGATGTCAGCTCCCATGACAAACAGCTCGGCTCCCATTCACCACCAATTTTCTATTTTATCCCCAGAAGCCATTGGCTCATGCTTGCCAAATGTCAATACTCACTCAGGCAAACAGGATTAAAATGACATCCAAGGCATTATGGAACACATTCTCATGTGGAGTCTTCATCTTTCAAGAATAGTGATAATGTGTAGTGGATTTCATTCTGCTTGTTAGGATGATACTGAGATTAATAACAGTGTACCCGCCATGGTCACAGCTATGACCATCTAAGGACAGAACAGAATATGAATGTGGATATTTGTCATAGTGTGAAGATCACCAGCACACTGATGTGTGCGTGTGTGCGTGTGCATGAGAAAGCAGGAGAGCGGGAGAGCGGGAGAGATGCTATGGTCGAGATCTGCCTGGAAACGTACATGTATTTGAATGACTCATGCCATTATAATGTGCAAATCTGCCAATGATTCATGATGAGGAAGCAATACATTCCGAATAACATGTTACCACAAGTTGTTGGATGATTAACAACACTCTGTCATTTGTATTGTGAAAATGATTACATAACCACCAGCATGATTTTCAGTTTCTACATTTGTGCATTAATTACTTTTTAAACCTGTTCCTGAAAGTCAAGTATCGTAATTAGACAGGATGCGCACCCTTTTAATGACTTGATGACTTGCAAACAATCTTTCTTGCTCAGAAAATGAACAATTTAAGAAGTGTAGAGTCTCATTTCTTTACTGCTGGGCGTTTTCCAAATATCACTTTTTAAGAAACTTTACCTTCATGTCTCTATCTTTCACCCTTAATCCAGTCCCTCTATTCTTCTGTTGTCGATATTTAAATTAGCCACCCCAATTTGAGGTGCTCTCCAGTGGTTATTTCTGATTTCATAAATTTCATTGGTTAAAGAGTCATATAGCATCAAAACAGGCCTTTCGGTCCAACCAGTCCATGCCAACCATAATCCCAAACCAAACTAGTCCCACCTGCCTGTGTTTGACCCATATCCCTCCAAATCTTTATTAGGTACCCATCTAAAAGTCTTTTACACGTTGCAACTGTACCTGCATCCACCACTTCCTCTTCAAGTTCATTCCACACACAACCACCCTCTGTGTAAAAAAAAAACTGCCCTGCATGTCTGTTTTTAAATCTTTCTCCTCTCACCTTAAAAATATGCCGCATAGTCTTGAAATCCACCATCCTAGAGAAAAGATGCGTGCCATTCACCTTGTTTATGCCCCTCATGATTTTATAAAACTCTATAAGGTCAACCCTCAACCTCCTACACTCCAGCAAAAATAGTCCCAGCCTATCCAGCCTCTCCTTATAACTCAAATCTTCCATTCCCAGCAGCACTCAGTTAAGAAAAGATTTACCAATCTCCAGCTTAATAAATGCTTCCTGATACAAACTTTGGGTCCAATTATTATGCAAGGTCCCAAATGTCCTGGTGCCCTCAGCAATGCTGTAACCACCAGAATTAATAGCAACTTAGTGGACAAAACATTTTAAAGTCAAGAAGTGTTTTAGTATAAACAAGATGCCTGAAACTCAGGTAAAATCTGGACTTGTGCATCTTCAGTAATATCCAGTTACAGGGGCCTTTTAATTCCATTGTTAAATTCTAGGCCTGTAAGCCATACAGTGGAAATATCAATCCACAGTCTGGACTGAAGTCGCCTGAATCTGATCACAGCAGTGGTTGGGAGTGCTACAGCCGACCTCAGTACTTCACGGGGTAAGAAAGAATCAGTAATGGCCCCCTATCCTGCTATCTGTGAATGCTACCTACTGATAACTAGAATTGGGCTTGGTTAGTATGGCCCCAAGAGTCCAGTATCTTATTTAAACATGAGTCAAAGACAGTGAAGGACAACTGATACAAAACTAAGTGTAAGGAGGCACCTTCAGAAGAACAGGATCGAGCTGAAAATAAGATAACAAAAAGTGTGGAGCTGGATGAACACAGCAGGCCAAGCAGCATCTCAAGAGCACTGAAAATAAACTCATTTATTGCTTGTGCCACACTGATAGAAACTGGCGTGGAACCTCAAGGTAATTCCAGTAGTTTCCCTTCAGAATGCTCAGGGTAATTCAGTAGGACGTAGCAAGAACTGCAGATGTTGGAGTCAGAGTCAGTATAGTGTGGAAGAACACAGTAGATCAAGCAGCATCAGAGGAGCAGGTCTTGACGAACAGTCCAGGCCCAAAACATCAATGCTGCTTGACTCGCTGTGCTCCTCTAACTCCACACTGGACAGGCAGGATAAATCAATAGGATGCTCATAAGATTTTAAAACGACTGTCTTTAATCAACTCCATGTGTGTTTTTTGTCCATTATAATCTTTTATACAGACTTTGAAATTGCCTGCAATTCATTATATTTGGTAATAGGATAAGCCATCGCTTTTCAAAAAAACAAATGGTATTTATTCAAAATTTGAGGCATGTAATTAAGAGTCACATAGATATTACTATTAGAAATATCGCACATTGTGGATTGGGTTTGGAGTGCCCGCTAGTTGGCAGCAGTTACCAAAGATCTAATGTTGTCTCCTTGCAGGGATAAGTCTGGACTCCTGATGTGGTGGCAATGATGTTATAACAAGAGCTGCAAAACACATCATGGTACTTGGAATATCCGTGACCAATGTAAAATCCAGATTTGCTCTTTCCTTTCCAAATATCGCTCAGTCTGCCATTGATACCAATGTTTCTGGGCCAAGCAGACATATGCAATAGCAGTCTTCCGAGCACTCAGTCTGCAACGTGGTGAAATCTTTCGCCTTCAGAAGATTACTACGGGATCAGTCTTGGCTCAGTTGTTATTCTTTTGTCAGAGTCAGAAGATTTTTAAGGTCTGGTCTGACACCAGAGACTAGAGCAGCAAAGCTATTTAAGCACCTCAATGCAATGCTAATGCAGTGCCGCACTGTCAGAGGTGTCTCTTTCGTATATTACATTAAACCAAGATACCGTCTACCATCCCAGGTAAACATTAAACATCTAATGGTGCTACATCACTGAACCGCAGTGGGGGTTTTTTCATCATTATTTATTACTGAAACACTGTATACACTTCATGAAACACTTTGCTGTTCATGGAATCTTATTGTCAGTAAATTGTCTCCCACACTTGCTACATTACAGCTGTGAACACATCACAAATTATTTCCTAAACTGGGGAGGATTTTGGGATGTCCTGGGTTAGCTAGAAGTTGCTATATGCATGAAAGTTCTTTCTACATTTCTGCAGGATGAAGCTGCAAACCCTGCTCCACAAGTGTGACATGGACAATCATTCCATTGGCAAACACAGTTGGGCAGGAAGGGGGTGCAGTCGGATCTCTGTCAAACTCTTGTTTTCCAAGCACCTTCTTTCCGGAGAGCAGGCAAGATCCACCAGCTCATCGGTGCATGGCCAGAACTAGGCTGCATTGCTGCAGGCACTTTAAAAGTCTGCCGTAGCCTCACAGCAGGTTGTAGAGCCAGAAGTGAAAAGAAGTGTTGCAACTTCAATAACAGGGAAAATCTACAACTTCAAACTGTTGCAAAGACTTACCAAAGGTTAATAGTCATAGGAATAGTCTTGGACAATAGGAAGAACTATCCTGTTTGATACTTCAAGGTTGCTCTCTGTCATTGAGAGCTGTGCAGTAGACTTGGCACAAAAATCTCGTCTGTATCAGTCAGAATCAAAATGAGGAAGAATGTGCTTTATATTTGAATATTTGAACCCAACGGATTGAATTTTCATCTGGACTTCGAAAAACCCAACCTTGCACACTTCTACAGGTTGCAAAATGCACTCCTAGGCCATGTCGCACTTTAAGAGTGATTTTCAAGTTTTCACATGAAGATCAGGTTTGTAATGCCTTTTGTAAGTAGCAAAAGAGTGTGGATGTGGAGGTGTACTCATCCAAAAGTCTGCCTTGGTTCATCAAAACATCAGCCCAAGTCTATCATTTAAAGACCCACTTTACCTCAATCTCTCACCCACACTCGAATTTATCTCACATTCCTCATAACAAATCAATGCAATCTCTTTGCCACGCCTCTGCCCTTCACATATCCTCCATAAACACCCACTCAATAAGCTCTACAAACAGTTCTCAGGAGACATGCAAAAATACTGCCAGCCCAAATGATTGAGCATAAAAAGCGCATAGGATAGGTTTTATTTTGTTCTTTTTCTTACAATTATTGTACTTTCCATTACTGCAATGCAAGTGAACAATTGCACAATGCAGATCGACATAAAAGCCAGCTCACTTTTGAATCACTGCATAAAAATCACATTTACACTACAATACAGGAGTTAACAGTGACATGTTTAGGTATGAAAACACCCAGTTTTCAGAACACTCCTGATTCCTGAGCAGGGATTCTACTTTCTTCCTGAACTCTCAAAACTGTCATGTTTCTATTGGACTTCCAATAATCTGCATCATCAGATGAAACTGATGAGCAAGAGGAAATCCAATTCTTCTTGTAAAATGGGCAGACCCAACCTCAACAGTGTGCAGCAAATTAAAAATTCCCAACCCATAAAAATGTCTGAAGAAGACGGTAGGTGTCAGAAATATAGGCTAAAATCCGATTTCCTAAAAAAAATCAACATATCGCTACAAGGTGGAATGCCGCTCTGTGCCAAGACAATAATTCAGCTCAATATGCTCCAACAGCTATATTCAAAGATACGCAACATGGAATATCTGCCAGGGAACTCTCATCAAGCAAATTGTTAATTAATTTTATTGGAAGCTCAGCTAGCCAAACTATGAACAGAGGGAGCTGGGGAGAATCAGTGATCAAAATGTTGACGTCATATCCAGCTTTGAAAGAACCCACAGAAATTCCACTTGGAAGATCAAATGGAGAAGGTCGATACAGGTAAATATATTCTTTTGAAACTTAGTGATTATTTGGTTTAGGAAAATGCCTAGCCAGAATATTGTACTTAGCCAGTTATCTGGGCATGTGTGGCATGTTTTATCATATCCTATGAGAAAAAATCTGTTATAAAATTGCTGTATTCCACTATAATCATGGCCATGCTTGTAGAAATCAACTTGTTTATTTATATTTGGCTTCATCTCATACACTGCCCTTAGTACACATTTAAGAGTTTACAGTAGTACAATAGAACACGTGAGAACACTGTGTTCACTATGTAAAATGAATTTTCACTGTTCAAGTTCTCTCAGGTCACGCTATCATTATATGAGTAGATATTTGACTAGAAGATATCGGAACTCTGATCATACAGTGCATGCATTTACTTAGGGTAATTTTTAAAATTTATACATTTTTGTGAGATGTCTTTCTGGCCAGCATTTATTACCTGTCTCTAGTTGCCATTGAGGTGGGGGTCATGATCTGCCTTCTTGAACCGCTGCAGACCACTGTTCTGGGTTGACCCACAGTGCCCTTAGGGTGGGAATTCCAGGATTTTGACCCAGCGACAGTGAGGGAATGGCAATATAGTTCCAAGTCAGGCTTGGTGGGTAAATTGTATGGATTGGTACTCCCATGTATCCACTGCCCTTGCCCTCTTAGATGGAAGTGGTCATGGGTCTGGAAGGTGCTATCTGAGGATCTTTGGTGAATTTCCACAGTGCATTTCGTACATAGTACACACTGCTGTCAGTGAGTGTCGGTGATGGAGGAAATGGATGCTTGTGGATGTAATACTAATCAAGTGGGCTGCTTTGTCCTGGATGGTGTCAAGCCAAGAGAATATCTTGCGTAACTCAAAATTCATAACAGTGTACTTATTGT
Organism: Stegostoma tigrinum; assembly: GCF_030684315.1. NCBI lineage: Eukaryota > Metazoa > Chordata > Chondrichthyes > Orectolobiformes > Stegostomatidae > Stegostoma > Stegostoma tigrinum. Next base: position 35,624,388 of record NC_081381.1, read on the forward strand.
GCATGGTGCACAAAAGCTGGAAACTCTTCCTCACTGCAGTTATACCAGCTTCAAAAATGACTCTCATACTGGGATAAGTCAGACACAGACACAGACGTTTGAAAGTCCACTTTATTTCCAATTTTAAGGCACTTAGCTATTTCTTCAAAGAAACCATTAAAATTTAACCACAATGACACCATGTACTTTGGGTGAGCAATGCAATCCCTCATGTTCAATGCATAAGGTAATGAATCACCAAGTCCTGGAATAATGCAGTAGGCACCTGTTTGATACATGTGTATATTCCAACTCGAAATGTACTACTTGTAATGACCTAGAGGGATTTGGTGCCATAACTTGAGTTATTGTTACTGGCAGAACAATTACTGCATATTACTGAAACTCTAAACATGTGGACAGTTCTTCAGCACTATCAGCAAACTATACCTGGTGTTGTACAGATAGATATTCAGTTAATGACGTGCAAAACAGTTCTCCTATTCTATGGCTTGACCCCTGCCTTTGGATATCTTCATCCTCCTGTAACAAATCAATGAGAATAACTGGGGACTTTGCTTCCAATCTAATTGTCATCAAAATGTCTTCAATTTTAAAATTAGTAATCAGAGATTTATCATAACCTTTTCTTCATATCCTTGATTTCCTACAGTCAATAAGCACAAGCCTAGCATAGAGCAAGGATGCATTGTAAACTGCAGGTCATTCTCAGTGGGTAACGAATTTAAATTTGGGACTATGATGAGGCTTTCATAACTCTGAGCAAGATTAAGGAATAGTGACAATCCACCTGAAGAAGGAATTTTACACAAGGCTGTACATTAGTAGGGATGCAGTGGCTTAAACAATGTTAACTATTTTCCCAAACTCCACTCTACCAGTTGGAATTTCTTTCCTATATGTTACACATTTAAAATGAAACATTTATGGGCATGCTTGGGGAGCACATTTCCAACAGATCCATTCTGGAGAAGAGATTATGGGCCAGTACAGTCGACTGATGACACAATTAAAATGGTAGCTCTGACAATAAGATAATAACTCTGGCTCCATTTATTTTTGCCACCACTTGCCTAGGTTGATAAATGTTGCCTCTGGAGTTCTATAAGCAAATATTTTAATATGCTGTCCTACCCCAGTGTATTGTAGTGCAAAGGGGGAGCCTATCCCTCAGCACATTCATACTCATGTTGTACTAAACAATGATCTTTGCTTCTGTATTGTGTCATATGGTATTATGGTCACTGGTAAGGCCAGCAATTGTCACTCATTCCATAACTGCCCTCAAATTAACTGGCTTGCTTCGTCATTTAAGCATCAAGAACATTGCTGTGGGTCTGGAGTTATAAATAAGATAGACCAGTTAAGCAAGGCAAATTTCCTTCCTTTAAGGACCCATCAGGTTTCAAAGCAGCCATCAGACTAACTGAACTCCACATTAAGGTCATGATGGGAACTGAACTCATATACCACGTGAATAGGCTGGGCCTTTGGATCACACATCCAATTGCCCCGAGCATCATGTCATCACCTCTCCCTGTAACCCTCAATGGTATATCAGAGTAGATGGGGACAAAAGTTAGCAAATCTTACCTTCTGGCTGGAAAAGAGGTGATTCCAAGGAAGCCATTCCACAATGTCCTGCCTTCTGTCACATCAGCAAGAAAATCCCAGGCCTTTCCTGTCAGTAAAAGCCATTGTGTTATTATTTTATATTATTCTTAAGTACAACCTGTGAAGAACCCTGAGTTATGAAGCAAGCTACACACTGTACAAACTAGCCATACAATAGTGATATTAGTGAAATCTGCCATAGACGACCAGAACAAGCAAGCTTCACATAGTACAGGATAATCTTGATTCTTCTAAAAAGGTTTTGACTTGGCATTGGAGTAGTTACATAGTTGGCCCTCAGTACCTAGACAGAAGTGACCATTTATACCGGGTTGGTAAGCAATTCCACCACAAAGTGAGTCATTTCAAATCCATATCTATTGTTGAAACACATATATTTTCACATTCCAACACGGCATATTGTGCTTAAGTGCATCACTACTGGGCACAAGAGTAGGCTGGTAATTGTTGCCAACTTGGAAATAGGTTTGTCAACAGTGGTATCTCACTTATTTTCTTTTCCTACCAACCTGCTCAAGGCTACTGGGACAAAATGAAGTACTTTGGAAACTACCTAAGCCAGGATCAGTGAACTCAACAAAGGTAACAAAAATGAGGTTGTCAAGGTCCTGCCTGGTAATATCCAATGGGCCACTCAGTAAACATTGCTTCTGTGAAAAATCATGATGTTCCCAAATTGTTTTTTTCATTAAATCACTGGGACATGAGGTTCTACACAACTGCTCTTTATTGGATCCTATTAAAAAGGGATTTTTGTTTTTTTTAATTCACCTTTGGGAAATGGACATTGCTAGCCTGCCACCATTTATTGTCTTCCCTTCATCCTCCTTGAGAAAGCAGTGGTGACCTGCCTTCTTAGAATCATAGAATCCCTACTGGGTGGAAGCAGGCTATTCGGCCTATTGAGTTCACACTGAGTCCTCTGAACAGCACCCTGCCCAGAATCACTCCCCGACTTGATCCCTGTAAACCTGCATGGCTAATCCATCTAGTCTGCACCTCCCTGGACTCTATGGGCAATTTAGTATGGCCAATCCATAAAACCTGCATATCTCTGGACCATGGAAGGAAACCACAGCATCCACAGAAAATCTACACAGACACGGAGATTGTGCAAACTCTACACAGACTGTCACCTGAGGCTGGAATCAAACTCAAGTCCTGAGGCTGTGGGGCAGCAGTGCTAACCACTGAGCCACTGTGCTGCCTCTTGAACCACTGAAGGCCTTGTTCTGTAGGTAGACCCACAAGGCCATAATGAGAGAGTCGTAAGATTTTGACTCTGTGGCACTGAAGGAACGGCTATATTTCCAATTCAGGACATGAATGGTTTGGAGAACAAATCAAGGGAGTACAATGCATATTTCCCTCAATTTTCTTGTTTCCTTTCCTGAAGTTACTACTTTTGGGTTACAACGAAGGCAAAAGCTTTCCAATCTCTGCGAAGTGGATGATTTATTCACAATACTGACACTGGTCAGTCAATTCCAACAGGAAATGTGCTTCAATTGACCAATAGTTCGATTTGTCACTTCCCCACCTCTTCCATTTCAAACAGATAACCTTTCCTTCTTTAGAAGATTGGCACTAATAACCTCTTCAGCTATGAACAGTGGTTAAGGTCTGTTTTTTATTTTAAATCTTTTTTTCATGGGGTGTGTGGAATGCTGGCAAGGATTTTGCTAATCATCCATTATCACTCTTGCAGTGGCTTGCTAAGCCATGTCAAAGAATGGTTAAAAGTGAATCAAAATGTGGAAGTCACGTGGAGGCCAACTAGACAAGGATGTCTGATTTCCTTCTCTTATGGATGCTGGTGAACCAGATTGATTTTTATGACAATCAGTGCTGATTTCATGGTCATCATTACTGAGACTCCTTTTCAATTCCAGAATTACTAATTAATTGTATTTCTAAATTAAAGTCCGCCAATTGCCATGGTAGGATTTGAACTGCTATCTCCAGAGCAACGTTTAAGATGAACAGTCAAGGGCTTTTTCCCAGTGAAGGGGAATCCAAAACTAGAGAGTACAGGTTCAAGGTGAGAGGGGAAAGATTTGAAAGGAACCTGAGGGGCAACCTTTTCACACAGAGGGTGATGCGTACATGTGTAGAGCCAGGTACAATTCTGACGTTGAAAAGACATTTGGACAGGTACATAGATAGGAAAGGTTTAGAGGGATGTGGGCCAAACACAGGAAAATAAGACTATTTCAATGCCAGTTTAGGAAACCAATCCAACTTATCCATGTTGACCAGAAGGCCCTATTTTCTATCCTGTACGACTCTATGACTCTACCTTGCTGAGACTGCTAATCTAGTGTTAATGGCCCACATTGAAATTCAGGCCTTCTCATTAGTGTGCATGAGTTAAGATTAGCGTGTTAAAAAAACCCTGTCCGGTTCCTACAGCTGGGCCAAGAGCAGATTGCCCACGGGTCAACTACAAGCCTAATTTCTGATGTATTTTTGAGCACACCTCCTTCTCCTGATTGCACAACACTTCTCTCAAACAAATCTTTGGATATCTCCTTGGCCAGCCAGCAGGAACCACAGGTCAGGCTGCTATGAAGGGGAGGCGATGGCCTAGTAGTATTATCACTGGACTGTTAATCCAGAGACCCAGATAATGTTCTGGGAACATCTATTCGAATCCTGCCACGGCAGATGGAGAAATTTGAATTCAATAAATTATCTGGGGTTTAAAATCAAACGATGACCGTGAATCCATTGTTGATTGTTGGAAAACCCACTTGTTTCACTAATATCCTTTGGGGAAATAAACTCCATCGTTACCCGGTCTGGCCTACATGTTACTCCAGGCCCACAGCAATGTGGTTGACTGTTAGCTGCCCTCTGGCCAATTAGGGATGTGCTATAAATGCTGCCTGACAAGTGACATCTTCATTGCCGCAATGAATGAAGGGAGAAAAACGAATCAAATCCCAAAAAGACATAGCTTGCTGAGTGGTGCAAACTCCCCCCATTTCTCACTGATAATGGTAAACAGGGTCCTGGTTTTCACCTTTAAGCAGCCTCCCTCCGGAATCAGGAATTGTGGTTTACTCATTTACAGAGCTCGCTAAATATTGATGTGTTTTGCCTGCAACATCGAATGGTCTGCCTAGAGGCATTGTTCAGTTGTCAGCGACTGCCCACCTCCTCCTTACGTGATGCATGGGCTGTTGACAGCTGAAAAGCACTCTGATTTTCTACTCTGTGCTTTACTTGTATCAATCCAATTGTTGGAATCAAAAAGGGGAAGAACCTTAGTAAAGTGTAAGGAATTGTGGAATAAATGGAGCTTCTTCTAAACTTCTCAGCTTCACAGGTTAGGTTTTTCTTAAACAAAAAAAATTAATACTTTTCACAGAATGGGGAGCTACTGAAGAATTTGTGATTTTTGATTTTCCTTCAACAGGCACAGGATACCTAAATTATCTTTTCAAGTTCAGATGGCTAGAAAGAGAGCCATGGGACTTCAGCACTGGAATCAATGCCTATAGAGATCAGTCTTAGGATGTCCCACTGCTTAACTGGTCCTTTTGTATTGAGAGGGCATCCCAACTCACTACACTCTATGACCTGATGCTCATGAAGAAGATTTCTGATGCCCTTCTCTTTAAATGCTGGAAACTATCTGTTTGGTCTCATGTGATAATGGAATGCTACTCCTGGTCTAACTAGAAGAATGTGTTTTAGTTACCAAGATATAGCTAATTGCATGTCGACATGTTAATGGGTTACAATGACATGACAGACATTGTTACTGAGAAGGAGCAGGTGTTAAGTCTCACACTCAGAATCACTGAAGTATTTCATTGCAGAAGGAAGCCATTTGGCCCATTTTGTCTACACTGGCTCTTCAAATGAGCATCATTAACCACAACCAATTTCCTGCTTTCTCCACGTACCTCTGCACATTATTTTTAAACAAATATCCAACCAAAACACTCTTGAATGCCTCAACTGAACCTGCCTGCAGGCAATGCTTTCCATGTTTGAACCAGTCGCTGTGTGCAAAAAATGTTTACCTCGCCTCGCATTTGCTCTTTCTTTAATTCATTCCTTTAAGATTCTAAACTGTTCTGTTCGGTCCATGTGACATTATTATAGCAGTTTAATGCTTATGGCATGCCACAGTATTAACCCTTTCAGATCCGTGTAAAACAGCCTGCACCTTTAGGAGATCTAAATCATGTCACCTTTATCTGTCACGTCTCATTTACATGTGTTCTACAATAATTAAATAGATGATGAATTGAGTCAAATAACTTCTAGACGTTGAAGTTTCACAAGAGAATTCTCAGCCATTACGAAATGAAATTTTTCCCCATGTTCACCAGACATCCCAAAGCACTTTCTAGCGAATAAGGCCTTTTGGAAGTGCAGTCACTGTTGTAAGAAGTGTTGAAACTCACTCCACAAAGCAAGCTCCAACATACAACAGAATCATGACCAGAAAGTTAGTTCTCTTGTGATGCAATCAAGGGACGGCTATTGTTCATCTTACTGAGGTTACTCCCCTGCACTTCCCCAAAGATTTCTCTTTGGGATTTTAATAGCACCCAGACAGGGCAAAGAGTCTCATTTTAATGTTTCATGAAAACACTAATACCTCTGACAAGGTGATGCTTCCTCAGCCTACACTTCCACACACGGCCCCTGGACTTGTATTCAGGGCGTTCCGGCTTGGAGGTGACTGTACTACCAACAGAGCCATGGCTGACATGGCCTATGAAGACCCCACATTTGATGTACAGGCGGGTCTGAATCCGCTGATCTCAGTCAGGGGGTAGTATACATTAAAGTCCTCTCCCTAGCTCGAGGCAAAGTTGAGAAACCCACTACATTCCCCATTCCTGCTGAAAGGACCTGTCCGTGGAATTTGATGGAACTCAAATGGAACCCCTTCTATGGTCTCATAGGAAGATCGACAACAACAGAAATGCACCCCATCAAGGACAGCGCTTGGGGTGAGGAGCAAATACCGGGAAAGGATTTGACTGAATACTAAAGCTTGAACATTAAGGTTATATTCCTCAGGTCATTTTACCATATGAAAGAATGAATGGCTTTATTTTAGTACTGCAGGGCTGCCATGACCAGGCCATGAAAAACCATAAGGAAGGGATTAATAATCCAGCTATGAGTTCAGAGCTGTCTTTATTGAGCAGAAACCTGATGGGTGCAATACCTGCAAATGACATCTATATATATTAATTACAATGATATTGCGGATTTAAGTAGTGTAACTGAAATGTTAATTACAGCAAACTCACTGAAATCAGACAAGGTTTCATGAAATTGGACAGGTAATCACATCCGGACAGGTATGAGTCGTTAATTGGCTAAACCAAAGGAAAACAGTTTGGGAATATGCTAACCAACCATCAGCTGATCATGTAACCAACTAATCTATCCACATTCAGAAGATAATCAACCTGCGCAGACATGTTACAACACACTTCTGGACCAGGGGACTCAAACCTTTCTAACCCCAAAAGAAAGGTAGTGATGTGGCACAATATCCCTTTGATATTGTGTGTGTAAACCCCAGAAGCGCTCAAAAAAAAATGCTTTGTGACAGGACAAATCCCGTTGAACTAAGCGTGAAAACCTCAGTCAAAGATCACTCCTGAATGACATGCAGTCATCTCAGATTAGCCACCTAAGAAGTAACTATATGGCCATAAGACCATAAGGAATAGGAATAGGATGTTAAACCCCTCGAGCCTGCTCGGCTATTCAGTACGATCATGGCTGATCTGACAGTCCTCATGTCCTCCTTCCTGCATTTCCTGTAACCTTTGATTCCTCTACTGACCAAGAATTGATGTATCTCAGCCTTAGAATTACACAAGGACTCTGTTCCCACAGCTTTCTGTGACAAGGAGTTCCAAAGACTCACAACCCTCCAACTTACCTCTGTCTTAAATTGGCACCCCTTCATTCTGAGACTAAGCCCTCTTGTCATTGACTCTCCCATGAGGGGAAACATCCTCTCAGCATTTACCCTGTCAAACCCCTGAAGAATCCTATATTTCAAAGAGATCACCTCTCGTTCTTCTAAACTCCAATGACAGAGTCCCAGCTATTTTAGCCTTTGGTCATTAGACAATGCCGCCTTACCAATGATTATCCTAGTGAACCTTCTCTTAACTGCCTCCAATGCAATGATACCTTTCTTTAAATAAGGGGACCAAATTGCCCAGAGTACTCCAGATATGGCCTCACCAGCATCTTGTACAGTTGCACTAAAACTTCCCTACTGTTATATGCCATCCTCCTTGAAATCAGAGCTAACATTCCATTAGCCTTCCTAATTACCTGCTGCACCTGTGTACTAGCTTTGTGTTTTAAGCACAAGTACCCAAGTCCCTTTGTGTTTTAGCTTTCTGCAGTTCTCCTATACTGTTATTTTGTTCTCCTTTCCTAAATGAATAATATACATTTTCCCACATTATACTCCATTTGCCAACTTATTGCCCAGTCACTTAAGCTATCAATATCTCTCTGTAAACTGTTTGTATCCCTTTCTCAACTTGACTTTCCACCTATTTTTGTGTCATCTGCTAGTCTGGCTATAATACATTCACTTCTTTTCTCCAAATCATTAATATATTTTGTAAACAGTTGTGGTCGTACCACTGATCACCCACCCGGCCCTAGGTAAAAGTTGCCAACCTGAAAAAGAACGTCTTATGCCCAGTCACTAATTCTCTTGCAATGCCGATATACTCACTCCAATAACATGGGCTCTCATCTTGTGACTTCACCTTTTGCAAGGTAACCTGTTGAATGCCTTCTGGAATTCAAAACACATCCACTGGTTCCTCTCTACATAGTCTGACTAAGAATTCCTCAAAAAAATTGCAGTAAATTAGTCAGACAAAAATTTTCCTTTCTAAAGCCATGCTGGGCTTTGCTTAAGTAAATTATGATTTTCCAAGCATGCTGTTATTACTTCTTTAAATAACTGATTCCAACATGTTTCCAATAACAGATGGTGGCTAATTGGCTATAGTTACCTGTTTTTTATCTCTCTTTTTGAAGAGGAGTGTCAGTTTTCCAAGTCTTCAGTACTGCTCCAGAATCCAAGGATCTTTGGGAAATTACAATCAATGCATCCACTAACTCTGTAGCTATTTGTTCTAGGATCCTAGGATGCAAGCCATCAGGGTGAGAGGACTTACCTACCTTTGGCCCATTAGTCCTACTTATAAGACCATTAAGACATAAAAGCTATTCAGCCCACTGAGTCTCCTCCATCATTCAATCTTAGCTGATACGTTTTTCAATCCCATTCTCCCGCTTTATCCCTGTAACCCCTAATCCTTTTTACAACCAAGAACTTAACTGACTATCTCTGTTCTGGATGTGAGTTTGTTCGCTGAGCTGGAAGGTTAGTTTTCAGACGTTTCGTCACCATTCTAGGTAACATCATCATTGAGCCTCCGACGAAGCGCTGGTGTTATGTCCCGCTTTCTATTTATCTGGTTAGGTTTCCTTGGGTTGGTGATCTCATTTCCTGTTCTTTTTCTCAGGGGATGGTAGATTGGCTCCAAGTCAATGTGTTTGTTGATGGAATTCCGGTTGGAATGCCATGCTTCTAGGAATTCTCGTGCATGTCTCTGTTTGGCTTGTCCTAGGATGGATGTGTTGTCCCAATCAAAGTGGTGTCCTTCCTTATCTGTATGTAAGGATACGAGTGATAGTGGGTCATGTCATTTTGTGGCTAGTTGATGTTCATGTATCCTGGTGGCTAGCTTCCTGCCAGTTTGTCCAATGTAGTGTTTGTCACAGTTCTTGCAAGGTATTTTGTAGATGACGTTCGTTTTATTTGTTGTCTGTATAGGGTCTTTTAAGTTCATTAGCTGCTGTTTTAGTGTGTTGGTGGGTTTGTGGGCTACCCTGATGCCAAGAGGTCCGAGTCGTCTGGCAGTCATTTCAGAAATGTCTTTGATGTAGGGGAGAGTGGTTATGGTTTCTGAGCCCGTTTTGTCTGTTTGTTTGTATTTATTGCTGAGAAATCGGCGGACTGTGTTCATAGGGTACCCGTTCTTTTTGAATACGCTGTATAGGTGATTTTCCTCTGCTCTGCGTAGTTCCTTTGTGCTGCAGTGTGTGGTGGCTCATTGGAATAATGTTCTAATGCAGCTTCGTTTGTGGGTGTTGGGATGGTTGCTCCTGTAGTTCAGTATTTGGTCCGTGTGTGTTGTTTTCCTGTAGACGCTGGTTTGAAGTTCCCCATTGGCTGTTCGCTCTACTGTGACATCTAGGAATGGCTGTTTGTTGTTGTTTTCCTCCTCTTTTGTGAAGTACATCTCTGCTTTTATATTCAAATTCTCTCAAAATAAATGCCAAAGTTGCATTTGCTTTCCTAAATACTGACTCAATCTGCAAGAGAATCCTGGACAAGAACTTCCAAGTTTCTTTGCACTTCAGACTTCTGAATTTTCTCATCATTTAGAAAATAGTCCATGCTCCCGTTCTTCTTACCAAAGCCCATGACCTCACACTTTCCCATGTTGTAGTCCATCTGCCAGTTCTTTGCCCACTCTCCCAACCTGTCCAAATGCTTCTGCAAACTCCCCACCTCCACAATACTACGTGTCCCTCCACCTATCTTTGTACCGTCTGCAAACTTAGCCAGAATGCCTGCAGTTCCTCCATCTACATCATTCATGTATAAAGTGAAGAGGTGCGGTTCCAACACTGACCCCTCTGGAACACCACTTGTCACCGGCTGCCATCCTGAGACAGACCCTTTTAAACTCACTCTGCTTTTTGCCAGACAGCCAATCTTCTATCCATGCCAGCATCTTGCCTCATGCACCATGGGCCGTTTATCTTACTCAGCAACTTCCTGTACAGCACCTTGTCAAAGCTTTCTTGAAGTCCAGGTAAATAACATCCATTGGCACTCCTTGGTCTAACCTGCTCATTACTTCCTCAAAGAATTCTAGCAGATTTGTCAGGCATGACCTCCCCTTGATGCAGCCATGCTGACTGTGCCCAATTTTACCATACACTTGCAAGTATTCAGAAAGCTCATCCTTCGCAATGGACTCTAAAATCTTACCCATGTCCGAGGTTAGGCTAATTAGCTTCTTTAGTGATGGTGATGGTACTTAATTCCTCCCTTATATTCTTTACTAATAATAGCACGTTGGCTTTCATCATAAAGGCTGATGCAAACTGTCTGTTTAACTCCTCTGCTTTTTTTTTGCTTCTCCATAACCACCTCCCCAAATTCATTTTCTCAGGATCCCATGTTCACTTTGACCTCTCATTTCATTTTATCTATACATGAAGAAGCTCTCGCTGTCAGTTTTTAGTGTTACTCACTTGTTTGTCCTCAGTTTATTTTCTCTTCTCATTTTAGTCCTCCCTTGCTGGACTTTGAATTCATCCCAGTCTTTGGGGCTATCACTAATTTTAAACCTCCTTATGTGCTTTTACTTTCAACTTTATACTCTCCCTAACTTCTTTGTTTCGCCATGATCGGTTTATCCCTCACTTTGAATCTTTCCTCTACATTAGTACATATTTTTGTTAAGTCATGAATTTGATCCTTAAAATGTCTGCCCCTGCTTGCTTACAATCTTTCCTGCCAATCTGTCCAGTCTACTTTACCTAGTTCTACCCACATTTCATTGTTGTTCCTTTTGTTTGAACACAGTGGTTTACACCCAGGTTTCTCACACTCAAACTGAATACTAAATTCTACCATGTTATGATCACTACTTCCAGGGGATCTACTGCTCTGAGGTCATTTATTAAAATCAGCCTCCTTACTCATTACCAAATCCAGGATCACTGGTTCCTTGGTTGGCTCCATTATATAGTGCTCTTTGAAATGCTCCATAATACACTCTATGAACTTTCTGTGCCTAAGATGGCACAGTAAATAGTGACTTATAAACTTTTCATTGTACTCATTTCAGTATGTATGATAATCAAACTAATTCAGTTCAATTCACCCTTTCCAATTCAATTGACTCACTCAGCATGAAGATTAAAATCACTCATAATTATTGTTCTATTCTTTTTACATGCTCTTATTTGTTGACTTATATGCTTTCCTACCATGTGGCTACTCCTACCAATGTCTCATTTCCCTTGCTGTTATTTATGTCCACCAAAAAGGACTCTACTTCATCTCAGCCTCGATCATCACTTATAACTATCCTCAGAATTCTTAATAAGAGATGCAATCTCACCACCATTTCCTTCCTCTCTGTCTTTCTGAAAGGTCAAATTTCCCTGAACGTTAAGTTCCTGGTTCTGATCTCCTGTATTGGTGACAAGATCATATCCATTTACTTCAATCTGCACCGTCACGTCAGGTACTTTATTCTGAATTAAGATACAAAGCCTTTATGCTTGCCTTTCTGACATTTTTAATTCTCCTAACTTTTCTTTGTGTTGTGGACCTCTTTGCCTTGTGCCCTCGATTACACTATCATTTTTGCATTTTATTGTTCTTTCTTTTATTACCATATTTGTTTCTCTTTCTCTTGACACTGTGCTTAGGTTCCCAAACTCCTGCCTTTCTATTTAAACCTGCCCTTGTAAATACTTGCCCTAGGATACCAGTCCTGGTCCTGCCCAGGCATAACCCATCCAGTCTGTACTAGTCCCACCTCAATAAAGGCGTTAACTATAGTGTGGGATTGTGTGAATCATAATTTTTGATCTCTGAATTCAAGAATGGCGTAAAATCAATTCCATAACAGTAATAGTAGAAACTGCGGATTCTGGAGAATCTGAGATAACAAGGTGTAGAGTTGGATGAACACGGCAGGCCAAGCAGCATCAGAGCAGCAGGAAAGCATTCCTGCTCCTCTGATGCTGCTTGGCCTGCTGTATTCATCCAGCTGTACACCTTATTATCCCATAACAGTGAGATTGATCAAATGCAGCTGTCCACCGGCACAACACATCTTCAGGTGCTAGGTCAGTGTATTGTTCTGACTTTACCTTTGTTTATATGTATCCTTTGCCATTACATTCTAAAATAAATTTAGCACATGCAATACATTCGAGGCTTTCCCTTCATTCCCAACCCTACACAGCTGCATCAGTTCACCCTGTGACTCTATGTCTGTGTCTCCCTTTATGCCCGTGAGATTCAGCCATAATTAGGATTCTACAGTGATTGTAACAAGACCAGCCAGCTGGACATCATAGAATGTGAATTTCCTGTTAATCTGGTCCAAACAGGGAGTCCTGGCAGACATATAAAATGGGAGTCAATATGACAGAAATACTGACACTCTGGTCCCTGACTCTGAATGAGGCATAAATACTATTCATGTGTAAATACAGGGAGATTTGGTGATGGAATACTGGCCACTGTGGAGTTATATCAGATTCAGTGTTAGTTTCTTTCCTTTCCTTGCTATCCAAGGCAAGACAATAGTACTGGACAGCAGCATGGGCTGGCACTGTGGCTCAGTGGTTAGCACTGCTCCCTCACAGTGCCAGGGACCTGGGTTCAATTCTATCGTCAGGTACAGTCTGTGTTTGTACACTCTCCCCATGGGTTTTCTTGGGTGCTCTGGTTTCCTCCCACAGTCCAAAGATGTGCAGGCTAGCTAGATAGGCCACGTTAAATTTCCCATAATGCCCAGAGATGTGGTTAGGTAGCCCGGGCTAGGTAGGTTAGCCAGCCATGGAAAATGCAGGGCTGTAAGCGGGTGTGAATCTGGTTAGGATGCTGTTTGGAGGGTTGGTGTGGACTCGATGGGCCACATAACCTGCTACCACACTGTAGGGATTATATGATGATCAATGTTCTCATATCAATCATGCACACTATTAGAACAATGGAAGATTAACTTCAACTTGAAACTTGTTGTTTCCTTTCTCTTTTTCTACATGGTGCCCGGGCTCCAATTTTCAAACCATCAAAGGTGACGGAGAGGTTGGGAATAGGGGACGGGGCTAAATCAAAATGGAGTTGGAATGGGAGATGAAAGGATTGAGAGAATTGGTGGACACTGTATGCGCCCTCTCCAAGGAGACACAGGCACTCGGCCTGCATTATTTCTTCCTTTAAATATGGGTCTGCTGTTTGAATATATATACCTGGAGGTGCTCTTACACACAACCAAGTGGTTTTCCAACCACCTAGTCACCATGACCTTTTATTCTTCCCCAACTATTGACTATCATTGTTAAATCACCCATACAGCCAATTAGATACGTATAGGCAAAGCCCCTTACGGGTAGAGATAGGGAGAGCAGGAAGGGGTGGTCTGTTTCATAAAATGCTCAGTTGATGAGTTCCAGTTGGGTAGGCTGTAAGTTCCAGCGTAGCAGTCATGAGATTATTTCAGGGAAGGCATATGCATCGTAGACACTCTGAGAGCTCATCATTGGCTCACATTCTGCTTTTTAATCTGACCTACCAAAGTGAATAATTTCACACTTCCACATCTGGCAGTTCCTTGCCTTGTCATTTAATCAGTCTATCTCCTTGTGCAGCCTATTCTCACACTCCTCAAAGCTTTCTTTTCCCATTATTATTTCTTCTCTCTGTACCTCTACAGAACGCATGTTTAATACCTTCTTTTTTTAATGATTATACAAATATACTTATAGACTGAGGCCAATGATACTGTAGCTACAGGAGCAAAGGTTCCCGACCATAACCACCATCACACAAAGACCTGTCAATCACCTACAAGGTACAAACAAAGAGTCTTACACTTTTGCCCATTTTGCTCAATGCACGCAGCTTCAATAACACAAGAGAACAAATACTACACAGCACAAGGCAGTCTGCTTTTGTTGATACCCCATTCCCATCTCAAACATTCATTCCCTTTAACACTGGGGTTTCGTAGCAGCAGTGTGTACTTTCTACAAGAAACACTGCAGCAAATTCTCCAAGACTTCCTCCCAAGACTATGACATCTACCACGCTGAAGGATAAGGACAGGAAGTGCCTAAGAACAGAGCCATTTGCATGTTCTCATCCAAGATACAAACCATTCAACTGTTAAACTATATTTGCATTCTTCTGCAGTCTTTGTAGCAAATCTTGAAACTCCATACAAACAGCAGTCTGGGACTGCAGGAAACATATGGACATGGAGCAGAAGGAGGTAATTCAGCCTTTCAAGCCTGCTCCACCATTCAATAAAACCATGGCTGATCCAACATTCCCACTACGCCAAAAACCTTTGATACCAATGCCCTTAATAAGAATGTGTCTACATCTGCCTTAAAATATTGAATGACCCACACTTTCACCACTTCCACAGGCAGAGAGTTTTGAAGTTGCATAATCTTCCGAGAGAAAGGGATTCTTCTCATCCTTGTCCCAGAAAGGCAATGCCTAATTTTAAAACATTAGCCCCAGCTCTGGACTCTCCCACAAAAGGAAACATCCTTTCTACATCCAAACTGTCAAGAATGTTAGATTCTGATATATTTAATCGTCACTCCTCACTCTAAATTCCACCGAGAAAAAGCCCACCCTGTCCAATCATTCCTCATTTATTCTGGGCATCAATCTGGTAAACCCCTTCTGAACTACCTCCAATGATTCACATTCTTCCTTAAAGAGACCAAAAGACACAGCACTCAAAAATGCGGTTTCATCAATATCCTGATTAATCAAAATGCAACTTTGTCACCCACACGTTCAATTTCTTTCATCATAAAGGATAGTATTTTATTAGCCATTTTAATTATTTGTTGTACTTTCGCACTAACTTTTTGTGACACGCATTAGAATATTTAGATCGCTCTGTGCCTCAGAATTCCAGTCATTCTCCACTAAGATACTGCCTCCCTATTTCGTTTTTCCTCCAAAAGTGAACAACTTAACATTTGCCATATTGTGCAAAATCTGGCAGGTGGATTACAATCTATATTTTTTCCATATCCTGATGTCCTTATCACAACATAGTTTCCTATCTACCTTTGTACAATTTGAAAATTTAGCCACCATGCCTTTGTCCAATTTTATCAAATCTAAATGGCTGATGTAAATTTTAAAAAGCTGAGGTCCAAGCACAGATGCCTATGAGACTCCACTCATCCCAAACAATAAAAGACTTCTATATACTCTGCTTTCTGCCAACCAGCCAATTCTCAATCCATTCTAATATGTTATCCCCTGTACATGACGTCCAACTTTATACAATAATCTTTTATGTGGCACCTTATCTAATGACTTCTGGAATTCCAAATACAGCCTGCATTTATCCATAGCGCAAGTTACTCCATCAAAAAAGAAGAACTCCCATATATTGATTAAACATGATTTCCCTTTCATAGAACCACACTGACTCTTACCAATTAACTTGAGTTTTCAAAGTGCCTAGCTATAACCTCCTTACATGTTCAATTCTATATATTTTCCTAATCAACCTGTTCAAAGATGCTATTATAGACATCTGGAGTAGGTAGGACTTGAACCTGGCTCAAAGGTAGAGGCATTACCAGTGCACCAGAGGAGCCCTTAAAATGATCGATTCTACTATCTTTCCCATGACAGATATCAAACCAGCTGTCCTATAGTTTTGATTTTTAGTCTCCTTCCCTGTGTAGATACAGCAGAGAATTTTTGCTAGCTTCCCATCTGATAGATCTTTTCCAGAACTTAACAAATTTGGGAAAGTTAACAACAATATAGGTACTACTTCATCAGCTACCTTATTTTAGGTCCTAAGATGAAGTCCATGAGGACCTGGGGATTTGTCAACCCACAACTTCATAAAATTGCCAGAGTGTGGGAGCAGGCCATTCAGCCCAAACTGACTCTACAAAGGGCATCCACATAGCCCTCTATTTCCTATAGCTAATCCACCAAATTTGCATATTCCTAGACTCTGTAGGCAATTTAGCATGGCCAATCCACCTAACCCACACATCTTTGGACTGTGGGAGGAGACAGAGCACCTAGAAGAAACCTATGCAGACACAGGGAAAAGTATAAACTCCACCCAAACAGTCGCCTAAGGCTGGAATTGAACTCAGGTCCCTGGTGCTGTGAGCCACCATGCCACTCCAATTTATTTGTACCAACTTTGCTGGTGATGGTAATTTCACCAGGTTCCTCTCTTCCTTCTATATCCTGATTTAGGTCTATTGCCAGGAAGTTTTCATATACTATACAGCAAACGTAGAAGCAAAATGCTTGTCCATTTCATTGACTGATTTCACATTATCTAAAATTAAACTTTCCATTCTTGCATTCAGGAGGACCAATATGCACTTTAATTATTATTTTCCTTCGTAATTACCTTAAACTCTTGCTATTCATTTTTACATTTCCAGCTGGCTTCCTCACATGTCCGAATTTCTTTCTGCTAATTAAACATTTAGTCATTCTCTTCCATTGGTTATATTCTATCCAATCATCTAAACAACCAATCACCTTTTTGCTTGTTTCTCGTGCAACAATACCTTTTTCTTAACTTTCCTTAACTTCGTTAGTTAATCACAGTTGATGGGTCCTTCCTTTAGAATTGTTCTTCATAGTGGGGACATACTTATTCTCAATTTTCTTAAACATTGCTTATAAGGTTTCTCTGTTATCTATCCTCTAGCCTTGAATCCCAATTAATTTTAGCTTGCTGGTCTTGCATTGCACATAGGTGCTTTCATTTAAGCTTAGAAATGTTAGTTTTAGATCCACTCTCCCCCCTTTCAAATCAAATGTAAGGTTCAATCACTGTTGCTACTGCCTGGAAGTTTCTGAACTCTAAGGTCATTAGTTAATCCTATTGCATTACACATTACCAAGTCTAGTACAGCCTGCTATAATAAAACATAGAATTGCCATTGTTGGATATCTGAAACAAAAAGAGAAATTGCTGAAGAAACTCAGCTAGTCTGGCAGCAGCTGTGGGGAGTAAGCAGAGTTAACCTGAGATAACACGGTGTGAAGCTGGATGAATATAGCAGGCCAAGCAACATCAGAAGAGCAGGAAAGTTAGACGTTTTGGGTCGCGACCCTTCTTCAGTTCCTACTATCTCTGTAACAAGCAGACCCAACTGCTCAGCGCCCCTACGTCCCCATCACACCACAAATTGGAAAACACTTCTCCCACACTAAACTTTCAGCCACATTCACTTAACTAATCTTATGTACCTACTGACATTTGGCAAGCACCTCAGGTACTAATTCAGAGATTATTATCCTTGAAATTCTGCTCTTTTTATTCAATGCCTAACTCCTCATATTATCTAAATAGAACCTCTTGCCCTGGCTATACTTCATTGACCACGACAACTGCATCCTCCCCCTCACACCCCAAGTTCTTGTATGGCCTACAGTGATGTCCAGAATGCTGGCACCCAGTAGGCAACATTGCCTTCTGATCTCACACACATAGCTACACAGAACAGTGTTTGTACCCCTCAGTGAACCAACCTTCTAACACCACATTCTCTTTTGCTCCTCCAACATGAATGGCAACTTGGAGTATGGTACCATAGTCAGTTTGCTCATCCACCCTGCAGCTCTCACTTTCATCCAAAAAAAAATCTCAACCCTGGTGGACAACTGCAAAGGCTGAGACTCCTGCATTCTTGCCCTGTGGATCCCCTTGCCTGGTTAACTCATAATCTTCTTTCCAAGACTACTTACCAAATCTGAAGATATTAGCATATTAGGGATATGATCTAGATACAAAATATCCAGACACCTTTCCTGCTTGCTGAGGGGACACCTTGTGTCCAGTTCAGCCTCCAGCTCACAAACTCTGAGCTGACGGTCCTCAAGCTACAAAAATTTACAGTGGGTGTTTGCCCTGTGTCACAACACCATCCAGAAGTTCCCATATGCTTCAGCCATGATTACATCACTTGCCACATTTTATTTCAGCGCCATTTTTAGAATAAAACCAGTTTCAGATATTTTGCTAAATTAACTAACTTCAGGTGTTTCTAAGTAGCGAGCTTGAATGTCCTTGTTCAAACCTACAGTCACAGAGCTGTACAACATGGAAACAGACCCTTCAGTCAAACTGTCCATGCCAACGAGATAACCTAAATTATTCTACTCCCATTTGCCAGCATTTCATCCAAATCCCTCTAAACCTTTCCTCCTGATATACCCACCTAGATGATTTTTAAATGTTGTCCCACATGGTCACTGATTTGTCTCTTTTCCTCCTTTTAAAAGTGCAGGTGTTTTGATCTCCTTTTCCCAAAATTTCAAAGCAATGCAACAACTTATAAAACAGTAACTACTGCTTGTAGGAGTCAAGGAAATCAGCTCTAACACCGAAAATACTTCAAAAAAGGTCCAATTCTTACCGCCACAGCTTTTTTTTCCCATCTTCCACTTTGGGTTATCCAGAATCCTAGATTGAATTTTGAATTTAACTTGCTAATTCCTGTTAAGTCTTAAATGTGAGATACAAATAGCATTTGATAATGTAGAAAGAGGTTAAGGACAGCCTTAACCATAAACTTGCTAGTCATTCAAGAAGCCAGCTCCCCATCATTTTCTCACAGGCAATTAAAGCTGGGCCAGAAATGTAGGCCTTGACAGTGAGGCACACATCCCATGAACAAAGAGAACTCTTTTCCTGTGGAAGACCAGGAAGATCCTGAGGTGGCAGATGATGGACTAAAATCTGGCTCAGTGCCCAGGCTGAGAAGGGGCAGCAAAGTGTACAGTATCATACAGCCTCCATGGCTCCAGACTGTCTTCTCATAAAACACACACAATAAGTCACCAACTATTGAATTGCGAGAATGAAAATGCTGAAATAATAAATGGCACATTGTTTAATCCTGAGAACCAAACCCCGCCCTATCCTTACCCAAAATGGCCACTTATTCCTCTTACCGGTAGTGGCACCACTTAAGCTGACCGTAGCAAAACACGATGACTACACTAGTTAAGAACTAAAATAAGCAGAAACCAGTATTTGTGGATTTTCCCAGCCTACGTAACACAATATCAGATGAAGTACTCCCCTGACTGAGCTCAAGATGGATCCCTCACCTCTAATACCTGGAGTATCTCACCAAAAGCCATACTCTTTCCTTCCATCAGCTAAAAAAACAGAAGCAATCATTTTAAAAATCTCCATTCTTCAATTACCAACCCTTTGAAACTGTGCTACCAGGGAGGCAGTAGAAGAAGGTAGGGCAGCAAAGTTTAAAAGGCATTTAGACGGACATATGAATCAGCAGGGAATATATGGGCTACAAGCAGGCAGATGGGATTAGTTTAGAATAGAATCATGGTTAGCCCAAAAATGGTGGGCCAAAGGGCATGTTTTGGTGCTGCACTGTTCTATGTTCTATTTGGTACCAAGTTTCTATTTCTGAGAGTTAACAACCTTAAATATACCAACAACTGGAGCATAATTGTCCTTGGTTACCCTTCACTGTGGAGCATTTGTGGAGAGAAAAAAGTCAGCCTAAACATTACATTCTTGATACCCTGGGATAATAGGAACTGCAGATGCTGGAGAATCCGAGATAACAAGGTGTGGAGCTGGATGAACACAGCAGGCCAAACAGATGCTTAAAGTTTAAAGTGCATTTGAATACACAAGGTAGCTGTACAACCACCTCACTACCAAAGAATCAGTCGTCTAAGTTTATACAATGTGAATAATCACCTGAATAAACTGCTTTTACATTGCCTTGCTTGTTTAGTGTAATATTTTATCTTTTCCCTCTGTTATCAATTTCTTGGTCAGCTTTTATTGATTTTCTTAAAAGCCTTCCAACCCTCAGGCTTCCTTCACTTTTTGAAAAAGTTTTAAGTGCTTCTTTTAATCAAATACTAACCTTAACTGTCCCAGTCAGCCATAGTTGTGACACAGTGGAGTTTTTAATTCATGAGGGAACACATATTCATGGAAAATCCTGTATTATTTCTTTAAGTGTTTGCCCTTTCTTATTTACTAGCATATGTTTCATTCCAATTTCCCAACGAACCCCTTAAAATACAATTAATTTTATCAAAATTTACAACTTAATCACATAATTCTCAAGCGTAATATGAGACTCTTCACATTATGATCACTCTTCCCTAGAGGATCCCTCATATGAGATTGTTAATGAACTCTAACTCATTATACAAGATATGTTCTAAAAAAGTTCATTCCCGGGATAGTTCCCTGGCATATTGTTCCCAAAAGGTTTGCACACTGACATCCAATGGGATAATGTATCCACTGAGACCAGTAGGTCTGTTTTCCATGCCTAACCAATATTCAGTATAAACAACATGTGTCTCAGCATGACAATACATGACGGTCCTTCTATCTATTGCTTCCTCTGCTACCCACAATGGATATGAGGCCAGGCTGCTGACATTGCATTGCAAAAATGTAGTCAATCTCTAGGGAGGCAATGTCATACAAAACTCTTATTTCACTATAGTAGCCTGCTGCCTGATGCACACTAATCCCTCAGAGGTTGACAGGAATATCACTTATGAAGGCAGGTGTTTTTGTTCATTCTTCCAGGGAAATGTAGAGCTTTCCAGGGTAAAAGGCATGCAAACCCATCACCTTGTAGCAAAAGTGACTCCCAGACGCATTGCTGACTTGGCTTTAACTGGATTTCAACAATCAGCCAAAGACTTGAAGATAAGTAGTGCTAAGCTGGTTAAAACACCCGTGGTATTTAAATCATCTTCAAATGGAACAAGCTCCTGTTTTCTGAACCCCAAGTTACCAGCATTTGTTTCCATCAGGTACAGGGTTGTACCTCCTGAATTTGGATTCTCTGGTGCAGTAACCTGCTTAGTCTGCCACTCACAAAAGATTATGCTAGTGCAAGTGATACAAGAACAATTCTCACAGAAGCACAGTGGCTCAGTGGTTAGCACTGCTAACTGACAGCACCAGCAACCTGGGTTCAATTCCACCCTTGGGTGACTGTCAGCGTGAAGTTTGCACATTCTCCATGTGGGTGCTTCGGTTTCCTCCCACAGTCCAAAGATGTGTGGACTGGCCATGTTAAGTTGCCTGTAGTGTCCAGGGGTGTGTAGATTAGGTGGGTTATAGGGATGGGTCTGGGTTGGATGCTCTGAGAGTCAGTGTGGACTTGTTGGACCAAAGGGCCTGTTTCCACACTGTAAGGATTCTGTGAAAAGGAAATGCCAAATATATTGGACAAGCCAAGCATGAGTAGACGAAGGAATGGTTTGAAAACTCCCCTGCTGATCCTGACATATGATCTCTCATTGTCCAAAAAATGTTTTGGTTTGGCAAATGTTTGGTGCTAGGTGGCTGAATTGGGGAGATACAACCCGTGCTTCCCCTGAGGGTGGCACAATGGTTAGCACTGCTGCCTCACAGTACCAGGGACCCGGGTTCAATTCCACCCTTGGGCAGCTGTCTGTGTGGAGTTTGCCCATTCTCCCTGTGTCTGCGTGCTGCCGGGTGCTCTGGTTTCCTCCCACAGTTCAAATGTGTGCAGGCTGGGTGGATTGGCCCCTCTAAATTGTCTGTAGTGTTCAGG
Source organism: Stegostoma tigrinum (assembly GCF_030684315.1). Taxonomy (NCBI): domain Eukaryota; kingdom Metazoa; phylum Chordata; class Chondrichthyes; order Orectolobiformes; family Stegostomatidae; genus Stegostoma; species Stegostoma tigrinum. Next base: position 35,646,486 of record NC_081381.1, read on the forward strand.
GATGTGTAGGTTAGGTAGGTTTATAGTGGGGTAGTTTTGGGTGGGATGCTCTGAGGATTGGTGTGGAATGTCAGGCTGAAGGGCCTGTTTCCACACTGTAGGGGTTCTATGATCTATGAACCATCAAAACAGGCCAAGAACATACAATCATGAATAGGCTATTCAACCCATGCTGTCAGTTGCACCATTAAATTAGAATCACAGCTGAGTCAGAACTTAACTCCACGTACGCAATTTTACGTACTTCCCTTAACACCTCTGGTAAATAAAATATCTCTCCGACTTAAAACTGTCAACCGATATAGCATCAACTGTCTTTCGGATCTCCAACATTCACAGCATTTTGGAAAATTTTTGTTTGGGGTAACAAGTCCCAAATTTCTATCGCCACTTACTTGTGCAGTACTTCTTAATTTCACCCCTGTAATTATTATACCTCAACACGTCAACATAGATCCAGCAACCAACTGAAGTCACGTCTGGGAATGACACAGGAGAGGAAATCGTGACACCCCTTGGGCTAGACAAGAGCAGTGCACTTGTGAGTGGACTACTTCTCTTTAGAATAGCTGGGGAGAAGAGGAGAGTTCTATGAACTCTCACATTGTACATGAGCACTGTTGTGGACCAGACCAAACCCCCTTAAAACACATCAAAGAAATAGTCTAGACCCTCCCTTTTATATTATTTAGAGGCAAGTATAAGGTGCTGCGTTCCAAATGTGAATCAACTGGTCAAACCACTCGGCTTTAAGCAAAACACACTTTATTGTTACACTGTAGTTAAAATACAGACAAAATAGGAATTTGCATAATTCTTAACAAAACAATATGCATGTTTAACTGCTACTCATCAATAGTTCCAATAAAGCAGCATCCCATAAACACATCTTTGGCAAAAGCAAATGCATCAAAACAGATTTCCCTCATTTGCTATCTCCTCCAGTCTAGAAGAAGGAAAATTGACACAATGAATCTAGCAGCAGAGAAAGAATTCCAGCTTCTGCAGCAGCAGAGACAGAGCTGTATCTAGCAGCTTCAAATCCAGAAACATCAACTTCAACAAGTGAAAGCAAAACTATAACCCTGAGTCTGTGTGAGCCTGACTCTAGCCACTCATGCTTTTTTGTCTAATTTTAAGAAGAACCCAAAGCTATTTACTCTGCTTCCCATAGAGCAGACACCTCTTCACCAGGTTTACAACACCCCTGTTCAAGAGAAACAGGACAGAACAAATCAATCTTAGAAGCACATTTTGTCACAAGCACAAAGGAAAAATAAACTTGCATAAGTACCAGGGATGCTCACAATGTACATTTTCATTTAAGTTATAGAATCAAAGAGTCATATACACAGCACAGAAACAGGCCCTTTGGCCTAACTCATCCATGCCAATCAGGTTTCCAAAACAGAATTAGTCCCATTTCCCTGCATTTGGCCCATATCCTTCTCATCATTTCCTATCCATGTACTTGTCCAAATGTCTTTTAAATGTTATAACTGCACCTACCTCTACAACTTCTTCTGGCAGCCAATTCCATATGTGCACCACCCTCTGGGTGATAAAGTTGCCCCTTAAGTCCTCTTTAAATCCTTCTTCTCTCACCTTAAACCTATGCCTTTGGTTTTAGACTCCCCTAACCTGGGGAAAAGATCTTTGCGATCCATCTTATCAATGCCCCTCAAGATTTTATAAACCTCTATAAGGTCACCCCTCAGCATCCTACACTCCAGGGAGAAAGGCCCAGCCTATCCAGCCTCTCCTTATAACTTAAACCACTCTTTCCAGTTTAGTAACATTCTTCCTGTAGAAGGGTGACCAAAATTAGTCCTGCCCTGGTTTGTCTTACTAAAATACACATTTCGCATTTATGTGAATTAAACTGCGTGTGGTATTCCTCAACCCATTGGCCCATTTGATCAAGATTCTGTTTTTCTTATAGATAACATTCTTCACTGCCTACTATCACACTAATTTTGGTGTCACTTACAAAATTACTAAACTGCCTCCTTTGTTCTCATCCAAATCGCTATATAAATGACGAACAACAGTGGATCCAGCACTGATCCTTGCATCACACTGCCGGTAACAGGTCTCCAGTTTGAAAAGCAATCCTCTGCCAACATCCTCTGTCTCCTACTGTCACCAATTTTATAACCAGTTGGCTATCTCTCCCCGAATGCTATGTGATCTAACCTTACTAAGTAGGCTCTCCTGCGGTACCTTGTTAAAGGCCTTACTAAAAACCATATAGACAACATCAACTGCACTGCCTTCATCTATCCTCTCAGTCATCTCTTCTAAAAACTCAGTCAAGTTTGTGAAACATGATTTCTCACACACAGTAGCATGCTGATTATCCCTAAACAGTCCTTGTCTTTCCAAATGCATGTAGATCCTGTCCCTCAGAATCCCCTCCAATTATTTACCCACCACGGATGTTAGGCTCACTGGTCTCTTGCTCCCTGGCTTGTCATTGCGGCCTTTCTTAAATACTGGCATGACATTAGCCATACCCCAGTCTTACAGCATCTCTCGTGTAGCTGCCAGTGATACATGTATCTCCAGTAGGGGTGCTGCAAATTCTTCCCTAGCTTCACAGAATGTCCTGGAATATACATGATCAGATCCCGGGGATTTATCTACCGTTATGAGTTTTAAGACGTTAAGCACCTCCTCTTCAGCAAAATGGGCTCTTTTCACGACATCCCTATTTACTCCCCCAGGTTTTATAGCTTCCATGTCTTTCCCCACAGTAAATACTGATAAGAAATATTCATCTAGGATCTTGCCCATCGCCTGTGATTGCACACATAAATGACCTTGTCGACCTTTAAGGGCCCCTATTCTTTCTCTAGTTACATTTTGCTCTTGGTATACTTGTAGACTCTCTTTGAATTCTCTTTTACCTATCTGCCAAAGAAATCTTGTGTCAGCTTTTCACACTCCTGATTTCCTTCTTAAGTGTACTCCTACACCCTGTGTACTCATTAAGTTATTATTACACTAACAGCATTGTGCAAGCAACAATATGTTTGCTAAAACTTGGAATCAGCTATAAAAGGAGAGTATGAATGAGAGCTTGGTAACTTATTGCATGCAGAAAAGGGCATGTAGGTGGACCGTCTTAAAATGGAAGCATTGTAGTAGGTCCCAGGGAAGGGACCATTCACTTGAATTACAGTGTTGCAAGTGAGCTGTTCATTGAAAGAATGCCATATTTAACACTGAACAAGCAGGCACATCGGTACATGTGGGAGCAAACCTTGACTCTTTGCCCTTTCATGAGACTGACAACAGTGTCTGGTGTAAGTATGAACTTTTTGCTGTATCCGTGATTTGCTTAGTGAATGTGTGTTGCTGATTTGCAAATGTTAGTGCAAACGGCAATGTGAAATTATTCATTTGCATCAAAGTTGACAGCAGGGTGATCTAATGAAGCTTTAGCAATGCTGTGCGTCTAGCAGAGGTAGGTTACTGACCCGCTTACAGTATGTGACAATAATATTGATGGCATCCCTGATAAAGACCCTAATTCATTTTAAAAAAAACAGAAATATATATATGTCTGAATGGCGTGTGATTGTGTGACTGTCGTGTGGCATTGCCAAATCAGTTGGAGGAACGTCCATCGCTCCTCAGTTTCTACAAAACCTAATATAAGGGCAATTTTGAAAAGAAATGGCATTTTGTAGCCTTTGTGAACAGGCAGTCATTGGGATATGGGTGGGGGAGATGGTGGTTGAGGTTGTGAAATGTGATAGCCTCACAACAAATAGCACAAAGGAGATGTCAAGAAGTTGGTGGCGGTCAAAAACCAATGTAATTCTACACAAACGAGTCATAAATAAACTTTAATGAGACACTACCCACATTGATGCCAGGCTCCTTAAATTCTCTTTCGCTTTCTGCCTTGTGCTTAGCAACCTTCAAGAAACACGGAATTTAAGTTGGGAGATGGGGGAAGTGCTGTAGGTTGCAAACTTAAAGCTGTGCATTCAGAATGTATAAATTGCAATAAATTTGCTTCATTGGTTGTTTTTATAAATATGAAAATTCTAGCGAAAGGGCCATGGTTCATTGTGAAGGGTAATTTTCTAAATATTAAACACTTTGGTCAACCTTCTCTGTGTACAGAAGGTAGCTCAGAGGAAAAGGACCAAGGTAAGATTAATACTATACAGTTGACTGCTACGGGGAGAAATACTAATAACGCGAATAACGCGGATAGTATCAAAAATTGTATTACAATATTCTCAAACAAGTAACATTGTACAACTTCCCTCCATAGGACACTTCACACATGGCAGCACATCGTATATGTCAGCCTCTTTGAACAGCTTGTATCCTCCTGAAGTCAACTACTATTCTCCAAATTATTTATTACATTTCTGGCTGTACCATATACAAAATTTGCAATTTTACTCCCATTGTCCAAATCCAGTAATTGAGACATAACACTTCAATGGTCCTAATATTGAACCATAGGAAACTCTACTACATACTTCTCTCCATTCGCCACTACATTCTGTTTCCTTTCCCTTAGCCAATTTCATATCCATGTTTCCAAATGTCAATTCAATCTTCTATTTTCCAAATAAATCCATCAGGGATTTCCTACTATTTACAATGGAAACCGTTAAACCAAGGTTCAATTTGCTTTTTCAGCCAGGTGGTTATAAAAGATGTCATGACAAAATTTTGACAAAGAGCTGGGAATTATCCTTGGCATCCTGGCAAATATTTATAATTCAATCCACAACACAATGAAAATTATCTTGTCACTTTCACATTGGTGTGTGTAGAAGTGTGTTGAGCAAAAATTAAATCCTGCACTTCCTGCATTATAGGACTAACTACATTAAAAATGTACTTCATTGGTGCAAAAGGCTTTGAGACATTATTGGTCGTGAAAGGGTAATATATATGCAAGTCTTTCTTTACCATCAACTGTTTTCTTGAAATTCCACATAAACAATGTTCATATTTAGCAAATGCTGCTTTTACTTCACCAAAGAACTCAATAAGGTCACTCAGACCTGATTTGCTTTCAAAGAATCAATGCTGGCTGTCCCTTATCAACCCAAATTAAAATGGATGCTGCTTTGTACAATGGGCTTAGTAATTACCCTGCCTTTGAGATTATACTGACTGCCCTGCACTTACCATATTAATACCTCTCCCATTTTTGAACAATATTTGAATTGCTCAGTCTCTTAGCTCCATGGCAGCAGACACTTCTCAAGGGTTAACATAAATGGGCACCAGTCAAGCATGAACCAAGGTAGTAGTTGTCATTGGCTTGCTATTCTGCTTGGTTGGCATTCTGGCCAAGTCAACAGTTGCTCAATAGCAACAGTTGCATTTTTTTTAGCTAGATTTGCTAGAGATTACTCAAGGGTGGGAATTCTGGCTGATATTTCTCCTTCCAGAGGTTATGTCCAATTGTACCACTCCAACCAGTGCTCAAATAAGACTTTTCTTATCTGATCGATGCAGTTACACACTGGTCAGTCCATTAACCAACTGGGTTAATGGGGAAGATTCTTTTCTACTTAAATCAATAATTAATGTTAAATCACATTCATCAACCACACCAGTTTCTCCTCCAGACTACAACAAAGATTAAAAGCTTTAACATAATAAGTTAGTTTTACCTACTGTTTATTCAGATCCTCAACAACCTTTTCTTACTGACATCACAGCAGGCTCCTTGATTGTCAGCCCATCATATTTTGGAACATTTTGTGATCCCAGACTGCATCATCTGGGCTTTAAAGTATATTGTGGAGCGAGTTAGAACCTGTTGTTGAATAATGGATAGATGCTTCGTAGTATTGATGAGTCAACAACTTTGTACACTGCAGAAAACGAATCATTCATTCACTTACCTGACTATAAAATGCACTGCCTGCTCTACCTGTGTGTTTTAAAGATTGAAAAGATCCATGATCTAATCTCTTGTTGGGTTGATTTTCCTGTCATCAACCAGTGTGGCAGTAGGAAAAAAACTACAATGTAGTTCTGTGCCAAGGCTGAGAATGGGTAATGAATCATAGAGATTGTGCAGGTTGAATTCCTCCCAGGCAGTTCTCTGGTAACACACGCACGCCACCAATCATGAAATGTGAGTATGAAAATGCTTAAATAATATTTAGCAGGTTGCTTGATCATGGAAACCAAACCTTACCCTAACTTACCTAATAGTCTCAGCTATGACTCTTGAGCAAGCAATAAAGTGGCCACATATTCTCCCCACCAGTCCTGGGAGCAACAAGCCAATTACAGTGCAACCTATGTGCTACACCAACTGGGAACTATTAACCTATTGCAGACCATTATTTGCACTTGTGATCCTCCTCAATTTAGGGAGCACAACACCAGACTAGGCACTGCCTCTACTGAGCCCGTGGACGGATCCCTCACTTCTACGACCTGGATTACCTTACCAAAAGCTATGCATTTGGCGCCAAGTTCCAATTCCTAAACAGTATGGAGTTAACAACCTTAAATGGGGCAATAATTGGGTCGCAATGGCCTTGTGTGCATACTTGTGGACACAGATGACTGTGCTTTCCATCTTACTGTCCAATAGTCAATGTCTAGGTTTGCACATCGAGAATAATCAGTGCCCGCAGAACTGTAGACCAGCAAAAATCGCCAGAGCAGAAGAGATTGGCAATGAAGAAAACTTTGGAAAAATTGCAAATGTCTCACACAGAGCGCTGGAACTTCCAGCTTGATGCCACATCGTTCAATATTTTAAGGGCACCGTGTCGGCGATGCGTCTCAATGCTTGACATATTGCTACAATGGTTGGGGCACTGGACCTCTGAGCCATCCCAAAACCAATGAAATAAATTTGCATGGACTCAAACAGATGCCAGAAATGGGCCAAAGAGACATAAGATCACAAGGTGTGAGTTTGATCATATTTTCCAACGATGATCCAGTCCTATTGCCCTTCCTAGTTCTGCGTTCTAGAAATCAGCTGGACTTCCAGGGAAATGCAGTGAACTCTATAAAAAAGGAAAGAACTGCGGATACTGTAAATCAGGAATAAAAACAGAAGTTGCTGGAAAAGCTCAGCAGGTCTGGCTCACTGGACCTGAAACGTTAACTCTGATTTTTCTTCATAGATGCTGCCAGACCTGCTGAGCTTTTCCAGCAACTTCTGTCTGTGTTCGTGAATTGAACCTCAGTCGTTTTCCTAAAGAAGAAAACCCTCCCACTTTATCCCGAAATGTACGGATACACACCCTGAAAGAACACCGCCGTCACCCGGAATTGGTATTTCGCAGTTACTCAGTAGCTCGCCTCGGCGAAATAATTCAGCAGAGCCTTCCGACTGGATAATAGATTGAACTTGCATTATGTGTCCCAGTGTCGTTCTCTCTCTCTCCCTTCCCTTTGTGTAAGTGGAATGGAGAGTTGTCTGGGCACACACAGTCCCGCTCTAATACATTGGGATGGCAAGGCGAGCCAGTGTTGGAATGTCCTCACTGTTTGAAACGCAGCATCTTGGCTGCAGACCCTCACTTACCCGGTTATGCTTTTGTCACCACATACGAAGAGCAAGAGGCTGCAATGATTCTGCGGGACCCCTAGCAACTCGCAACGTAAAGCCTGCCCGCTCATATTCTCCGCATCAACGGGCCACATTCAGTCCGCACAGCCGTCAGAAAGGCAATCCTTCAAGAATAACACTGGCATGTCTGGCGGTGAAGCCAGGACTCAAGTTGTTTTTTTCTCTCCTCCTCCTCTTTCTGATTAATAGAAACAGCCTCAGATCCCGCACAGAGCTGGGCATTCATACAACCAATAGGATCGCTCCGCAATCCTCCAGGGCGTTTGAGTCTTGCAGCAATGAATATTTATCAAGTCTCTCTGAGCTCTCTCTCTTTTGAGCTGCCTCCAACGTGCGCTTTTTTTGTTGAAATATAAATTTCCAGTTCAAATCTCTTCGTCGGCTTTCAGAATTTCTCTGGGAAAGGAGGTGGGGCGACAGCAAACAACACGCCAGGAAAAAAAAATCTGGGTGGGAGTTGAAAGCTCATCGCTGGGAACGGGCAGATTTCATTAGACTTTGGTTTCCAGGATACAGCAAACCCACCTCCCGCGATGACGGCGGAGGCATGATCTCGATTGTGGGGGAAGCCGGCTTGCTCAAGCACTAACCCATCCTCGTTGTTATAAAGAAATTTGCAGTGGCCAGGGAAACGCGTTGAAAATATCATTGTGCCCAGATTTTGAGATTCTGCCCTGCTGACGTGATAGAATTTCTGGCGGGGCTGTGGATTAATTCAATGAAATGTTAAAGGTGAAATTCTGCAAAGGCACGGTTTGTGTCATTAACCCTGTGTGGGGAAATACTGGAAGAATGTCTACTTTTAATATTTTTAAGCAGTCACACACCTTCTGGAATGTGCCTTAGCAAAGGAAGAATGCAGTGGTTTTTGGTGGGGTTGATCCCAGGCGGCTGGGTGACGAATGAATCTGTGCTCTGGGATCTGTTCCCCAGGATGCACACCAAGACAAACATGGATTGCACCTGGAAGACCATCAACTCAATGAAAGACACTCTTTGGTCTCCCCCCGAAACTTCTTGGTCTTTCAGAACAAGGAGTTTGGTCCCAACCGAATGTTGCAAATTGACACATTCCAAGGTCCAGGAATACACCCTGAGGGACACATTAAAGTTTGGGGCATCTGCCAATGAGGCACAGTGGGGAAAGACCATTGTCTGTCTTTCTGCTGAAGTTAAATGGGGGCCAATTCAGTTATCATACCCTCCCAGTGCCTCAAATGCATGTAAATATAGCTTTGTATGTGGAAGAGATGCCTTAGGTTTGTTTGGATTGAGTCAAACGCCAATTGTTGTTTGCTTCCTTGATATGTTACTGTGCAGAACCAAACTGTGTTTGTGACTAAAACAAAAACAAAGTTGCTGGAAAAGCACAGCAGATCTGGCAGAATCTGTGAAGAAAATATCAGAGTTAATGTTCTGGGTCCGAGGAAGGGTCACCGGACCGGAAACGTAAACTCTGTTTTTTCCTTCACAGATGCTGCCAGACCTGCTGAGCTTTTCCAGCAACTTTGTTTTTGTTCCTGATTTACAGAATCCTCCGTTCATTTGGTTTCTGACTATGTATACAAAGTTTTTTTTATGAATATAGTATATTTTTGAAAAAAATTGCTTGTAACTCATTTGTGTCTTAATCTAGAGGTTGCTGTGCATACAAATTTTGGTTAGGCACTTGTTATATAACGGAAGTGTCCTTACCTTTGGCTTAGAAGGTGCAGGTTCAAGACCTACAAGCTCCGGAGAGCATCATAGCATGTCTGAACTGTTTAATTTGAAAAAAAATCATAATTGCTCCATTGTCCTGAAATATACAGAATGCCATGACAGTGCAAATCCTTATCAGTTTCTCCCCTTTAGTATGTAGTTCCAGGGATGTCAACAGACATTTCCTCGTTAGATATCCACATAGATGCACTGAAACAGCTTGACACCATCCAGGACAAAGCAGCTCCCTTGCTGGCACAACATCCACAAGCAACCTCCAGCAGCGACACTCACAAGCAGCAGTGTGTACTGTCCACAAGATGCACTGCAGAAATTCACCAAAGATCCTCAGGCAGCACCTTCTAAACCCATGACCACATCCATCTAGAAGGATAAGGGCAGCAAACATATGAGAACACCACCACCTTCGAGTTCCCCTCCATGCCACTCACTATCCTGAGATGCAAATATATCATCATTCCTTCACTGTTGCTGGGTCAAAATCCTGGAATTCCCTACCAAATGGCATTCTGGGTCAACCCACAGCAGGTAGACTGCCGAGGTTCGAAAAGGCAGCTCATCACCACCTTCTCAAGGGCAACTAGGGCAGGTAATAAAATTTTTGTGCTCCTGAGATGCTGCTTGGCCTGCTGTGTTCATCCAGCCTCACATTTTATTATCTTGGAATCTCCAGCATCTGCAGTTCCCATTATCTCAGGTAATAAAATGCTGGCCCACATCCCTGAAATGAATAAAGGAAAAAAATAACATTGTTCACCAGCTAGTGACTAAAATTAGGAACTCTGCTTTTTCCCATTCTAATCCAGGGATCACTGAGACCAGTGGCTACACTGTCACTTTTGGGGATCAAGTCTGGGTCCTGCCCATCACATGCGAGTCATTCAAAAATAAAACACACAACAGCTGGCAATCTGAAATTAAACAAAACAGAAAATGCAGACAACAGTCAGTAGGTCTGGGCCAGTTTTGATGAAAGATCACAGACATGAAATTTTAACTCTGTTGCCCTCTCTACAGTTGCTGCTGAGCCTGCTGAAGCACTTCCAACATTTTCTGTCTCTATATTATGTGGCTCAGGACTAGTCTGCGCAGAATATTTAGCAAGTGAGCTGCGAGGGACAAAGGTTTACCTGTGTATAATTAGAGGTGTCAATATCTCCTAAAACATCCACCCTCACTGTGTTGGCTTGCAGTCAAAATAATGGATATTTATAAATGTACAGCCAAGATAAACTGTTAGTAACTATTTTGTTAAAAATGAACAAAAGCAGCGATTCATGTGAAGTAGAGCACAAACGATAGCTACATTTCCCTTCCACCCCATCAGTAAAATAACTATAACTTATCCTTTAGATTCAACTTGTCAGTTCATCAGAGGTCAAAAGTTTTGTTTTAATTAAGATTACTTCTTGAGTGCTTTTGATGTACCCTAGATCCACGGACTGAAGAACCATTACTGATAGCTCTGAAAATGTACTGTCTATAATTTGGTTGTCAATAGGGTGGCTCATCATATTTCACCTTGATAAGAGACACATATGTCACTGAGAATATTATACGCTCTGCACCTTTTAAGAAGATCAATAATTGACTGGTTTTTGGTGTATTTTGTGCATTTAACATATACAAGAAACTCAGGAAGACTGTTCAGTTGGTAAAAGATATTGATTAGAACAGAACCAATCTGTAAGAACACAGGTGGCTTGAGGCTTCGTCTCCTATCTGTGCTCATTAGGTCAAAATGATAATATCTATAACGTTATTTGGAGCATGATAAATACATAAGCGACATTGTTTTCGGGAGGAAACATTCTTATTCACTATGTAGTCACTCCGAAGAGTCGAATACAAATTCAAGCTGTCATGTCAGTGCTGTGCTGAATGAGTGCTGCATTGTTGGATGCGTAGTAAACAGAAACAGGATTAGGTCGTTGAGCCTTTCAAGCCTGTTCTACTATTCAACATGATCATGGCTGTTCATCCAATTCAGTACCCCGTTACTACTTTAATTCCATTCCCTTTGATCCCCATAGCTGTAAGAATTATATGCATCTTCTTTGTAAAAACATTCAAAGTGTTGGCCTCAACCACTCTCTGTGGCAGAGAATTCCACAGACTCATCGCTCTGGTTGAAGAAATATTTTCTCATCACAATCCCAAATGGTCTACCCCATATCTTTAGACTGTGACTCTTGGTTCTTGACTCCCTGGTTATCAGAAAATCCTTCCTGCATTTACTCTGTCTAGTCCTGCTAGAATTTTATAAGTTGCCCTGAGATTTATGGCACATCATCTTTTGCATGAGATGTTAAGCTGAGGTTGAGTCTGCCCTTTGAGGTGAATATGAAAGATTCCATGGTATGATTTTGAAAAACAGAAAAGCAGTTCTCCAAAGTGTTCTAGATATTATTCATTCCTCAACCAACTTGACTTAAACAGATCATTCAGTCATGGTCACACAATTGTTTGTGGGATCTTACTGTGCACAAATTGACTCCCGCATTGTATGATGTTGCATCACTACCATAAAAGTACTTTATTAAAAATACTTCATTGGCTTTAAAGTGCATTGGAATGTCCTGAAGTTGTAAAAGTGCTTTCTGAAGAAGGGTCTAGGCCCGAAACGTCAGCTTTCCTGCTCCTCTGATGCTGCTTCGCCTGCTGTGTTCATCTAGCTCTATACCTTGGAATCTCTGTATAAATATTTTGTTACTGCTATAAGTAAAATATCACGTAAGATCAGAATATAACTCGTTTCTTCCCATTTTCTGTTTTTTATCTACTTTAGTATTTTTAAAAAGTGAGTTACCTATAATGTTGAAGCCCCTTTCAGTTCATCCCTCTGAAGGCACAGACTTTAAAATGACTCTTCTGGTAGCAGCTAAGAGATGAAATCCAATGTTTTTTGTCATCTTTCATTCAAGTGTCCTGGTACCAAATGTAGATCTTTTCCAATTACTTGAGCAAGAAATCTGACTAATTTTACCCAACTCTAATCTTGGACACTTGTGATAAGTGTAGGCATTCTTCATTGTCATCTCTGCTGAGATTAAATAGTTTAACACAGATCAAGGAGTTAAACTTTGGACCTTAATCACCTGCATGAATTTTTTTTTTAATTATAAAAATATATTTTATCCATAATTTTTTCATGCCCAGACACAGGTACTAAAGCAGTTCTGTTTAATCTTTTTGGATCAAGATAACCAAACAAACATCGGAATTTGACCTTCCCTGTAAGTTGCAAAAGCCAAAAGCATTTCTTACTTATGCCGGACACTACTTACGTGCATTGAAAAATGAGACGGTCTGATAACTGAACAGACTCTTGTTATACTCTGGCAGAAAGACCCTAGAGAGCGGTCTTTCTCCACTGCACCTTGCCGGTAGCTGCACCAAGCTTTAGTGTGTCACTCAGCACAGAGCATTGGAATGTACCAGTCTGCAAGTTGTTTTCACTGGAAGACCAAAATGTTTCAAGCAGACCAAAGAGTGACTTTCACCAAAAAGATGGTCTTCCAAGCGCAATTCATAGAATCCCTACAGTAGGGAAGCAGGCCATTTGGCCCATCAAGTCCACACTAACCCTCCAAAGAGCATCCCACCCAGACCGACCCTGCTACCCTGTATTTCCCATGGCTATCCACCTTACATGCACATACCTGAACATTGTGGGCAATTTAGCATGACCAAACCACCAAACATGCATGCCTTTGTACTATGGGAGGAAACTAGAGCACCCAGAGAAAACCCAGGCAGACACAGGGAGAATGTGGAAACTCCACACAGACAGTCACTTGAGGTTGGGTCCCTGACACTGTGAGGCAGCTGTATGAGCCACTGTGCTGCTCTTACTGAGCCACGGTGTCGTTGAACAGTTGACGTTTGTCTCAGTGTGCATCCCAGGAAACTGCCCATACAGCACAGTGCTGCGTCACGGAACCGCTCGGGACAGACCTCAACAAAAACTAGTGCATTTCTCTCCAGATCTTCTTTGCAAAGGCACATTTCAAAAGGAAATGAATGATAGTCTCTTCCCTACTGCAGCTGACTGGAGGGCAGCATGTGCTGGTGGAGGGAGTCCAGATGTACAGATAGGGTCTCATGGGTAGTGCCTTTTTCACCCCCAGCCAAACTATGTCTTGATGCTTATTGGGCACACTTACTCATTAGATAAACTTGCTGAGTCATCCCAAGGGAAGAAAGTTATAGAACATAGATCAGTACAGCACAGTACAGGCCTTTTGGTCCACGATGCTGTGCCGAACTATTATCCTACTAAGATCAATCTATCCTGCATGCCCTACATTTTACTAACCGCCAATCCAAGAGTTGCTTAAAAGTCTCTATTCCCCTCCACTATCACTGCCGTCAGTGCATTCCATGTCCCTTAATCTAAAAGAGCTGCCACAGGAAGGAACAGACTGCTCCACATGACTATTTATTTACATTGAATTAACAGGACTGATATACAATGTGATATGATTGGAATGTGCCCTTTTAGATAGTTTTACACACCACAACTGAAAACTAAAGAATTTGCACATGAAAGCTGCATTGTGAAGTACTGCACTCTCTCACCTTTTAGAATTCAAATTGCAATCTGCAGATATGAAATTGGGAGGTTGGGATGAAAATTATTTTCCCCTAATTTTCAAATATATATTTGCTTTTAGATTAAACAACCAGCTTCAAGACTTCTTTTAATAATGCCATGAGTTGACAGTTTGTGGCTGAAGTCAATTTACAAAAGCAGTTAGCGATGACAACATTCCAGCAGTAATACTGAAGATTGTTCTCCAGAACTAGAGGTATCCCATGCTGAATTGATGTAGTACAGCTACAATACCAGCATTTAACCAGCAATATGGAAATTTGTCTGGGTATGTCTTGCCCACAAAAAGCAGGAAAATGCAACAATTCCATCGGTCTAAGTCATCAGCATAGCGATGGATGGGGTCATAGACAGTGCTATCAAAGTGCTCATTCTCAGCAATAACCTGTTCACTGGCACTCAGCTCCAGACATCATCTATGTTTTCAAATATTGGCAAAGGAGCTAAACCCCAGAGAGTTAAGAATAACTATCTTTGACAGCAAAGCAGCATTTGACCAAATATGGGATCAAGGAGCCCGAGCAAAACCGAACTCAATGGATATCAGGGGAAAACATTCTGCAGGTTGGAGTTGTAACTAGATATTTACCACAAAGGACAATGGTTACAGTTGTTGGATATCAAAAATCACAGGACATTATTGCAGGAGTTCCTCAGAGTTGTGTTGAGGAAATGCTTGGAGGGATATGGGCCAGGAGCAGGCAGGTGGGATTAGTTTAGTTTAGCATTATGTTTGGCATGGATGGTTGGACTGAAGAGTCTGTTTTGGTGCTGTATGACTCTATGACTCTCTCTGATTCTATGACACCTAACCATCTTCAGCTGCTTCATTATAAGGCAAGAATATGATTTGGATGTAAACATGGGAGTTATGGTTAATAAGTCTGCAGATGACACTAAAATTGTAGGTGTAGTGGACAACAAAGAAGGCAACCTCAGAGTACAAAAGGAACTTGATCAGATGGGCCAATGGGCAGAAGAATGGCAGATGGAGTTTAATTTAGATAAATGTGAGATGCTGCATTTCAGAAATGCAAATCAGGGCAGGCCTTAAACACTTAATGGTAAGGCCCTGAGCAGTGTTGCCGAACAAAGAGACCTTGGAGTGCAGGTTCATAGTTCTTTGAAAGTGGAGTCACAGGTAGCTAGCATAACGATGAAGTTGTTTGGTATGCTTGCCATTATTGATCAGTGCACTGAGTATAAGAGTTAAAGTCATGTTGCAACTGTACAGGACATTGGATAGGTCACTTTTGGAATTCTATTGTGCAATTTTGGTCTCCATGCTACAGGAAGGATGTTTTAAAACTTGAAAGGGTTCAGAAAAGATTTACAAGGATGTTGTCAGGTTGGAGGATTTGAGCTATAGAGAGCGGTTGAATAGGCTGGGGCTATTTTCCCTGGAGTGTCAGAGGCTGAGGGATGACCTTTCGCAGTTTATAAAATCATGAGGGGTAAGGATAGGATAAATAGGCAAGGTCTTTTTCCTAGGGTGGGGGAAGCCAAAACTAGAGGCACAGATCTAAGGTGAGAAGGTAAAAATAAAAAAGGAACTGAAGGGAGAACGTTTTCATGCAGCGAGTGGTGCATGAATGCAATGAGCTGCCAGAGGAAGTGGTGGAGGCTGGTACAATTGCAATATTTAAAAGGCACCTGGATGGGTACATGAATAGAAAAAGTTTAGAGGGATATGGGACAAATGCTGGCAAATGGGACTAGACTAATTTAGGATATCTGGTCATCATGGAGGAATTGGACCAATGGATATGTTTCCATGATGCATATCTCTATGACATAGGGATGTTCAAAGATTATACCATATTCATCACTGTCCAGAGCTCCAACAGCAGCATACCTCCATATACTGCAAGACATGGACAACATCCAGGCTTGTGTTGGTAAGTAACAAGCAACATTTCCACCACATATGTGTCAGGCAAAGATCATCTCCAACAAGAGAGAGTCTAACCATCTCTTCCTGATATTCAATAGCATTAGCATCACTGAATGTCCTACTGTCAACATCTTGAGAGTTACTATTTACCAAAAACTGAATTAAACCAGCCTTGTAAATATTTGGTTGCAGGAGCAGATCAGAGGCTGAGAAGTCTGTAGCCACAAATTCATCTGTCTCTCCAATATCTGTCTACCTTCTAAAAAGCAGAAATCATTGCAAGGTAGGGTAGTGTATTTGTGGATTGGAAGGCAGCATATTAGAATTTGATGTTTGTAAAATGATAGGGTAGGGAAGAGTGCCTCGTCCCTTTAAAAAGATGATTTTTTTCTAGGCTTGGAGATTTTATAAAATATGCCGGTGTACAGACAGCCCCTGAAATTGAACCACTGTATTAGAAGACTGTGAGGTTAACAACCCAAGCAATAGCTTGTTTTGCTGCTAACTGATGTTCATACAACAGTATAAATTCCAAGCTGAGTAGAATAACATCGCTTCTTCAGAGGCTTTAATGATGAACGAAACGTCTGAACAAGAACAGGCCTGCTCAGTGAGCAAGTCAACAACCTCATCCACCCGAGCTACAGACCTTTTCCAAAACTGTAAACACAAGAAAATGGTAGAAGGCTGTTGTGTGACTGAAGGTCGGTGAGTTGTAGTGTACCACAGGCATCCGTTCTGGATCCCTTATTGTTCATGGGATATCTAAACAAGATAGTTGAGAATGTGGGAGGGATGACTAGTAAGATTATGGATGATACAAAGATTGGCACATGGCTGACATTGAGGAATAAGATCTTAGGTTACAGGATGTTATAGACAAATTGGTCAGATGAATAGTGGCAGTTGGAAGTTAACTTTGATAAGTGTGGCGAGATGAACTTTGGAACAAGTAACAAGACAAAGAGGTACTCAATGAATGGCAGGACACTAGGAAACTTGGAAGCACTGAGGAATCTTGGGGTTCTTGTCTACAGATCCTGGAAGGCAGTAGAACAGGTTAATAGGTAGTTAAGAGGGCATACAAAACACTTGCCTTTAACAGTTATGGCATAGGTTATGAAAGCATAGAGGTTATGTTGAAGTTGTATAAAACTTTGGTTAGTTCACGGCTGGAGTGCTGTGTACAGTTCCAGTCACTGCATGTAGGAAGAATGTGATTACACTGGAGGGGGTGCAGAGGAGATTCAAGAGGTTTTTGCCTGGCACAGAGCAGTTTAGTTCTGAAGGTAGGTTGGATAAACTCAGGTTGTTTTTTTCTAGAGCAAAAAAGACTGGAGAGGGGGCCCGACTGAGGTTCATAAAATTATGAGGGGCATGGACAGCGTAACAGAAAGCAGCTGCTCCATTTTCATGAATAGTCAATAACAAGGGATATCAGTTTAAGGTGAAAGGCAAGTGATTTTGAAGAAACAGGTTGTCACCCAGTGGCTGTGGAATCTGGAATGCAATGCAAGGGAGGGTATTTGAGATGGGAGACCTCACAACTTTAAAAAAGTACATGGATAAGCACTTAAACTGTCATAGCACTGTCACTTGGCAATGGGCCAAGTGTTGGAAACCTGTGTAGATTTAGATGGTCTGACTGGCCTCTTTTGTACTCTATCATTCAACGAGTCTAGAAAGTGCTGGCAAGTGGAACTACGCTGGATAGCCAACTATGGATCAGCACAGACACAATGGGCCGAGTAGCCTCCTTCCATGTTATAAATTTCTATTAAAAAAGGTAATTGTTCTAAAATAATTAATTATCTCTTTCCAATATCAACTAATTTCTGAGTAAAGAAACTATTAATCTTATACAATATCCCAGTGAAGAGATGCATTACATACCTGGCTCCTGATAGTTGAAATTATGCCAAGCTAGTTCACATTAATTGTATCAATTGTTATCATGCAATAAGCCACATCTTGTTATCCAAAACAATTGCCTCTTCTTGTTAAGATTCCCTATTAAGGTCCTCTATCAGTGATAATTAGGTAGGTCTATAGACTCATGGTGTAGCAGGGAGGATTGGCAGTGAACTACCCCATCCACAAGCCACCAACGTTTGGTACCCACATGTTACAATATCTATAACTCTATTATTTTATAATTCACAATGGACAAAATTTTGGCAGAACAGCAGAAAGAGAACTTCCAGGCAAGTCCTAAAATTATTTTTGTGGACACAAGGAGCAAATTTACTTAACCCCACCACAGCAACATCTCATTGGATCTACCTGTTCCCTAGCTCCATTGGACTCCAGGATCCGGAGTTTCTGTGTGGGTAACTGAATCCTTCTAACACTCAAATTGGGTTCTGAAGCCCCACAGTTTGGGAAATGGGCACTCTTTCTGGTTTTTCTCAGTAATGCCAACTAATGACTGAGAAATGGGTTTACTATCCAATAAAGATTGGCTAGTAGGCTCTCAAGCTGGTAGGAAAAAATCAGGTTTTCAAAATTTAAAGCAGCACCAAGATGTCATAGCAGATAAGTGAAGGAGAGAGCATTTCAAAATGGACATTTCAAATTTTAAAATGAAAAAGTCGTCTTGTAGCTACATCAACATTGTGGGGCAACCACTCCACAGGATGTGTCGCAGCTTCAATCAGACTCAGGCATGATGGGAAGGCACAGAGGAAGTTCAAAATGTCTCTAAGCCTGCCTGAGTCCTAGCTGGTCTGCTGCTCGGATGTTGTCTCTGGGCAACTAAACAGGCAACCTGGAGACCAACAGGAAAATCCCGGTCTCTTTCAATCTAACTGGCTGTTAATTAGTTTATTTGGTTACCCGCCCAAGCAGAACATTGTGGTGCAGGCCCTTGTTCTACCTCCATAGAAATGGCCCAGGAGGGGTGATGGAGACTGTACAGGAACCAGTATGCAGGCCATTGGGGTTGTTTTACATGGCTTGCCACCGCTGTTCCCGTCCCTAGCCAATGCTTAAAATCCAGTGTTAAGATTCTTACTCAAACATGAAGTCAGTGAGCTGCATTCAGACACCTGCTAGATGACAACAGGTACTCACCTGTATGTGAATGACAGCTAGCCCTTGAAATGGAAATCGACCTTGCAACTAACCTGTGTCACTGGTCATTCACCTGATCGTTCAAACCTACCTCCATATCTATCTGACACAGCACAAGTGAAAGCAATTGTCAGAACATGTTCATATGTACTTCACCTCCCTACCTACTCACAGATCATGGTTGAAGAGGCTGTTGAACTAGGTCAAGATTCATACATGAAGAATGGCCATTTGGCACTGGAGAATGAATGGTACAACTATTCCTCAAGATGTTAACCTCCTAAGATGAGGAGGGAGAAAATAAGCAGCAAACAAAATGAAGAAGTCTTGGAGCACTCCTGGGGAGTTTGCATGCAGATTGAAACAGTTGGGACACCTGTGACGTCGAGATTCTCCATTAAACAAGTTAAGACAACTCCAGTGTTATGAATGAATTTGCCCAGGTGTCCTATAATACCAAAGCAGTCAAATCATTACAAAATCAAGCAAATACTAATGCAAAACAGACCCAACTTTATTCGGAAACAAGTTACAGTAGCTTTTACTACAAAGCAATACTATCTCAAACACGAACAAAGTTGCTGGAAAAGTTCAGCAGGTCTGACAGCAACTGTGAAGGAAAAAACAGTTAACATTTCAGGTCCACTGACCCCTCCAGAACTGATGGCTGACGTTTTTCCAGGCACAAACAATTCTGAGGAAGGGTCACTGGGCTCGAAATGTTAACTCTGTTTTTTCCCTCACAGATGCCGCCAGATTTGCTGAGCTTTTCCAGCAACTTTGTCTGTGCTCCTTAATCAGAGCATCCGCAGTTCTTTCAGTTTTTAGATTCTATCTCAAATCCTATTCAGCCCATTGAGCTTACACCACTTTCCGAGTCTCTTGTAGATTTGTGTAGTTGCTCTCTCTCTCTCTGTTTCTGAGGGTTTGTGGAGCTGCTTTCACTCTCTGTCTCTCTCTCTAGATGGTCAGCAGTCACTGCCTTTGGCCATGTTGGTCTCCTCAGAAGGTCTAAAATATCCAAGAGCTTGGTCTGCTAGTGAACCCTGTTTTTATCCATTTTTAGATGGTTTTCTGGAACTTTCAATAGTTCTGGCCAACTAGGGAGACTTGCTTTATAGTTTGAAATAGTGTCAATCATTCGGTTTTCTTGCTATTGTTTGTTTCTTTGTGCAGCAAGACCTGGTGCCTTTCCATATGGGCCTTCTTTTGTTTAGTAGATACCTTTGTTGGATGTATGTCTGTCCAGGATAAACTGTTGCCTTTATATTATGCTAATCTCATGAGCACCTGGCTGCTGTGTTTGCACTGTATCTGGTGAGTGGGTTTTGTGATTTTAGAGTTTTACTTGGCTGCTACATCTGGCTTTAAAAGCCGCACTTTGGTTGCTGGAAGAGTTGATATTGTAATTGACAAGATGCAACTACAATGTTCTTATTTCTGCTACAATGTTTGTCCGAAAGGTGTCTAAAGTGCCATTGCTACCCACTCCTCCTTCCCTCAGCAGACCTCATGAGTAACCATTCCCTACATGAACGTTATTAAGTGAGAGTCAGTTGGCCACTCAACCAAGACAGTCATTGCCCAATTCTGTGGTCACTCAGCATCCCATTTGTGCACCCTTAGATGTCACTGGACACCATCAAGGATGGGAACCATAGTTAATAGCTCTTTCCCTGGACCAAGGACTCTGAAGCAAACTGTTGACTCTTCTATAGTGACCTTAACTTAGAACCATTGGGAACATGGATGTTCTTGTCTATGCAGCTCAGTCGCACACTTGGTAATGACCTTCACCCTAAACCATTGGGGAAGACATTCACAATAACAAGCCTATAACAATGGAATGGCACTTTCAAAAATTGTTTAAAAGAAAAGCTAATTCCGTTGATTGTCAAATATAATCCTAAATATTGTAGATGGAGCTATATGTATACATGATGTGTTCTGGTCATGACCAATCTTTGATCGGTAGTGTTGAGAAAACACAGATGTCTAACAATTACCCCTGATGTACTAAGATTACATCAAGCGTGACATCAAGAATACAGAGACCTATGGCCCAAAAAATGAAACTAGTTAAGACAGCAGGTTGTGGGTTAGAATGTTAGCCAGGATTGATCAATGTTTTGCATCTGTACAGAAACCCTGTTCATTCAGCTGATGGGTGTAAACCGTGAAAACTACTGAGAATTAATAGATGAGTTGAAAAACATCTGACAGAGAAAGGCAAAATATGCAGATCTGGAAATTTAAGACGTAAACAGAATACGCTGGAAATGCTCAGGGCACCTGCCAGCATCTGTGGGGAGAGGAACAGAATCAGCAATTTATGCCAGTGACCATTAATAGAAAAAAGTGTTTTATATTTCTGAGCTCTGTCCTTTCAAATGGAGTTCTTTCCTTGTGAGCTTTCAAGTCAATGACTGCATTAAAATACTGTAGACTTTGTCTAAAATGTATTAACAAGTGTATTAATAATAATGTGTATTAAATGTATTAATAAAACTTCTTGGTCAGAATAGGGTTTAATTCAAAGGTATGACTGAAAATTGATCTACCTTTCTCCTTAGAATCTGATTGACTCACTGTGGGTTTCAATGGTGCTCCATTTTTATTACTCATTTTATAGCATTCTTGTTTTTACATTGTATCTTTGAAAGTTGTATGCTTCAGTCGAATAACTCTGATTAGGTTTAATAATTCCTTTACAAAACAGTCAAGAACACTTCTCATTTATAATTTCACAATGGATACAGATTATAAACAATATCATGGACAAATGTTCATTTTGTCCTGCAGCCAATTCAAGAAGTGTAAATATTTACTCTGAGCATTTGCTGTCCTCTCCAAAATCGGCTCCCCATATTCTACAAACAATACTGAGATACGGATATTTCTGCTATAAAGCATGTTAATGCAGGCAAATGGGACTATTTTAGTTTAGGAAACCTGGTTAGCATGGACAAGATGGACTGAGGGGTCTATTTCCATGCTTTATGACTCTATGAAGGGCTAACTCTCAGAACAACACTGAAGTTGGTTAGGTAGGTAATTTTGGAAATTTAGACTGGAAGATTCCGAGCTTAGATTTGAAAAGCACAGATGGAAAAGAATAAATGAGGTGAAAAATTCCACAGTTTGAAGCCTTGCTTAGAAAAAGAAAACTCAGAACAGGAAGCTACCATTAACTAAATGAGGAATGTGGGAGGAAGTAAAACATACCAGACAGAGTTTGCAGCTTAGGAGAACACCACAGTTTAAAGATACATCAAACATAGAACGGGTGGTTAAATAGAGAGCAACTTAATTGCTAGGATATGATCACGTCTTCAGGGTTGAGGTAATAGAATGATCAACTATCATACAATGAACTCCTCCTGGCCATGATGATATCCCCACACCTCTTTGTATTCAAACTCAGGAGGACTTAAAAATGTCTATGGAATAATAGATATTTTCTGAATAGCCCCAGCATGTTCAAATGCACTGAATGCACTAGGAAGAAATATTACGCAGGAGGATTCTAACATATATAGAACAGTGAAACAGGCCTTTCAGACTGGCAAGTCCATGCCAACATTTATGTCCATTTGAGTTTCCTCCTGATCTTCCTCATATAATTCTCTCCACATAACTCTCTATCTCCTTGCCCTTTGTGTGTCTATTTAGCTGTCTATACATGCATACGTACCAGTCTTTGACCACTCCCTTTGGCAGTATGTTCCACATTCTCACCATACTCTTGGCAAAGGAGTTTCTTCAAAATCCCCATTTGATGACTTTATCAGATTAATGGCCTTTACTCCATCAAAACCTTTCCATATTTTAAAGACCTCTGTTCAGTAGATCCTCCATCTACGAACCACTTCATTTTTCTGGTGTCATCTTTGTAAATCCACTCTGCATGTTGTCAAGTGTCTCTACTTTCTCCCTGTCATATAGAGACGCATACAATTCTCCAAGTGTGGTCAGACTAAGTTCTTTTCTTATCAATTTTCTGTCTAGAGAAAAACCTTTGAATGTTCTACTTACACAATAATTTAACAAACATTTTATCAGTGCACAATGCACCCTCCAATCTGACACTGTGCCTTAAAGATCAGCAGTCTCAGGTTGCATTGTTGATCTGTTTTCTGATTTAAACAAGGGCAGTCATATGTTACATTTTGCAAACAAGCCCTGATTTAGAGAAAGATATGCTTTTATCCCATTTGCTGATAAGTTCAATGTTCTCCAACAGATCCATAATAGCATGATTCTCAGGGTCTGGAGGGAATAATATCTTTTGCTGACATATGTTCCATAACAAGTGCTGATCTACATGAAGACTGGAAGGCCGGGTCAAGTGTGTTGCACAGATTGAAGGCCTCAATGAGGTAGCTCAATGTGTGGAAGTGGACTGTGCTCTGTGTCTCCAGCCCCCAGGGCAATAATAAAATTTCTGGTGTAGCCAGCCATAATGAATTCCTAAAAGCTTTAAGTTAGTTCAGGAGAAGGAAAACAGCACCGATCTTGAACAATAGTACATGGAACTACCAATTGACTTGGGAACTTCCTCTTCTTAGCCTGTTGATTTAGAGTCTTTATAAGCCATACATACGTATTACGTTCCAGTGAACAGTTTACTTTACATCAACAAGAAAGGGGATTCTAAAGAGTTTGAAAACTACCAAGGAAACTTTATGATTATCACAGGCTTTTTGGATTGTCATGGCAATTATCAGAGGACCAGAATGGTGCAAGTTGAAAGAAACTCAGAGCAAAACGAACAAAAGAGAAAGACTGCACAGGAACAGGCCCTACGGCCCTCAAAGTGTATGCTGTTCATCATGCCTTCACTAAATTAAAAAACAAACCTTCTGCCCTTATTCAGTGTGCATTCCTCCATTCCGTCCCTATTCATGTAACCATCCAGATGGTGTTTAACTGTCGCCAACATGCCTGCTTCCACCACCTCTTGCGCCAGTGCATTCCAGGGTCCTACCACTCACTCCGTGAAAAACTTTCCCTGCACAGCTCCCTTAAATTT